>NC_064626.1:687257081-687886331 GCF_023864275.1 Schistocerca cancellata
AGTGTAGGTTTTATAAAGGATTCTGCCAAGAAAAATGATCTGGAAACCTTATTTGGATCCTACAATTTGATCTCAGTTATTAACTTTGCAACCCTGTGGATAAAGACAGCAGAACCCTAACTGATAATGTTTTCTTTAATGAAGTTCACTGCAGTAAAATAACTGTTTACCCAGAAACAAATGCTCTCTCTGTTCATGATGCACAGTTTGTTAGGATACGTAAAATAGCTCCTTACAGCATGCATACCCTCAGTGGAAATAGAATAATTAATGACTCCAGGACAAATGTTTTTAAGAACAGTTTCAGGAGATGACATGGAATATAATTTATAATGAACCAAGTGCTAACATAAAATTTAGTCTATTCCATGATAAATTCATATCATTACTTGAAAATAGCTTTCCACATAAGCTAATCAGAAAGGACACTAAACAGCCATGTAAAAAACCATGGGTCACTAGAGTGATTAAAATGTCTTGTGAAAGGAAATGGGAAATGAATCATTTGGCAAGAACAAGTAGAGAGCAGGCAGTAGTTGCACATTACAAAAACTACTCAAAATTACTAACAAAGGTTATTAAAAATCAAGGAACACGCACGTAATGTCAGAAATCAATACTTCTGACAACAGCCTTAAGGCTATATGGAATGTAGTGAAACGAGAGATAGGACAATCAGCCACAGGACAAGACATCACTATTGAACAGAATGGAAGGGCTATAAATGATGAGTCACTTGTAACAAATGCATTTAACACTAATTTCTTAAATACGGTATAAAGCATAGGGCCAAAGAGTTCAACAGCAAAATCACAACAATATGTTGAAAATATACTTTCATAAAATTCAATCATATATATCTATCACCAATTTCACCTTCTGAAATTAAGAATGTTACACATTCTCTCAAAAACAAAAGTTCATCTGGTTTTTATCGTGTTCCCAATAGAGTACTAAAAATGTGTTCCCATGTAACAAGATTAGTTTTATGTGAGATGCGTAATGCGTCACTAACTGAGGCATTTTTCGAGAGAGATTGAAATATGCCATTGTTAAACTCCTCGTTAAGAAAGTTGATAAGAGAGTTGTGAATAACTACCGATCTGTTTCACTGTCGACATCCTTCTCCAAAATTTTTGAGAAGAATAATATCTCACCTTAGCAGCAATAGTATCCTTAGCAAATTACAGTTTGGGTTTCAGAAGAGCTGTCCTACTGAGAATGCTATTTACACATTCTCTTAGCAGAGTATTCTTCTAGATAAATCGACCTTCTTTGGGATTGATGATATAGCTAACCAATGGATAATGTCACATCTCACCAAAAGAATGCAGAAAGTTGTACTCAGTAATTAAAGCAGTGTAGTCCAGGAACGAATTCTGACTGGGAAGAAATCACTTATGGGGTACCACAAGTTCAATCTTAGGTCCACTGCTGTTCCTCGTATATGCAAACGATCTTTCAAGTAGTATGCAACAAGCAGAGTAGGATCATTTTATACATGACACCAGTATTGTAATCAATCCAAACATACATAAAAACAGAACAAGTGGTAAATAAAGTTCTTAAAAGTATCATTAGCTGGTTTTTTGCAAATTGTGTCACGATAAATATTAAAAATACACAAAATATTCAGTTTTAAACTTGTAAAAAGAAAAGAACCACATTTTGGAACTCCTAAAACAATTTAATTCAGCCACATTTGCGCTTGCCGGCCGGTGTGACCGAGCGGTTCTAGACGCTTCAGTCTGGAACAGCGCGACCGCTACGGTCGCAGGTTCGAATCCTGCCTCGGGCATGATTGTGTGTGATGTTCTTAGGTTAGTTAGGTTAAAGTAGTTCTAAGTCTATGGGACTGATGACCTCAGATGTAAGGGTCCTATAGTGCTTAGAGCCATTTGAACCATTTGAACATTTGCGCTTAGAGTCATTGCAAATCTTGGGGAGAGAAAAATAATAAGTTGACATATTCTGCATATTTTCATTCAATAATTTCATATGTAATAATGTTCTGGGGTAACTCACTTTAAGAAAGTAAGTGTTCATTGCGCAAAAAAGTGCTGTGCAAATAGTATGTGGTGCTGACCCACGATCATCTTGTAGATATATGTTTTAGGAGTTGGGCATTTTGACCACTGCTTCACAATATATTTATTCCCTCAAGAAGTTTGTCGTAAATAATCCACTACAGATCAAAAGGAACAATGAGAAACATAATTACAATACTAGAAGGAAAAATGACACTCATTACTCCACATCAAGGCTGCCTTTAGCACAAAACGAAGTGCACGATGCTTCAACAAAAAGTTCTAATCAGTTGCCCAGTGTTATGAAATGTCTGACAAGCAGCAAAGTAAAGTCTGAAACTGAACTGAGAAAGTATCTACTTGACAACAGTTATTCCGTAAAAGAATTCCTGTAATGTGTAAATGGTGGTGGGCAGAAATTACTAACTCACATCTGTACATCTTCTTTTCTTTGTGAAAAAAAGCTTTTAAATGTTTAGCACGTAACCCTATGTACAAATTAATTTGAAATGTGAATGTAAAATGACTCGTTCCACATAATCACGATCTATCGTGTAAAATGATCAATGAAACATGTAACTAAGTAACGCAGTACTTTGTTCGTCTTTCCCACAACATTTTCTATCTGTTCTTTTCAATTTAAGTTGTTCGTAATTATAACTCCCAGGTATTTAGATGAATTTATGGCCTTTGAGTTTGATTGATTTGTCATGTAACCGGAGTTTAGCGGATTTATTTTAACACATGTGGACGACCTCACACTTTTCATTATTTAAGATCAACTGCCCATTTTCGTATCATACAGACAAGTTTTGTAAATCGTGCTGCAATTTCGTTTTGATCTTCTGATGACTTGACTAGACGATAAATGATAACATCTGCAAACAACCTATGACGGCTGCTCGGATTTGCTCCTAAATCGTTTATGTACATAAGGAACAGTAGAAGGCCTCTAGCATTACCTTGGGGAACGCCAGAAATCGCTTCTGTTTAACTTGATGATTTTCCGTCAGTTACTACGAACTGTGACGTCTCTGCACAAGCACACGATTTGATTACAAGCCGCGTGTGAGGCACGGCCTCAAAAGCCTTCTGGAAACCTAGAAATACAACTCAGTACGGACTTATAGACTAGCTGAATTCCTAAATAGCCATCGACAGCATCTATTTTCTACAGCAGACACAGCTTTTGAAGGTCACCCTGTGTTTAGATTAAGACAGGTGATCAGTAAGAGTGCAAACATCCACACATTCGTCATTTCATTTGAATAAATTTGTGTTATATTTCCTGAAGTGGAGAGCAGCGTGGAGGGTAAAAATCATGGAGACCGAGAGATGAATTCACTGAACAGATTCAGAAGGATGTAGGTTGCAGTAGGTACTGGGAGATGAAGAAGCTTGCACAGGATAGAGTAGCATGGAGAGCTGCATCAAACCAGTCTCTGGACTGAAGACCACAACAACAACATTTCCTGAATAACAGGAGGCAATAGATGAGGGCACTATTACGTTTTCCAGTCTTATTGTTTGACAAAATACCTTCGCATTTTAATGTCAGAGGAAGAAGTGTTATGTGGTGTTTCATTTGTGCACGAGCAGTCGTAGAAAAGAATCTGGGATGGCGTAAGCGTGGTGCAGCCCAGCATATTTTCTGCTTGTGTGTGTGTGTGTGTGTGTGTGTGTGTAGCGTGCTTCTGTCTGTGGAGCGCTGACGCGCATGCTGGCTCTCGACAGCCGCCACAACGCTGTTTCTGCTCTCCTCTCCTCTCCGGCTCAGCGGCGCCCCTATCCAGAAGAACCGTCTCCGCCACACTGCACAGTGCCGTGCGTCGTGCAGAGCCGCGCCGCGCCACGCCAGACTGTGCCACGCCGCCCACAGGCGGCTCGCCGACGTCCTGATAACCCGGCGACGCAGCACGATGGAGTTCTGCACCCACGTGGCGCCGACGTGTCACCGGCTCTCGGCCCTCGCCGGTGGATTTTCGCTCGCCTTGACGCGCCTGAGCAGTCGCTCTCCAACAAGAGGGATCCTGGCACGAGGGTTCAGAAATGTGGCGGCTAGCTGCTACACAACGCGGTACGAAGTATAGTGGCGAGTGAAGGAAATACGTTGTTCGTGCGTCTTATGTGACCTATGCGCAAGCGGACACAGCTGCCTGCGACGTGCCTGGCTACAAACTGCGAGGAAGTAGTTGCATCATTATGTGAGTTAGTGACGGTCGTTTTCAGCAACTTCCGCTAAGTTACGCCAAGTTCACTCGCACGCTCCGTGTGCCACAGCCGAGTGAACACCACGCAGATCGGCTTCGACCTTGCAGTGCCTTCAAAACAAGTAGATCTGGCGTATTCACTGCAAAAGAGCGTTAAATGCAAAAGCCAGAGAGAGCCACACCACTGTGGTTTTATCGAACGCCGGCTGACTCGTTTCACACGTTTATCTAGAAGAGTTCTTTCTTCGCTTCCGCCTGTGAAATGTACTACGCTATGAAACAAGATGTCGACCGGGATTTACTCTTTCCTCTGCCTAGGATCTAAGGCGATGAAAGAACATATCGTCCCCACAACACTGTAATGGCCAAACTTTCAGATCTGTAGCCGTTACCTCTCTTTCAGATAACTTTTAAGCTCTCCTAAAATGGTTGCCTCTATGTAGTTCTGGCGACCGAACATACTGTGTTGCTGGCTGATCAGCTATGGATGTGGAGAGTCATAGTTTCCATCTACTTCATCATTTACATCTACATTCTTCTACCTCTATTTCTCTCTCCTTTTACTCTTTATCTCACTGCACCGACCCAAATGGTTCAAATGGCTCTAAGCACTATGGAACTTAACATCTGAGGTCATCAGTCCCCTAGACTTAGAACTACTTAAACTTAACTAACCTAAGGACATCACACACATCCATGCCCAAGGCAGGATTCGAACCTGCGACCGTAGCTGCAGCGCGGATCCGGACTGAAGCGCCTGAAACCGCTCGATCACAGCGGCCGGCGCTCCACCCCAATAACTGCATGTTATTTTACGGTTCAGTATCTCAATCGGTAATAACGGAATCGTTATAGCATCACTTTCTTGTCCGTCCGTCCGTCTGTATGTCTCTTTTTCCGACTGTTAAGAGTCCTTTTTATATGTGAATGCAATGAAAAGGTATGGCTATCTAAGTCACATATTTTAATACTCGAAAACTCACTCATTAAAACCTACAGAGTACTTCCCTTTGACCTAGAATCAAGAAATTTGGCAAGAAACAAGATTTTATAGTACAAGTAATGGAAAAAAACTCAGAAAATTTATGATCTGCAGTTATGTCACACGAAAAAAGTATATCTTCTGTCATTTGTTATCCAAATCCAAACTTAAAATTCGACCTGTTTTGGAAGTCTTGGAATTCGCAGAATCGATTATTTCCATTATCAATGTCGATAATCGTCGTGATTTTCGATTCCCGGTACAGGTGAATATTCAATGTACGTATCTCAGTTTGTACAGAATCCTCATAGCACGAGTCATACTCGCACATGGCCAATTTTTAAAACTAAATTTAGTTGATGCCATCAGTGAGGCTAGAATAGTTACACGAGATGCATACACTAGAAGAAAGCACGGGATAAATTACGACTCTGTTGTCCACGGGAGCCGGCCGCTGTGACCGAGTGGCTGCAGGCGCTTCAGTCTGGAGCCACGCTGCTGCTATAGTCGCAGGTTCGAATCCTGCCTCGGGCAAGGATGTGTGTGATGTCCTTAGGTTAGGTTTAAGTAGTTGTAAGTCTAGGAGACTGATGACCTCAGATGTTAAGTCCCATAGTGCTTAGAGCCATTTGAACCATTTGCCCACCGGAAACGTGACAGTCTGCGCAGTCATAGAGAAATGGCCAAGTATGAAAATGCAAACCATCTTCTACCGTAACAGCAGCAACTGATTTTACAGAAATAATATTTAACTGCTATCATAGAGGCACGAACGTATGTAACATCTCCTGGTAAAAACAAAGTATATTAACATTATTTTATTAGAGATAGAGGAATAATAATTAAAGTCTATGAGGTTCACGTAACTACCACATATGTACGAGACATCTAATTCAATAATACAATTCCTCAGTGTCATTAATCAATGACTCATCTGCAGAGCATGGTGGTTGGATCCAAACTTCTAGTTACCAATGTAGTTTCAATACTGTCAAGAACCTCCGTAAGACAAAAAAATCTGTTACTAGCAATGGAATTTTTTCTGCTCCATCTCTTACTGACTTATTTGTGACTCTCGGTCAGCATCGATGCACCCTCATCTCTGTACTGAAAGCGTCAGAAAATCTTTTTGCAGCTACATTGCGTGTGACCGTCCAAACCAGGCGGTGGGAGGCCCTCTGCCGAGGAGTCGAGACACACGGCAACTTCACAATAATGCTTTGGGTTAAGCTCGGCATTCAGGCAGAAGGCCGTGACCTCTTACGGCCACTAACACAATGACCAGCTTAAAAAGCCCAACAGGCCACGGGATGGACACAGGCGAGTATACGGACGTTATAACGCCTAGTTAACGCTAAAACCGTGAGAGGATTGCTGAAATGCACATGGTCTGGCTCCGGATGAAGTCCACACAATGAAACAGGGACTTTGCTTTGGCCGCGGCTTAAGGCGGCACAACTTCAGTGCGAATAGACAAGAGCTTCGAGTGAAGCTAACGTGTGGACCGCGTCTAACATCGCCAGTTTCGTCAAACTTATGGTAGATGCAAGGCTTGGCCAGAAATGAAAGCGTTTAGAAAAAATAACATTTTTGAAGCGATTCAGGTGAGACATGATTCATCTATGTTAAGGTGGTTTTCAGGCAGCGACTGGTGAGAGGAAACTACAGAACGGTAATCGGAAAGTACTGGGTTTAAGAGCCTATGCGGCAACTGTTTTTACTTTCAGTTTCTACGTTACGTACACTCCAAACAAATGAAGTAATGCTGCATTTATTGCATTTATTAATGTTTTCATAAAAGGAAAGGCAAAGGAAAATTCGTGATTGTAAATAAATTTTCAGGAAGCGACTACTTCGTATATAAATTATTATTTTACATTTAATTTACACATGCTGCGGTAATATTCAACGTAAATGCATGGGAAGCAGTAATTTTCTCGATGTCTTGGACAAATTATACACGCCGCATTTTTTTCTATTTCCAATTGCGTGATCGTTTTAAACTTTCTATACAAAAACGAACTTGGTTTACGTAGGCCTAAAATATCATGATAATCTCTCATCTCACAGTTTGGCATCAAACCACGCATAGAGCAACGTTTCGCCAAATATTGCCAAAGATAGCTGGAGATGAATAATGGAATGTATTTTGATGCAGTCTTTTCGATATGTGGTTTTTTTCTCTGGAAGAGATAAGAGCTGTTTTTTAAGCCGGCAATAAAACTGCAGATAGCAGGGTTGCACTAGCTGGTACGAAAATTTTAAAAGTACACCATGGAAACACTTCATCTCAAAAAAATCTCATCGTATAATTGTGGGTTTACTTGCTCTCCTCACGACTCAGTGAACAGAAGGTACTTGTTTTCTTGTACGTAGAGCTTGAACACACCAAATACAATGTTTTGAGCATTAACTCTGTTTATATGCAGTGAAAGTAACGTAAAAATTGAAGATAAAGGAAATATTGGTTTGGTGCATAAGTTCGTAGCGTTTTTGAATAAGTTTAATAAACGCAACAAAAACACAGTTACTTTATTCATCAGTAGTACACTAAAGCACCAAAAAAATTGGTATAGGGATGTGTGTTCAAATGTAGAGATATGTGAACAGGCAGAATACGGCGCTGCCATCGTCAATATCTGTACAAGACAACACGCGTCGTGCGCAGTTGTTAGATCGTTTACTGCTGCTACAGTGGCAGGTTATCAAAATTTAAGTGAGTTTGATTTTGGTGTTATAGTTGGCGCACGAGCGATAGGATACGGCATTTCCGAGGTAGCGATGAAGCGGCGATTTTCCCGTACCACCATTTCACGACTGTACCGTGAATACCAGGAATCCGGTGAAACGTCAAATCTCCGATACTGTTGAGGCCGGAAAAAGATCCTTCAAGAACGGGACCAACGGCGACTGAAGAGAATCGTTCCACGTGATAGAAGTGCAACCCTTCCGCAAATTGCTGCAAATTTCGATGCTAGGCCATCAACAAGTGTCAGCGTACGAGCCATTCAACGAAACATCATCTATATGATGGCCCACTCGTGTACCCTTGTGACTGTACGACACAAAGGTTTACGCTTCGCCTCGGCCCGTCAACACCAACGTTGGACTTTTCATGACCGGAAATATGTCGCTTTGTCGGAGGAGTCTCGTTTCAAATTGTATCGAGCGGATGGACATGTACAACATGTATTAGATAACCTCATGAACCCATGGAACCTGCCTGCCAGCAATTGAGTGTTCAGGCTAGTGGAGGCTCTGTAATGGTGTGGGGCGTGTGCAGTTGGAGTGATATGGGACCACTGACATGTCAAGATACGATTCTGACAAGTGACGCGTACCTAAGCATCCTGTCTTATCATCTGCATCCATTCGTGTCCATTGGGGATTCCGACGGACTTGGGCAATTTCAGCAGGACAATGCGATACCCTGCACGACCAGAATTGCAACAGAGTGGCTCCAGCAACCCTCTTCTGAGTTTGAACTCTTCCGCTGTCCACCAAACTCCTCAGACACGAACATTATTGGGCATATCTGGGATGCCTTGCAATGTGCTGTTCAGAAGAGATCTACACTCCCTCGTACAGCCCCGCAGGATTCATGGCGTCAGTTTCCTCCAGAATTACTTCAGACGTTAGTCGCGTCCATGCCACGTCGTGTTGCAGCACTTCTGCTTGCTCGCGGAGGCCCTGCACGATATTAGGCAGGTGTATGCAACAGTTTCTTTGGCTCTTCAGTGTATATCTTGTCCATTTACAACAGTCTGCCAATACCGAGGTAACTTTTCTATTTCGAGACTGCATAAATCACGTGATTTTGAGCGCGAAGAACGCGCCGAACCATGTTGAGAGCGCATCTACATCTGGAAAGGAAATTTCTTGAAGATTGTTCGACAGAGAGTGGAAAAAGGTGAAAATTTGAGGACGCAACATCAGATGAATAAGGTGGCTTCAGAATGACTCCTGTATTTGTTTCTTGTCAGTCTAGCAGAATGGGAGCAGACGTTATCGTGGAGTAGTACTGCTTGACGCAGTTCTCCTGGTCGTAGTTATTGGACTGCGTCTGCAAGACGTCTCAGTTGTTGACAATAAACTTCAGCAGTGTTGGTTACACCTCAGGGAAGCAATTCCTAGTACACCACACCGTCGCTGTTCCCCAGAAGCACGACACTGTCTTTTGTGGATGTCACAGGTCTCTGTACGGGGAGTTGCTGCTTTGTCTGGGCTCAACCATCCCTTTCTGTTCCTTACGTTAACGTAAGTACGACCATTTCTCGTCACCGGTGACGACACAGGATAGGAATGGTCGGTGTTGTTCAGAAGCCAACTGATGGCGAGCAAGCAGAGACGCACATATGGCCACCTGCTAACTTTTGTGATTTTGGCTTATAGAATGCTGTATACATAACCCGACTTTTGAACCTTGTCCACTGCAGGGAAATGGCGCACGACGGTGGAACGATCACAGTTCATCACACCTGCCAGTTCATTGTGGATCATTGTGGATTAATGCATTTAAACGATCTTCATCAAACGCAGAAGGCCTTCGTGAACTTTTGAGAGTCACTAATGTGACAACTATCCTCCTTGAAATGAGAGAACCATTTTCTTGACGTTCTCTGTCCAATGGTATTATTCCCATATAGGTCGTAAATGTTTGTGGCTACCTCTGCAGCTGTAATCTCTCTATTGAATTTAAGCAGAAGGGTACATCGGAAATGTAACAATTTCTCCACTTGGCATTCCACTTTCTGGGGTCCACAGCTCGACTCACTATGTCCAAATGACAAAATGACAATATGTAAACGCAAGTAGCAACAGTGAATTGCAAATAAAAAATGACAATCGGTAAACAAACCCACAGCGACCGGAATATCAAGATGCAAAACAAAATGCTACTAATTCATGCATCAACCTTATACTTCTGCACAGAGTCTCGAACCCAAAATCCTTCGATTACCATTACTTATTCTTTCCGCAGCGCCAACTGCAGCCTAGAAACTACACAGACGTAAATGACTTATGCTCTTTAAGTGACAATGTACAGACATGCATGTTTAAACTGTGGTCGGAGGACTTGTGGACGGCAAAGAGAAGATGATAAATTGAGAAAGAGACACAGAAGGAGGCACCGTATGTGTAGTTGGGAGTTCTTAAATTTTTGATACTACTATAGAAGATTCATAAAATCTGTAGCTTTCTTGACACCTTTTCTTTTTCTAGCAGACCAGCCTTACTTCCGTTTTGCCTCTAGCATCCACTTGCACACCATCTTTGCGCATCTACAGGATGACAGTTATTGACTAAATGAAATAAAATCGTCATAACTTCTGAACGGCTAGCTTAAGGACGTTCAAACAGCACGGTTGGCCGCAGGGGTGGGAATTAGTATGCAAATTATGGTTTGATTTAGCGACGAAGCCCATTTTCCTTTCGATGGGTTAGTCAATAAGCAAAATTGGCGCATTTGGGGAACTGAGAATCCGCATTGCGCAATCGAGAAGTCTCTGCACCCTCAATGGGTGACTGTGTGGTGTGCAGTGTCCAGTCTTGGAGTAATCGGTGCGTTATTCCTTGATGGCACGGGGACTACCGGTACGTAAAGTCTTTGGAAGATGATTTCATCATCATTGTCCAAAGTGACCCCCATTTCGAGAAGATGTGGTAGATGCGAGACGGAGATCGGCCCCATCGAAGCAAGAGAGTAATGTCCTGAAGAAGAACTTTGGCGACAGCATTCTGGCTCTAAGTTAGCCATAGGCCACTGGCATCGACCTCAATTGACCGCCATATGCCATATTCTGCGGATCTGAACACATGCTGTTATGGCCTTAACTCAAACGCCGGTACGCCAGTCTGAAACGACAGAGCAGAGAAGGCTGTGAGATGAAATCAGCCAATAGCACGCTGACGAGACCTCCCTCCAGGAAGACAAAGCGACAGCAGCGGCCCCTATGTGAAGAGGACATAAGCGCTGAACCGACTGGTGACGTCCCAGTTCAATAGTAGCTTCAAGATAGCGACTTCAGTAGCAGTGTCAATGCTACACACTTCGCTTGTACTCTCTTTGTAGCACAGACTTGGGATTGTCTATACTGAAGAAGATTGATTATATTGTATGTTGTCCTTTGCTTGCGATACGTCTGTGTAATTGCCAAAGTTATGTATTGTATCTTTTCTTATTGTGATAAAACTCATTAGTACGACTTGTTTGATTGATTGTGAAGCGAACCGAGTTTGCGGGCTTCCTAGACAGTACACATGCGACTCCTTTTCGTGCGGCTATATTAAAGACAATATGTATAGCATTAACCCCAAAACTGCTGTATAGCTGAGCTGAAACAAGCCATTGAGCAGGTTATCGACAGCGTCGATATTCCGACACTTCAGCGGGTCATGCAGACTTTCACTATTCGTCTGCGCCACATAATCGCAGATGATGCAAGACATATCGAACATGTCATAATCTGAATCGGAATATCAGTAGTGAAGTTTACATGTTGAATAAAGTGTGTGCACGCCATAGTTTGTGACTGATATACGTTTTTTACATATAGTTCAATAACTGTCACCTTGTATTATCATCTATTCGTTCTAAACGGCCGTACCATAGGAGCCAACAGATTCCATGATGTATCTTGTACTTCCATCGTAACGAATATAAAGACAGAACAAAGAGAATGAAGAGGAGGCCTTATGGTCAGTGTAACTACATAACTAAACAAAGATATTTTTAAAAAAGTATTTGTACGATTAACAATTACACATCAAATAAGCGTTGTCCGTTTGCTTTCAGGACTGTATGTTGATGGAATGACATATTAACGTTAAAACGGAGAAGCAACAGACTATATAAGTAGTCCAGCCCCCATCCATATCCGGCTGAGAGCCCATCGCATACCTGGCTGCGGACACCTGAGGCTGCCGTGCGCTGCTGGTGGCAGGCAGTCTGGCTCTGCCGCTTCAATAGTGCCGCTGCTCTTCACTTTCTAGTCCGAACTGTTGTACGTTGGCTTAAACCACTGCTAATCATCTATTTAGCAAACTGATAACCTGCTTAGTTCGTAAGTGTTAATACTGTTAACGCATTCTGTATTCAAGAGTGATTATATCTCGGCCTACACTCCCTCAGTTTGTGCGTCTATGTCGGTCATTTTTCGTGCTGGATTCGCGTCGAAATATCTTGGAAAATAGACGTATCAGGCAATTTTGGCAATTGACGCATAAAATAAGAAGTACTATGGTTCATTTGCAGCTTTACTGTATGGGTAAATGATGATGGCGTCCTCTTGGGTAAAATATTCCTAAGGTAAAATAGTCCCCCATTCGGATCTCCGGACGGGGCTACTCAAGAGGACATTGTTATCAGGACAAAGAAAACTGGTGTTCTACGGATCGGGGCATGGAATGTCAGATGTCGTAATCGGGCAGGTAGGTTAGAAAATTTAAAAAAGGGAATGGATAGGTTAAAGTTAGATATAGTGGGAATTAATAAAGTTCGGTGGCAGGAGGAACAAGACTTTTGGTCAGGTGAATACAGGGTTATAAATACAAAATCAAATAAGGGTAATGCAGGAGTAGGTTTAATAATGAATAAAAAAATAGGAATGTGGGTAAGCTACTACAAACAGCATAGTGAACGCATTATTGTGGCCAAGATAGACACGAAGCCCACGCCTACCACAGTAGTACAGATTTATATGCCAACTAGCTCCGCAGATGACGAAGAGATCGATGAAATGTATGATGAGATAAAAGAAATTATTAAGATAGTGAAGGGTGACGAAAATTTAATAGTCATGGGTGACTGGAACTCGACAGTAGGAAAAGAAAGAGAAGGAAATGAGTAGGTGAATATGGATTGGGAGTAAGGAATGAAAGAGGAAGCTACCTGGTAGAATTTTGCACAGAGCATAACTTACTCACAGCTAAGACTTGGTTCAAGAATCATGAAAGAAGGTTGTATACATGGAAGAAGCTTGGAGATACTGGAAGGTATCAGATAGATTATACAATGGTAAGACAGAGATTCAGGAACCAAGTTTTAAATTGTAAGACATTTCCAGGGGCAGATTTGGACTCTGACCACAATCTGTTGGTTGTAAATTGTAGATTAAAACTGAAGAACCTGCAAAAAGGTGGTAAATTGAGGAAATGGGACCTGGATAAACTGAAAAAAACAGAGGTTGTAGAGAGCTTCAGGGAGAGCATTAGGGAACGATTGACAAGAATGGGGGAAAGAAATACAGTACATGAAAAATAGGTAGCTTTGAGAGACGAAAGAAGGTAGCAGAGGATCAGGTAGGTAAAAAAAAGGGCTAATAGAAATTCTTGGCTAACAGAAGAAATATTGAATTTAATAGACGAAAGGAGAAAATACAAAAATGCAGTAAATGAAGCAGGCAAAAAGTAATACAAACTTCTCAGAAATGAGATCGAGAGGAAGTGCAAAACGGCTAAGCAGGGATGGCTAGAGGAGAAATGTAAGGATGTAGAGCTGCATGTACCTCTGGGGTAAGATAGATACTGCCTACAGGAAAATTAAAGAGATCTTTCGAGAAAAGAGAACGACTTGCATGAATGTAAAGAGGTCAGATGGAAATCCAGTAACAAGCAAAGAAGGGAAAGCAGAAAGCTGGAAAGAGTATATAGAGGGTCTATACAAGGGCGATGTACTTGGTGACAATATTATGGAAATGGAAGAGGATGTAGATGAAGAAGAAATGGGAGATATGATACTGCGTCAAGAGTTTTACGGGGCACTGAAAGGCCTGAGTCGAAATAAGGCCCTGGGAGTAGACAACATGCCATTAGAATGACAGTCTTGGGAGAGCCAGGAATAACAAAACTCTACCATCTAGTGAGCAAGATGTATGACACAGGCGAAATTCCCTAAGACTTCAAGAAGAATATAATAATTCCAATCCCAAAGACAGCACGTGTTTACAGATGTGAAAATTACCGAATTACCAGTTTAATAAGTCACGGATGCAAAATACTAACACGAATTCTTTACAGACGAATGGAGAAACTGGTAGAAGCCGACTTCGGGGAAGATCAGTTTGGATTCCGTAGAAATGTTGAAACACGTGAGACAATACTGACCCTACGACTTATGTTAGAAAATACACTCCTGGAAATGGAAAAAAGAACACATTGACACCGGTGTGTCAGACCCACCATACTTGCTCCGGACACTGCGAGAGGGCTGTACAAGCAATGATCACACGCACGGCACAGCGGACACACCAGGAACCGCGGTGTTGGCCGTCGAATGGCGCTAGCTGCGCAGCATTTGTGCACCGCCGCCGTCAGTGTCAGCCAGTTTGCCGTGGCATACGGAGCTCCATCGCAGTCTTTAACACTGGTAGCATGCCGCGACAGCGTGGACGTGAACCGTATGTGCAGTTGACGGACTTTGAGCGAGGGCGTATAGTGGGCATGCGGGAGGCCGGGTGGACGTACCGCCGAATTGCTCAACACGTGGGGCGTGAGGTCTCCACAGTACATCGATGTTGTCGCCAGTGGTCGGCGGAAGGTGCACGTGCCCGTCGACCTGGGACCGGACCGCAGCGATGCACGGATGCACGCCAAGACCGTAGGATCCTACGCAGTGCCGTAGGGGACCGCACCGCCACTTCCCAGCAAATTAGGGACACTGTTGCTCCTGGGGTATCGGCGAGGACCATTCGCAACCGTCTCCATGAAGCTGGGCTACGGTACCGCACACCGTTAGGCCGTCTTCCGCTCACGCCCCAACATCGTGCAGCCCGCCTCCAGTGGTGTCGCGACAGGCGTGAATGGAGGGACGAATGGAGACGTGTCGTCTTCAGCGATGAGAGTCGCTTCTGCCTTGGTGCCAATGATGGTCGTATGCGTGTTTGGCGCCGTGCAGGTGAGCGCCACAATCAGGACTGCATACGACCGAGGGACACAGGGCCAACACCCGGCATCATGGTGTGGGGAGCGATCTCCTACACTGGCCGTACACCACTGGTGATCGTCGAGGGGACACTGAATAGTGCACGGTACATCCAAACCGTCATCGAACCCATCGTTCTACCATTCCTAGACCGGCAAGGGAACTTGCTGTTCCAACAGGACAATGCACGTCCGCATGTATCCCGTGCCACCCAACGTGCTCTAGAAGGTGTAAGTCAACTACCCTGGTCAGCAAGATCTCCGGATCTGTCCCCCATTGAGCATGTTTGGGACTGGATGAAGCGTCGTCTCACGCGGTCTGCACGTCCAGCACGAACGCTGGTCCAACTGAGGCGCCAGGTGGAAATGGCATGGCAAGCCGTTCCACAGGACTACATCCAGCATCTCTACGATCGTCTCCATGGGAGAATAGCAGCCTGCATTGCTGCGAAAGGTGGATATACACTGTACTAGTGCCGACATTGTGCATGCTCTGTTGCCTGTGTCTATGTGCCTGTGGTTCTGTCAGTGTGATCATGTGATGTATCTGACCCCAGGAATGTGTCAATAAAGTTTCCCCTTCCTGGGACAATGAATTCACGGTGTTCTTATTTCAATTTCCAGGAGTGTAGATTAAGGACTGGCTGCTGCTCTCCTATTATGACTTCCTCACTGTGAGGAGGTTCGAGTGGAAGTTTGTGGCCTGTTGGCCTTTACTCCCCTGGGAATCTTGTAGAGTCTTCTTTCTGTACGTGTGGTTGTATCTGGACTGGCAAGGAGTGCCGATGACCTATTTCTTGGGCTTGTCGATATGACTATTTTTCTTCTTCTTCTTCTTGCTTGTTGCTGAGGGCTCTTCCTCGGTTGGGATACTGTGCGTAACTTATCCTGCTTTATCATATTCTCCGTTGACCAGAGAGATGATGATACAGCGCATTTGCCACTCTGTGAAGATAGGCTGGGAATCAATTGAAATCCTCCCTAGAAAGATCAACAAGGCCTTCTGGATACCCAAATGGGTGATGTGGGAGTTGAGGGTTAGGATGGTTAGGTGGAACGAAAGGGTAAGGGTTGTCGTGGTGGGGGTATGTACCATCGCGAAGCGAGCCAGCGATCTTCTTCGTAACAGCGCTTGCGCTGTACATGTCTGGAAGCGGGAGGAATGGGACTTCTACCCACTCTTCTTCTTGCGCTGCTGCTTCGGTGTCCTTCTTGTGCTGTGTCGCCTCCCCTTCGGCAGGCTCGTCGGTCTGCGTGGCCACCGTCGCGAACTCCTTCTCACGTGGAGGAGTCGTCTGGGTGGCGGTGTCTTCTGTTGCGGCGGGATCATCTTTGGCTGAGCGAAGGTCCTGCGTCAGCACAGCAATCTGACGCCGAGCATCGCCCAGTTCCGCCAGCATGGCCGCCCTCTCTTCCGCCATGGCGGATTTGAAGGCGGACATGGCTTCTTGTACGGCGTCGTTAAGGCGCCTGGTGACGACGTCTTCCGTACAAGTGACCACCTCTTCGTGTGTGGTGGTCACTTACTTCTGCGTCTTCCTCTCCGGCCCGCGCCAATTTCTTCTGTAGGCGCAGGAACGGGCGTTGGCCGCGTGTGCGCCACCGCAGTTGGCGCAGGTACAGGGGGTGTCCTTCTGCTTTTTGCAGTCGCGTGTGTCGTGTGCTTGAGCACACTTCAAGCACGCAACTGCGCCGCTCCAGTGCGTGGCGACGTGGCCAAGCTTTTGGCAGCGAAAGCACTGCGCTGCAGTCTTCCTCTTCTTCTTGCCGGATGTCCCTGCTATCGTGAGCAGCAACTCCGCCAAGGCAGCAGCTTTGCGTCCCCTTCCGCGTCCCGACATCTCGAGTAGCATCAGCGACAATCAGCTATGCGTAACTCACCGCGATTAAGGAAAGGCAAACCTACATTACTAGCATTTGTAGACTTAGAGAAAGCTTTTGACAATGTCAACTGGAATACTCTCTTTCAACTTCTGAAGGTGGCAGGCGTAAAATACAGGGAGCGAAAGGCTATTTCCAATTTTGTACAGAAACCAGATGGCAGTTATAATAGTCGACGGACATGAAAGGGAAGCAGTGGTTGGGAAGGGAGTGAGACAGGGTTGTAGCCTCTCCCCAATGTTATTCAATCTATATATTGAGCAAGCAGTAAAGGAAACAAAAGAAAAATTCGGAGTAGGTATTAAAATCCATGGAGAAACAGTAAAAACTTTGAGGATCGCCGATGACATTGTAATTCTGTTAGAGACAGCAAACGATCCAGAAGAGCAGCTGAACGAAATGGACAGTGTCTTGAAAGGAGGATATAAGATGTAGTCGAATTAAATGGGATGATGCTGCGGGAATTAGATTAGGAAGTGAGAGGCTTAAAGTAGTAAATGAGTTTTGCTATTTGGGGAGAAAAATAACTGATGGTGGTCGAAGTAGAGAGGGCATAAAATGTAGACTGGGAATGGCAAGGAAAGCGTTTCTGAAGAAGAGAAATTTGTTAACATCGAGTATAGATTTAAGAAGAAGTCGTTTCTGAAATTATTTGTATGGAGTGTGGCCATGTAGGGAAGTGAAAGGTGGACGATAAATAGTTTGGATAAGAAGAGAATAGAAGCTTTCGAAATGTGGTGCTACATAAGAATGCTGAAGATTAGATGGGTAGATAACATAACTAATGAGGAGGTATTGAATAGAATTGGAGAGAAGAGAAATTTGACTTGACTAGAACAAAGGATCGGTTGGTAGGACATATTCTTAGGCATCAAGGGATCACCAATTTAGTATTGGAGGGCAGCGTGGAGGGTAAAAATCGTTGAGGGAGACCAAGAGATGAATACACTAAAAAGATTCAGAAGGATGTAGGTTGCAGTAGGTACTGGGAGATGAAGGAGCTTGCACAGGATAGAGTAGCATGGAGAGCTGCATCAAACCAGTCTCTGGACTGAAGACCACAACAACATGGTTAATTTACACGTGACGAAAGTGTTGCATTTTGGTCTTTTGTTACTTGTAGCTGTCTGGAAAGTACGTCATTACTGCTATATTCTCATCGTTTGATAAATATGCACTAACTCAAAATTAGCTCAAGTAAGTCAAAGTATCAATATTTTGTAGAGCTCCTTTCACACTGCATCTGATTTCAATCAATTTATACCCCATTGTTGGAATTTTCTCGTTCAGTGGTTCACCTTAATTTGCAAAGAAGTCACTCACAACTTCCTGGTGGATTAAAACCGTTTGCCAGACCGGGACTTGAACTCTGTTGCGGGTAGCGACCTTACCGACAGAGCATACAACCATGGCTAAGGTCTGACCTCTTGGCTTCCAGTCTACCAGTACCTCTCTCCTACTCTCCACACAGGTTTATTCTACGAAGAAGTTTCAAAATACTGCGCACTTCACTACAGGTCTAACATGACAGTAGCAATAAAATGACGCAAACTCACAAATATTGCTTCTGACAGATACGTAAATTGAAATGGAAAATGACGCGAGCTAATTTCAAAATAACCTACAAACTGTACTCGCAGAATAGCTACTCATATTGCAGGATCAGCGAACGATTCACAGAACTCTGACCGATCGGTAGAAATCTAACAGGAAGTTGCACAGACATGTACTTGGTTTGAATTCTTATGGTTCAATTCTTTCGGAGCAAAATTTCCAGTTGATTTTAAACAAACATTGCGATGAGCTACAGACTTGAAATGTTAAGTATGGCTCAGAAATGAATCAAAATGCAGTATTAACTCGCTTTCGTGTATGGTGTGTGGTGGAGACTATTTTGTGTGTCACTGCTATTTCCCCTGTTTCCTGTTTCAATTTCGAATGCTTCTCTGGACTGGCAAGCCTTCGTGTGAGCTCGAATCGTTCTATTTCTTCAAACAAAACAGGTTATTATTTGGCGTTAGGATTGTAAGGTAAGACAAATAAAAAGAGACGCAATAAATCTGGAATAGAAGACTCACAACAGAGAGTATAGACTTTACGAGGACAGAGACATCAGTTACATCCCGTACGGCAGACAGCAAACGTATCTCTACGTGAACCTCGCCGCTTTACACACCCACTACCTGCAATCCTTCTCTCGCCAGCAGCTCTGCGCATGCACCCTTCACGATCGCCCTCAGAGTTTCCAACCGCCAGTACCTCTACGCTGCTTTCAAAACATCAAACAAGCCCTGCTGTATATCTATTATAACAGCATGTTACAGGGTGTCTATCATGAGAGACGTCAGGCACAATTTCGGCAGATATTTGCAGTTTCGTTTTTGCAATGTGTAGCTGGAGGCAGCCCAAACAAATACTGCTCATCAAGTTTATAATACGTTGCCCGTTGTCGGTGGAACGCGACAGTTTGTTTCAAAATTATTTTTAAAGCGGAATTTCCGTGCCCATTCCATTGAGAGATACCAAATTAGCCTAGTTCGTCAATAATTTTATCGATATGTATTAATAACAATTTTTTTCTGGTAATGGCGAATACTCTGTTCAAGAATCACAAGAGGAGGAGGTATACGCGGAAAAGGCCGGATGATATGGGAAGATTTCAGTTATATTACATCACGGTCAGACAGAGATTCAGAAATCAGATACTGCATCGTAAGGCGTAACAGGAGCAGATGTAGACTCAGATCACAATGTAGCAGTGATGAAGAGGACACTGCAGTTTAAGGAAGGAGCAAAACGCAAGGAAGTGGGATACGGAAGTACTAAGCAATGACGAAATACTCTTCAAGTTCTCTAAGGCTGTAAATACAGCAATAAAGAGTAACCCAGTAGGCAGTACAGTTGAAGAGGAATGTACATCTCTATAAAGGGCAATCACGGAAATTGGAAACCAAAAAGACGTACAAAAAAGATATTTGGGAAGACGCCATGAGTAACAGAAGAAATACTTTAATTGATCGATGAAAGAAGAAAGTACAAAGAAGTTCAGGAAAATTCAGGAATACAGAAGAGCAAGCCGCTGAGGAATGAAATAAATAGGAAGTGCTGGGAACCTAAGACGAAATGGCTCTATGAAAAATGTGAAGAAATCGAAAAAGAAATGATTGTCGGAAGGACTGACACAACGTATAGGAAAGTCAAAGCAACTTCCGGTGAAATTAAAGACAAGGATGGTACCATTAAGAGTGCAGCAGGAATTCCACTGTTAAATGCAGAGGAGAGAGCAAATAGGTGGAAAGAGTACATAGAAGGCCTCTATGAGAGGTAGGATTATTTGATGTGTTAGGAGAAGAAACAGAGTCGATATAGAAGTGGTAGGGGATTAGGGGATTCAGTATTACAATCAGAATTTAATATAGCTTTGGGGGACTTAACATGAAATGAGGCAGAAGGGGTGGATAAGACTCCATCAGAATTCCTAAAATAATTGG
The DNA here is from genome assembly GCF_023864275.1 of Schistocerca cancellata. Taxonomy (NCBI): domain Eukaryota; kingdom Metazoa; phylum Arthropoda; class Insecta; order Orthoptera; family Acrididae; genus Schistocerca; species Schistocerca cancellata. The sequence goes on from NC_064626.1 coordinate 687,277,594, forward strand.
GGGAAGTGGTAACAAAACCACTATTCACGTTGTTGTGTAGAATGTCTGAGTCTGGAGACATACCATCTCACTTTCGGAAAAATATCATCCACACAATTCCGAAGAGTGTAAGAGCCGACAAATGCGAGAATTATCGCACAATCAGCTTAACAGCTAGTGCATACAAGTTGCTTACAAGAATAATATACAGAAGAATGGAAAACAAAATTGAGGATGTGTTAGACGACTATCAGTTTGGCCTCAGGAAAGATAAAGGCAGCAGAGCGGGAATTGGGACGTTGTGGTTGGTAATGGAAGGAAGACTAAAGAAAAATCAAGACACGTTCATAGGCTTTGTCGACCTGGGAAAACCATTCGACAATGTAAAACGGTGCAAGATGTTCGACAGTCTGACAAAAATAGGGGTAAGGTATAGGAAGAACGAGGTAACAGACAATATGTAGAAGAGGCAAGAGGGAATAGTAAGAGAGGACGACGAAGAACAAAGCACCCAGATTGAAAATAGGTGAAAGACAGGGAAGTAGTCTTTCGCCCCTATTGTTCTTTCTGTACATCGAATAAGCAATGATGAAATTAAAAGAAAGTTTCAGGAGTAGAATTAAAATTCAAGGAGAAAGAATATCAATGATACGATTCGCCGATAACATTGCTATCCTGGGTGAGAGTGAAGAAGAATTACATGATCTGCTAAACAGAATGAACAGTCTTTTTGAGGAAGAAATTTCTGAGAATGTGCGTTTGGAGTACAGCATTGTATGGTTGTGAAACATAGACGGTGGATAAACCGGAAAGGAAGGGAATCGAAGCATTTGAGATATGGTGCTATGGACGAATGTTGAAAATTAGGTAGATTGGTGAGGTGAAGAATGAGGATGTTCTGCGCAGAATCGGAGAGGAAAGGGATATGTGAAAAACACTGGCAGTGAGAAGGGACAGGAAGATGACATCTGTTAAGACATCAGGGAATGACTTCCATGATACTAGAGCTAGCTGCAGAACGCAAAAACTGTAGAGGAATACAGAGACCGGAATACATCCAGCATACAATTGAGAACGTATGTTGCAAGTGCTACTCTGAGATGAAGAGGCTGGCACAGTAAGAAGACTGATGACTCAAAAAGAAAAAAAAAACATGTTCTAAAGCAGCGACTCAGTAAGCGCTGCGTCCCTGGCGGTAGCAGTCGGCACAGACAGGGGTGGTGCTGTTGCTGTTACAGTACTTGCTGTTCTTCGCATTTTACGAATACCGCACTAGACTAACTTAGAACCGCTTTATCAAATGGGTGCGTACTAAAACAGTGTAAAAACGATTTGTTTGTAACGGAAAACAAACAGACGCTTTCCGTCGACATTTGGCGACTTGATGTGTGGTATTTGTTTGGGTTGACTCCAGCTACGCATTTCAAAAACGAATTTACAAATATCTACCGAAATACCAGAGAAATTTCGCCTGAGGACCCATAGGAGAGACATCGTGTATTTAGTATTCAGCTCTTTGCTCACATGCACTGAGCACCCTAAGCTTTATGACCACTGTTCACCACGGCGCTGGACCCTACCTGGTGGCGTTGCAGGCACGTGACGCGAACGGGGGATCACCCTAGCGAAGATAAGGGCTGAAATTGGGAAAGCCATTGAGATGAGCGACTGTGACAAAGGATATATCATTATTAAAAAAATGGTTCAAATGGCTCTGAGCACTATGGGACTTAACATCTGTGGTCATCAGTCCCCTAGAACTTAGAACTACTTAAACCTAACTAACCTAAGGACATGACGCACATCCATGCCCGAGGCAGGATTCGAACCTGCGACCGTAGCGGTCGCGCGGTTCAGGACTGAGCGCCTGGAACCGCTAGACCACCGCGGCCGGCTATCATTATTACGCAGAGCCTGTGAACAAATATCTCGGAAACGGTGAAGCTGGTTGAATGTTCACGTGCTACTGTCGTAAGCGTCTACGGAAAGAGACAGACAGTGAAACTACCTGTAGGCGCTAAATGGTTGGACGTCAAGGACTCTTCACAGAACGTGGGTTCGAAGGCTTGCCTGTTCTGTAAAATAACATAGATGGTGACGTGTGACATCAGTGCCGAAACAACACAATGCTGGTGCACGGAAAGTGCTTCGGAGCACACAGTTCGTCGTACATTGTTGAACATGGAGCTGCGCAACAGATCGCCCTTCGTGTTCACATGTCAACCCAACAACATGGTCAATTACTCTGCAGTATTCACGGGACCATTGGGATTGGACCGTCAATCAAAGGAAATATGGCAGCTCCTCGGGTGAATCACATTTTTACTACACTAGGTCGATGGTCGTCTCCATGAACGCCGTCATCGAGTCGAAACGTGCAGCGCGCCTCGGACTCAGGCTGGTGGGAGCTGTATTATTCTGTAGGAGACATTCTTCTGCGCTTGCATGGGACCTGTGCTAGTAATCGAAGACACGCTGACAGCTGCGAACCTCCTGCATCACTTCATGTTTTATGTCTTACCCGACGGCAATGTCGTCTTTCAGCAGTATAAGTGTCCGTGTCTCGGAGCCAGAACCAGGCTACAGTGGTTTGAGCAGCATTATAGTGAACTCACGTCGCTGCCAAATTTGCTTGATGTAAATCCTATGGAACCCATCTGGTCGCTATCGGGTGATATCACCGCGTACATAAATCAGCGGCTCGTTATTTATGCGAATTACATGACCGGTGCGTACACATGCAATGCCACATATCTCCGCAAACCTACCAATAAACTGTCAGATCCCTCATACGCAGACTCAGTGATGTATTTCGTCCTAAAGGCGGACAAACAAGCTTTTAAGCAGGTGGTGATAATGTTTTGGCTGATGAGTGTATATGACTGATTACTTCTTCCTTTGTTATTCGACGTTCATTTAATCATATGGTTTGAAAACTTACGTAATTACTTCAGAAAGTGAATATCAATTGTTTCATGAACAATGAGTGAACTTCCATTCCTAGTTTCTTCGGTTATTTCTTAAATGTGTACTTTCTTACCTCGCTGATTTGGAGATGACTAGCCAAGTAACTCAAAATAAAACGCATTTGTTCTTTTCCTTTCTATAAACTATTAATGTCTGCAGATTGTCATCGCTGGTCAGTATGTGCTACTGGGATAGGGTTAAAAGACAATTACGTTTTGTTATATCAAATACACTAGTACACGACGGCCTTTTACTATCAATGCTAATATTGTAACTTACTGAAAATGCCATCAAATCTTGTTGTGAGGGCAGCTATGATCGCTAAAAGCGAGAGAAGGCTATACAAGTGGAGTCCCCTAAACGTGTGTAGAGAGAACGCGCTCGTTCGTTAATTTTCGAATCGGCTATTTTAACTCCTTGTAGACCGAGTCTGCCATAGGGTACGACATGATTGCAGTTGTCTGTAAGAAGGTGGCAATGACAGCAACAGTAGCGAGTTGCAGGAATACCTGGGGGTCATCGATGATTGGTGCAAGGACTGGAAGTAGATCCTGAACGTAAATAAATGTAACGTACTGCACATGGATCGTCTACGATACCCCTACTGCTCGATTACAGTATTGGCGACAAATCACAGGAAGCAGCACTTACCGGAAAGCACTTAGGAGTAAACACCGTAAGTGACCTAAACTGGAATAACAACAAAAAACAAGATCTACGCAAAGCAAATTCAAAGCAGAGGTTCATTTGAGGAGTCTTAATTAAGTACGGTTGATCCACGAGAGAAATGGCATACGAAACACTTTTCTGATCGATTCTTGGGCACTGATCATTGGTATGGGACCCTTATCAGAATTAGATAATAGAGAGACAGAGAGAATCCAAAGAATGGCGGCGAGTTTCGTGATGGAATGGTTTAGAAGGCGCGAGAGACTGACAGAGATGATCGACAAACTTCAGTGGCAGACGCTAGAAGAGCGGCATTGGGCATCACGAAGAGGATTACTATGAAACTTCCGAGAGAGAAAGAAACAGAGAGGCATTATATTACTTCCTCCTACATACGTCTCGTGAAATGAGAACAATCAACTAATAAAGAGATTTACTGACAATCAATCCTCTCATCGTCATTCGCGAAATAAACAGGGAAACGGGGAACAAAAATGATACGAGAAGCGTCCTCCTTCAAAAAGCATGAGGTGGCTTTCGGGGTATAGATGCAGGACGTTACTGGTTTCTGTGAGGGACTCCGTTACTAGGCGACCTGTTATCTGACTCTTGTCCGGAGATTTGAGCCAACAAGTGCTCAGGGCTTTAGATTACACTGGTAGCTGGTTGCGACTGCATAAACTTCCTGAATGCCCTTTCAGCTGTGTGGCAGCGCGAGCGCCTGGTGTTCTCACTGCGCTCGCTCTGGTTCTCGGTAGTCTTGCAGCCCCCTCGCTGCGCGTTTTCACTTTCACTGGCTGTTTCCTCGCCCAGTGCCTCGCTGTTCATACTCCTCACTGCTTTCCCCAGTGACTGTTAATTCATGCTCAAAGGCGCCCTTACGGTAGATGAAGCTTTGTCTACCACTACCAGTGTGCACCTAACGTTCATCATACGTACTTCTCTACTATGCAGACAGGTCAGAGTTTCTTGGCAGAAGATGCAGTCTACTGTACTTCACGAGTGTGGGCTGATGAGCCTGATAATTTGGTGAAAAATAACAGGAAGCTTTTTAAGCGGCATTAGTGTTCGTATGCGCGACCTATGAATCGACTTTAGATTTCAGGCCGGCGGAACGTGCTGTTATTAGTTTGCAACACTCTGTGAAGGTAAGTGTCACACTCTACATAGCAATTGGTAGAAAAGAGCGACGTTCAGCAGTAAAACAATTTCATCTCTTCAAAAGTGGGAGTGAAACAAAACATATTACCTCTCCCAACGTACGAGGGGCTTTCGGTAAGTAACGAAACCCTTTTTTTTCTAGGCCAGTTTCGGTTGAAAGAAAAGAGAATTTGCTATGCGACACCGTGAAATATTCCAACTTCGGCTCCTATACTTCAATGGAGTTCCGATAGGTGGCAGCTCTACACGCAGCCTTCAAAATGGCGTCTCTGTCGGATGCCGTCCAAGCACAGAGCTGCCATTGATTTTCATTTCGCGGAAAACCTGAGCATCACAGATACTCATAGACACTTACAAAATATCTACGGAAATTTGTCGAACAAAAGCACCTAAAGTCGTTGGGCGAGGCGTCCGACATTATCGCAACAAGCTTGAGCAAACCTGTGTGGCTGGCAGCACACAGTTGTGACTCATTTTGTTCGCTATTGGTCGTTGTATTTGTTCACAGCGGACATCCTATGACGGCTGTTAAAGTTCATCGTTGATCCATTCACTCAGTTTTTTTTTATTAAAGAGAGCAGCTATTCCTATGAGCGAACACGCTGAGCTACTGTGCCGGCGCCTTGTTGGGACGTGCGGACAGTCTCATTCGTGGTGATCGACGGATCACAATTAAACACCTCACTGATCAACTGGACGTCTCCGTTGGTAGTGCTGAAACACTCCTCCGCCAGTATGTTTTCCCACTGGGCTCCTTGCCGCCTAACAGAAGACCATAAAGAGCAACGAAGAATCATCTGTGCGGGAGCAGTACTTGGATGATGGAGAGGTTATTGATCCAGCAAAACGTCGACCAGTAGAGTGGTACCATTAGGGCGTACATGCCCTCCTAGTAAAGTGGAGGAAGGCCGTCGCGTTGAACGGGGATTATGTTGAAAAGTAGGGATATATAGCCAAAAGAGTCAGGAATGAAATGGTGGACTGGAATCCTGAATAAAACCAACCCGCTTTCAGAAAAAATGGGTTGCATCACTTTTTGAACTTACGTCGTATACAGGGTGTTACAAAAAGATACGGCCAAACTTTCAGGAAACATTCCTCACACACAAAGAAAGAAAATATGTTATGTGGACATGTGTCCGGAAATGCTTACTTTCCATGTTAGAGCTCATTTTATTACTTCTCTTCAAATCACATTAATCATGGAATGGAAACACACAGCAACAGAACGTACCAGCGTGACGTCAAACACTTTGTTACAGGAAATGTTCAAAATGTCCTCCGTTAGCGAGGATACATGCATCCACCCTCCGTCGCATGGAATACCTGATACTCTGATGCAGCCCTGGAGAATGGCGTATTGTATCACAGCCGTCCACAATACGAGCATGAAGAGTCTCTACATTTGGTACCGGGGTTGCGTAGACAAGAGCTTTCAAATGCCCCCATAAATGAGAGTCAATATCCACTGCAGATTTGAAATACCAAGGTGTGCACGATTAAGGTTTCTTCTGAAAAAATAGCGGATACACTTAAGGTGTAGTGCATCACTATTCGTGAAATTTTTGAGACGGCAAGCATCTCATACGAACGGATGTATTATGTCCTGAGTTAAATGAAACACCTGAAGAAGCAGAGTGAGAGACAGCTGTTGTTTGTGTTCAGACCAGACTAAAAGCATTTGAGGAAGCACAATTGCTTCGGAAGGCAACGGCCTTGCCGCAGTGGATACACCGGTTCCGTGAGATCATCGAAGTTAGGCGCTGTCGGGCGTGGTCGGCACTTGGATGGGTGACCATCCAGGCCGCCATGCGCTGTTGCCATTTTTCGGGGTGCACTCAGCCTGGTGATGCCAATTGAGGAGCTACTCCACCGAATAGTAGCGGCTTCGGTCAAGAATACCATCATAATGACCGGGAGAGCGGTGTGCTGACCCCACGCCCCTCCTATCCTCATCCTCCACTGAGGATGGCACGGCGGTCGGATGGTCTCGGTAGGCCATTCGTGGCCTGAAGACGGAGTACGATTGCTTCGGAAAAGATACTGGTTAAAACCCTTCTACCCGCGTCATGTGACCGTGGAGGAAACGTTAATTCACCCTGGAAACAAAACTACGGTCAAAACAGTAGTCTGCCAAAGCGAAAAGCGTTTCCTTGGCGTCGAAACTTTTGCTGACCGTTCGATAGGAGTGACTGAATCCTATTACGTAATGCTACTGGACCATTGGACTGGTGATTTTAACTGAAACCGACCAAGACCAGTCACCAGAAACGAACCTTTGGTCCAGAACAGTTTGACCTCCCATACACAAGCTGCCTTGATGGAAAGAACACACAAGCTGCGCTTAGAAATCATTATCCGTGTATCCTAGCCGATAAATTTAGCCTCATTTCAGTTTTAATGTATTCTCTCAGGTGTTGTCTTGCATGGAAATATCTCGACAAACAAAGAGATATTCTGTGCTGAAAACCGGTCTTACCCCAAGAGATGGAAACTAATTTCTATTTTGAAGGTCTTCGGAAATTATTGTTTCCCTGAAACAAAGGCGTTAAGATTGATGGGGGTTAGGTTGAGATATTTGTAAAAATATATTATTTACTACGTTCTTTTATCAAATATTCTAACCTACCTTAGTATTTCATGGTTGTTTCAGCTTTATTCAGGCATGGAGCTTATGAAAATGAATACTTATATGCCTCTGCGTAATTTGCTAATCGTCTAATTTTATCATCTCTGGCTTTACTGGACCAATATGTAGGCGGATATGTGGCAGGATGATGGATATTTGTTAATCACCCATTCCTGGAATTTTCTAAGGTAGGTTTCTAGTTGAGATATTTCAGTATTTCACCCATGCTCTTACACGTACTGAACAATCATGTTCACTATTCGCACCGCCCATTTTTTATTGCCTCGATATCCTTCCCAAGTTCAACGGAGATGGACGCCGGTTACTTGGTTAGTATTTAGACATAGGCATTAAATATATTTTCTAAACTATTTGAATTACAAACTGCAGTATCCAGCTATCCCGATAAATCAAAAATGTGTTTCACTTTCCCAACAACTGAACTCAGTGGTGCGCTACCCTTCCTATGTCCATGCCTTGTTACTCCCAGGTATTTGTAAGAGACCACTGATTCCAGTTACGAATCATGTATCGTGTAATGTAAGTCTGCCACATACTTATATTTCATGGAATGGAGGTCATAAGATTTTCCTGTATTGAGTGTTTGTTGTGAGTCTTTACAGAATATTAATATTTTATCGACATGTAACATACGATTAGCACGTTATTTAGCGGATATGCTTTGTTAACGGTAATCGTGCTGTTTGCGACAAATCTGGGAGTACAACTAATACTATCCACTACGTTATAAAACCATGAATAGTAGTAGCAACACGAACAGTTACTTGTGTAAACAGAGATATCATCATGTTGCATCTACCGGCCACCTAATCAACCGGATTATAAAGATGGATTTGATGACTGATGGTTTTAGAAACCATATCGTTTGTCATGGGGAAGGTCGTTTTTTGCCATATAAATCCCTTAATGTGTTACACATGTAAAGAATGTGCGGTAAATTTTGGTTTCAGTTTTTGCAAGTTCACCCCCAGTTCAGCTGGTATTCAACACCACTACAATTGATATCTATATCATCATTGCTGTGGTGCGGGTATTTAGTTGTTCCAACATTACTTGATTGTTCTTTGTAAGGGAGCTATAGCACACACAATAGTAATGGCGTAACACATTAACGTCATGACTGAGAAACAGAGTCACAGTTGGAACACTGAAAGTGTGTGTGCGAGAGCTGGCACTGCGATACTCCATGAAGCGTGCCGGAACAGTAGCCTCCCTTGTATGAAATGAGCCCTCTGCTATCGCCCCGTATTATCCACTTTCCATTTCAGTGCAGGTGTCCCACTGCAGTTTGTTGTATTTTCTGTTATCGATCAGGTTGCTATCGCAGCTAACCGTGCGCATCAAATAATCGATATTTTTCACCTTTGTGTGTGCTCTGGACGTTATGTCTCGCTGATAATGCGGTACGCACAGCGGTCTGCGTCAGCGTCAAAAACGCTTCAACTCTGGCCCTGTGAAGAATGATTTTCGATTTCCGACATGGTCGATACAGGTCGTGACACACTAACCTCGCCCTTCAGACTGCTTCTCTTTAGGAGTATATCCTCTCTGAAACCGTTCTGCGTACGTGTATTTGTGATTTTCTTATCTTGGTGATGTACATGGTTAAATATGTCTAAATCCTAATCACAATATTAGATCTTACTTGTTAACTTCCTTCAAATTTTGTCCTCTTCAAACGGTATCGTTATATTTTTATTTTCGAAAGGTGGTTCTGAATGAAATATTAGCGTCTTCGTCGTGGTGAACTCTAGTGAATGCAACATGTTACAAATAATGTATCACAGAGAGCACTGACATTACTGAAACATATCTCGAAAACATATCTTTCTTGTTAACAGCGTTTCAAACGCTTTACCATACATGATTATTAGACCTCAGTTGCATTTAGTGTTTACAGCTAGATTTTTTATACTGCTGTTGCACTCGTTTACAGCTACTGTTTTTAAATTTTAATCATACACCATTCTAAAAGTATTTTGTGGATTTCATATTGACCGTACTCTTCAGCGATTCGTATTATTCTGTCGGCGTTTTTGCTGGCCAACAGTGCAGTTTAGAGTTCTCATATTATTCCAAATATTTAACAGATAATTTCAATCTGTAATCGGAAACAAAGTTTGCTGCATTTGTAGCTATTTGTCATACTCTGAATGTGAGAAATAGGCCATCGGTGTGTAGTTAACTTTTGGGACATTGGACTCAGTTATAGATACTGAAATCTTCGTTGGCCCGAACTTATTTAAAAGGGGCTTTGCGACGAATGGCTGAAATATACAAGACATACATCAGACTTCTATTGATTTTTAGTGTAAACATCCACGCATAAAACACATCTCTAAATATTTGCGTTGGCCTTTGTTGGGTCCGCTGTAGTCGACACTGACACGGAACGTTCTCACTTGGACGGTATTCCAATATCAGTCGTACAGTCACCATACAGATAATTTACTCAGCAGACATATCGCAAATTCCCAGTACCCTACCAACGCTGTGAATCTACCACTCGTTTTCCTACTACTGAGTGAATCTTCCAATGTATCTGTTTCAACTTCTATAATAAGCCCATTATGCCAGTGAACGTCTAATTGTATCTCATGAATCAGGTTATGCGTTAAACACACAAATCTAGTTTTCTCTATATCGCACACATAAACAGCTTTCAGTATTTGTATAATTTTGCAGTTTAGATAGTTAGTCTCTGGCGCTGGGAGGTGCTGGAATTTCTGTCTGACTTTATCGGATTAGAAGAAGAATGCAGCAAGGTGTAGCTTCACGATCTTAGAGATGTTGTTTGCTGTGAGGCATTAGGGATATTTAGATGGTACTAAGAGAGGAAAGCGTGGAAGATGATCAGTCAGGGGCTTTAACTATTGCGCCACAAGTGGAAAGTGAGTAGAGCTCTCTCAGATCATTTGGTCGTCAAGAAGCAGCGAAGAGAGCGGGAGGAAGATAAAAGAGCGAAAACGGAAGGGCTACATAAAAGCTAAAGTGGATGAGAGCTACGAGTGAGAGTGAAGAAAGACAGATTAAACCTAAGAACATGAATAGGAGGGGGAACGGGACGAGAGATAAATAGAAGGAATAATTGAAGGGGCTGTTAAGTATGACACACATATGCAGTAGAGAGAAAGATGTCACATGCGAACACTGTACAGAGACGATATGTATTGGCAAAGAATGTGTAGGAGAAACTTCAAGGCTAGCATAAATAGCGGGGAGATTTAGTGGTAAGGGAGAAGAAACAGAAGAAAGACTGCAGATCGGACCTGAAATAATGACAGATGTGTGGGACCAAGTAATTATGAAAATGAATATAAAAAATGCTGGTATGTCGCCAAGTTATACAGATCCAGATGGTGTTGAATCCTTTATTGTCCTCACGACGCGTTTTAGGCATGTCTCATCATCAGATGACATGGTAATAAATATTAAAGAGAAGTGCAAATACGAGTAATGATATCATAAAGTACAGCTCTATGAAAGAAATGAGGTAATATAAATCTCAAATTAGATTAAATGTACACAGTTTTGAAGAAGACAAGTAATACCATATAATATCATTATATGCATTGACAAGGACCTTCAATAATGCAGGTAAAAATGTCATGCAAAAGATGTGCTGTCATATACAAAAAGTAGACCTAACCAGTAGTTGACTACAGTACCAGTCAAGGTGCTGTTGACGGAACTATAAAGTAAACCCGTATCAGTAGAGGGGAGTGTAGAATCGAAATGTTAATATAAAATAATAAGAGCTTAATCAGCACTAACTGCAAGAGGGTCAAGTGCAAAAGCAGAATAATACTAAAAGTCATTCCATTTACACCATCACATAGAACCACCTTTCGTATGATTTGCTCCTAATTTCAGTAGACGGCATCACATCCGGTACAGAGTTAATTCAAATAATTATTTTAAAAATGATTAAAATAATTACTTCGATTTTACCAGCATAATTGTGCAAGAAAGTCAAAGCTGTATTGTACGATTTTGTTATTTGCACTTCTCTTTATTATTTGTTATCAGTTCGTCTGATGATGGGCTATGCCCGAAACGGATCAGGAGCACAATAAAGGATTCATCACTATCTGCTTCTCTATTAATCATGCGACTTACCACCATTTTTAAATTCACTTTCATAGAAGAAAGATTGACAGAATTAATATTTCCTGCAGGCAGTCATAGAGAAAATTTAGCATCCGGCCAAGAGCCCAACAGCACATGATTTGAGGTGGGGAATCTGCGACTAAAGACAAAATAATTTTAGATGAATCACGTTTACAGGCTGTTATGGCACAACTAACTATTCCTGAACTGTTGCCAATACCAAATAGCATATTTATAAAATAAATATTTTTCTACAGCTGATGTCAAATAAGAGATATCAGCATCAGTATATAAAGAGAGTTGAAGAGTTTTGGCCAATTATTGGACCTACTCCTTTCATTAGACGAGAGATATTAAAAACTTCCTTTAGATCTGAAGGAGAAATATCTGAGAAATTTGAAGAGAAATGATTGACACTTGTGGGCTGAGGCATGTTTTTGCCTGTCCTTTCTTCCTACTAATTACAACAGTAGTTACAGCAATCGGCTAGCAAATTTTAGAACTGCATCATTTTGCAGTGGGCGTAAACCTGATATCTTTGGCTCTGAGAAAAGATATTGGGATCAAAGGGCTACAGAGGTCAGGTTGCTTTTATTGCAGAAGTTGGCATTAGGTCATGTGTTTACGTGCTCTGCTCTAATCATTGGCTTTTGGTGGTATGCATGCGAGAGAGTGAGGCACCAGGGAAGAAAGAGCGGTCGCTCTCTTCTGAGTACTGGTCGGTGCAAGACCTGATAGGTGAGTTTTCTGCTGTGCTAACAAAGGAAACTTCGCCAACTTGGCCTCATGTTGTATGGCGATAAAAGTACACTTGTAAGAGATCTGTTCCAGCAATTGATCCTGCGCGAAAATTTGGGCCATAATTCTGAGAGTTAGCAGTTATGACCTTCTAAAAGTACAGCGTTTAAACTTCCGTGCGCACCTGTTGTTTGTCACTCGCTCCGCCCCAACACTGCCACCGTATGCCCGGGCGCGAAGTACTGCGGAGTAGTGCGACAACCAGGGGCCTCCTAGCGGATGTTGAAGGCGAGGGGAGAGGAGGTGGGAGTCGTGCACAACTGCCCGACGTGTTCTGAGATCTTGTTCCAAAACACACGTTATTCAATGCGAAAAACAGTAAGTAATATGAGTATGCAATATGTCAACTCAACGCTGAGACCGTCAGACTAGTGAAGCCGTCATTAGGAATTTTTGCTCCTCGAATTTATCGTCAAATTAGCGGCTTTCAATGACTTTAGCTGCCGAGTGGCCAGACGGGCTACAAGTGAGCCGAACGCCATGCGCTAGTACATGCTACAGAAGTCGCTGCATCCTGAAATACCGGTGCAGCTGACAGTATCCGTAACAAGATGAGCGAGTAGTGACGGCAAGGTTACAGTCCTTGACAAGCCATGGCCGAATAATGAAGGCCATGAAAAAGCCACTATCGTACTTTTTGTTTAATTTTGACCATTGTATTATGTTTTGGATAGACAAATGTTCCCGGCCAGCTTTCATTGAAGTTATACTGAACTCTATTTAGTATTAAACTGTACGATAGCCGGAGATTCAAGAGGCACAATACTTATATTGATTTAAGGTTAACGAATAATATACGTTACTTGAGTTACAGCAGTTTGTTTCCTTTCCAGCTGCAATCTGATGTTACTTCATGCAATTTCATTCTACTGTGATTATTTATTGAAGTTTATCTTTGACACAATGAACATATACGTTCACTATTATTTTAACAATATTCTGGCACGGGTTTTCTATGGCTGTATACGGGGTAGTCCATTGATCGTGACCGGGCCAAATATCTCACGAAATAAGCGTCAAACGAAAAAACTACAAAGAACGGAACTTGTCTAGCTTGAAGGGGGAAACCAAATGGCGCTATGGTTGGCCAACTAGTTGGCGCTGCCACAGATCAAATGGATATCAACTTTTTTTTTCAAATAGGAACCCCAGTTTCACATTACATATTCGTGTAGCACGTAAAGAAATATGAATGTTTTAGTTGAACCACTTTTTTCGCTTTGTGATAGATAGCGCTGTAATAGTCACAAACATAAGGCTCACAATTTTACACGAACAGTTGGTAACAAGTAGGTTTTTTAAATTAAAATACCGAACGTAGGTACGTTTGAACATTTTATTTAGTTTGTTCCAATGTGATACATGTACCTTTGTGATCTAATCATTTCTGAGAACGCATGCTGTTACAGCGTGACTACATGTGAATACCACATTAATGGAATAAATGCTTAAAATGATGTCCGTCAACCTGAATGGATTTGGAAATACGTGTAACGACATTCCTCTCAACAGCAAGTAGTTCGCCTTCCGTAATGTTCGCATACGCATTGACAATGCGCTGACGCATGTTGTCAGGCGTTGTCGGTGGATCACGATAGCAAATATCCTTCAATTTTCCCCACAGAAAGAAATCCGGGAACGTCAGATCCGGTGAACGTGCGGTTCATGGTATGGTGCTTCGACGAACAATCCACCTGTCATAAAATATGCTATTCAATAACGCTTCAACCGCACGCGAGCTATGTGCCGGACATCCATCATGTTGGGAGTACATCGCCATTCTGTAATGCAGTGAAACATCTTGTAGTAACATCGGTAGAACATTACGCAGGAAATCAGCATACATTGCACCATCTATATTTTCATCGATAATGCCGCACCATACATGAAGCCGCCAAGGTCGCTGATGTTCCACTTGTCGCAGCCATCGTGGATTTTCCGTTGCCCAATAGAGCATATTATGCCGGTTTACGGTTGGTGAATGACGCTTCGTCGCTAAATAGAAGGCGTACAAAAAAATCTGTCATCGTCCCTTAATTTCTTTTGTGCCCAGTGGCAGAACTGTACACGACGTTCAAAGTCTTCTCCATGAAATTCCTGGTGCATAGAATTATGGTATGGGTGCAATCGATGTTAATGTATCATTCTCAACACCGATATTTTTGAGATTCCCGTTTCTCGCGAAATTTGTCTGCTACTGATGTGCGGATTAGCCGCGACAGCAGCTAAAACACCTACTTGGGCATCATCATTTGTTGCAGGTCGTGGTTGACGTTTCACATGTGGCTGAACACTTCCTGTTTCCTTAAATAACGTAACTATCCGACGAACGGTCCTGACACTTGGATGATGTCGTCCAGGATACCGAGCAGCATACATAGCACACGCCGGTTGGGCATTTTGATCACAACATCATCAACACGACATCAACCATTTCCGCAATTGGTAAACGGTCCATTTTAACACGGGTGATGTATCACGAAGCAAATACCGTCCGCATTGGCGGAATGTTACGTGACACCACGTACTTGTTTGTGACTATTACAGCGCCATCTGTCACAAAGCGAAAAAGTAGTCCAACTAAAACATTGATATTTCTTTACGTACTACACGAATATGTAATAAAAATGTAGGTTGCTATTTAAAAAGACAGGTTGATATCCGTTTGACCTATGGCAGCGCTATCTAGCGGGCCAGCCATAGCGCTATCTGGTTTCCCTCTTCAAGCTAGACGAGTTTCGTTCCGTGTAGTTTTTTCATTTGATGCTTATTTCTTGTGATATTTGGCCCGGTCACTATCAATGGACCACCCTGTATATGCCTGAAAATCAAAATGAATAAGTCTGAGCAGCTTAAAAATTATTATGGGATGAAGTTAATGATTTTCGAATTACAATTTAGTTATGCCGTTTACGTTGAAGAATCTCCTGTTAATGTACTTCACTTTAACAGTGCCAGCTTTAAAACCCCAGGAAAATAACGCACAACAACGACGTTAATAATAAAACAGCACAACGATACTTCTTTAATGTGACATTAATTCCTACCAATCATGTACACTACATTTATGAATCGAAACACAGAAAACGTTCAAAGCAATGAGATCTCTGGCACCAGTGACTGGTTGGAAACCACGCGGCTTGACACAATGAACAAAGCATGTAACCAATGTCAAAACAGTAATGAACAAACACCTTACTCACTCCACTGCATGGTTCTTCGCGCTCGGGAGGCAGCAGTGGGGCTGAGCGAGTGACAAACAACCTGTGTGAAGTTTAAAAACTGTACTTGCAGAAGGTCATAACTGTATACTATCAGACATATGTCCCAAATTTTCGTGCAGGATAGATTCCCGGGGAGGACAGCTTGCAAGTGTGCTTTTTTCTCCTTAAATTATGATGTCAGGTTGTTGATGTTCTCTTGTAAGAGTGACCAATTGGGTCCCGGGCTGTTTGGATGTTGTGTCTACTCAGGGAGTAATGAACGATTTTTCCGTCTTTTTTTTAGTTTAATTTGTTTCATAGTGGTTTAACATTATTTCCGATGTTTCACGATTTTTAATACCGGGAATTCCGTCGATGGCTCCGTCCACATGTGGCTAGACGACCATTGCTACGCCTTGCGGCTTCACGCAGCTTGCGACAGCGCTTCTTCTTTGATGTATTTGTCTAGATAATGTTCCTCTAGCATTCTAGATAATTTGCGTGTGTAATTGTCTGAAATAAAAGCGATGATTCTTCGTGAATCTGTGCAGGTAGTATCTGACAGTATTTCATATAGCTCATGATGCTTGATAGGTACCTGCAATGTTTCGTCTACACTTAAACGCTCGAATACTGTTCTAATATTCTTCCCGTCAGTTTAAGTGTGTAATTCCTCCGTTATTACCAAGTTTTCATTGTCAAACAACACAAGTCGTACTAGTTAGACTTTGGAATGTCTTGTGGTTTTAAACAGGAGCTTAATCCTCCCTTTTACTCACATTTGTTTCAGTAGTGTTAAAATATAATTCCCGAGCATATCCGGACGTAATTTACTGATTTAACTGGTGTTCCTTTACGAGTTCATCCAAGTTTGGACGTGCATCGATGTTGGTAGCCAATCCGATAAGTGCAGCGTACCTTTGAATCTCTCATGAGCTTACGTTGTTCACGATGCACAGTAAAATGAGTCATTTCTCCACAGATACACCAGACAATTGTGTACGCAACACTTTCTTCATTATCCAGTTCTTCCCGCCCTTCTTACGGGTCATTTGCTTGATTTATTGAATAAAGTATTATGTTTCCTTTTGATCACTCACTATCGTGCCAAGATTTAAAGCTAACTGTATGTTTGATTCTTGACGAGCCGTATTCCCTTTGATGAACTTTTGTTTTTCAGAGCTCGCACTTAAATCCCGTGAAATGAAAATTCTTTCAACATATTCCAGCTCGGGTGGGTATGACAAACAGCGAGACTTAATAAGTTAAGTGCGGACTCCAAGCCATACTTAGACTGAAACCTACGTCCCTGTTCACCAGGTGTTTTGACATATTTATTGCGATTCACTCTTTATCTACGTTATTCCATACATCAGCTTGGCTTTTGCGCCACTATACTCGCCTCATCTTATTGCGTTTAATGATTGCATTCGGTATTCTTTTAGTCGATGATGTTCCTTGCACTTCTCCTCGACATTTCTGAATGTCTGCTACATGTAAGATATGTCACGTTCACATAGAATGCAATACAGTCCCGCCATGCGTAGATATAGATCATTTTTAACATTAACATTGCAAAGAAGGCTTTTTGTCTAATAGGGCCAGTATAAGTAGATAAGCGTTTTTCTTCCTCTGTCTCACCAGGTATCCCTTCAGTGGGAGGACGCTAGTTCAATCTTTAGTAAGGCTCATTTGAAGTGTTGTTTTACCAATTACGACAGGAAAAATAATAGCTACTAATTACTCACCATGTGTATTAGGAGAACGACAGAAGATGGTTGTGCAGAGATCAACCTTCTATATATTATACTTCACAAAATGGACATCGTTGACATTCAAGAAATGATTAAGACAAACTATTAACTTGCGCCATGAACAGTGAATGAAACATAGCGCCACAGAAACCACAAAGGTTCTCACCATGAAGATCGAAAGCGAACTCCTTTGGGAGTTACTAACCGTGCATGGCGTTTAAGGAGACGTCCACTCTTAAAGAATGCATATAGAGTCGTGTTGGTATAACGGGGTTATGGTAATTGATGGAATGCGATGGCATACAACCGTATCCTAAACAAAATTTTGTTAAGCTTATCGTGAAACTGACTATCCTTTAAGGCGAAACTGCAGATATTGCGATCATATGTTTTATAGGCACGGAAAAAACAAATATCCAGAGGCTGAATTCGTCCAGTGGTTCCAGGTGGTGTGAAATGCAATGTCACACACTATTCATGAGGGATAGTTTGCTCGAAAGGAACATGATTTTTATATGCAGACCAGCAATCAACCAAAATAAGTTATTTTGATCACTTACTGATCAAAACCAGTGCTCATACAATAGTTGTAGCTTTATTACGCCCATTTTCCAGATCTTGTTTGCTGTGGCGTAAATAACCGTACTACCCGTGCAAGACCACACACACGAGAGAGAATCGTAGGGGGCAGAGCACATTCAGCTTCTCTCAGCACAATAAATAACGTTTCAGCCAATTTACCATCCACATTAACAGTCGGCATAATTGTATACGAACAAGTTAAGGCATTGATGTTAGTAGATGTTGATACAACTCTGTTGATGCCACTAATTTCTTACACTCCTTTCACAAGCATTTTCTCTTCAGATCTCGATTGGTCAGACTTGGTTACAAATTCCTCACTTAAAATTCCTTACTGAACGATGGGAAAATTATGTTTATCTCGTCTACAATTTTCGTGCCGATTCCGCAGCTTGATGAGCATCGTCAAGTTGGTGCTTTGTTTGAAATATCGTTACCTTACCTCTTACAATTCTATAGTACTGTTTGAAGTTCTGTGACTATCCATTGCTTTCCTTGAAACCACTGTAATCTATGTCGTGCGCAACGTAGTACGTCACTTTAATGCACGTCTTGTAAATTTTATAGAGCATCCTTGAAATGCGCAAACACCAGTTTTTGTAACAAGTGCGCCTTGTCCTTCCCTGAATATCCGTAGTTTTTCTTACGCCTACACAGCCATATTGGTGCGGACTTATTCGAAATCTGTTCATAATTGTATTTTACGATGCTGCGCTTGATCTTCAATGTACGTAATTGTGTTTAGTACCTGCTCTTTGGACAAC
Source organism: Schistocerca cancellata (assembly GCF_023864275.1). Lineage (NCBI taxonomy): Eukaryota > Metazoa > Arthropoda > Insecta > Orthoptera > Acrididae > Schistocerca > Schistocerca cancellata. The sequence goes on from NC_064626.1 coordinate 687,296,231, forward strand.
GATTGTTCTTTACTACGTTTCGCTGGAGACGACAAGAATGGTAAACTATACGGCTTGTCATATGCTTCAGTATCAATTTCACTGGTTGAACATATATCGTTATCTTTGTACTCCTGCTGTACGCTGTCCTCACAGTCGAGCGGATACGACACAGCACATTCGTCTGGCTCATCTGTGGAAACGCTAATATTTCATCTACAACTTCATTAAAATCTGCGAAATTCCCTGTGTTGCTTCTGACGAAAAGTAACTTCGGCGTCCGTTGTTACAGATATAACGCAATGTTTTTTTTTCTCTTGTTGCCATTGCTCTTCTTTATATCAACACCACTAGCACTGTAGAACTGTTGTGAATTACTCGTCAACTAAGCAGTTCAGCCATGCTCCATAGTCCCAAGCTGTGCTCACCATTGTCTACCTCCAGTGCAGCCCCCTCCTGCCATTAGCAACCACTGTTGTGGTTGCATCGCAGACAATTTGTGGGCCTTTTGCGACACTCAAAGGGTTCCTTGTCAATATCAACCTCTTTCTCATGCGTCCTTGATGTTGACTGCAACGCCCATTCAATTTGACAATATGAGTACTCTTTCCTTTCGGAACATTATTTGCAGGTATTGTAATTCTTTGGCGAGACTCCTTGTCTGAAAGCGTTGGACTTCTAAGGGCCAAAGTCCTCAGCACTGAACTGCCTTGTGGAGGACGGTGATGGCGCGATACGTGGAGACAGGGGACAGAGAGCATAGGTTTTTCGTATATATTGTGACCCAGTGATCTGTCCGTTCTTCTCTTAACTAAGACGTAGAGGAAACGTATCTGGCCGTCTTTTTCAAGTTCTGTCGTGAATTTTATTTTACTATATTACAAATAAATTCGGTCTCAATCACGCCGAGATATCACTTTCCTAACACGGTCAGAGAAGGTATTTTATCCACGTCAGAGATGACGAAGTTATCCTCATTGTCTCCATTGTCATTTGGAAAAAACGAAAAGAGGAAATTTCTTCCAAATCAGACTATAAGTCGAAGGTATTTGACGAAAAGAGTCACACAATAGAAGGAGTTTGTGTAAACGTGCAACAAAGTAACAAACACAAGAAAAGTAAACTTAAGAAAGCGTGGGGAAAAACTGTTTTTACGAACTGTCTAATATTATTTCTTATATTAAACACTGTTGACAGTTTAGTCCGAACAGTGTTTCCGTCAACCTAAAAGAACGAGCTAATATTAAATGTGTTGTTCAATCACTTAATATGTGTGATATAACTACCCAGATATACTTTGCACATGATATGTAGATATTTGGCAAGAAACAGTTTTTTTTATTTGTGGTATAATTAATTTATAAGTATTCTCCAATGGTGTCGTGTTTCAATAGTTCCTTACATCTTAATTTTTTGTGAATAGGAGTTCACCAAGTGCATGGCAGAATAGCCATTAACAATGATGGCATGGAAATATTTTGAATCTCATGGATGCCTATATAGCGATGGAAAAAGAAGAAAAGATTTGGGATTGTAACTACGCCATGGGATTAAAATGAGCAATCAGTAATACAGCATCAACATTTCTATCCATTTCCCTACAACAACATACAGACAAAACCTACATTTACCAAGAAATAATAAACAAAAACTCAATAAAATTGCACGATTAATTGCCTCAAAAGATTATATAGATTGTTAAAGCAAACTTATTTAAAAATGGAGTTGAAAAGTACCTTTTAAGTAGCAGTCAAATTAATCTACAACACAGAGTCGAGTATTGGGAAAAAATGACATAGATAATTAATAATCATAACTCTTTCGTTTCGCAATATGCTTTCGCTCTATAACTTCTTTCTGGAAAATCTTTCACCATAGCTCTACAACCAAAGGTCTACAATGAATAATACTAATTTCTTCTCCTGTAGCTGAGTCCGACACATCACACATTAGGAAGAATTGATGACTTACATTTACATGCAAGCAGATGGGAAGATGCAGTTCAAAAGCTGGAAACTTGGTATCAGCTGAAATGAGTGGACAGTGTAGCACTAACTAGCTTTCTGTTTTTGGAATAACTTTTTTCCAAAGTGTTTAAACAAACGCACTGTAAACTATGGCTAAATTGAACAAGGTTGCACTGTTGTTAACAGTGTCTCATGCATTCAAGCGGTTGGACGATATAACCCCCTACGGCCATCCTCATTTGGGTTTGCTGTGCCTTTCCTATATGATTTCCGGCAAATTCGAGATGGTTCCTACAATGGAGCCATAATCGTTTACCTGTTCCATATTTGTCAAACTATATCCTTAGTATGTGAATGACTTTACGAATAATGTTTTATGTTCTGAAACTGTGAGACCCTCGAATATTGTAGCAACCGTAAGCCATGGATGAATAAATCTAATACTACTACTACTGCTAATCTTTTCCTGGTATCGCAATGCATGCGAGTTGAAAAATTCGGCACAGAGATCACATTGAGCACCCACAATATGTTTCTCCTTGTGTAAGAAGTAGCCCAACAACGAATTTAGATCTCTCGTAAGAATACGGAAGCAGATCTGTTAACGGTGGAAGTTGCGAGAGAAGTAATCTCCAGGAACAATATGCAAGCACATACAGCTAGGTTTTGACCTGTAAAAAAGCTACCTATATTTTGCCTCTGTGCTCACCTTTCATATATTTCAACTCGGCATAAACATAAGGCTAACGAATTCCACTTACGTTTAACTTCTCTGTCCCTGCAGATATGTTCAGAGAAGCACAGAACACCCGTCTCTTCAGCTTTCTTAAAAATCTGTTGAACATATAGGAAGGTCAGCTACATTAGATTTTGCTCCTCTCATGTTTCTATGGAACAGACCAACTTTTCTAAAAATTAGAAAATGTTGTTTGTTGTTCAACTTCTCGAACAACAAAAAATTAATCATATATTACTCTACGGTTTACCATTTTGCCTGTGATTGTATATTTCTGCAGCAATATAAACTGGATGTCAAGGATAAATCCCTTTTGACTATTTAGTTGGAAAAAACTCGAGACTCAATAAAACGAAAGAAAGCAACTAAAATTTTTAATACTAGTTTTATGCTAATTTTCAGAATTTTCTGGCGGTAAATCGGATTTCAACTTGCCTTTAGCAGTGGTGGTTGACTGTGACATGGGAGATTCACACAAACTGCGTACCGGGCAGCTCTCCACTCGCCTTCCGCACCCCTCGAGTGATTAAATGCTAAAGCGCTCATTAGCGTGCCGGGTAATTAATAACTGCTACGCCAGTCAGAATTCATTTCTTTTTCTGCGAATTGGGCTTAAACTTGAATTTTTTAAAATAGTACGAATGCTTTGAACACATGAAGCATGACAAAATTATCTTTTATTTTTAATATCATTAGTTTCATTAATGACATCAGTTTATCTCAATCCTTCGCAGTAATTTTGTTGCTGCCTTCCTGAGATCTAACAACCACCGCGGTAGTGATATACATAAACCTTAAAACAATGGCCTGCGGTGACCATTCATGTAGCCGAAGCTCTGAATATTATAATTTTAAGCATGTGATAGTGAATCAAGGAACAGGGTCGTCCCGATAAGACTCACAACTGGTAATATTTTACATTAAAATAAATAATAAGGGCTGAAATCACAACTAGTAATAGTTGGTAATGAAAGAATAGATATTGAAATATTTAGACCCAATATTAAATCTTATTACTATAAGAAAACTGTTATACAAAGTAATTAGTTTCTGGCTGACAGTCCGTTAAATCACTAGTACACACTCAACGGAATTGAAACTTCATTCTTCTCTCATGGATAGTCACCTTTTCAAAGAAATTTTTCGTCTGAGTCCTCCTAGCAGGCGAGCTGCAATTGAAGTAATTCAAAGATAAGACAGTTTCTATTCTCCAGCACAATTTCGCTCGTAGCTTTTGTTTCTACTGAAGATGTGCAAATGTGCCCACAGGAATTGTATACAATAATGACACTAATACAGTAAACCGCTGAAAACTTATGTTCAGTGCTCAGTATCTTGCAAGCACACTCATGGTTTTATTTGTGACTCTTCATTACTGTACACTACAGTCAGCTCATTATTTAATCAAGTAGTGTCGATGAGCTTTCTAAATGCATCTACGTACTGTGGAAGTTGCGTTCAGGGAACTGGGTAGAATATTGCCTGTTGTTGTAGTTGTGGTCTTTAGTCCTGAGACTGGTTTGATGCAGCTCTCCATGCTACTCTATCTTGTGCAAGATTATTCATCTCCCAGTACCTACTGCAACCTACATCCTTCTGAATCTGCTTAGTTTATTCATCTCTTGCTCTCCCTCTACGATTTTTACCCTCCACGCTGCCCTCCAGTACTAAACTGGTGATTCCTTGATGCCTCAGAACATATCCTACCAACCGATCCCTTTTTCTAGTCAAGTTGTGCCACAAACTCCTCTTCTCCCCAATTCTATTCAATACCTTCTCATTAGTTATGTGATCTACCCATCTGATCTTCAGCATTCTTCTGTAGCACCACACTTAAATCAATACTAGATGTTAACAAATTTCTCTTCTTCAGAAACCCTTTCATTCCCATTGCCAGTCTACATTTTATATCCTCTCTACTTCGACCATCATCAGTTATTTTGCTCCCCAAATAGCAAAACTCCTTTACTACTTTAAGTGTCTCATTTCCTAATCTAATTCCCTCAGCATCACCCGACTTAATTCGACTACATTCCATTGTCCTCGTTTAGCTTTTGTTGATGTTCATTTTATACCCTCCTTTCAAGACACTGTCCATTCCGTTCAACTGCTCTTCCAAGTCATTTGCTGTCTCTGACAGAATTACAATGTCATCGGCGAACCTCAAAGTTTTTATTTCTTCTCCATGGATTTTAATACCTACTCCAAACTTTTCTTTTGTTTTCTTTTCTGCTTGCTCGATATACAGATGGAATAGCATCGGGGAGAGGCTACAACCCTGTCTCACTCCCTTCCCAACCACTGCTTCCCTTTCATGCCCCTCGATTCTTATTACTGCCATCTGGTTTCTGTACAAATTGTAAATAGCCTTTCGCTCCCTGTATTTTACCCCTGCCACCTTCAGAATTTGAAAGAGAGTATTCCAGTCAACATTGTCAAAAGCTTTCACTAAGTCTACAAATGCTAGAAACGTAGGTTTGCCTTTCCTTAATCTAGCTTCTAAGATAAGACGTAGGGCCAGTATTGCCTCACGTGTTCCAGTATTTCTACGGAATCCAAACTGATCTTCCCCAAGGTCGGCTTCTACTAATTTTTCCATTCGTCTGTAAATAATTCGCGTTAGTACTTTGCAGCCGTGACTTATTAAACTGATAGTTTAATAGTCTTATACATCTTGCTCACCAAATGGTAGAGTTTTTTCAGGACTGGCTCTCCCAAGGCAGTCAGTAGTTCTAATGGAATGTTGTCTACTCCCGGGGCCTTGTTTTGACTTAGGTCTTTCAGTGCTCTGTCAAACTCTTCAAGCAGTATCGTATCTCCCATTTCATCTTCATCTACGTCCCATTTCCATAATATTGTCCTCAAGTACATCGCCCTTGTATAGGCCCTCTATATACTCCCTCCACCTTTCTGCTTTCCCTTCGTTGCCCAGAACTGGGTTCCCATCTGAGCTCTTGATATCCATACAAGTGGTTCTCTTTTCTCCAGAGGTCTCCTTAATTTTCCTGTAGGCAGTATCTATCTTACCCCTAGTGAGATAATCCTCTACATCCTTACATTTGTCCTCTAGCCACCCCTGCTTAGCCATTCTGCATTTCCTGCCGATCTCGTTTTTGAGACGTTTGTATTCCTTTTAACCTGCTTCATTTACTGAATTTTTATATTTTCTCCTTGCATCAATTAAATTCAGTATTTCTACTGTTACCGATGGATTTCTACTAGCCCTCGTCTTTTTACCTACTAGATCCTCTGCTGCCTTCACTACTTCATCTCGCAAAGCTACCCATTCTTCTTCTACTGTATTTCTTTCCTCCATTCTTGTCAATTGTTCCCTTATGCTCTCCCTGAAACTCTGTACAACCTCTGGTTCTTTCAGTTTATCCAGGTCCCATCTCCTTAAATTCCCACCTTTTTGCAGTTTCTTCAGTTTTATAACTTCAATTTCACAATAAATTTGAAAATTTCAGTTTAAAATAATCTTGAAGTCTTAAATGGAAGTAGCTATCGGTGTTGTCATTCACTTCGTAATGGATGCTTTTGTAGTTGATATTTTTCCTACTCGAAACAGGGTCTCTTGGAAAACTTGTTCGCAGCCTTCACTTAGCGTGGCTGTGGAGCGGCGACGTTCCTGGATTTTATATTCACAGTACAAAATCCCACTTTCTTGATTCTGAAGACTGTTTACACAGCATATTCGTAAAGGTAACTATGTTATCGAATGTGTTCAAGCGAAAAACAAACCTGAAATCTTCTAAAAGTGCCAGAAAACCATTAACTGATGATAAAATATCTGAATCAATTTCGTGGGGATGATCCAGCATATTACTAAACGCGTCACATAGTTCTGTTCCCGCATAAATGATTTAACTCTCTTCAGGAGTAATTCCATCGCGTAGGACACATGTATGGAAGACAGCATTACAAAAATTTGTCCAAAAATTTAATACGTTTACAAGATATTAAAAAAAACTGCCAGTCCATCAAGAGATCTAGAAAATATTTTACATTCCGGTATTTGGCTGGTGGTTTGAGACAAAACGGTGTTTAGTGCATGGGAATCACAGTGAAAAATGAGGCTTCAGGATGTGTGTCTCTGATTACTGCTTGAATCGCACTAATGTTTCCCGCCATACTAGACCGCACGTTGGTCTAATCAATTTTTCATCACATCAGAATTGTCATAAGAAGTGCTGGATGAATTCGGCAACAGTCTGGGGATGTTTGTTACTACTTACATCAGACAACCCCAGGAATCTTTCCTTTGTCTTCCCTTCATATATATATATAAAACACACGACAACAGAAAACTGTGTTTTATTTGCTGCCATTGAAGTTTCATCAGCCATGGTAGCTACGAAAGGAACATCCAAAATTTACCATTTTCAGCTCATAACACGGTCGAACCTTCGGCTTTTATTAGATCATTTTGGATTCGATTAGAAATTCCTCTAAACAAAACACAGGTTTTGTATATGCTCCGCTAAATGAGGATCATACTGTGCAGTGTACTTCAACAGTCCCGCGTAATTTCACAGATTAACAGAATTTGTTGTTTCGTTGCGCCTCCAGAAATCTGTTAATGTACCGTTTCGGAAACATCATTCTTAGTTCAAGAACAATGTTTGAAAATACTAACTTTTTGTTGAGAAATGGCTTATCTGCTTGTTTAACTTTGTTCCTCTTGTTTTTCTTTGTTTAAGCATCTTGTGTGATTTTGTTTCTCTTGTAGCACAGTTTATTTTGTTCATATGCGGTCTTGGCCACAAGTTTATGTGTATGTACTGGTTGATCTCATTCTCACAAATCTCTTTACACTCGCTGGACACATAACCTTCCTCGTTTTCAACCGAAAGAATAATGTAGATTCTGCAAATCTATGCATTTGTCCCTGTTCGTGATATCCTATGGTTCCTGTCTTTTTCTGCAACTTTCTTCATTCCTTCTTGAGTACACATCTTGCACCAGAATTGTTAAATAAAAAATTGAGTTATTCCTTTTCTGAATGAGTTCCACTCTAATTACTATCATACAGTTTGTACATATTACACATGATATTAGCTTTCCATAAAATTATCAAGTGTAAACTAGAAAAGTTTTACCTTTCACGATGCCATACAGTTCTACGAATAGGGGTGCTTCAGCTTTTAGCACTAACTATTATGAATATTATTTTAGTCATCGTTATAAAAGGATAAGTCAGTTAGCTAAACATGCGCTAATTTACATATTTACACCTCATTGTGGCTTTGATGTAATATATTTGGTAGTATACATTCTGTTTCACAACTTTACGATTCCATGTAGATAAACCCAGTTTTTCAAACCAGTCTGAAACTTTGGTACTTGTACTTTTGACTGGATCGGCACTATTTGCCTTCGGAGTTTCGCTTCTACTCTATTAGGATTCGATTCATTTCGAAAGATATTGTTCTCTCGATTCCTTGAAAAAGTGAGCTATTCATGGACGGGTCAATAATCCAAGCATTTAGGTTTCATTTTACTACATTTATCTCGTTCGGAGTCGCTGATTTCTTTCCTCATATTCCTCCTACTGAAACTTCTTTATTTAAATGAGTGTGGCTGTACTTAAGTTGCTGAGTGACTGAGACCCACAATATCATACCGCAACGCAATCTGACTGCTCAAAAAAAGACAACCTTATTTCAATTAATTAATTCAAAAGAATGGCCCTGACTAAAAAGAAATCCTAACAATAACCTATACATTTCATTAAGCACTTACATCCCAAAAATCTTCATAACTTGAACTACTGCAATACAGCGAGCGTCAATACTGCCAGCTAAATAAAACATTCTAACTACTAAAGCCACTAACTTCTGACTGGTATGTGGTTAGCAAAGGAAACATTTTGTTGCAAACCAAATAATGTATTTTTTTTTTTGCCTTAATAATGTGACATCAAGTTCAGATAAGAATATAAATCGTCATTACATCTAGTACAAAGAAATATAATCAAGAATAATATTCAATCTCCAGTTCGAACATGTACAGATCGTTAGCCTACGTTAACACTTCAGACCTCTACCCTCCATCAATGTTAACTTCTCACATCTAACATCCATCACTGCTGGCTGTTCACCTCCAACTGCCCAACAGTACTTCGGTCACTGCTGGCGACTAACCTCCAACTGCTCAACACTACTGGCGATTAACTTCCACCAACAACGAGTCCAACCAGTCACAGAGTCTCCTACAAAGAAAGCGCAGTCAGAGATCCAATGCAAAACACTACACAGCGCTGCCAACACAGAAGCAGCCCACTTACACTACTTCCGATTGCAATTTGTTAGCTATTACATTTCCTTCTCTCATCCATTGAATAACAACTGATTAATCCACGATATTTCTACTGTTACCATTTTTATGCAAAAATAATACCGACGACTAGGACACTACTACTCTACAGATGCTATACATAGCACTTATAGCAACTACGTGTGTAGAAATAACTTCAACTTGGTGGCTTTTTCTATCCAAAGATACATGGAAACATGTTTTCTACAGTGTTTCCCTTATTAGATGGTGGAGGCACAACGTAATACGAGACCAGAAGTGGCCCTGAAAATACCGAATTTAGCAAACGCTAGGCATATAGGTACGCATTTTCAGTTGTTCGAGTTTATTCGCCGAAATTATGTATATTAGGTGAGGTCTGTTCTCACACATGATCGATTTATCAATGGTCAACGGTTAAAACAAAAGTCAATTTTAAAATGATAGCAACCATTTGAGCTTTACTTATAAAACCGACACATGAGAAACTATGGAAAAAATATGGGACGCATCCTCGTGTAAAAAGTCCTAGCAGTAGATATTATAAAGAATTAGGATCACTTCTTGAGGGTATTTTTGTTCTGCCGTTGCAACTACAATAATACGTTTTTTTTCCTCAGACGAGTTTCGGTTTATTGAGGTAAAGCATCATCCGTGGTGGTGATTTCCGCTTGAGTTCTCGCTTAGATAGGGGAATGCTGTCTGCTAGCACATCGTTTCTGTTTTTCTTCTTTTGACACTGGTAGTTGTGGTCTGATTTTTAGTTGTTCTGCAGCACTATGCATTTCTTATGTTTTGCACACCATATGCATTTTTGTAGTTGCAACGACAGAACAAAAATACCCTCAAGATTTGTAAAACAACTAAGGACAACATGACCACTCAAATGAAGAAATTAAGATCACACCTGACTGTATTTTAAAACTACATTAGGATGTCAGTCATCAGCTTTGTCACAACAACAGCAATTCTTTAACTTTACATTAAGTGTCAGAGAATGTAATGCGTACTCGTAAATACTTCAAGTACAAATTTCTATTTCATTTATTTGAAATTTTTAGCATGAGTCGACTAAGTTAACTTGTTATTGCTCTCTTGCGTTGTTTCCACCATATGTAATTTAATCGGTCAACTAAAAACAAGCGCGGACATGGAAACCTGTATGTGTGACCTCTTCTCTCTAATATGGAAGTCGAAATAATAGTACTAGCTCTTCATGAACCCACATCATCTCATTCTAAACATTACACAACAGAGATCTTAGACGGCAAATAACAGGAATGAATCTGACGCACATTGGAACTTGGAAGAGTCCAGATATGAGGCTCATGACGGTGGGGTCTGGTCGACTGTTTTTTCTGCTGGTACAAGTTATTATTATCCGAAACAAGAGATTTATGGCACAATAAGTCCTATTGAGAAGACATGCTTCAAAATACGTAAAACTGTCACTGATTACATTGTGCAAATGTTAAGTTTCTTACGTCTCCAGATCTCACATGTCACTTGAATCTTAAGGGAAAAATATTATCACAGGGCAGGGAAATAGTAGCTTGTGATTCAATGAAGGAAGAGGTGGTCTCTGCGTGATCGCGGGGCCATCTTGAAGTGGTGTAGTGTGGCAGTGGGAAAGTGAAACGCTGCAAATGTAAATGTATGACCTGTGGTTTCCAGACAGTCCCGCTTTCTTTCCTGGCGCTAACGAGACCGTTTACCCAGTAGACCTTTGTGTATGGGAAATATTTCAAGGTCTACTTTTTTGAATTTGACATTAAACTACAGATTCCTGCTTGACTGATAAGTTGAGCGGTTTCTCCGCTGATGAACCGTAAGTTTAAAATAAATGTTTCGCTTTTAGTAATACAGAAACGTTACCTCCATAAGAGAAACGCCGTCTTATATATGATATTACACAATTCGGACATTGTGAAAGCAAATATGAAAACAAAAATTTATATTAAAATTTTCATTCGGAGTGAAAATTCATTTAGATTTTGAAAACAGAACGTCTCTGGTATCTCGATATGGAGCCGCATCAGTTTCCGTCACCTTTATAGGGGCCGAAACGTCGGTTTTGTCCAGTGATAGACGTGTAGAATACAACGCGACACCATCCCGGAAGAAGGAACGCATGTAGACACTGTATATATATAGTAACATGCAAAGTTACGTGCTACGACGGGTGTTCACAAAATAATGCAACACTTTCTTTCTCAAAGCGGGTTGGTTTTATTCAGGATTCCAATACGCCGTAGTATTCCATACTCTTTTGGCTACAAAGCCCTATTTGTCAGCATAATCTTACACCTTACTGGGAGGGCCTGTACGTCTGCAATCTACCACTCTACAGGTCGACGTCAGAGCCAGCGTCTTGCTGCATCAGTAACCTCCGCATCATCCATTTACTGCTTCCCGCGTAGTGGATCCTTTGTTGGGCCAAACAGATGGAAGTCGGATGGTGCGAGACCAGGTCTGTAGCTTGGATGAGGAAGAAGAGTCCAACGAAGTTTTGTGAATTCCTCCCGGGTTCACAGATTTGCATGAGGCTTTGCGTTGCTATGGAGAAAAAGAAGTTCGTTTGCATTTTTGTGATGGTATCGCGCTGAGGTTGCTTCTCTAGGTCCCTGAGGGAAGAACAATACACTTCAGAGTTTATTGTTGCACTATGAGTTACTACATCAAACAGAATTACCCATTCAGAGTTCCAGAAGAGCGTTAGCATCAATTTGCCGGCTTTGAACTTTTTCTTCGGAGGAGATATGATGTGGCGCTACTCCATGGATTGCAGGTTTGTTTCCGGTTCGAATAGATAAACCTTTGTTTCTTTGCCTATGACGGTGCTCGATTAAAATTGTCACTATCAAACTCGTTTCGCACAAGCAATTCCGCACAGATGGTCCTACGCTGCTCTTTATAGTTTGAGACCAACTCTTTAATTGTTTTCTTTACTCACTGACTAACAGAGTTTTCCCTGACAAAGATGATTCAAACTTAACCTGTTCATTTATTATTATATACAACCCCAACGCAATCTTACTGCTATACATGCACAACATGATTACCAATAATTAACACAAAAGAATGGCTCTGAATTGCAAGAAATCCTGACAATAATAAAAATGCAAAAAATATGAAATTAAGGAAATTTGAAACTCATTGCAATCGCGAATCCCGATACTGCAAACACCATTCTCTTTCATAAGTCACTTACCTTACATGAAATCTTCAAGCTGGCCGGAGTGGCCGAGCGGTTCTAGGCGCTACAGTCTGCAACCGCATAACCGCTACGGTCGCAGGTTCGAATCCTGCCTCGGACATGGATGTGTGTGATGTCCTTAGGTTGTAAGTAAGCATTGTGTTTAGCATTGTGTTTATATTTTCTTATTGGCAACGTTACGTAGCGCTCTATATGAAAATCACTGGCTGTGCTGTGTGCAGTCTGTGGCTAGTTTGCATTGTTGTCTGCCATTGTAGTGTTGGGCAGCGGCAGCTGGATGTGAACAGCGCGTAGCGTTGCGCAGTTGGAGTTGAGCCGCCAGCAGTGGTGGATGTGGGGAGAGAGATGGCGGAGTTTTGAAATTTGTTATACTGGATATTATGAACTGCTATGTATATTATAGTTTTTCAACACTATTAAGGTAAATACATTGTTTGTTCTCTATTAAAATCTTTCATTTGCTAACTATCCCTATCAGTAGTTAGTGCCTTCCGTAGTTTGAATCTTTTATTTAGCTGGCAGTAGTGGCGCTCGCTGTATTGCAGTAGTTCGAGTAACGAAGATTTTTGGTGAGGTAAGTGATTTGTGAAAGGTACAGGTTAATGTTAGTCAGGGCCATTCTTTTGTAGGGAATTTTGAAAGTCAGATTGCGTTGCACTAAAAATATTGTGTGTCAGTTTAAGCACAGTCTTGTATAATTGTTGAAAGGGGTCGTTTCATAAGGTTAGTTAGGTTTAAGTAGTTCTAAGTTCTAGGAGACTGATGACCTCAGTAGTTAAGTCCCATAGTGCTCAGAGCCATTTTTTGAAAATCTTCAAAACACAAACTACGGCAATTATAGCCAGTAACAACAGCAGCCAGCTAAATAAAAGGATTCTAATTAGTATAGACGCTAACTACTAGGAGGTCCGCCCCCGGTAACTGAGTGGTCAGCGCGACATGGATCTGAGCACAATGGGACTTAACACCTGTGGTCATCAGTCCCCTAGACTTAGAACTACTTAAACCTAACTTAACCTAAGGACATCACACACATCCATGCCCGAGGCAGGATTCGAACCTGCGACCGTAGCGGTCACGCGGTTCCCGGTCACGCGGTTTCAGACTGAAGCACCCAGAACTGCACGGCCATACCGTCCGGCTCAGTCCTAAGAGCCCAGGTTCTATTCCCGGCTGTGTCGGAGATTTTCTCCGCTCAGGGACTGAGTGTTGTGTTGTACTAATCATCATCATTTCATCCCCATCGACGCTCAAGTCGCAGACGTGGCGTCAAATCGAAACACTAGCATCCGGCGAACGGTCTATCCGACGGGAGGCCCTAGTCACGCGACATTTATTTACTACTAGGAGCCATATGGTTAGCAAAAGAAAGATTTTGTTGAAGAGCAAGCAGTCTATTTAGAAAATTTTACCTTATTCATGTGACGTCCAGTTCCAAAAATTATATAGTTGTCAATAATTCCACTACTTAAACATTATCAACCGTACATCTATTATCATACCCTTCCATGCATCTTTTCTTATAGGAAATTTCATCTCACTTTACATTGCTTGATCTACCAACACAGAGTCTCCGCTGAGAAAAATCATGTCCATACATTACTCTATCCACTTGCTAACTGCTAGTCCATCCAACCACACAATCTCTTGCCGAGGGCGCAGAGCGCTGTCAGCGTTGTTTACGCAATCTGTAACATAATCTGTCAACACACAAACAGGCTACTTACAAGTTTTCTGCTTGGCGCCAAGGAACTCTATGGGCTTTGAGTACCCTAACTGGTAGACGAGTGTGCCTGCGCTACCAACAGAGACTTCCAGCTGTGCAACGAGGTGTTTGACTGTGATCCGTTGATAACTTCGAATGAGAGTGTCCGCACGTTCCAAAACTGCAGGAGTCATAGCTGTGTGCGGCCACCGTGAGATCTAACAGGTTTGCTAGACTTTGTTGCGATGTTCGCAGACGCCTCGCCCAGCGACTCAGCATGCTGTTGTTCACCGCCAGGTCTCAGACATCCTGCAGGCGTATACGAATATCAGCGATGCTATGGTTTTCTGCCAAAAAGAAATTCAGTGATGGCTCTCTGCTTGGACGCACCTACTTTTCGGGTACCATTTTGAAGACTACGTATAGTGCAGCCACCAGTCGGAACTTCATGAAACTACAGGGGCTGCAGCGGGAATATACCAAGAAGTCCCACAACAAATGCCGAATTTCTGAACAGAAATTTGCCAACAAAAAGTGTTACACTACTTATTGAACGCGCGTCGTATATTATTACGCAGGGAGTGTTCTGGCGTGTAAAATATAACTTCTATGGAACACCGCAAACTAATGCAAATACGAAATGATTAGAAAATAATTAAAGAGCTGCGAACGAAACGAAACGTGTTGGGGACAGTTTAGACACCATTCTAAAGCACGTATTTCTTCAATGCTATGTAATGTTAAAGTAAAATTTAAGCGCATCAACTTTAAGGCTGCTAAGTATTATTATAAATAATGAAACGAACACCTGCAGGGAAACTGCCTAAGAAGTACTAATAGAAAATCAGCAGTTGAACACTGACAGAAAAGCAGAAAAGTGAATCACCCAGAAGGGGGGGGGGGGGTGGTTGCGACGACGAAACGAAATGAAACTTCACGGATTGAGAGGGTATGTGATATTACTTCAGTTATTACAAAACCGAATCAAAGCTACAAAGAATATGACATCATGAGCTCACTCGTCAGTACGACGTTGCACCCTCTCTGGCCCGGAAGTATACATTGATTCAGTTGGGAACAGTGTAACTAAGCCGTTGTCACCAATTCTGGTTCTATCGGCGACAGATCTTCGGCTGTTGCTGGTCACTGGAGTACCTTATCATCATGAAAGACAGTTAATAGAGATATGTTCCATGTGTGGACGAGCACTGTCTTGTTGAAAAACGGTACCACGATACTATCACATGAGAGGTAACTCATGACTACTTAGGATGTTGTTGACGTGTCGTTTTGACGTCATAGATCCCTCAACCGCAGCCGGCGACGGTAGTCACAACTGATGGCTACCCACGTCATAACTACAAGAATTGCACCACTGTGCCTGTCCAAAACAATGGAAGAATGGGACGACTCCCCAGACCACCGTCCTACCGTCGGGGTAGTGCAGAGCCGCGGTTCATCTATGAACACAGTGTGACGGCAAAGACCATACTTCACTATCACGCCACCGCTCCAAACACAGTCGATTGTGTTCTGGTACAAACGGCAGCAAACGAACTGGACGTTAACTCGCTAGTCCGGCAGCTGTTAATGAGTTATACTAAGATTTCATTTTATTTCCAGTACATTGTCAACATATTCTCACTACAAACAATGTCATATGTCAAAGTAGAAATTTCATTCTGTGAATAAAAATGTTTCACTATCTTCAGGATACTTAATGATGCACTTCTCATTACTTTCTGTTTCAAAGTGAGTGCACTACGCAGTGTGCCGGGACTTACCCAGTTCACTGCTACTAGTGCCAAATCATCATAATGCGTCTGTGCCTAGCGTACAAGTATTGTACCATAGTGTAAGGATGAAATTAAAAATCAAAGTAGCTGTTTCAAACCTGGTAAATATATATTCCAGTACAGTAAAGTATAAACTGTTAAATATCAGACTGATCAGATGATTATGTTTCCCTAAATACATCGTTTAAAGAAAAAAATAAGTTGTGATAAACAGTAAGGCTAGAAAGTAAAAAAATTGTTTTCTATGAACTAATGTATGTGACTTTTCTACGAAAAACTGAAGGCGCTAAATATTAGACTTAGAAAGGTGAAAATTGGTATGAAGTGTCAGTTTGATATAAAAACATTATCTATGTGATCCCATTAAGTAACCTCTAATAGTTTTCGAGTAATTTACTGAAAACTAAATTTGTAATAAAAACTTTTTTATTTGTAATAGATTAAGTATCGTTTACATTAATGAGAGAAGAAAGTTCTGATTACAGGACCTGATGAAACCTATTAACTAATAAAGCTATAACAAGTTTCAAGAATTCATGTAAATGTCAATCAAGACAAGCTGTCTTACAGAATTTGACCATATTCTACTGTCAGTTCCGTTCTAAAAACTCTAGCCGGCAAAGTTTAAATGCAGTCGAACTGAAATTTTTTCTGCAATTAAAGGCAACTTTACTCCATTCATATACAAATTGCGAAGACTGTAAATTGATACACAACAGTGTTATAAAATAATGTGTGTCCGAGAAAGAGGCCATTTGGATGCTGCAATCTGTGCATACAGCAGATGACGGCAGATGTTCCCTTCGGCCATCGCTGGGCCCATATATAAATGCTGCCTAAGAGGCAGCGACTCTTCACTTCGCACCAGCTGTATCTCTGTCCACGTTATTTAAACGCCGGCTTGTGCGCTGCCTTGGATGACGTCATAGCTATTCTGCTGCTACACGCATGTTTTCGATACAAATAGGAAGTGAACTCGCGAGGACTGTACACATTCCTGGATTGTTTAGATTACACGGAAGTAGCTGTTGTGTGCCACCTGTAATGTTAACAAAACCTCGTGGCAAGTGTTAAGATTGTTTTCCACTTTTTTGGCGAGCAATTAACCTTGATTATTAGAAGTCACGGCAACAGACCGTTTAATTGAAACTTACCGTAGAGGTCGCCTATGGGCTGCTCATAGTGCTTTTTATGATGGAGACATCATCATTATTATCAGAAATATTACTACTTCTTACGAGTGAAATTTTTAAATATATATTAATCAGTTAGAACTCAAAACTTTCATTCATAATCATAGTTCCTGATTCCGTTGAGTAAAGAGAGAATAGAAACCTTTCTTTCAGTGAGTACAGGAGGAATGTGGACCTGCAGACTGGAAACTATGGTCAGTACGTTCTCTATCGCTTTCTGGCTTACCGCGAAAAATGTTGTCAGGCTCTCGTAGAAGACGGTGGAGCACAATTTCGTATTTTCTTATCCATCCGCCGCCGGACAACCTCTTCATCTGGGAGTAGCTCTTTCATCCTACATCCCCGGTTATTTGTTGGATATATCCCAATTCCTGTCTTGCTCTACAGGTCTTAATATTTACAGCATCTTCCAGTAACTTGAGGGTTTCTCTCTGACGTCTTAAGACATGTTCTATCAACTTGTTCCTTCTTCTTAGCAGTGTTTTCCACATATATTTCTTACCTCGACAATTCTGCTCAGGACTTCCTTTTTCGTTATCTTATGTGTCCAATTAATTTCCAACATTCTTCTAAAGCACAACATATCAAACGCTTCAATTCTCTCCTCTTTCGGTTTTCCTACAGATGTTGTTCACTTCCATACAATTTTCAGTTCAAGACGTAAAATTTCAGAAACTTCTTCCAGAAATTAAATGGTTGATTCTACTAGATTTCTTTTGGTCAGGAATGGACTATTCATCTGTGCTAGTCTGCTTCATATGTTCTACTTCACTACTTTTTATGGGACACTTGACTAGGGCTTTCTACTGTAACATTTTCTGTTTGATCATCAAATACAAATTATTCTTTAATAGATAATTTACATTCTGTTGGTCAAACATTTTCGTAAAATATTAGATTGGCTTCAATTTTATTAACTTTAAATATTTAATTGCTACATTTAATATAACTGATTTGATACATCATTACGTTTATTGTTGAAACTTTTATTACTTCTTTTCCTCAGGTCTTAGTTCATTTTCCTTAATGTTCAACTGACACTTTGCTGAATGAGAGTCTTATTTAGTTTTAGGTCTTGAATTTAAATATGTTGGAAGTGGTTTCACTTTAAGTTTATATCTGCATATACCGCAATTGTTTCTGTAATTGTACATATTTCTTCAATTTCTTAGGATGAATGTACATTTTACTTAGGTTGTTGCTGTAACTGTTAGTTTTATTTGGATTTGGGAGGTTTCATACCATGTTTATGATAAGTTAATATATTTAGCTTGCAGGAGTGTTCCTCCCTCTCTTTAAAAGTTTTTGTTTTCTTTATTTGATTAAGAGTTTTATTGATCTTACTTACTTATTGAAAAATTTGAAGAACAACAAATTAATAGAATCTTTAACTTCAAGTTTCATATTTTCAAAGCAAATATAGGTTTGCTAAGCTAATTATGTAATATTAAAATTATTAATAGTAATTACCTAATGTTGTGCAGTTGTTACATGTTCATTAGGTAACAGGTAATATAAACAATTTTTTAAATTTGCACAGCTAAAATGCAAGTGTAGTTAAACAGTTAATTAATGTATTCCATATAAACAGAATAAATGAATAGCATCTACAACTGCAATAAAGAATGGAAGTAAAAATCATGTTAATGTGTTTTTCCACAGCAAATCCCACTTAGACCTATTTGATTGATTCTCTATCTCAACTGGGGATTGATTATAATATGTTTGTAGTTATTGTCACCCCTCAAAAAAAATATTTGACCACAAGGTAGAATATATCATATAATCTATTTGATCACAAGGCAGAATATATCCTATAATGAACTGATACAATATGAAAGGAATAATGGTTGAAGTTATTCACATACACATGCATATGTATTTTAGATATAATAAATCCATGTTATATGCAAATAAACAAAAATAAAGAGAATGTAATTGTTCTATTTGCATGTAAATTTGAATGATTCAACCATTATATGTGTTTAAACAGTTTTAGACTACACTTCTAAATTGCAGCTGACAAATATATTGTCTCTATCGAGATCAAAATTAAGTTTAACAGTGAAATTGTCTGGTTGGGTATAACAGGTCTAGGAGAGACAAAGTTAATTGTATGATATTTTTTAACAAGTCACCTGATTCTTCTGTGACAGTTATAGCGTCTTCCAAAGAAATTCTACAGCCAGTAGTGTGTAAATACCCAGATCATGCAATACTAGTTGGAGGAGACTGCAACCTACTGAGTGTAGATTCATTGCACAAGGTACAAACAGACAGTCCTGTAAAGTAGTTTTGAACATGTTTTCTGAAAATTTTCTTGAGCAGATAGTTCAGCAGGCCATACACAATGGAAATATCTTGTAGCTACAAACAAACCAGACCTTATCAATGGTGTTAGTATAGAGATGGGGATTAGTGATCAGATGTCATCATAGGGACTACGTTTACAAAAGTTAATGAATCAGTCATGAAAGCAAGGAGAATGTTCCTTCTAGAAAGACCAGATAAATAGTTGTTAGCATCTCACTTAGACAATAAACTGACATCTTTTAGTATCAGCATGATGGACATAGAGGAATTATGGGCAAAGCTTAAACAGACTGTAAATCGTGCTCTGAACAACTACATATCTAGTAAGTAGATTAAAGCCAGAAAAGACCCACAGCGGTTTAGCAACGAAATTCGGAAAATGCTGAGGAAGCAAAGGCTATTACACTCTCAGTTCAAAAGAGAACTCATGAATGATGACAGGCAAAGGTTGGTAGACATTTGTGTGTCTGTGGAAAGGTCTTTGCTTGAACCATACAGCAACTGCCACTGTCATACCTTAGCACAAGATCTGTCCTATGTAAAATCGATAACTGGTCTAAGGCTTCCATCATGTCACTCATTGGCCAGTCTGGAGTGGCAGTTGAAGGTAGTAAAATGATAGCCGAGATGAAGAGAAATTAGTCTCCAGGTCCGGATGGAATCCGAATTCGGAATTTTAGGGTACTCTACTGTGCTGGTTCCTTTCTTAGCACGAATTTTCGCGAATGTCTCGCCCAGCGCAATTCTCAAGCAACTAAAAAAACGCAGTTGACTCCTGTACATAAGAAGGCTGAAGTTGCAGACTTTTATGCTTAACACTGGTTTGCTGCGGAATTCTAGAACATGTTCTGAGTTAGAACATAATAAATTTCCTAGAGACTGGAAAGCTTATGTCCACGATCAACACGGTTTTATAAAGCATCGCTCTTGTGTGACTCAGCTTCCCCTTTTGTCACATGATATACTGTGCACTATGGATGAAGGGAAACGGCAGATTCCATATTTCTCGATTTCCGAGAAGCATTGGACACAGTACCACGCTGCAGACTGTTAATGTAGGTTCAGGCACACAGAAATGGATTCCAGATGTGTGAGAGCTTCTTAGACTTCTCAAGTAATGGTACCAGTATGTTGTTCTCGACAGCGAGAGCTCATCAGAGACAAGGGTATCGTCAGGAGTGCCGTAGGTAAGTGTGATAGGATCGCTATTATTTTCTATAAACAAAATGATCTGGCGGGCATGGTGGGCGGTAATCTGCAGTTGTTTGTTGTTGATGCTGTGACGTATGGGAAGGTGTTGAAGATGAGTGACTGCAGGATGATACAAGATGACTTAGACCAAATTTCTAGTATTGTGACGAATGGCAGCTAGCTGTAAATGTAGAAAAATGTAAGTTAGTGTGGATTAGTATGGAAATCAAATCCATAATGTTCAAATACAGAATTAGTAGTATCCTGCTTGATACAATCACGTCGTTTAACTATCTGCACATAACGTATCAAAACAATAAGATGTGGAACCATCATATGAAGACTGGTAGGGAAGGTGAATGATCAACTTTGGCTTATTGGGATGATTTTAGGAATGTGTGGTTCATCTGCAAAGAAGACCACATGTAGGACACTAGTGCGATCTGTTCTTAATTACTAGTCGATCCCCATTAGTTCGGATTATAGGAAAACACTGAGGCAATAGAGTGCTGGACTGCAAATTTTTCGTGGTGTGTTCGAATAACACATATGTGTTACAGAAATGCTTTGTGAAGTCAAATGGGAATCCCTGGAACATAGGTGACGATCTGTACAGGGAGCAATACTGAAAAAGTTTAGAGAATCAGCATTACTATTACAAAACTTGCATTTGTAACCTATTAATTCTAATATTAATATCTTAAATTTTTACATCACTTGTTTGATATGGTGGAAATTATTTTTTCTTAAAGATGAACATGTATTAAAAGTTTTATTAAGATAAGAGCAAATAATTCTCCCTCACTTTTGCTTCATTACTGTTGATGAGGGTTTGAGTATGATTATTTGGTTCCTGTTTTTCGTTTTTACTCTTCGTTTGTGGATGCTCTTTATGTCTCCTTATGTTAGATACTCAGTTTTCTGGTTTATGTTTATCTAAAATATTTATGTACAATTATTTTGTTGAACCTCTTTGTTTGTTAAATAATTCTAGATGACTTGTCCATCCTTAAAGTTGTAGTCGATGTTTGTGTAGTTTTATGTAGTTCTTCATGTGGCAAATTATGAGTATTGCTTTAGTATTGATTACTTTTCTATCAGCTTAATTTTACAGTTTTTGGTATGTTCTTTAATATTTAGTACTAGAGAATCAGTTTATTTATCTTCTTATCACTCAAATAATTTCTCTTCGATGGTACTGGTTTTAATAATTATATTTGTATATTTCATATGCCAGACTGAGTTTATTAGCATTTTGTACCTTTTAGGTGAAGTTAGTTCCTAGATTACTCTTAATTTTGGGTTCAATGTCTTTGGCTGGAGTTCAGCTAAGACTTTATACTTAAATTACTAGTTTGCCTTTCTTATCATATTAGTTAAGGCTTACGATATTGCTAATGGTCTTAATTCTACTTTTCGTTTTTTGTTCGTATTTATTTTATATTTTCGTAAGTTTGGCACTTTACTGAAATTAATGTTAGTTTAGTATGATATTTTTCATGTAATAAAAATTATATCTTCTTTTAGATTTAAGTTTAATTAGTTTTGATTATCCTTAGGCTCATCAGTAGGTGTTACTGTAAGATTTACACATTTTCAAAATTTTCATTTAAGGTCTTTCTCTCTTACCCTTCTGTTGTTCCTATGAGGATGTTTATTGATGGATTAATGACAAAAAATTCATGAGGTTGTGTGGGTTGATTAATTTTAGCAGTTGGTCATTATTCATCTTTTTCTGTTTTTTTTTGTCAAATATTTATTAAGAATGTTTATGTACACATAGATTATTAATTATCAAGGGTGTGCTAGATGGCGCGCCCATAGGTCAGACGGATATCAACTGCGTTTTTTTTTAAATAGGAACCCCTATTTTATAACATATTCGTGTAGTATCTAGAGAAATATGAATGTTTTAGTTGGAACACTTTTTTAGATTTGTGGTAGATGGCGCTGTAATAGTCACAAACATATGGCTCACAATTAGATATGAGCAAACTCGTTCATCCTTCGGAACTAGTTCACTGATGATCGTTCTTTTTTGGGAACTGTTCATTTTTACTCGTTCACCGTTCGTTTGTGCTTGGTATGTTGTTCTTATGAAAAAATGAAAACTAGTAGTTTAGGTGACTGAAAGATGGAGGGCACTTGCCTCCCCCCTGGAGTTTAGAGTTTTTATTCATTACAGGATTCTCACACACTTGTAGAAGTAATTTCCGTGACTCTACAGAACCTCTCGTTTAGCGAACTGTAGCGTTGTGTGGCTGATCGCAGGGAAATTATATAGGGTGGCGCACGGAAAACCGGCCCCGAATACAGACTGCTCACCAATTACGCACGACTTGTTGCCCGTTACGAGCAGATACAACAAACAGATAAACATGTAATAATTAGACAGAGAAGAAACAACAAATAAGCTAATGCAAGCAACACATCGAAACAATACATGACGACTGTGGGCGGACAATGAGCAGTCTAGTACTTGGGGCCGATTTTTCGTGTGCCAGCCTGTTCCACTGAAATAATATTGCTTATTCTCTTTACAAAATGGGACAGCAGACACTCGATTATGGAGCGTAGGCGCAGGCAACAATGAACATGCCGTTTTACCTTGGACCAAAGAAAGACAGAAAATATCCGCTCGTCTGTGCCGTACCAACTTCTTTGACTGCCTTCTTCGAAATATTGTTGTGGAGTTGCGTATGAGGCGTTTCACCGCTGTCGTGGAACCGAATTCCCCGTCACAGTTTTCTTAACGTAATAAGCAATAGCTAAAGGTAGCGCTTCCTATAGCTATCTTTTGTTAAACAGAATGCTGTGTGCATTGCGCTATGCCTTAAAAATGTTTTTCTGCTTTATCACTTTCGAGAAAGATTAGTCAAAGAGTCTTCAGGACTTGTTCATTTTTGTTTATAACCAGTAGTATTCTCATTTCTGATAGTTTCATACTTCAGATTTTTCGCTTTCAGTATCAGTTTGACGTTACCAGTACATGATAAAAATACGTTTTCTAAATATTTTTCTGTTTTTTTTTTCGTAACTTACTGGTCATCTTCTTGAATATGTGTTAAATGCTATCATAAAATGATATAATGTTAGATCGTCAACTTGAGAAATGTGTCATTTCCTGAATCATATTAATAACACAGAAAGGTTTACATCAAAGAAGATAATCGTGAATCATGCCTGTCTTATAAGTATCAAAGTAGTCTACCCATAATAAATACGAATATTGAGTCAATATCCATCATTTCGCGTAGAGTTCTGGTGGCATGACACATCTCAAAAGTGATCAATTAATTATATCAAAAATGGCTATTTTAGAGCCATGCCCCCCCTCCTTGGAAAAATTTCTGCGGACACTCACGACTAGTAGTATGGTACCCTACAAACACTACATTTTACAATGTTGGGTAAAAATTGTAGAAAAAGTTTTTTAAAATTACAATTCATAAATCTTTCTTTCATGACACAGACTCATTTCCAACGAAAAAGTATTACAGATAATACAAAAACTATAGTGTTTGAATAAATAATACACATTTTATAAACTCAAGTGGGATCAGATATTTTCTAAACACATGCTATCAAAAAAATTGGTGACTTGAGCGAATGTAAATGAGATTCTAAGGAGCTTAAAGCAGTCAGACTGCCCTGTAATTCATCCAAAAGATTACCAACCGAATTTGAAATGTAAAAATGGTACAGGGGACTATTTAGGTAAATTCATTTCACTTCATTGTAAAACTTTATTTAACAGCTTCTAGAATACATATGTACAAACTTAAACATTACCATTGATAATTATAACTTCTGAAATTTTTGATGGCCCCAATCGACTTCTTTTTTCAGTCAGTGTTTGTCCTGCCGTCGAAAATATCCTCACTGAAGGCACTGAAGTCACTGGTACGCACAACCTATTTAGCGCCAATGAATATAAAGGTGGGTACAGAAGTTTCCTTTGTTGCCACCACAACATAGGATCACCATCCCTCGGGAGCAACATCTCAGAAATGTATTTGTCCATTTCAGTTACAGCCATAGCCTTAGACTCATAAGTTTGTGTTGTTTTTGCCACTTCGTTGTCAAAAGCTTTCCACAAATTAAAATTTGTCAATGTCGGAAAAGATAATGATGATGACGATGGAAGTACCTTTGAAGAGGGAGCTACTGAAGTGGGTTCATTAGCTTTCTCTTGTGCTAATAGTTGTTGAACTTCACTCACGATTCCATCGTATGCCTGCATGTACTTCGTGCTTCCTGCTGTGAACCCGTTTCTTTTTTTTTTTTAATCGTGGGTCAAGTAACGTCGCTTGGCCAACAACATACGACGTATTAACAAGCCTCTCTTCGGCAGCCTTTATCATAGTCTCAGACACTGAAACTATTACAGGGGGCAACCCTTCCTGGTTTTTAAACGTAGACATGAAGTTTAAAAGCGTCCAGGTTAAAACCTCCGTTTTGGGCAACGACACAGTCTGCTCAACGCTCACCTCTTTATTTACTTCGTAAAAGATTTGAAGTAACTTAATTGATTGTTCAATGATATCCCACTCCTCTGTTGTCAGTTTATGCTCATAGTTTCCGAGAACAGCTAAAGTGGAAACTATGGGCAATTTGTCTCCAAAAACACGTACTAGCATGTCGAAAAGCGAGTTCCATCGCGTGGGGACTTGTTGTTTTACTTTTAGTATCGGTAGATTCATTTGCACTTGCGTTTCCTTTAGTTTATTCATTGCAAGTGAACTTTTTTTGAAAAACTGAACGAGACATTTAATTTTTTCGACGACACTCTCAATTGGTTTTATACCCGCTTTGATAATTAAATTTATAGTGTGGGCGTAACAGGGGATGTGAGTCCATTTATCAATTTTGACCGCAGCAACCATGTTAGCTGCGTTGTCTGTTACAACTGCCACTATTTTGTTGCCTATTCCCCAGTTAGTCGCTTCTCTCTGTAGAAAATTACTTATGTTTTCTCCAGTGTGTCGAGGCGAAAATTCCAGGCAACCCAATACATTCGAATGAAGTCTCGTGTTATCATCCATATAGTGTGTAGTAATCGCAATAAAACTTTGATTGTTCGAGGAAGTCCACCCGTCAGTTGTCAGAGCGACTGCTGTCGTCGAATTCAGTTTTCGTAGTAAATGATCCCGCATTGGCTGGATAGTTGTGGCAGCAAGCTGGTCGAAAGGGTTTTCCTACTTGGAAGCTGGTAATTGGGGCAGAGCAGGGAAGCAAACTTCCTAAATTCTTTGTCTTCTACAATGCTGAAGGGATGGCATTCCTTACAAATCATTTTAAGCGACTGTAAGTCGATTTCTTTGCTTTTATAAATTGGGAGGGGCTTAATAATACTGACAATATTTGTCAAAGATGACTGTCCTCCTCCTATTGAAACAGGTTCAAAAGTGGCCAACGCAGGCGTCCTGCTGACCAGATTGTTCGACGATAGCGAATCAACATCGCTGATAGGTTCGCTCACAGAGGCTGAGGAGGTTGAGGCTGGGGTGAATCGCTGGCAAGACGCAGTTGACGTCGTAACACTTGTTTCTGCAGATATTGACGATGGAGACCTAGATCGAAAATCCGTCCTCTCCAGTTGCACTGTGGAGTGTTTCTTTATAAGATATCTTTTTAAATTAGCCATGGAACCTCCAGCAATACTGATGATGGCTTTGCAATATTTGCATTCTCCTCTATCCACCTCTATTTTCTTGTAGTGATAAATACAGACGTTGAAAATCTTGGCATCTGTAATATTATTATAATTTCATTACTAATTCGCCTTAAAAAGTTACCTTCAAAAGTTTTAAAGAGAATCTCTGTATGCATTGTACAAACCATTACAAATAAATATTGATATGTAAAATTACACATGATTAAAATGGTTGGAAATTGAATAGCAGGGAATGGTGTTGATAAAGTCAGTGTTAAAAGATTCGAAGTATAATTATGGTTGTTCTGATGCCAATTTTAAAAGTTATGTTTTCTTGTCTTGGGCTACCACCCCTCCCTCGCCTTTCCCCAACTGGGCTCCATTCCATGTAGAAAGGAGCTGTGAAATTTGAGCTCAATGAGATAAGGCCCCTTGACCATAAAAATTTGAAAACCTTGAAAAATATTACGTCTTTACAAGTATTACTTCTACACAACTGCATGATAAATTGATTAATTGCCTAATGTAGACAGATTGTTCACTTAGACTTTCTTAGCTGAATCCGTTTTTCTCATCGCAATATTTGTGTGACGGGCCAGTGAATACAAGCAGACAAAGATTTTACTCGGTGGCCACATGGTCGGTAGAGATTAACAGATAGGCCGGCAGACTCAGCGCGAACGGAAGTACGGATTTACGGAACCAAAACCTGTTTACGACCCAGCACGGCCACCCCAGAACACAGTCGCCTTAACTTTTCGAGGGAAGATCGTTGCAAGTGCAACGCCTTTGTTTTCTGTTCGACGTAAAATAATTCACATTCGCAAGGGAATTACTCGCATTAAATAACTGGCCAGTAATGAGTCGTCTATCAAACCAACATTTCTTTTGCAATTCGATGGTGTCTACATCACATTGTCTGCGCATCAAACTGCCATACTAACTGTGCGGAAACTGAAGATTTATTTATATAATCCATAACTTCCGACACAGGACCTGAGAAACGGCATACTAAAATCAGAAGCTTTGTATCAGCAGCAGCGGCAAGTACGTAAGGATGCTTGAATATCATCTTAACTTCATAAGTGAAAAGAAAGAAGATGGGGGGAAGGGTTCGTGAATGGAATCAGTCATCAGTTATTTGAGAAAGAGAACTTCTGAGCAAGGGCAGCCAGGCAGCCATTAACAGACGAGAGTGAAACTAATATGAAATTTGACAATTACGTTTTACTGTACTTAATATAAACTTTACACAAATGTATATGAAAATAAAACAAAGGCAAAAGTTCAATGCTGATAATTGTGTTTAACGTAATATGGAAAAGGTTTCAAAGTCACTTCTCTACGTTTTTCTTTAATAAGTGGAAAACCGTGGCCTCTAGCGAAAGCGTATCCCTATATAATATTTAACTACATTAAATTTCCTACAAAAAAAAGATCCTATTCGTTTTTTCTAGCATTAATAGTTTGCGTGTAGAGAGCTGCAGAAGTTAACATGAAAATCTCACGCGACGAGAATGGGCTATAGCTCATGTAGTCTTGTAAACCTGTTGGTGGCTGTTTCCCAACTTAATGGAACCCAAGTGTCTTGTATAAAATTCTTCGTCTCGACTTCCTCTACACAGCTATGCTACGTTGTACACAATAATCGTTTACTTCCTATGTATACTTCAGGTTGTATCTGAGTTCCTTGGCGAAGTAGAGACTTTATGGAAGAATAAATAGTTTTAAAATAAAATGTGGTTTTCTCATCACACTTGTCTCACACGCTTAGTAAAAATTAAGTTTTTATGTTGCATTATTAAAGTTAATGCAGCAATAGTAATAATTAAGTTCGCAGTTATAAAGTTTTTGGTTTGAAAGCTCCTTCTGAACAAATGTTTTTGAGATAATAAGTAAATACGATTTTATGGCAATCTATGTCTTTTCAAATGGAGAGGCACGCTTTTTCCTACTGAGCCAAAATGACTCACAACCCACTTTTCTTTTCTTTTTCAAAGAAACCAAACTGGCAGGTAAAGCAAACTGGAAACAACCAAACTTAAAAATAATTAGAGCCTTCCTAAAAGTAATGTTTTGTATGTGAACGATACACGAAGATCGTTTTATATTAATTTTCTTACACTACAAAATTAAGCAAATTATTGAAAGTTAGTTGCTAAATCAAGTCGATGAAACCAAAAAATATATGAATAACAGAAAAACTTGCCTTTTTATAAGTATGCCTTTCGCTGTTCATCGAATCTGAAAAGACGTACCTATTGCATACAACGTAATTTTTATGCAATTTACGTAACTATAAGATACTTTTTGAATACCGGTCGCTGGCCGGAGTGGTCGTGCGGTTCTAGGCGCTACAGTCTGGAACCGAGCGACCGCTACGGTCGCAGGTTCGAATCCTACCTCGGGCATGGATGTGTGTGATGTCCTTAGGTTAGTTAGGTTTAATTAGTTCTAAGTTCTAGGCGACTGATGCACTCAGAAGTTAAGTCGCATAGTGCTCAGAGTCATTTGATTACCGGTCGTGGACGCTGAATAGCCAGACCTAGGTGCAAAAACAGTTTGAAACACGTGTAAAATGGGCGAGCGCAGTGAACGAAACGAACAACTGGATACTGAACTAACTAGGAGCAGTCGGCAGTGGAACTGCTCATGCGAAGAACAACGAGTGCGGTCGAGGGAGGTCGAGACTGAGACGAGCACGCGACCGAGGCTGGAACGAGAACTGCCGAAGTGACCGCCGCGACCGAACTGAACTAGTGAACTATGAAGCGATCGTTCCTCGTTCCCGGGAACTATAAGTAGACAGCCGCGACCGAAGTGAACTAGGAACCGACCGTTCCTTGGAATTCGTTCCTCGGTCCTTTCGTTCATCTTGGTGAACCGTTCCTTTGGATCCGTTCGTTCACGAACTACCCGTCTCTAGTCACAATTTTAGACGAACAGTTGGTAACAGGTAGGTTTTCTAAATTAAAATACAGAACGTAGGTACGTTTGAACATTTTATTTCGGTCGTTCCATTGTGATACATGGACCTTTGTGAACTTATCATTTCTTAGAACGCGTACTGTTATAGCGTGATTACCTGTAAATACCACATTAATGCAATAAATGCTCAAAATGATGTACGTCAACCTCAATGAATTTGGAGATACGTGTAACGACATTCCTCTCAACATCGAGTAGCTCGCCTTACGTAACGTTCGCACATGCATTGACAATGCGCTGATGCATGTTGTCTGACGTTGTCGGTGGATCACGATAGCAAATATCCTTCAACTTTCCCCACAGAAAGAAATTCGGGGACGTCAGATCCGGTGAACGTGCGGGCCATGGTGTGGTGCTTCGACGACCAATCCACCTGTCATGAAATATGCTATTCAATACCGCTTCAACCGCACGCGAGCTATGTGCCGGACATCCATCGTGTTGAAAGTACAACGCCATTCTGTCATACAAATAAACATATTGTAATAACATCGGTAGAACATTACGTAGACAATCAGCATACATTGCACCATTTAGATTGCCATCGATAAAATGGGGGCCAATTATCCTTCCTCCCACAATGCTGCACTATACATTAACCCGCCAAGGTCGCTGATGTTCCACTTGTCACAGCCATCGTGGATTTTCCTTTGCCCAACAGTGCATATTATGCGGGTTTACGTTACCGCTGTTGGTGAATAACGCTTCGTCGCTAAATAGAACGAGTGCAAAAAATCTGTCATCGTCCCGTAATTTCTCTTGTGCCCAGTGGCAGAAATGTACACGACGTTCAAAGTCGTCGCCATGCAATTCCTGGTGCATAGACATATGGTACGGGTGCAAACGATGTTGATGCAGCATTCTCAACACCGACTTTTTTGAGATTCCCGATTCTCGCCCAATTTGTCTGCTACTGATGTGCAGATTAGCCGCGACAGCAGCTAAAACACCTACTTGGGCATCATCATTTGATGCAGGTCGTGGTTGACGTTTCACATGTGGCTGAACACTTCCTGTTTTCTTAAATAACGTAACTATCCGGCGAACGGTCAGGACACTTGGATGATGTCGTCCAGGATACCTAGCAGCCTACACAGCCCGTTGGGCATTTTGATCACAACAGCCATACATCTACACGATATCGACCTTTTCCTCAATTGGTAAACGGTCCATTTTAACACGGGTAATTATCACGAAGCAAATACCGTCCGCACTGGAGGAAATTTAAGTGATACCACGTACTTATACGTTTGTGACTATACAACGCCATCTATCACAAAACGAAAAAAGCGGTCCAACTAAAATATTCATATTTCTTTACGTACTACACGAATATGTAATAAAAATGGGGGTTCCTATTTAAAAAAACGCAGTTAATATCCGTTTGATCTATGGCAGCGCCATCTTGTGGGCCAACCATAGCGCCATCTGGTTTCCCCCTTCAAGCCAGGCGAGTTTCGTTCTTTGTAGTTTTTTCGTTTGATGGTTATTTCGTGAGATATTTAGCCCGGTCACTATCAATGGACCACCCCGTATACAAACCCTATTTGGGTGTCACCCTATGTGTTAGTGAAAACCGGATCAAAATCTCTACAGTAGTTCTTGAGATTAGACTTCACATACAATGAAACGCGGCAAGATAATTTAGGAGTTGCTGACACGTCTTTGAATGAAGCGATTGTATAACGGATGAATTCACGATATCCAGTGATTTATGGTGCTATGCGACAAGTTCGTTTATTTGGATAGAAGCGTATGGGACCTGAAGATGGCATAATTTAATGCCGAGACAGGTTGCCATCAGAATAAAATAAAATATTATCTCAAAGTACTCGGCTATTGGTGAATTTTATTGACACTGCCCGTTCTCGGATGTTGACTTTAACATTACATACGACAACCAGACCTTCTATGTCTTGACTTCAGAACAACTAGGCAGCCTGGGGATGTTCAAAGGAACGAAACCGGTTGTAACATAATCCATGTGTAAATCTACATCTGAGATGGTTTTCATAAATCATTAACAGTCATTAAATTCTTTCCCAGACACTGATCAGAAAATGTACAAACAAAAGAAATTAAGGAAGAAATAAAATATTACAAATATTTCGTGAAAATATACGAACAAATAGCACAATACATAAAAAGGTTCCAAACTACTGCTAGGGGCTGCTTTACGAGAATGTGCCACAAGGAAACTTTACAACATAGATTTATCTCATAACTTATTTAGTCTTTCCAGACGCTACAGAGTTTACTGCGGTGCTTTGGATCATTGTCACACTGCAGTATGCCATCTTCATTTTTGTCAATGGAACAACATTTGGCAGCCACCATCAAACATCTAATAAAATCTTGTAAAATCTTTTGTGTATTTAAATTGTCGGTGAACACCTGCAAATTGCATAAACCCAATTTTGAAGAACACCCCCAAATATGCTTTATGGGCATTGCATGAAGAACAAAGGTTCCTTCTGTTTGGTTGTGAAAGGACTAATGCGATATCTTTTACCATCTGTATGTAATGCCAACAACGCTCTTACTTAATAGATTGTATGTGTACAGGAATGGCAGAGACAGAATTACGAGACGTGAACAACAGTCTACTAGAAGTGTGCAAACTGCCAGCATCCTACTGCCTCTTTCTGGGCCAAGATTATTCTTATTCAGTGGACAGAGTTGCCCGAAAAAAATACTACCATAGGAGATAACAGAGTGCAAGTAGGCAAAACAAGAAAGTTTTCGCGCTTTGGTGTCAAAGATAGTAGAATTCTTATAGTGAAGTTGGCAACAACCAGTTTTTGAACAAGATCTTGAACGTAATAAAACCACGAAGAAAGTTTTTAATTTATACAAACCCACAAGAATTTAAAGTGGTTGATTTCAGTCAGTGTTTGATCACATTCGGACAATGAAATTTAGAGGTGCACCGTGTCAAAACTTTATGTATTGCTTTTTGTTGCATTTAAACACTTGTATATCCTCTTAAAGGCAAATGTTATGTTTTAGACGACCCTATCAGCTACATAATTTATACACATTTCACATGTTTCATAATAGCCCTTGTGTCATATGCATATAGCTGCACAAGTATATTGAGTCATTGGTCACATTAGTAGCAAAAACCAATGGATGCAGAACAGGGCCCTGTGGAACCCTCCCTTTCCTGCCAATAATACATACTACGTGGTAGTGCTTACAAAATAAGTATGTAGATCATTGGAGCAAAGCCTGCGTTGCCTAAGTAGGAGTAAGTAGTTCGTATGAGAGTTGGAATGTGTAGTTCCCAAATAGCTCAACTGAGTTTATCTGATTACAAACGAAGTGGTCACTTCGCCAGAAACTTCATGTACTGAGTAGCTGTCTTCCTTTATTTTCTTCCTCTGTCTCCATTACCCTCTCCGACACACCACACACACACACACACACACACACACACACACACACACACACACACACCTATGATCCCACATCGTTTGCAGAGAGTCGAAGTCTAGGACCTCAACAGAGTCGTCCTTTTAAGCCCAGTCCAGCGTACCCGTCGCAGCCTACACGGACCTCATCAGGCCGCAGATGGCAGCCACCATTCGGCAGTCTTTTGTTGTCGACGGCCGGTCAGACAAGTGTGCTCGGGGGTCGCGGGACGCAATCTGTCGCCGCTGCGTCGCGACGTCGCCCACCGAGTCCGCCCTCAGCCCTCAGCCCCCAGCCCCGAGCCCGCAGCAGCCTCTGTTCCGTGGACGTCCGCCAGTCCGCCCTGTCCCTGCAATCACATAATAGCCGAGGCTCTCGCAGGCACTCCCCTGATCGGCAAGACCGGTGACTCGTGCCTTGCGTTTGGTAGGGAATTCAGATGTGAACACGTAGGTTTTACATGACTATAGTTTCTCTGATCCAGAAAATAGCAAACTGAAAGTAGTATTCGGTGAAATTATAAGCAAGATGTTAACATCCAGAATGCAAAATAAATTCCACTGTTGGACGCAGATGAGAGTGTGGTTGAAAGGAGACAACATCTGGACTGCCTTTCTGAGAGTGGAGAAACTGTGCACTAACGCCATAAAGGAAATGGGTGTCGATTTGTGAGATACAATTAATCCAGTATGAGAGCAAGAGTTTGATACAGCTTTAAAGACTTGTTAACAAACCAGAGAAAAGACCATCGGAATTTCAGAAATTATTGGGCAAGTAGTAACTATACTCAGATTAAAACTACTTACTGGTTCACACTTTACACACTGGAGATTGTTTCCTCTAATCAAAGCACTTAACGGCACAACCAAATTGTTCGCTGTTGTAAACCACCACAAAAATTTGATTTTTTTCTTCACCACGTGTTAGGAATTTTGGGTCTACCCTTCCATTTCTGATTCCCTAAGAAATGATAGGACACACTCAACGATCCTACCTAAATACGTACGTTTTACACACACCTTTAACAAATATCACTCGAACCCTTCGCACAAGACCTGATTCGAGGTCACATGTACTATTATTACTATCATGGGCTTCAATATATAAGCTTCGCATGTGAGGCAAAAAGTTTTAAAGACAGGAAATCATCGTTGCTACAGGTTCTGGAAGCTAATAAATATGACAGTACAATAGACGAGGGTGCTGTAGTATAGTGATTAAGGGACATTCCTCACGTGTAGAAGATCGTGGCTTCGAATATCGTCATAAGTTTTGAATTTTTTATCTCTAAATCTTATCAAATTGATCTTTATTCACTAAATTATTTAAAAGTAATTTTTGTTGTTAAAACTTTTCCGTGTTATTTTCATCATCGTACTGAGTCTTTTTACTTGCTCTTGCTTTTTCTCCTTCATTTCTCTTCCGACTGAAATCAGCATGTGTCGCCTACAACCTGTAACCAGCACTGTTCGTCAGTTGGTACCGCTGCAATATGTGTAGCCAGTGTGAGGATAGTTTCAGGTAACCAATGAAAGCGGTAAATTACACTTTACTTTCGGCGCTGGGACTGAAATTTTTCTGCCTTAAGTTTCGTAGTAGAGGTTAGCTTTAATTGACGTGAACAAAGTGAGCGCGATTAATGATTCTGCCACAGATGGTTGACTACCGTTTTCTCAGATACACTGACATCACGAGATTGTGGTTGGGTCAGCACAAGAATTGAAATTTATGGCTAGAAAGCTCGTCATCTGCTTCGGTTCAGTCATTGGTCACTCAAGATCAGCTATCGGCAGAGAATCGCGCGTTCTCCTCATATCTGATGGTGTCCGCTTCTAATATTGCTCCGCTTAACATGTTGGGTAACAGCACTTGTTACGTGACCCATGATCTTACTGTGCCGCCTTAACCGAAGTGTAGTCGGCAGCCGGTGCGGCAATAGTGTAGCGTGAAGTGACAGACATGAGCTAACAAATAATTTTAATCGGACAGTAAACAATTATATGTGTTAGTGTGAAGAATGTATGAGACTGGAAACACAGATTTGGACTTTCGGAAATCATTCACACGTTCCCGAAGACATCAAATGCAGATGCTCTTAATAACAGAAACAAGACTTAATAAAACTGGAGCCCCTCTGGAAGGATTTGTGAATCTAGAAAGACTATTCGATAACTTAGAAAAGTTAAAAATTTTGTAATTCTCAGAATGATAGTTATAATGTGTAGGAAGAGATGGATTATAAACAGTGTGTACAAGAAAAGAGGGAACAGCTTGAATGGAGAAGCAAGAGATAAGTGGTCTAACTGGAAAGGATGTAAGGCATGGATGCAGTCTTTCGCTTCCATGGTTATAGCTGTACATACTTCGACGTTAAAGCGACGGTTCCCATACACAAAAGAGTTTCACAGAAATGCACAAAAAATGTTTCATAATTGGAATTTAAATTCGGGGAGAAAGAACGTTAATGACAGGATTTGGCGATAACATTACTATCCATCAGGGAAAATGTAAAATTATGTAAAAATACAAGACCTGTTTAATGTAATGAACAGTCTAATGAGCACAGAATATGGACAACGAGTACATCAAAGGAAGAAAAAAGTAAAGCAACAAAACTGACATTAGTGATAAACTTGACATTAGAAGCGGGAAGCATGAAGAAGACGAAGTGTAGGAATTGTGCTACCTCGATAGGAAAATAACATGTCACAGCAAAGAAAGAAATATACAAGTAACAGACTAACACAAGCTAAGATGGCATTTCTTGCTAAAATAGATCTACTAGAATCAAACATTGGCCTCAATTTGAAGAAAAAATTTCTCAGATTGAACGTCAGCAGAGCAGCATTGTGTGGACTGGGTGTAAACCAGAAAAGAAGAGAAGCATGTGTGTGAGTTACAGTCTTACAGAAGTATGTTGAAAAATATGTAGACAGGTGGAACAAATTATGAAGAAAATTAAACAATCAAAACTACTGAGTGGAAGAAAGGGCAGAATGGTAGGACATGTGTTAACACACTATGGAACAGATTCTGTAGTATTAGAAAGAGCTGTAGAGGGCAAAATCTGTAGGGAAAAATAGAGCCTGTAATATATTCAACACACAATGGAGGACACTGGGTGTAAGGACTACTGTGAGACAAAGAGATTGGAACGGGAGGGGAAGTTATGGCAGGCTGCACCCAATCTTTTGCCAGACTAATGACAGGGGAAAAAAGTTTTAGCAACAAAATACTGTACAACGCTACCTTTTCTTCCTGTTCATCAGTCTTCCCCCCTACTTTATGCCATTTTCCACTTCTTACAATCTTACAATAGTTTTTCCATCCCTATATACATCTACCACACCTGGTATTCTTAAGCTTTCTCCTCTTCAATTTCTACTACCAAGCTCCGTTGACCGTTTCTTTTATTCCTTCCCCTTCCACAGCGTTCCAATCCTCTAATCCTTCATTACTGTTAGATTTTCATATCTATTTTCATATTGAATTACCCGTTTTAAGTTCTCATATACTTTCTCTATTCATTTTCTGCTCACGACGTCGGCATCTATACCTGAACTACTGTTGTCGGTATTGGTTTGCTGTTGATTCTGACGAGAACAATCCTATCACTGAAGTGTTCACAGTAACACACCCTCTGCCCTTCCTTTCTACTCATAACAAACCCTACTCCTGTTATAACATTTTCTACTGCTGTTGATATTACCATAAACTAATATGACCATAAATCCTTGCCACCTTTCTGTTTCCCTTCACTGATCCACACTATGTTTAGACTGAGCCTTAGCATTGTCCTTTTCAAAGTTTCTAACTCCCCAACCACCTTCAAACTTCTGACATTCCACGACTCGTACAACGTTTCCCTTCCATTGGTTATTCGATATTTTTCTCATGGTCAATACCCCGTTGGCTGTCCCATCCAGGAGATCCGAATGGCGGACTAATTCGGAATCTTTTGCCAGTGGAGAGATAATTACAACCCTTTTTCAATGGCAGTTCGCATGTCATGTGGATACACATTGTGTGCCTTTGATTTAGTGGTTTTCATTGCCTTCTGCATCCTGTTGATCATTGACGATTCCTCCGACTTTTACGGGCAG
Organism: Schistocerca cancellata; assembly: GCF_023864275.1. NCBI lineage: Eukaryota > Metazoa > Arthropoda > Insecta > Orthoptera > Acrididae > Schistocerca > Schistocerca cancellata. The sequence goes on from NC_064626.1 coordinate 687,332,783, forward strand.
TTTGCCACTCGAAGAGCAAGAGAGTGCCCTCAACTTCTGTCCACTCCTCTGCCCTCTTTGACAAATCCATGGACAGAATGAGGGTGACTTCTTATGCCGTAAGTCCTCGGGCGCCATTGTTGATTATTTTTAATCAAAATTTTAAGCAGTGGCTAGGTCTGACACGGGACCGAAGACGATTTCGATTACTTGTCAAAAACGCTACCACAGAACCATATTTCTTTCAGATTCTTTTCCTGTACTAAAACGCAGTGAATCAGAATGTCCTAAAGAAATTGATAAATCACTAACAAAAACATTCTTCAAACTGTTAAACTAATGAAAGAATTAACTTTTAAAAAATAAAATAAACAAACAATAAAATGAAGGGAAATATCGGCCACTTTTCATATCCATAACGTGAACTAATTTTAACTTCTTCTTGCAACTGCTATAGGTTGATGTGTTGCTTGAAATACTGCGCGACAATCTACGCCTCCGTAAGCTTGGTGAATCTTAGATTAAATAACGGTATAATCTGACATAAAAGAAGGTTGTATACATGCAAGATGCCTCGAGATGCTGACAGATTTCAGATAGATTATATAAGTGTAAGACAGAGATTTAGGAACCAGGTTTTAAATTGTAAGACATTTCTAGGGGCAGATGTGGACTCTGACCACAATATATTGGTTATGAACTATAGATTAAAACTGAAGAAACTACAAAAAGGTGGTTTAAGGAGATGGGACCTGGATAAACTCACTAAACCAGAGGTCGTACAGAGTTTCAGGGAGAGCGTAAGGGAACAAATGACAGGAATGGAGGAAAGAAATACAGTAGAAGAAGAATGGGTAGCTTTGAAGAATGAAGTAGTGAAGGCAGCAGTGGATCAAGTAGGTTAAAAGAAGAGGGCTAGTAGAAATCCTTGGGTAACAGAAGAAATATCGAATTTAATTGACGAAAGGAGAAAAGATAAAAATGCAGTAAATGGAGCAGGCAAAAAGGAATACAAACGTCTCAAAAATGAGATCGACGGGAAGTGCAAAACGGCTAAGCAGGGATGGCTAGAGGACAAATGTAAAGATATAGAGACTTATCTCACTAGGGGTAAGATAGATACTGCCTACAGGAAAATTAAAGAGACCTTTGGAGAAAAGAGAACCACTTGTATGAATATCAAGAGCTCAGATGGAAACCCAGTTCTAAGCAAAGAGGGGAAAGGAGAAAGGTGGAAGGAGTATATAGAGGGTCTATACAAGGGCGATGTACTTGAGGACAATATTATGGAAATGGAAGAGGATGTAGATGAAGATGAAATGGGAGATATGATACTGCGTGAAGAGTTTGACAGAGCACTGAAAGACCTGAGTCGAAACAAGGCCCCGGGAGTAGACAACATTCCATTAGAACTACTGACGGCCTTGGAAGAGCCAGTCCTGACAAAACTCTACCATTTGGTGAGCAAAATGTATGAGACAGGGGAAATACCCTCAGACTTCAAGAAGAATATAATAATTCCAATCCCAAAGAAAGCTGGTGTAGACAGATGTGAAAATTACAGAACTATCAGTTTAATAAGTCACGGCTGCAAAATACTGACGCGAATTATTTACAGACGAATGGAAAAACTAGTAGAAGCCGACCTTGGGGAAGATCAGTTTGGATTCCGTAGAAATATTGGAGCACGTGAGGCATTTCTGACCCTACGGCTTATCTTAAAAGCTAGATTAAGGAAAGGCAAACCTACGTTTCTAGCATTTGTAGACTTAGAGAAAGCTTTTGACAATGTTGACTGGAATACTCTCTTTCAAATTCTGAAGGTGGCAGGGGTAAAATACAGGGAGCGAAAGGCTATTTACAATTTGTACAGAAAGCAGATGGCAGTAATAAGAATCGAGGGGCATGAAAGGGAAGCAATGGTTGGGAAGGGAGTGAGACAGGGTTGTAGCCTCTCCCCGATGCTATTCAATCTGTATATCGAGCAAGCAGTAAAGGAAGCAAAAGAAAAATTTGGAGTAGGTATTAAAATCCATGGAGAAGAAATAAAAATTTTGAGGTTCGCCGATGACATTGTAATTCTGTCAGAGACAGCAAAGGACTTGGAAGAGCAGTTGAACGGAATGGATAGTATCTTGAAGGGAGGATATAAGATGAACAAAAGCAAAACGAGGATAATGGAATGTAGTCGAATTAAGTCGGGTGATGTTGAGGGTATTAGATTAGAAAATGAGACACTTAAAGTAGTAAAGGAGTTTTGCTATTTGGGGAGCAAAATAACTGATGATGGTCGAAGTAGAGAGGATATAAAATGTAGACTGGCAATGGCAAGGAAAGCGTTTCTGAAGAAGAGAAATTTGTTAACATCGAGTATAGATTTAAGTGTTAGGCAGTCGTTTCTGGAAGTATTTGTATGGAGTGTAGGCATGTGTGTAAGTGAAACATGGACGATAAATAGTTTAGGCAAGAAGAGAATAGAAGCTTTCGAAATGTGGTGCTACAAGAAGAATGCTGAAGATTAGATGGGTAGATCACATAACTAATGAGGAGGTGTTGAATAGAACTGGGGAGAAGAGGAGCTTGTGGCAGAACTTGACCAGAAGAAGGGATCGGTTGGTAGGACATGTTCTGAGGCATCGAGGGATCACCAATTTAGTATTGGAGGGCAGCGTGAAGGGTAAAACCCGTAGAGGGAGACCAAGAGATGAATACGCCAAGCAGATTCAGAAGGATGTAGGTTGCAGTAGGTACTGGGAGATGAAAAGCTTGCACAGGATAGAGTAGTATGGACAGCTGCATCAAACCAGTTTCAGGGCTGAAGACCACACCAACAACAGTCTGACCTACATGGTCAAATGGTCAAAACAGCGGAAGCAAGCAGTACCCACTTACGAGCTCCAACCAAACGAAGGTGAATACAGTTCTGCTGTCTAATAAAAGTGTCAGTTAAAATAACATTCCAGCGAAACCCTATTAACTGCTGTTCAGGACACCGTTTCTATAAGGTCATCTGCACGGATGTCGATGTTAGAGTACGACAGTAAAATTGTTGAACTCCAGCAACATGGTGTTTTCAGGTATGCCACGGTGCTGGATACAACTACAGTCCGCAGTAGCGTGCAGGTAGCAGTCCCTCTGTGAGCCGGATGACGTCGGCTAGATCCACTGAAGGAAGCATTGCTTTTTGTACGTACTGTTACAAACATCGGCTATGGTACAGTACAACGATGACTTCCTGAAGGATATAATGAGATTTAGGCTATGTAATAGCCACTATTATGCAGATAAAAGCATTTCAGTTGACAGCATCTGATGATTGTGGTTGTAAATGGGGAACATTGTTTCTATGTGGGTAGAGTCGTTCAGTTATTTCGGTAGAGGTTTGTAAGTGGAACGGAGTTTTATTACGGAACTGTAGTTCTAAGAGAGTCTGGACTAGGGAAATGGTTGTGGAAAGACAGCTTGTTTGTGTGTGTGTGTGTGTGTGTGTGTGTGTGTGTGTGTGTGAGAGAGAGAGAGAGAGAGAGAGAGAGAGAGAGAGAGAGAGAGGAGAGAGGGGCCCTTGCCGGCCGTTTTTCATTTACTTTTCAACTGTACTAAAACGTTGTCTTTCGTTACATTGTGACTACACGGAAGTCGAACAGTACTGCCTTGGCTAGGGTCTTACTCCCTTTAATAGAGTGAAGTGGAATTTCTTTTATAGAATCAGGATTTTTGCTTCAGACAATTTACAGGACTTCATTCTGGTGACACCTTCGACGACAGCTGATATTTCCACAGGTGCACACCGTCTCATTATGCTTGATAATGACGGGATGAGCACCTGTCGAAATATATATAATTATCGAAGATGGCACTACGTTGCATTCCCGTAATCCATCGAATATTTTATACGTCGGGAGAAACTTAAGTTTCACAGGATATTTGTTGAAATTGATTAATAGAGAACAGAACTTCCTGGGTGTGGTTCTTCTAGATAAGCTTCCGCTTCCGAAAGCGTATTTGCAAGTGTAAGTCTAAAAGTAATTACTGATACACAGGGAAATGTCTGAAGCCATTCCGTTAACAGCAGTTAAAACAGTCGTTCAGTTAATGTTTATCCTCAAGGGCAATTTGCAATACAGAGCCAGTAGTCCTTGTGGTGCCGAACTGAAAAGGAAACAAGCATTGACATGTGAGTGGCAGTAATTAACAAGCAAACACGATGGATAATTATAGTCAGTGTCGTGCACCAATTTGCACCAATCAATAGATCTTCATAAGCTTAATACTGCTACCTTCCCCAAATCTGACTGGCTCTGGCGTACACCTGCAGAAAATAAAATCGGTGTCGTGTGCTACGACTGAACGGAAATCGCAACTCTCAGGATGGCGGTCAAGATTTTGTGTACGTTAGCACCGTTGCCGGATGTGACTGTTCACCGCTGTCGAAACAATAAACAGCCAAATGACAGACGCCACGACTTTGCACCTAACTATAGTATAAGCTCGTTGTCCATGTACCTAAATTCACCACGTCACTCAATCATTCTTCTGCAGAATAACCGCATAGCAGTGCACACGGGATCGCTAATGTCGGTGCGCTGAAACGTTGGACGTCAGTGTCACACAGTTCGCTTCATCGGAACGCTGGTACTCTGTCTTCGACGCATTAATTTCTGTGTATCTCTCACAGACTTCCGGTCCACTGACCAGCGCCCCAACATTTGTGTTCTGCCGCCTCGGCCATCCATCCCAATACGAGCGCTTTTGAGAGGAAGAAGATTTATACAGAGGGAGGCGTTAGGCCGCTAAAAGCAGTGCACAGTCGTGAAACGTTGACAGCCGTTGATTGTGTGTGACACATTACGGCTTCCGTTTCGCGTACTCTGCAGAATCTGCATTGGCCGTACATATCCACGTTAACAGCGAGGCTTGATGTCTCTACTGAATAGCGCTCCAGTATTGTCTATCGTGAAACGTGGCAATAATGCTTGCTAGCATCCACTGCTGGAGAAAAATTACTGTTCAATGGGAGAATCGCACAACATTCAGAATACGAAAGCGCAGTGTACATGTCTTACGTGTCTATGAGTAGCACACGAAAGTGCAACGTCAGCCATACGCAACCTGCCCATGTGCCACGCCAGGTTCTATCACGCACCTTCTCGCGACGCCAGCAGGTCTCAAGACTATACTGCTTAGGTCCACGCTATTGACTTACACATAGTTAACGTTTAGTTGACTAGTGAATTGTTACTACAATACATCCACTAATGGCCGTTAGCATCGTGTAACGCCGGCCGGAGTGGCCGAGCGGTTCTAGGCGCTACAGTCTGGAGCCGCGCAACCGCTACGGTCGCAGGTTCGAATCCTGCCTCGGGCATGGATGTGTCTGATGTCCTTAGGTTAGTTAGGTTGAAGTAGTTCCAACTGCTAGGGGACTGATGACCACAGCAGTTAAGTTCCATAGTGCTCAGAGCCATTTGAACCAAGCCATCGTGTAACGTATTGCCTGCTCATGTCAGAGCTTGTTTTCATTTTCATTTATGACCACCACGAATTCTCTTTTACCGTTGAACGGTCAGCCTGCGGCAGGCAAAGTTTCTGGTTCGATTTCCATAACTAAAGTAGAAGATGACAATGGTCTGTGCGAACCAAGTAGTTAGTATTTTAGAAACACTATAAACAGTGAGGCACAACCCGAACATGACCCTGCGGCAAATGATAACTAATTAAGAAAAACATTGGAGACAAAACACTAATGGTGGTCGTTCGTAAGTGTCATACTTAGCTTAGGCATTAGTAAACGTAACGTCATCAAAATAAAAGACGATTTGAGATTGCATAATAAAGTTATTCCCGGATGAATACTATAGCTTACGTGTTCAGTTCTTGTCATTTGCAGGAAGTTTTAACTTTCGGCTTCGGTATGCTTCAGTATGGCGTTGAAGTTTATAAAATGCTGCGTAAGAACTATGGTTGTGAGTCACCTGTTAGTGAAAAAAACTTGCAGAGGGTGGTGTCAATGCTTCAAGAACAGTGATTTTGCAGCGAAGACCGGCATGGTGGTGAAAGGAAGAAGGTTTTCGAAGCCATTGAATCATACGCAAACAATTACTAGAGATCGTTATCGAAAACAGTTGATTAGTTCGCGCCGAACACTGAAAGAAAATTGGCCATAATACAACGACAGATATGAAAAGGTGTTTTTGCCGCATGAAAATGCTCGACACCATATCGCAATACCAGTCAAAACAAACCTGGAAGCACTGAAACGGGAAATCCTACTCCATCTGCCGTATTCTCCAAACATTACTCGCTCTGACTGCCGTCTTTTTTGATAAATTCCTTTTTCTTAAGAAAAAATTTATCTAATGCGACTATGGCTTCACTATTGTAGTGTCAAACAGATATTTAACTCACATTATAGTCACACTCCTTTACGACAGTTATGTCGGAATACGAAATCCTATACAACCGATACAAGCGAAATGTAGTGTGAGGAGGGCTATGCGAGAGGCGTTCAATGATTTCGAAAGTAAAGTTCTATGTACAGACTTGGCAGAAAATCCTAAGAAATTTTGGTCTTATGTCAAAGCGGTAGGTGGATCAAAACAAAATGTCCAGACACTCTGTGACCAAAATGGTACTGAAACAGAGGATGACAGACTAAAGGCCGAAATACTAAATGTCTTTTTCCAAAGTTGTTTCACAGAGGAAGATTGCACTGTAGTTCCTTCTCTAGATTGTCGCACAGATGACAAAATGGTAGATATCGAAATAGACGACAGAGGGATAGAGAAACAATTAAAATCGCTCAAAAGAGGAAAGGCCTCTGGACCTGATGGGATACCAGTTCAATTTTACACAGAGTACGCGAAGGAACTTGCCCCCCTTCTTGCAGCGGTGTACCGTAGGTCTCTAGAAGAGCGTAGCGTTCCAAAGGATTGGAAAAGGGCACAGATCATCCCCGTTTTCAAGAAGGGACGTCGAACAGATGTGCAGAACTATAGACCTATATCTCTAACGTCGATCAGTTGCAGAATTTTGGAACACGTATAGTGTTCGAGTATAATGACTTTTCTGGAGACTAGAAATCTACTCTGTAGGAATCAGCATGGGTTTCGAAAAAGACGGTCATGTGAAACCCAGCTCGCGCTATTCGTCCAGGAGACTCAGAGGGCCATAGACACGGGTTCACATGTAGATGCCGTGTTTCTTGACTTCCGCAAGGCGTTCGATACAGTTCCCCACAGTCGTTTAATAAACAAAGTAAGAGCATATGGACTATCAGACCAATTGTGTGATTGGATTGAGGAGTTCCTAGATAACAGGACGCAGCATGTTATTCTCAATGGAGAAAAGTCTTCCGAAGTAAGAGTGATTTCAGGTGTGCCGCAGGGGAGTGTCATAGGACCGTTGCTATTCACAATATACATACACTCCTGGAAATTGAAATAAGAACACCGTGAATTCATTGTCCCAGGAAGGGGAAACTTTATTGACACATTCCTGGGGTCAGATACATCACATGATCACACTGACAGAACCACAGGCACATAGACACAGGCAACAGAGCATGCACAATGTCGGCACTAGTACAGTGTATATCCACCTTTCGCAGCAATGCAGGCTGCTATTCGCCCATGGAGACGATCGTAGAGATGCTGGATGTAGTCCTGTGGAACGGCTTGCCATGCCATTTCCACCTGGCGCCTCAGTTGGACCAGCGTTCGTGCTGGACGTGCAGACCGCGTGAGACGACGCTTCATCCAGTCCCAAACATGCTCAATGGGGGACAGATCCGGAGATCTTGCTGGCCAGGGTAGTTGACTTACACCTTCTAGAGCACGTTGGGTGGCACAGGATACATGCGGACGTGCATTGTCCTGTTGGAACAGCAAGTTCCCTTGCCGGTCTAGGAATGGTAGAACGATGGGTTAGATGACGGTTTGGATGTACCGTGCACTATTCAGTGTCCCCTCGACGATCACCAGTGGTGTACGGCCAGTGTAGGAGATCGCTCCCCACACCATGATGCCGGGTGTTGGCCCTGTGTGCCTCGGTCGTATGCAGTCCTGATTGTGGCGCTCACCTGCACGGCGCCAAACACGCATACGACCATCATTGGCACCAAGGCAGAAGCGACTCTCATCGCTGAAGACGACACATTCGTCCCTCCATTCACGCCTGTCGCGACACCACTGGAGGCGGGCTGCACGATGTTGGGGCGTGAGCGGAAGACGGCCTAACGGCGTGCGGGACCGTAGCCCAGCTTCATGGAGACGGTTGCGAATGGTCCTCGCCGATACCCCAGGAGCAACAGTGTCCCTAATTTGCTGGGAAGTGGCGGTGCGGTCCCCTACGGCACTGCGTAGAATCCTACGGTCTTGGCGTGCATCCGTGCGTCGCTGCGGTCCGGTCCCAGGTCGACGGGCACGTGCACCTTCCGCCGACCACTGGCGACAACATCGATGTACTGTGGAGACCTCACGCCCCACGTGTTGAGCAATTCGGCGGTACGTCCACCCGGTCTCCCGCATGCCCACTATACGCCCTCGCTCAAAGTCCGTCAACTGCACATACGGTTCACGTCCACGCTGTCGCGGCATGCTACCAGTGTTAAAGACTGCGATGGAGCTCCGTATGCCACGGCAAACTGGCTGACACTGACGGCGGCGGTGCACAAATGCTGCGCAGCTAGCGCCATTCGACGGCCAACACCGCGGTTCCTGGTGTGTCCGCTGTGCCGTGCGTGTGATCATTGCTTGTACAGCCCTCTCGCAGTGTCCGGAGCAAGTATGGTGGGTCTGACACACCGGTGTCAATGTGTTCTTTTTTCCATTTCCAGGAGTGTAAATGACCTGGTGGATGACATCGGAAGTTCAATGAGGCTTTTTGCAGATGATGCTGTGGTGTACCGAGCGGTTGTAACAATGGAAAATTGTACTGAAATGCAGGAGGATCTGCAGCGAATTGACGCATGGTGTAGGGAATGGCAATTGAATCTCAATGTAGACAAGTGTAATGTGCTGCGAATATACAGAAAGATAGATCCTTTATCATTTAGCTACAAAATAGCAGGTCAGCAACTGGAATTAGTTAATACCATATATTATCTGGGAGTACGCATTAGGAGTGATTTTAAATGGAATGATCATATAATGTTGATCGTCGGTAAAGCAGATGCCAGACTGAGATTCATTGGAAGAATTCTAAGGAAATGCCATCCGAAAACAAAGGAAGTAGGTTACAGTACGCTTGTTCGCCCACTGCTTGAATACTGCTCAGCAGTGTGGGATCCGTACCAGATAGGGTTGATAGAAGAGATAGAGAAGATCCAACGGAGAGCAGCGCGCTTCGTTACAGGATCATTTAGTAATCGCGAAAGCGCTACGGAGATGATAGATAAACTCCAGTGGAAGACTCTGCAGGAGAGACGCTCAGTAGCTCGGTACGGGCTTTTATTGAAGTTTCGAGAACATACCTTCACCGAAGAGTCAAGCAGTATATTGCTCCCTCCTACGTATATCTCGCGAAGAGACCATGAGGATAAAATCAGAGAGATTAGAGCCCACACGGAGGCATACCGACAATCCTTCTTTCCACGAACAATACGAGACTGGAATAGAAGGGAGAACCGATAGAGGTACTGAAGGTACCCTCCGCCACACACCGTCAGGTGGCTTGCGGAGTATGGATGTAGATGTAGATGTAGATATCAAATCCTGTTGTCTACCGAATCTTCTTTTATATTGGACTGATGTTGCGCCCATACAAATGCGTCGACCTTTTTTCTCCACATCCATCACACCCTATCGCAGTGCGACATCAGCAGGTTCCCCGTTCATGACGTATAAATCCGTCCTTACACCTACCCAGCCTACCTCCCCACATCCATTCCTATCCATCGGGGCTCTCCTATCACACCCGGTCTCCTGGACAGCTCTCGCTTCTTCCTGCTCTGCCTACCATTAATTCCTCCCACTTTCAGCGTAGTATCGTAGCCCTATTCCCAGTCATTTAGTTGTAATGTCCATTCCTCCTCATTTTTCACTGTTTTTTCCTTTCTACCCCCCGGCATCAATTAGAAGTTGACCTCGGGGGACTTGCGTTGTCACTTTTCTCGTCACCTTTCCCTCCATCGACGTAGCACCAGCCAAGTCACTGCCATCTGTTTAAACGTACATATTTTAATACCATTTGAATGAAGAACAGCAATACTGCTGCTGTCAACATCCCCTCTCCCTACCCACGTAAGGTGAAAAAGTGGGAAGAAACATGTTTGTATAACTATTCGGACTCTTAACACACTGCGATTTCGCCACCTGATAGTAGCAGATAATGAACTTCCCGAATCGTCGTGACACACTGATATCTTAATGCAAGAACCATTCGCGCATTCTTGAATTACTGATCAGTAGTAATAAATTAATTTCACTCGAATGTTCATTTATCTGATTGTAATTTTTCCCCGTTAATGAATGTAAAGTTCACTTGGCAACACAAATAAATCAGCGGAACAGCCTCGGATTCTTATTATATCTGTGTGGTTGATTTATTGACGAGAATTGAACATCGTTTACTTTGATCCTTTACAAAGATCTATTGAATTCCTAACATGCCTGCATTGGCTACGACGGTAATGCGTCGCTCATGTAACTTCGGAAGTATCGGCTGGTACCACAATTTCGTAATTCCAAGTGAAACAGGATTTATCAGTTTATGATCAGTAGGCGTCAGGAAACAACAGAAAATTAAAATTTTCTCAGCAATATCTCAAGCGTGACTGCTGAAGAAGGGACGTTACTATTTTAACTGCACAAACACTCTACAATTAACTCATGGTGTAATAGGGTTTGGCAAAATGTGTGTCGCCGGTCGGGGTAGCGGAGCGGTTCTAGGCGCTACGGTCGCAGGTTCGAATCCTGCCTCAGGCATGGATACGTGTGATGTCCTTAGGTTAGTTAGGTTTAAGTAGTTCTACGTTCTAGAGGACTGATGACCTCAGAAGTTAAGTCGCATAGTGCTCAGAGCCATTTGAACCATTTTCTCAACTGGTACATGAATAATTGTGCTACTTATCAAAGCATTCACCATAGGCATTGAGACATTTGTCATTCCTTAGGAGCACAACGGTTTTGCTCAGGAGTTACGATTTATTCAGCTGATAATCAGTTTTGTAAGGGCACTGGCTAAAACGTTAGGCTCTGGAAGTAGAGTGGTTGTGCCACGTAGCAGAATCAGTCAGGAGTTGGCGGTGAGAGCATAGGGAAATGACCCCAGGGGAACGGCGGCGTTATTACGGCTGTGTGCTGCGCTGGTGTGGGTCCGTGGAGAGAAAGCTGAGACAGCTCCCACGGTCCTGTTCCATCACAATGCGTGCCCGCCAACGAAGCGTGTGTGATCAGACGTCACCACGCCTGCATACCATCGACAACTGCCCCCACTTCGCCTGCATACGACAACGTCGTCACAAGTGACAGATATAAAGTAAAAAATTAAAGTTTCAGTAAGTCAGCTTTCACCTAAAATACACTTTTAAAATAAATTTGAAAATATTACATGAAGTTAACCGCCATTGTTAGTAGTTACTTTTATATTTTTCAAACAACCTACCAATTAACAAGTTTGAGGAAAACAAACATTTCAACTGCGTTTTAATAAAATTTCTTAAAAGGTATAGCCTGATTTTGCTGTATGCAATTGCTGATGATTATATGTATTTTGTTGCTGTATCCTTTTGTGCATAACTGCATTATGGACGTCGTAAAATTAATCAACGTTGCTATCCTACTATATTCATAATTACTGACTAGTACAATGCAAGAAGGGTTACCTTAAATTTGGAAACGCCAGTAGTTTGTCTATCACTTTTAGCCAGATGTTATAAGAGGCGATCAAAAAGTTTCGTCTGAGTTCACTGCTGCAGCGTATATGCAACCCAACGAGACATCGATGTCGATATATGAGCACCAACATATAGGCAAGGGGTTAGTGTGGCCTTCGAACGGAAACGTTTTGATCGACCTTTAATAGTACGAGAACAACATTGTAAATTCCTCTGCACAAGTGATCTGTAGTACCTGACACTGTTTCGACGTTACCGTCCACGATCTTAACTACATCAAATTAAGTGATACGTACGCTGTTCAGCCAGAATATTATGGCCACCAACTTATTGTCGATATAAACCAGTCCAGGTGAGAGCAGCGTCACCTGACGGGGAATGACTTCAATCAGACACATGCAGGGTGCAAGTAGTATCAGTAAGTGCGTTGTCCTTGTGTAGAATGAGGAAGGCGTGCTGTCTACCTGAGTTTGATCGTGACCAAATTGTGATGGGCCGGAGGCTCGGCACGAGAATTTCGGAAACTGCACTACTTGTCGGGTGTGGTGAGTGTCTCCAACACGTGGCGAAACCAAGGTGTAGCCACCTCTGGACGTCGTGGAGTTGGGCGGCTACCCCTCATTACGGATGTCGGAAGTTGTAGGCGCGGCAGGTTGGTAAAACAGGACAGTTTTCGAATTGTGGCGGTACTAACATCAGATTTTAATGCTGGGCAGAGTACAAGGGTGACGGAACACACAGTGCGCCGAACACTCCCAACGATAGGCCTCCACAGCCGACGACCCATGCATATGGCAAAGTTAACACCACGACATTGGAAACTGTGAGTGATACGGGCACTTGACCATCGGTACTGGACGTTGGCGCAATGGCAGACTGCTGCATGGTCTGGTGAATCTCGAGACTTTCATCATACCGATAGGAGGGTGCTAATCCCTCGTCTTAAAGCCGAAAGCTCCTTGACATCTGTACTGCGGGAAGGAGACCATTATGCTCTGGGAATCATTCACGTGGGCGTCTATAGGTCCAGTGGAGTTCGTGCAAGGCACCATGTTGGCCAAGGAGTGTCATACACTGATTGCAGACTACGTACACCGCTTCGTGATGATCATGTTTCCCGACGGCAGTGGCATTATTCAGCAAGATAATGCATCTTGTCATAATGCTAGGAGTGTGATGGAATGGTTCGAGGAACACAGTGGCGAGTTACAACTGACGTGCTGCCCCCTCCCCTCCTCCCCCCACCCCACCCTACTCGCCAGATCTGAACCCGTTCGACCACTTCTAGGGTTTGACCGAACGTCGCGTCAGAGCTCATGGCCACCTTCCTCGGAATTTGCGAAAATTACGTGACACGTGCGCCGATGTGGTGTCAACTCCCTCCAACCACCTACAAAGTCATCTTTGTTTCCACGCCACGACGTGTCGCTGCTGTTATGCGTGCCAAAGGTGGACATACCGGCTATTAGGTAGGTGGTCATAATGTTCTGACTGATCAGTATACCTTGTCTCTGTCTTTCAGAATCATTTGATCACATCGCCATTATTACGAGGTTTAAAGTTAAATGCATTTACAGTTTGGAGTGGATTGATGGCACGTCGTAATTGTCGCGCATAAGTTAAATAGTAGCATTGCTACTGTGATGCAGCGCGAAGTGGCCGCGCAGTTAGAGGCGCCATGTCACTGACTACGCGGCCCCTCCGCCGGAGGTTCGAGTCCTTCCTCGCGCATGGGTGTTTGTGTTGTTCTTAGCGAAAGTTAGTTTAAGTAGTGTGTAAGACTAGGGACCGATGACCTAAGCTGTTTCGTCCCTTAGAAATGCACACACATTTGAACATTGGCTACTATACTCCGATTCACTCATTGCTTCGTTGAACTGGTGCCCTTATTATATTCTAAATTAATGTTTTTGTAACTTCTGAGGTTTTTTCACTGTATATTCAGATTTTACTGTTTTTAGTTTTTAATTTAGAGCGTCCAGTGGATTCTTTTGCAACTGGGGTTGAGCTAAAACCGCCTCCCGAATTTTTGACTAGTCCGGTTGTTCCATTTCTACAGTAAGTAAACAAGCCCCTCTGAAACCTTACATCGATAGGCTTCATATCTATATCCGACCACCTAGATTTTATTACATCACTTCAGTTAAGTACAGGATTGGTTTCTTCCACACTTTTCCATACGCCGAGCTTGTGTTCTGTCTTTAATAAAGACGTCACCGACTGTTCGTTAAACGCTGGTCTCACATCCATTTATCGAGGGACTAGCTTTGGCATTCGTAAATCACAGAAGTCTCCGACTTTGCACAGTAACAGGAATGGAGCAGATACCTTCCACTCTTCATCAGCAGGAAAGTAAACAGTTCTAGGTGCAAAGTCACGATGGTCAACGAAATAGAAGCACAGCGAATCCCACGCTGCATGTTATGAACAGACATCCTTGAAAAAAAAACCATGAATAGATATCCTCCATGTGCCAAAACACTGTGTCCATCAGCTTCCAAGAAGAAACAAATAGTAAAATTAAATGTTCTATGTAGCAGCAACTTGTGTTCATCCTGACCAACGGGTCGATGCCGTCAGTATGCGGGTCGATTCCTTTATGTATGGCCTTCTTTTTGTGGGCCTGAACAAAGGAACATTGTATCATTCCTCTTAAGAACACAGGCGCTACAGTTTCGTATTTATCTGCCGATACCAGGTGGCGACTGTCAATTAAAACGTTCTCTCCTGTACAGGAAGTACATAATGTGTGTAAGAGTACAGGCTGTGGCGCAGGAGCGACGGCACACGAATGTTTGTACCTGGCCGTGCGTCGTGCATGGACAGCCAGAGCGGTCAAGGCGACAGCTCGCGTGAAGCGGGAAATCAGGGTTTGAGTCCGGCCCGGCATACATTTTCACTGTCATCCTACCCTTACGCAGCTGATGGTCATACGAATTCGCAACTGCGAATACATTTAATGTATTTCATAGCGGCTGTAGTTGCGTAGTGCCTGTTTTTTCGGACGTGCATGCACGTCCGAAATAAGACTGCATCGTTCTCGTTAACAACACAAGCACTATATTATCGTAACTCTGTGTTTGCTCATAAATTCCTTTAACTACTGTTTACAGAGCTCCCGACGCATTTCGGAGAGAGCGACGGAAAGTACGATCCGAATTTCTACTAGGCAAACATTGGCAGTTTCGAGTAAATAAACTTCTGTCTTCAGCTAAATCTTCTAGGCTGAGGGACCGATATGTTGTTGTTGTTGTTGTGGTCTTCAGTCCTGAGACTGGTTTGATGCAGCTGTCCATGCTACTCTATCCTGTGCAACCTTCTTCATCTCCCAGTACCTAGTGCAACCTACATCCTTCTGAATCTGCTTAGTGTATTCATCTCTTGGTCTCCCCCTACGATTTTTACCTTTCACGCTGCCCTCGAATGCTAAATTTGTGATCCCTTGATGCCTCAGGACATGTCCATCCCTTCTTCTAGTCAAGTTGTGCCACAAACTTCTCTTCTCCCCAATCCTATTCAATACCTCCTCATTAGTTACGTGGTCTACCCACCTAATCTTCAACATTCTTCTGTAGCACCACATTTCGAAAGCTTCTATTCTCTTCTTGTCCAAACTATTTATTGTACATGTTTCACTTCCATACATGGCTACACTCCATACAAATACTTTCAGGAACGACTTCCTGACATTTAAATCTATACTCGATGTTAACAAATTTCTCTTCTTCAGAAACGCTTTCCTTGCCATTGCCAGTCTACATTTTATATCCTCTCTACTTCGACTATCATCAGCTATTTTGCTCCCCAAATAGCAAAACTCCTTTACTACTTTAAGTGTGTCATTTCCTAATCTAATTTCCTCAGCATCACCCGACTTAATTCGACTACATTCCATTATCCTCGTTTTGCTTTTGTTGATGTTCATCTTATACACTCCTTTCAAGACACTGTCCATTCCGTTCAACTGCTCTTCCAAGTCCTTTGCTGTCTCCGACAGAATTACAATGTCATCGGTGAACCTCAAAGATTTTATTTCTTCTCCCTGGATTTTAATACCTACTCCAAATTTTTCTTTTGTTTCCTTTACTACTTGCTCAATATACAGATTGAATAACATCGGTGAGAGGCTACAACTCTGTCTCACTCCCTTCCCAACCACTGCTTCCCTTTCATGCCCCTCGACTCTTATAACTGCCAGCTGGTTTCTATACAAATTACAAATAGCCTTTCGCTCCCTGTATTTTACCCCTGCCACCTTCAGAATTTGAAAGAGAGTTTTCCAGTCAACATTGTCAAAAGGTTTCTCGAAGTCTACAAATGCTAGAAACGTAGGTTTGCCTTTCCTTAATCTTTCTTCTAAGATAAGTCGTAAGGTCAGTATTGCCTCACGTGTTCCAACATTTCTACGGAATCCAAACTGATCTTCCCCGAGGTCGGCTTCTACTAGTTTTTCCATTCGTCTGTAAATAATTCGCGTTAGTATTTTGCAGCTGTGACTTATTAAACTGATAGTTCGGTAATTTTCACATCTTTCAATACCTGCTTTCTTTGGGATTGGAATTATTATATTCTTCTTGAAGTCTGAGGGTATTTCGCCTGTCTCGTACATCTTGCTCACCAGATGGTAGAGTTTTGTCAGGACTGGCTCTCCTAAGGCCGTCGGTAGTTCTAATGGAATGTTGTCCACTCCCGGGTCCTTGTTACGACTCAGGTCTTTCAGTTCTTTGTCAAACTCTTCACGCAGTATCATATCTCCCATTTCATCTTTATCTACATCCTCTTCCATTTCCATAATATTGTCCTCAAGTACATCGCCCTTGTATAGACCCTCTATATACTCCTTCCACCTTTCTGCTTTCCCCTCTTTGCTTAGAACTGGGTTTCCATCTGAGCTCTTGATATTCATAAAAGTGGTTCTCTTTTCTCCAAAGGTCTCCTTAATTTTCCTGTAGGCTGTATCTATCTTACCCCTAGTGAGATAAGCCTCTACATCCTTACATTTTTCCTCTAGCCATGCCTGCTTAGCCATTTTGCACTTCTTGTCGATCTCATTTTTGAAACGTTTGTATTCCTTTTTACCTGCTTCATTTACTGCATTTTTATATTTTCTCCTTTCATCAATTAAATTCAATATTTCTTCTGTTACCCAAGGATTTCTACTAGCCCTCGTCTTTTTACCTACTTGATCCTCTGCTGCCTTCACTACTTCATCCTTCAAAGCTATCCATTTTTCTTCTACTGTATTTCTTGCCCCCATTCCTGTCAATTGTTCCCTTATGCTGTCCCTGAAAATCTTTAAAACCTCTGGTTTAGTGAGTTTATCCAGGTCCCATCTCCTTAAATTCCCACCTTTTTGCAATTTCTTCAATTTTAATCTACAGTTCATAACCAATAGACTGTGGTCAGAGTCCACATCTGCCCCTGGAAATGTCCTATAATTTAAAACCTGGTTCCTAAATCTCTGTCTTACCATTATATAATCTATCTGATACCTTTTAGTATCTCCAGGATTCTTCCATGTATACAACCTTCTTTTACGATTCTTGAACCAAGTGTTAGCATTGATTAAGTTATGCTCTGTGCAAAATTCTAACAGACGGCTTCCTCTTTCATTTCATAACCCCAATCCATATTCACCTATTATGTTTCCTTCTCTCCCTTTTCCTACTGTCGAATTCCAGTCAACCATGAGTATTAAATTTTCGTCTCCCTTCACTACCTGAATAATTACTTTTATCTCATCATACATTTCTTCAATTTCTTCGTCATCTGCAGAGCTAGTTGGCATATAAACTTATACTACTGTAGTAGGCATGGGCTTCGTGTCTATCTTGGCCACTATAATACGTTCACTATGCTGTTTGTAGTAGCTTACCCGCACTCCTATTTTTTTATACATTATTAAACCTACTCCTATATTACCCCTATTTGATTTTGTATTTATAACCCTGTATTCACCTGACCAGAAGTTTTGTTCCTCCTGCCACCGAACTTCACTAATTCCCACTATATCTAACTTTAACCTATCCATTTCCCTTTTTAAATTTTCTAACCTACCTGTCCGATTAAGGGATCTGACATCCCACGCTCCGATCCGTAGAATGCCAGTTTTCTTTCTCCTGATAACGATGTCCTCTTGAGTAGTCCCCGCCCGGAGATCCGAATGGAGGACTATTTTACCCAAGACGACGCCATCATCATTTAACCACACAGTAAAGCTTCATGCCCTCGGGAAAAATTACGGCTGTAGTTTCCCCTTGCTTTCAGCCGTTCGCAGTACCATAACAGCCAGGCCGTTTTGGTTAGTGTTACAAGGCCAGATCAATCAATCATCCAGACTGTTGCCCCTGCATCTACTGAAAAGACTGCTGCCCCTCTTCAGGAACCACACGTTTGTCTGGCCTCTCAACAGATACCCCTCCGTTGTGGTTGCACCTACGGTACGGCTATTTGTATCGTTGAGGCACGAAAGCCTCTCCACCAACGGCAAGGGCCATGGTTCACGGTTCATACAAAATTATATAATGCATACGTATTGTAAGAAAAATGTATGTATGTGTATATGTATGTATGTTCCGCATCTCATCCTAAATCACTGGGCAGATTCCAACCAAACTTGGTACACATAGCCCTTACTGTCAGGCAGCAATCGCTGTCTGGGCAAGAATGACCTACTTATCAGTGTTCTGAAGATGTAACGTCGTGCACACTGAGATGCATGGAAAACGGCCGCATCATGGATGACGTTTAGCAACAATGGCGTTTCCGCAATAACTATCGAAGGCAGTATTCACGTATGTCGCTGAATGCGTCTTCAAAATTGTATCGTGGTACCACACGTAGTTCAAGAGATGTGACGTCACTAAACACCGATGTCTGAAAAATTGCCGCATCGTTGTGAAGAATCCTCACAAAATATTTTGCCGACACTTTCCAAACATGTTTTTGAATGTACCTTCGCAAATGTAACATTGTACGAGACATAGTTCAAAAGATACGACGTAATAAACACTGACGTATGAAAAAAATGCATCATGCTTGAAGTTTTAGTACATTTATTCTTTGCTGCCAAGGCACTCCTACAGTCGAGTCAACTTAAGGAAATCCCTGACTTCGCTTTTGAGACCTTTCAGTTGGGAAGCGCAAACGGCTTTAGGCGAAAACAATAGACGTCTACAGAGTTGTGAAGAAGCGTTGCAGTAGAGACGTATACAAAATCGCGTACAGACACGCGAAACAGCTGTCCCAGCGTACAGAAACTGTCCGCAATCGACTAACACAGAGTCTAATGCATGATTTCAAACGTACTTTCAGAAATACACGGAAATTAAATTTGTTACGTTTTAAGCTATAAACACAGCTCGTTTTTTATGTTTTCCTTTCTAAAAGAAAATTGGCAAAATGGATAACTGGGCAATTCCGGGTTTGTCGTATATATATATCGAAATGAACTTTCAGTCCGGAAGTTTTAACTGACGTAAGCACCTGCAATGAAGGCTACAATGTATGAATCTGCTATCATTTGTCCAATATGAATGACACTAACAGGTACACACCATATACCTGTCTGCCTCCGTAGCGTAGCGGTAGCGTTACCGCCAGCCACGCAGTGTGCCCGCGTTCCATTCCCGGTGGGGGATGGGGTATCGTGTGACCTTCATCATCATTGACTCGCAAGTCGCCGATGGGGTGTCAACTAAAGAGGACTTGCAATACGGCGGCTGAACTCCCCCGAATGGGGACTCCTGGCCAACAATGACATACCATCATTCAATTTTTTCGACGTACACGTTATGATCATAATGTCAATTAAGGCCTTACGCTGGATATCAAAGTGAAAGTATTGCACTGGGTGCGAAACACATTACTGAGTATTAGCCTGATCTGGCCAGCCATTATTAGTGTTGTTTAATAAACTGTCCCAGTGTAACCAGAAGGCTGCGACACGGAGGAATGCATTTCACCGAAGGCACATGCCTAACAGTGCAGCCAAACTGTTAGCCTCGCCAGTGTTATGACAACGCGTATGTACAATCTGCTCCGATACAGCTATACCATATCGTAGCCACCAGAATGCAAAACAACTCAGCCTAAAGAGGTGGGCTCGATGATCCATCACACAGTGAAAACTTCGCCAACAGAGTTAGCGAAACCGGGTATCAGGTCGAAACGCCTCCACCAGACAACTGCCAACAACGCTCCCTGGGGTCCAGAGTCCGTCACCGCCTGCTGGAATCCTGTAGACGCAGCCGGTTGACACGCAGACGCAGCCGGTTGCAGAAATCGCAGGCGCCCCGGCCTACGAGGTCTTCGTGGCGGCCTCAGCTACTGAGCACTGTGTGGCCTTTAAACAGCGTCACCCCGCTGCCCCGGTACCAAGGTGACATAGATCGACGCCAGACTGCGCCCGTGTGACGACGGCGAGCACTTGTGTCTGCTCAAACTTGAGGTAATAAGGAAGTGTTTCCTTAAAATCTGTCTATCCCGCGGCAGCTGCCGCCTTCTTCGACTGACTCCGGTGTCTGTCTCCTGCTAATCGAACTTGCAACACTTAGGTCGAAGAGCGCTACACAGTCCTGACACACTGCACCAACACTTCAAGACTCACGTCTACAGAGAGTTGTAAACAATACGTTACAAAAAGCTAACAAAAAAATGGTTCAAATGGCTCTGAGCACTATGGGACTCAACTTCTGAGGTCATTAGTCCCCTAGAACTTAGAACTAGTTAAACCTAACTAACCTAAGGACATCACAAACATCCATGCCCGAGGCAGGATTCGAACCTGCGACCGTAGCGGTCTTGCGGTTCCAGACTGCAGCGCCTTTAACCGCACGGCCACTTCGGCCGGCAAAAAGCTAACAATCCAAAAAATGTTCAAATGTGTGTGAAATCTTATGGAACTTAACTGTTAAGGTCATCAGTCCCTAAGCTTACACACTACTTAACCTAAATTATCCTAAGGACAAACACACACACCCATGCCCGATGGATACCAGGACGAATGTATTATTCCAGGGATTCTCAGTCATTCTTTTATTTCATATAGGCAGGTGGCACGCAGTGAATAGAGTTTATATTCTGTTCACGAACTCGAGTCTCATTTTCATTTACAGCTCTAGAAGTACGCTTGGGTGTAAACGCAAACACGTCTCCGTGTCAGATCTGTAAAGGTCGCCTTTCGTTTTTGCCAGTTGACTAATCAGCATTCGTTGTGCGAAACACATAATTGATATTAAATCTAAAACACCAAGGAGGACAGTAAATAACGGAGTTTTACTTGTTGTGCGCATATCGTATAGTTGGAGCAATACATAATTAAATCTGTATGTGATTTGGGGATACAGAGAGTAAGAAATTTAACACACAGAGCTGCCATCTTTGGCAACGATGACGGCTCTAACCCGTCTGGTTGTCGAGGAGAACTGAGCTTGAATGGCAAATAAGGGTAAGGCATTCCATGGTGCTTCAGCTGTGTGCCAGAGCTCATCAACTGTAGTCGCCTGCGAGTGTAGGTGCTCCACTACCGGTCTTAATACTTCATAAGTACAGGGTGTTGTGAAACTATTCATTCAAATTAGAACAGGAGGTGGAGAACATCAAAACAGATAATTTTGGTAAGAAATATATGGTCTCTGATCTCAGCTTGTAATTTTAGGGAGCATTTTGTTAGTGGTGCTCACGTAAGCCGTTGTTGTCGCTGACTGGAAAGGTGTATTGATATTCAAAACTACTCTGTGCACATATGGTTGGTTCTGAGGTATGTTTGGAAACGCATCGTTTGGTACACATGCATCACGGCCTTGTGACCACAACGGTGACTTCCTTGTAAACACACAGATTCCGTCACAATCGCTACGGCCTTGTGACAACAACAGCCAACCTAGAGAGGCTTACATGTGCTTAAACGGTTGAAGTACATCAGTTAATGGAAATGGACGAGTATCGACAGCGCTTTCCCAACTGACGTTTCCGAAACACCAAGCATTCGAACGTCCGCATTGCCTGCTACATGAGAAAGGTTCTTTCTGTGCAAGTACGTATGATACAGGTTGGAATCCCCGAAATAAAAGACGAGATTCTGCGACAAGCTGAAGACATTCCACCTACAAGTACACGACGTATTGCACACAGCCTTGACGTCAGACTTAGCCAGGTGCAGAATGTGTCACATGACCAACAGCTTCATCATTTCCATCTTCAGTGCGTGGCAGCACTAGCATCTTAAAATTTACCCCAGTGCGTGCACTTTGCAAAATGATTTTTACAACAGACTGCCATGCACACCTTATTCCCAGACGATATCCTGTACGCCGACGAAACTTTGTTTACTCTTAAAGGCAGTTTGAACATTCACTATTCGCATGCTTCGGTGCATGTGAATCCACAAGGTACTAGTACTCGTGATCGTCAACAGCGATTCGATGTTAGTGTGAGGGTCGGCATTGTCGGTGATAAGTTGACTAGAATACATATTCATCCATACCACCTCAATGGACCGAGATATCGCATCTTTGAGGAACAGAATTACTGGGATATATACCTATGAGTGTTAGACAAAGAGTGTACTTGAGAAAAAAATGGGGCGGGACCCAATTTCAGCTTTGCTATGAGGAATCATCTGATAGTCGTCTTTCGGACTTAATGCATCCGCCGAGTTGGCACTAGGGCCTGGCCACCCATGTTATCTGATATTGCGTATCTGTATTTGTTTCTCTGGGGACACATCAAACAACTGGTGTATTAAACAAACCATTGTGGAAACGGAAGAAGACCTCGTCATTGGAATTGTTGTCTCTACAGGTACCACTGCAGATATGCCAGGAATCTTCGAATGGATATGAGAGTCAATGATCCGGCGATATACTACGTACATACACGCCAATGGTCACGCATTCGAGCACTTCCTGTGAATGCAGCTCCTGTAAATAGCATGATAGTCCACATTCTGTGTAAATCGTACGTAGCATCAGAAATTGCATCAGGGGCCATACATATCGTAACTAAATATACTCACAGAAAAAAAAATCGCAGCACCAACAATAATTAATGCAGTGTAAAGAAATGTCGGGAATACATTTGTCTAGGTAAAGTTTTTAAGTGATTTACATTGCAAGACTACAGTTTAATGTAAGCGCAAAATAATCCATTGCAACAGTGAAATTCTAGTACATTAATAACCAGTGTAACCCCCAGAACGTCGAATGAAAGCATAGAAACGTGCATGCAAGGAGTTGTACAGGTGCCGGATGTCAGTTTGGTGGCTCGAATTTCATGCGTGATGCGCTTGGTCAGCCAGTACAGTGACGGTTAATGTGGTTTTTGAATGACGTTGGAGTTATCGCTCGGTTGGAGACAGTTCTGGTTACCAAGGAAGTCAAGTCAACAGGTCCCCACTGTGTAGAGTTTGTTGGCTTACAACAGCGGTATGCGGGCGAGCGTTATCCTGTTGGGAAACACCCCCTGGAATACTGTTCATGAATGGCAGCACAGCAGGTCGAAACACCAGACGGACGTACAAGTGTACAGCATGGTGCATGGAATAACTACGAGAGTGCTTCTGCTGTCGTACGAAATTGCACCCCGGAGCACAACTCTAGGTGTAGGTGCAGTGTTTCTAGCACGCAGACAGGTTGGGTGCAGATCCTCAACTGGCCACCATCTAACAACACACGATCATCGCTGAGACCCAGGCAGAATCAGCCTTCATCAGAAAACAAAACAGACGTCCTGACCACTACTGAGCCCTATTACACTTGGCCGTCTGGACCCCGGTCTTCTTGCCACCGTCCTGACCTGTCGCCGCTAGCATTCATGTATAGAGCCTACATTCCTGCCTAGTCCTTTTGCTGTATCGAAGAAGAAATAGCCAGCTTCTCGCAATACTATTACAAGACCTTGTTAAAACTCACTGAGGTGTTGATAATTGCGTCTTTGTCGCCTGAAAGGTATTCTCGATTAACATCAACTCACCGCGTCAACTCTCAAATGTAACTAAATTGGAAATTTGTGGTAAGGACTATGGGACCAAACAACAGGTCATCGGTCCCTAGGCTTACGCACTACTTAAACTAACTTACACTAAGGACAACGGACACACCCATGCCCGAGGGAGGACTCGAACCTCCGTCGGGGAGAGCCGCGCGAACAAAGGTAACTAACACTCACGACCGTTACAGTGTCTATTTAAAGCAAATCTGATTTGAAACATCATACTGGTGCTACTAACGCCGCTTTCATACGAATGGTGCGACATTTGAACAGATATCATCTTTCAGATGTAGAAACTGGCCTACCAACTGTCGTTTATGTCGCACGACTCCTTCTCGATGTTGCGATTTTTTTGGGTCTATGTATTATTGTTTTGATATTCTTTATACTATGTATTAATTTGAACGAATAGTTTCGGAATACCCTGCATAATGCCTGTTGTCCAAATTATTCGTTATGCTAATCAAAGATAACCGTGTTATGGGGCCAACGGTATTCGTATCATCACGTCACGTACTGGACGCGTATGACGATGACGAATGCCATTTGGCAACAGTCGCTCTCATAGGAGCCTTCACACACGGAACGTCCATTCTGACTGTGCACCCAGAACGGGCACTCGTCTGAAACGTCGACGTCGTGCCACTCACGTCTTCACTGTTATCGTTGGGCACGTCACTGTGGGCTGCCTCTCCCCGCAGCCGCGCATTTGGAAGCAGCAAAAGTTATTCCGTGTTAATAGTCCGTGGTGTGCCATGCGTTGTGGCCTTGTCCTTTTGAATACTTGTCTCGCTGTAAACTAGCCAATCTCCTGGTCCATGTATGTGATATGGCATGACTTAGTGAACAGTATGTCTGTCCTGCCTGGTGCTAAACACAAGGGGTCGTTGAGCTCCTACATAGCGCTGAACGATAAATCGCGATATTGATAGGCTTCTGTCGAATTCGGACACGTCTTGACCTTGGCAAACTTTTGTTTTCGCTACCATTCAATGCTGTGCTCCAGTCGTAAATTCTGAGGAAAGTCTTCCTGAAATCAAGACCCACGTTTGATGCTAGTAGACTTCTCTTGATCAGGAATGTCCTTTCGGCCAGTGCTAGTCTACTGTTCATGTCCTCCTTGCTCAGTGCATCATGGGTTATTTTGAAACTTCCTGGCAGATTAAAACTGTATGCCGTACCGAGACTCGAAGTCGGGACCTTTGCATTTCGAGGGATAGTGCTCTAACCGAGCTACCAAAGCACGACTCACCACCCCGAGTCGTGTTTGGGTAGCTCGGTTAGAGCACTTGCCCTCGAAAGGCAAAGGTCCCGAGTTCGAGTCTCGGTCCGGCACACAGTTTTAATCAGTCAGGAAGTTTCATATCAGCGCACACTCCGCTGCAGAGTGAAAATATCATTATGGGTTATTTTTCTTCCTAAGTTGCAGAATTCCTTAACTTTATTTATTTCGTGGTCTCCAATTTTGATTTGGGTTTCCTACTGTTCACATTTCCACTGCTTCTAATTATTTTCGTCCTTCTTCAATTTACTCTCAGTCCTTATTCCACACTCAAAATGGTTCAAATAGCTCTGAGCACTATGGGACTTAACATCTATGGTCATCAGTCCCTTAGAACTTAGTACTACTTAAACCTAATTAACCTAAGGACATCACACAACAGCCAGTCATCACGAGGCAGAGAAAATCCCTGACCCCGACGGGAATCGAACCCGGGAACCCGAGCGTGGGAAGCGGGAACGCTACCGCACGACCACGAGCTGTGGACGTTCCACACTCATTACCCTGTTCATTCCATTCAACAAATCCTGTTATCTTCTTCACGATGACTGGCGATGACAGTGTTCCTGGCGACTGATATTCTTACCCCCTGCATTTTCATCCCACTTCTGAAACTTCCTTTAATTTCAGACATTGCTTCTTTGATGAGTACATTGCACAGCATGGGCGAAACACCCTTTTTATACGAGGATTTCATTCTTAGTCTTCCACTACTACACACATCAAAAAAGTTTTGCATCACCTCGGTTCCGAGAGTTCCGGAACCTGTACATAAATCTGGAATAGAGATCAACATAAACATCATTTCCGCCCTTTTTATTCCTCATGAAAGCCACTCATTTCATGTTGTACCACCATACAGCGAGATCTTCAGAGGTGGTGGTCCAGATTGCTGTACACACTGGTACCTCTAATACCCAGTAGCACGTACTCTTGCATTGATGTATGCCTGTATTCGTTGTGGCATACTATCATCAAGGCACTGTTGGTCCAGATTGTCCCACTCCTCAACGACAATTCGGCGTAGATCCCTCAGAGTGGTTGTTGGATCACGTCGTCCATAAACAGCCCTTTTGAACCTATTCCAGGCATGTTCGATAAGGTTCATGTCTGGAGAACATGCTGGGCGCTCTGGTAGAGTGATTTCGTTATTCTGAAGGAAGTCATTCACAAGATGTGCACGATGGGGGCGCGAATTGTCGTCCATGAAGACGAATGCCTCGCCAATGTGCTGCCGATTTGGTTGCACTATCGGTCGGAGGATGGCATTCACGTATCGTGCAGCTGTTACGGAGCCCTCCATGACCACTAGCGGCGTACGTAGGCCCCACATAATGCCACAACAAAACAATGGGGAACCCCTACCTTACTGCACTCGCTGGACAGTGTGTCTAAGGCGTTCCGTCTGACCGGGTTGCCTCCAAACACGTCTCCCACGATTGTCTGGTTGAATGCATATGCGACACCCATCGGTGAAGGGAACGTGATGCCAACCCTGAGCGGTCCATTCTGCATGTTGTTGGGCCCCTCTGTACCGCGCTGCATGGTGTCGTATTTGCAAAGATGGACCTTGCCATGGACGTCGGAAGTGAAGTTGCGCATCATGAAAGGGGGGGCAGTTCCTGTCAGGGTTCCTCTGAGCATAATCCGTAGGTAGCGGTCATCCACTGCAGTTGTTGCCATTTGGTGGTCTGAGCGAGGCATGTAATCGACAGTTCCTGTTTCTCTGTATCTCCTCCATGTCCGAACAACATCGCTTTGGTTCACTCCGAGACGCCTGGACACTTCTCTTCTTCAGAGCCCTTCCTGGCAAAAAGTAACAATGCGACGCTATCGAACCCCGGTACTGACCGTCTAGGCATGGCTGAACTACAGACAACAGGAGCTGTGTACCTCCTTCCTGGTGGAATTACTGGAACTGATCGGCTGTCGGACCCCCTCCGTCTAGAAGGCACTGTTAATGCATAGTTGTTTACATCTTTGGGCGGGTTTCGTTACATCTCTGAATGGTCAAAGGGACTGCGTCTGTGATGCAATATCCACAGTCAACCTTTTATCATCTTCAGGAGTTCTGGGAACCGGGGTGACGCAAAACGTTTGTTGATGTGTGTGTTATTCCCCCTTGGCTTTTGTACATGTTGTACATTAGACGTCTCTACCTATAGCTTACTCCTAGTTTCCTCAGAATTTTGAACATCTTGCCCCATTTGAAATTTTCGATCGCTTTTTCCAGGTTGACAGATCCTATGAAAGTGTCTTGATTTTTTTTCAGTTTTACTTTCATCATCAAACACCACGTAAGAACAGCCTCACTCGTGGCTTTACCTTTCCTAAAGCCAAAATTGGTCTCATCCTTTTTTCACGACGCGTATTACGATCTTCTCACAAACAAACAAATAACATGCATATACGATTTCTGAGTGGGAAACCTACTGGGTGATGTTTCGTTACATAAAACTAAACAGCACCTGCATACTTTGAGCAGCTGCACTGAAATTCTAATCATTTAAACACCCACGCATGCAGCACACATGAGTATAATTTGATGTTCGTTGCCAGATGCCTTCATTGTGTCGAAATTTAATATCCGGCACTGTACGTGTAAACGGTTGTTATTACGACATTGCTGTAATAAAGTGTTTTCTGAATCGTCTAATCAGTCCAACGCAGTGATATTTGTCTCTCACAAAAGTTACTTTTCGTTAACAGATCCAAACCCAATAACTAATATACATGAAATCGGTTAAGACGTCAGTCACGTACCTATCAACCAGCAGAATTCCCTTCTATTAGTGCTATTACGAGACAGTCGTTTAAGTTCTGAATCACTGAAAGTTTAATTTTATCCCTTTCCTCACCTAGCTCGGTAAACGGTTCCTGCCAGATTTTTTGGCAAACGGAGCGGATACGAAACCAGCGGGTACGAAGCCGTCGCTTAATTCATTCTAAAAGTTCTTCAGTAGTGGCAGGTCTGCTCTTTAAGCAGGCAAGCCTACAACATCAGCGTTCTATGAACGATGCAATGTTCGTTGCATTGTTAAAAGGAATATTAGCAATGAGTTACAAGGAAATTCCTTTCCCAGCCTGGGAATATAATGTGGAAGAATGCTACCTGTACAACTGAAAATGTTTCTGTTTACATCTGCGTGCAGTATTCCATTGAATTGTACTAACAGTAAAAACACAGTACCATGTAAACCAGTCCAGAAAACGACCAATCACCTGCACCGAATTACATTCACACGATACAAATCTAAATAACATTCATCTGCTATACACCAGATCCATACTCAGGCATTCGCGCTCCATATCAAATAATGTAACTCGGCAGACAATTGTCCCACGAGAGAAGTCATATTTCACATCTCTCTGAGGGATGCAGGGAAATCGTTCCAGTGAGTAGTGAATAGTGTGGTCACGAAGTGTTACTCTGTCACTTACCAATAACATGAGCTATAAGAATACATGCCTGTCTGACTGTTGGTTCCTTAAGTACACTTTTTGGTATGGCAATGTGAGTCCATTGATCTTGTAGGGTTAACTGCGTGATATTGAGAATTTCCCTGCAGCTTTAAGATGATTGTGACTTGATTCTGTAAGCCTGCATCGTGTGATTTTGGGGTTCTTTCCCAACCTTCGTGTCTGGAGGTCCGTATTAATTGATTCTGAAGGCTACATTTGTATGATGTTTGTGTTTAGTATTCTGTTGATATCTTTGTTTCTCAGCGTCCGAGCCTGGAGGTTCGTATCAGCTAATTCTGGAGGCGAAATTTTTGTGTTGTTGAAGGTCAGTGTTTTTCTGACTTCTTTTTTTCCTGCTTCCCTGCTGTAGAGTCTGTATATCTCTGTCATACTGTACAGTGTGACATTGTGGGAGGACATGCTATGAGCGCTACATACAGTTTGGTCACTAGTGACAGACCAGACGGAAGTGCCTTGCCTTGTATCGTTACTACAACGCCCGATGAATAAAATATTTCGTCATTTTAAAATTACTAACTAGTTGTTATTAAAACAATTTCCCAACAGAGAGAATGTTTCTCTTGTCTAGCAGTATTTCACTCACTTTAACTAAAAAATCATGTACAGGAGAAACGATTTCAGTTAAAACGAGAAGTGTGGTTTTTTCACCTCTGAGAATATACTCAATAACACAAAACGCGTAAGATTTATTTATGCTCAAAGCTGGCACATAAATTTGAGCTACTCACAGCTTCATTGATAAGTAGTGAAGCCTCTTGTGTTGCTATCGTTTCCAAATTTTGATGAATTCCTCGTCACGAATTTCATTAGTCTCTGTCCTCGTATAGTGTCAAGATGTAGTGAAAGGATGACATCGCGAATAGGACCATGCACGGTGAATAAGGGTGAACACGACACATTATCATAGCTCGCTTTTAAACAATACGTTCTTAGTGAGTGTTTAGTTACCCAGGATATTGTGCCGTAGAAAGTAACGAGTAAAAAAAATTAAATGATCGTGTGGCACTGTTGGCCGGGAGGCTCCGTCCGGGGACGTTCGGCCGCCACGTTACAAGTCTTATTTCATATCGCGCTACATTGGGCGACTTGCGCGTCGGTGATGATGACATGATGATGAGGGCAACACAGCACCCAGTCCAAGAGCGGAGAAAATCCCCAACCTGGCCGGGAATCGAACCCGGGTCCATTGAATGGTAGGCAAACACGTTACCACTTTATTTTATTTATTTATTTATTTATTATTATTATTATTATTTACTATGAAGCCAGAGACGAGGGTCGGAGGGCAAAGAGGGTAGGGGTCGTCTTCCGAGGCTTTGCCTCAATGTCCCATTCCCGCCTTCCTGTAGCCAAGGAAGGAAAGGCGTCTTACAGGATCAAGGGAGCTTTATTTGAACAAATTCATTTATTTATTTATAAGTGTATATATTATTTATTTATTTGTATTCATTCTTTATTTTGTTTTAACCGGATTCTCCTACCGCCACCAGACGCTTCCGAGTCGTTGTGACGTAATGGAGAGGGGGCTCCCTTATACCGTTTCCTCAGAGGATCAATCATGTGCCTTGAATCGTTATCAAGTCTGCCTTCTAGTATTCGGAATGCCCCAATGGGCAGGGGGATCCTCGAATAATGCACCTAAATCATTCAGTAGTTGTGTCCGGCGAAATGCATGGCGGCGGAACGCCTCATGAGTCGTTCTCATGTAGAACCATAACTCGAGAACACTTTCGGGAGGCTAGCAAAATGCAATACAGCATCATGCCTTTCGGCCAGTTGACGTCGTTTGTTCTGGGGGTGGGAAATTAAACAGTATCTGGGAGTAGGAGTTCGACCAGCGTGATAGACTCTGCCTGTCGTCGCAATAGGAGCGCCAGAATATGTTGTATAGGGTCCCAGCAGCTGCCCATCGCAGCACGTGTCAAGCGGTGTGCATTCCGAATCGACGAGTCTGCAGTGCGGGTACAAAAGGCCGTCCGTAAGATGGATGGAATGAAGCCGCTGGCGCATGGATAATTTTCCGTTCACCGCCATGTACCACGAGGAACGAGCGAACGTGGGCAGGTATGGGGTGGGGCCGGCTACAGGTCAAGTTTTGATCATTAGGTGAACCCAGAATAAGAAACGCTTGTTAATTGTTCTTACACTTAAAAGTTTTCCATTAATGCACCCTATAATGTTAGCTATTCTGTCTGAGGAATAAACGTTGTGCGTTAAGCACATCGAGCTTACTACTCGTATATTCGGGAACTATTTTATACATATTCTGATAAAAAATTGAGCTATGGAAAGAGTAGCTTTATGGAAGAGGTGTAAAACAGGAAAGCCTTTTATTCGAGAGTTTCAAGCCGAGTTTTCCAGTGAAAAGAGAATAACTTTCCGTGGTAGCTTGTTTCTTGCCTTGTAATAAGCATCTCTGGCGCGTCCCTTCCAGCGATTCACTGTCACGCGCCTCTCCGCCCTATAAGAGAGTAGAGAAAAGTGCGGAAGCAGAAATAGTCCGGATTGACTCAATAATTAAAACCGCAATCTGGTGGCGTCAGGCGGCCGTCGCAAACAGCACGAGCCG
Organism: Schistocerca cancellata; assembly: GCF_023864275.1. NCBI lineage: Eukaryota > Metazoa > Arthropoda > Insecta > Orthoptera > Acrididae > Schistocerca > Schistocerca cancellata. The sequence goes on from NC_064626.1 coordinate 687,363,920, forward strand.
CCATCTCAAACAAGAAAGCAATAAAGCGCCTCGGCCCGGCCGCGAAAACAGAACCCACCCGCTCCGGGGCAGCGCCCGCTACCGCGACGCGACGAGCCGTTTATTGAATTTCGCGGGCGAATGCATCGCCTCACCTCCACCCCCCCCCCCCCCAACCTGCCCAGTCCTTCCTACCGAACAGCGTCATGACTGTTACCTGCTACCTGTGCCTGACTTCTGGGTCGCAGCCACCAAACTAACAGACATGTGTATGGAGAGAGCAAAGGAGAGTGGGATTGAGAGAGAGGCAGAGGGAGAGAGAGAGAGAGAGAGAGAGAGAGAGAGCTGTAATGGGCAGCCTATTTACTTTGTACTCACATTTCGCATTGCAAATTCTCGACGAAGAAATTCAAATGGCGCGGAGTGTTCAAATATGTGTCTAAGCTCCATTTGCATTAACGGTGGATAATGTTTGCTTTATAAATGCAGCGAGAAACGTTCTCAAAAGTTATTCCCGGATGCAATTATCCTGTGTGTAAGTTTCAGATTCACTGGTAGGCTGTGGACCGTTAATGCTACCATTGTCACTTTCTACGCAAAAACGCGAAACTGACGTAAATTCCTACAAAGAGCAATTTTTAAGATACTGCGCAGGAAAGCAGTACATCTGTTTACAAGATAAACCGTTTCATTAGAAGGCCGTGGGACAATTAGTTATTCATTCTAGTTACACCTGTAAAATATAATGAACTCATAACTATGCGCTGGGCCGTGTTCTGTTTACGTTTCATGCATTTCTCGGGGAAAGTGTTTCAGATCACGTCACTATAGTACGCCTCACTCGCAGGTTCGAGTTTTACGCTTGTCACTGGATTCCACCCTTTCCTTTCAAACGTACCTCCGTCTGTAAAACCCCCATCAAACTGTGATTCGCTGTGGCATGGAATGGGCAAAGACCATCTTGCGAGAATATTCCGTATCCGACCGCTCGTTACTCAACTACTCGCCGCAGTCTGTGAAGTTGCGTGAATTACCTCACTGCCGCGGTGTCTGTGATCGTCACAATGATTTCTAAGCAACTAAAATCCTCTGACTTAGCTATCCAAGACTGATATGTGATTTCCTCTGAATGCGCCTCCTATTAGGAAAGCACTAGTACAATGTAATGGAGCCGGAAACTCTCGTCTTGAAACGGGGGCCAGGTAGTGTTACGGTCATTATTTAGACGACAGACGAAGGACAAAATCTAATTGTGCTGCAGCTCAGCTTAATAATGTACCTATTACCTCTTTTCTAGCTTGTAACAAACTGTATCTCTCTTGCAAGTCCTCCCAGGAGGTTTCCTTATACGATGTTGAATATGACCGTCTCTAATGAAGTTGTCGCTGACAGAACTTTAAGGCCAAATTTCCCTTCTCTCCTTTCAACGGGTTGTCATGCTTTATTCACATACACGGCGAAACATGATTCGTCCAACCAGATAACATTTTACCGACAGACACAACACTGTACTAACTTGGTGGGTCTTTTGGAAATGTTTCCAAGTTCTCATGTAGAAGATCTCTATTACAAGAGCTGCTGCTGATTAGAGTTACATCAGCTAATATGTTTCGCCATGAGAGCTTAAAAGTCATTAAAATATCTGAAACGTACTACTTCCAGAACTTCTGCTAGTATCAGACTGCCCACGTAAGTGTGAATAATATCAGATGACACGTTAAATACTGAGGACTCTTAGAAACAATGTATGGTCTCAACCGTAGAAATTGTGATTGGCGGGGGAACCTCCTACATTAGTGGCTGAGGTCTTACATGTCGCTCTCGGGTGTAATACTTGAGTAAGTTACTCAAACGAGCAATCTATAACTTTTACGTTTCCTGAGGAGAGAAATGGGTTTCTGTAACATGCTAATGATCTCAATTCGCGCTCTAGGAACCTATGAAGCCTTTTCAGAAAGGCGTCCAAACACGACACTGAAGTCCTTGATTTAAGAATAATTTGAAAGAATCGTCAGAATTGATTACAGTCCTTTGGTATGGAGCCTTTTTGAAGCCACAAACTACAGGCAGACGATCACAGATGCGGATTTTCTACAATCGATTGCTGAACTGATCGGTCCCCTAAATCGGTCAGGCCTGTACTACACAAAGGAAGCGGCTACTCGGCTAACAGAATATTTGTGCTGAGCAGATAGCCTTTCTTTCCTTTGCAAGAATCTCTCCAGAGGATCAACGATGAACACGGTGATTGGCGATGGGGGTCGAGTATTGGGGGGGGGGGGGGCGAGGGGGGGGCACGTGCATGTGACTTCAGGGTGACTGTGTTGTGTACCTACGCTGTATCAACAAAGTCCCACTCAGGTCTAAATTTTGTTGACATAATTGAATTTGTATGTGCCTTCTCACATTACAGAGATGTGTTTACAAGTTGCTGCCACAGGAGGGGACAACTGTGTACTAGTGGACTGCCAACAACAGTTGTGAGGTCTACTTCAGAGTTTTCTAGAGGGTAAATTCTCCAGGATTACCTGCCTGGAATACTGCAACAACGCTGTGCAGATGAATATTACATCATGGATCTGGATATAAAGCCAGAATTTTTAACAAACTGGAAATGTAAGATTACCTAATATCAAACCATGATTTCTGTACAAAGGAAAAATCAACGTGAAACCCATCAACTATAATACTGTTGGAATAGACAGCTTCAGATGTATGAACTCCAGTTTTAGAATAAAGAAATACAACAAATTTGTATATTTAATCACAAGCCTAGGCGAGAACAGTGATGTGCAACTGATATATGTCTAAAGAGAAGTATGTGTGCCTCTTCTGGCTATAGAACATCCGGAGGATGTTACCAGACTTGAAACTATGTTGTATTACTGAAGAATGGATGGAGTGTTTGAAACTGTAAGTGCGTTAAATTGCCAACAAACATATTTACAATGTTCTCCAATCTCATTACTGGACAGTTTGCAGAGCAGCTGCGGTATTCTGTTTAACCGCATCCTATGCTTTGTCCACTGGCGCAGAAATAAGAATGCACAAAAATTTATTGGTGTAAAAGTAAACCTTTCAGACAATCAAAACTGGAAAATGATCATAAACTATGCTCTATCTGCCTACAGTTTTATTATTTGCGTATAAACTCTGTGGAAATCGTAAATTTAGACTTCAAAAACTGATATAAGTATTACGGATCAATATTATATTAAAGCTGGAGACTTATTTTACTCAGTACAGGACATTGTTCTCCATGGTACCATCAAATAGTCACAGCAACAGCCAAGGGCCATATCTATACGTTATTAACCACTGCCTTAAGACAAAGTCAGTGATATGCCACATAGTTCTCAGGAGGAGCAGGGCACATCAGCGATTAATCCACTGACATATGACAACAGCCAGGCCTAGGACACTGGCCACTGCTAGAGATGCTTCTGCGTGACAGAAACACGATGCATTCCGGATGGTCAGCTGGAGACAGCAGCAATTAAAATCCCCCATGGCCAACCTTTAACCACTGAACATCCGGGATATGCTATGACGTCCAATCTCTGCCAATCTGCCACCAGCATTGCCTGATTTCGAACTTTTAACTGTTGCCTGACCACGTGTGAGCGTGGCACCTCTGCTTTCCGCAATCTCTGCAGGTCTACAACACCAGGTTCCAGCCATCTCACCGGCCGGAGTGGCCGTGCAGTTCTAGGCGCTACAGTCTGGAATCGAGTGACCGGTACGGTCGCAGGTTCGAATCCTGCCTCGGGCATGGATGTGTGTGATCTTAGGTTAGTTAGGTTTAATTAGTTCTAAGTTCTATGCGACTGATGACCGCAGAAGTTAAGCCGCATATTGCTCAGAGCCATTTTAACAAGCCATCCCTGCATATGCTGAAGTTCAAATTAAGAATTTCTTCGCACTGTGACACTGGGGTAAGGTACAGCCTGCTGTATTCTCTGTAACAGCAGCCGATACAGCGGCCAGTCTGCTACAGCCTGAAACTGGACACTTTCAATAACACACTGCCTGTGAGCAGAGTATGTGCTGGTTACCACTGACAACGCCGGTGTTGGTCAGAAACATGGAGAATCGGTAGAGGGATGTGTAGACCGCATTTAGAAAAATGGTAATAACACATACAGTATTACATGATGGAGGTGATAATGCTAATAAAACCATATTACAGGAGCTGAACAGAGAGCTCTTGATGTATTTTTGTGGAGTTTACAACCAGAAATGTCATGTAGGGTATTGCATGGAATTCCCAAAGAATTTAATTAAGCAGGAGACACAGTGGCAGCACTAACTGAAATTGATGTGGTCACCAAACCACAGGAAATGAAAATGAAATTTAATGCAGTTGTCAGGTGTTTTAAATGTGATAGTCCAGGTAATATTAAGTGTAATGGTAATACACAACAACACCAAACATGTAAACAGTCTGGGCACTCCAAACAAAGTTTTACACATCAACGTTCAAAGGAACAGCTAGAGAGATCACAGGGTGGACCTCGTACTCTTCCATTAAATGAGGCTGAGGGTGGTGTGGCCACTGTACAATACTCCCAGTAAGTGTTAACGTGGGACACCTCTGCGCAGAATGAATTAGAGAATTTTTTCCAGCCAGATTTGTGAGAGGAATATTGTGCAGATTTCTATTGGATGCGGGGCTGCAAGTATCGGTGGCTACTAATAATATGATTCCTTATGTAAAATTGAATATGTCATGCTGGAGGCTAAGTGGCAAAGGAGGGGGCGACATTAATTGACTCAGTTCAGCCATGTTGGGATGCCAAAGGGGGAGTAGTGAAGGAAGCAACTTCCAGGTTTGTGTACAAGTTGTGGTGAGATTTTTACACGAAATTTCGGTTATCAGCTTTGTCCTCCAAACGAGAAAATATTTTATTGAGACCCTCCTACATAGGGATAAATGATCATAATAATAAAATGAGAGAAATCTGAGCTCGCACAGAAAGATTTAATTGTTCGTTTCTCCCATATGCTGCTTGAGAATGGATCGATAGAGAAATAATCTGAAGGTGGTTGGATAGCTCCTCTGCCAATCACTTAAGTGTAAATTTCACATTAATCACACACATGTAAAGGTACCAGGTTGAAGGAATTTATGGATGAAATTTTTATTTGCAATGTTATTAATGGCAGTAGTATCTTAGCATTTTGCCTGGTGGGAAAGCATCGAATCTTTGTATTAAGATAATTATTTTGTGAAGAGAGTTGATGTCAAAGAAGTTGTCCATTCTGAGGTGCTTGTAACAGCAAATGATTGCATCTGAGTGCGAATGTGTATACATTCGTATGTCCGTAGTGATATTAGCTTTAAGGTTAAAGATATTTTGCCTAATTCGGTTTAGTCACCTAAGACGAAGTATAATATCAGACAGAACGTCCCACGTACTACTCTCCACACAGGAATTATTGCACTGCTGAACTGGGCCAAGCACCATCTGACAATCACAACTGGTACTCACTACCCAGGTCATGTGGGTCACCCTGTTCCATTCCCAGAAATCAGATGGAATGCCCTAAAGAGATAATCACAGACAAAACTGAATTCTTCCAAAGGATAGGGTTCAATTGGAAGTACTTTGTGTCAGACCCAGTGGTCAATATTTTTACTTGTTGTTAACAACAATGTTACAGTGGTGCGTAGAACATAGAGCTGCAGGGGCAAAGGTTATTGGCTGAGGGCCCTTTGTGCGGTATTTCTGGACAAGCCTTCCGATTACCTGCCATCATCGTTGGAACCATCACCCTAGATAACACACATACTTTAATTTACGTACCTGACCTGCCCTTGACATCCTACTTGCCGAAAACCGGACCTACTTCAATAATACACGAGCCAAAACTCTGCTCACCTTCTTATACCAGATGGTAGCTGTGAGAAACGACTGTGTATCACTGGAACTCCTAATAACCCGCGTGAAGAGGTACTGTTTAGAACATCGTCGCCAATTCGTAACAATAGGAACCACAACATCAGCTGCCTGGATAATTCTGGCCATAAAAGGCATTGCTTGCCCAAATTGCATCTATTCTAATTTTCAATCTAAGGGGCTCATACCAGTAGCATCTTTAACAACGAAAGACAGCCTGATAAAGGACAGAGAAAATCATGAAGCAAAAACTCAATGGGTGTGCCAAATTGTAGTGAAACAACAAAGGAACTGTAATCAGTGTGAAGGAACAATTGTCACTGTGAATGAAGTAGGTGGGACACAAACTGTAAATAACTGTAACTATATTAGTGCTGTGTTGCAGGAAGGTCACCAGGAGGGATCTGACGGGCCAGATTTCACTATGGGGAGGAAATGGTGACGGCAGGGGTCACAGTTACAGCCAAGTTTAGTATCTAGGACGTTAGCAGTTGCCACAGTCAGCTGCAGTAAATGACCTCCCGACACTCACATGGTTCGACCCACTGTCATTTAGCAACAGTCAGACCTAGGATAGTGGCCCCTGCACAAGATGCTTCAGTATGAGATAGAAATCCATCTAGCTACAAACAGCTCTACTTTAACCCCTTGAGGCTATCCTGTCATCGTGGAACAGATGAACCATCATATGAAGTCCACACTGTAGCAGGTAACGTCATAAGAGTGACACAGCCGCCACCACCTCCACTAGGATTCGAACCACAGTCGCCATCTGACCACCCAGCTGCTAGGCAGCTCTGTCGTATGCTGCCTCTGCAGTGCTGGGTTCTAGCCTGCTCCGCATGTCCTGAGGATCAAGCTGAGGACTCCTTCACCCTGTGTCACTGGGGCCAGGAGCAGCCTGCTGTATTCTCCACAAAGAAGTCGATACTATGACGATAGTGCTGTGGCTGGAAACCCAAGCCTTCAACTGATGGACTGGCCGTGGGCTCAGCAGGCGCTCGCTATCACTGACAAGGCCAGCGCTTTGAGGTCAACACACCACCAGATGCTATGTCAGGGTATTTTCTGTACTCACCACAGATCAACACTAGGAGCACTGAACATAAATAACAGTAAAGGGATTATTGTATCGTCAAGCTACCTTATCCTGCTGCATACACAATCATCTCTGGTAGGGAATAATGGCCCAGACACAACATTACAATAGATAGTGCCAAATTAGGACTGTTCCCCGTAAGGAATATTAACCCGCATGTCTTACAAAAGAAAAGCAATCTATCAAATAGACATAAACCATTCCTTATTACAGAAAATATTCCTGTGAGTGCTTTTAATGTGTTACATGTAGACAAAGGAAACTGGCATTGAAAGACAGTGAAGTAAAAATATTGAGTAACTGACAAAAATAATTGCCATATAGAAAGAATATAAACTGTGTCTGGGGAAAGAACAAGCCATTACAGATGTACAAGAATAATTTACACATTACTTTAATCCCAGTACACATGTAGGGAATACGAGAAATCAGTATATACTGTAAATACCAAAGGAAAGTGACCACATAAGGTACTCGTAGAAAACAATGGTTCCAAGGACTCTTGGCTAGAAGAAATATTGTATGGAGTGTTTCACATACAACAGCAGAAAAGTGTCTGGCATCATGTGGATTCCAGTATGCAGGAACTCTTCTCGATTGCCTCATATACTGCACTTTGATCAACAGACTCTGGATCTGAGTATTGTACGTGGTGTATGCAAGTGCTCTGTTTAGAATTGTGCGAATTCCAGTACGGGATAGGAGGTACGGGAAAGGAGGCTCTGGTCATCACATATGTTGTGCACTATTAATTGGACTCTGGAAAGTGGTGTATCAGTTTTAGTGCTGGTAGGCCACCCTTTCAGCTGCCAACGTGACTGTATACATTGACAGAGAGTGGGCGGAACGTCTCGCAATGCGATTTGTCATTCAGTGACAGTGACTGATAGCCATAATCACCAGTTCAGAAGATAGGGCTAGCTGCTGCGTAAACAGGCCATGACTCATGTCAAAGGAATGGTCTGTTGCCTTGGTGGATGACAGTGGGGACACGGGTTCTCATCTGTATTTTCATTTTTTCCTGTAATCAATTACAATGTAGAAAGCTTTTCGTGATATGAGAGAAAAAAACTGCAAATGGAAGCCCGTGTCCAAAAACACCATCTCCTGAGGAAAAAGAAAATCGCAATCATAGCAGTGAAGGCCTGTCCATGCAGCAGCAAGTTCCATCTTATCCACTTGCGATTTTGGAAATCAGTCACGATCACGGAGTAACAAATCATTGCGAGACGTTCTGCCTACAATGGGGGCCTAACAGCAGGCGGCGACACCTATAACTTTGACGTTCTGCAGCCTCGTTGGATGGGTTCGTCACCCCCTATAACACCTCAAAGCTGCCCCTGCTTCCAGCTGCCACAGTGTAAGGAATGTCCAAAGTATTTTGTTGACCCAGAACACCCATTAAATTACTTCTCTCACAGCAGCTAAAATGTATGTAGAAAGTAAATCCATATGATTTGTGCATATAAATTTCATCACTTACACCTTATTGTGACCAGAATTCGATTTTTTCTTGTGCAACAAATGATACCTTTAATTGGCTGCTGTACTGTCAAATTTTATGTACTATGTTTCTGATGTGCGCATAACACTATTGATTGGTCTGAATTGTGAACAATCACATAAATGCGCAGCCAATATCGTTCCTTCCTCTTCTTCTTCATTTCATTTACTAGGCAAATTGCCTGTTCAGTACTCCATCTTTCGAATGGCCTTCCAACACTTCTTCTTCTAGTGCACTTATAATTAAGAACATTTACTGGGAATCTTTCTCCATCAATATCTATCGCCAACATCTCTTTAGAATGGTAATAGTGCAAGCATCACTCACATACTTCTACTGACTATTCATGAGCGGTGAGTAGTAATGATAATATGTGTTAGCCTTGAAAGGTTTCTTTTATTTCACAGAAGTGATAACTTCCTTATGTTTTCGACCGGTAGCAGTAAGAAGTTCACAGGTTTTCTTGTTATGATATTTTGAGACATATTTGTCAATATCTTAAAACACTTTTCCTACGCATTCATGTTTTCCTCTTACATCCATCTACTTGTGCTCAGAATACTGAATACCGTACACATTAATTGATACATACACATTTTTTCTCACGAATAATTCCACATACACTATTAGAAGCAGAGGTCACGCCATGAAGAAATTATCCAAAGGGCTGTAAACCAGTAGAAGTGTTATAGACAAAAAAAGACAAACAAATTACTACAGTATTACGGTATATTTACAGTTCTTACTTTTGGACCATCTAATTACAACTGAATGGAACACAATTTCCGTGCCATAAATGTTCCACCCTTACGTTTGAGAAAGGCATCTTCAGTAGTTTATATTGTTTAGTTTACGTTTTGGGATAATGTATAAATAGGTTATAAACAGTTCTGGTGGCTGGATTTTCTATGTGGTACTACTAGTTTCAAATTGTACTTACAGGTTTCCTGGATGTTGTTCTATGTGTTGTGTTTCTGTTGCATTTTCGGCGCTGTTCTTCTTCTTATAATTGCCATTTGAAATTTTGTTTTCCAGACTTCACAACACAAGGAACTGAACGCTTGTTTTGATGCTATGTTTTGGTTGATGTTACCGACTGTCGAATGTAGTTGCCAAATATCGAATATTATTGTTTGCTATTGAGTGAAAATTTGAGATATCTGTGATCTCTCTCTCTCTCTCTCTCTCTCTCTCTCTCTCTCTCTGTATGTGTGTGTGTATGATCAGATGCGAGAAAGAGAGAATGAGAGAGAGAGTTTATGGTTTTTTCCCTAATATGGCTGCATTAGCAAGTGGAATGATTTTTATCTTATCGTTTCTTTTATTACGAGTAACTGTGGCAGAGAGCCTGTATTGACTCGTGATTGCTCATTTATCACATGTTTATTTTCATAATAGCTTTCTCTAAATGAAAGTTTTCTTGCATTTGTATAAGGTAGTTGTCATGGTTGTTTATTCATATTAGTTTCATATCGTGTTCCTTGTTTGTAGGAAGGTGGGTGTGGTATAAAAATAGAATAGTTTGTGTCATACTTCCAACACCTAATGTGTTCCTTGTACTGTGTTTTAAAATTCGTGCATATTGTGTCACAGCGCGACTCCTCACATGCCAGCGCTAAGAAAATGTCTCTCAGAAAATTTCGTCCAAAGAGTACATCCGGCAGAAAAGGGACGTTAAGAACGGCAATCTGGCAACACTATAACCACATGTATGATAAGTACCTCTGTCAGCACATACTAGTTGTGCGGTACAGTTGGTGCAGTGGATAGGATTTTGGGTTCGAGGCAGGAGGTCCATAGTTCGATCCTGCGTTGGGGCACATTTTTTCATTTGCCAATTTCATTGTAACATTTCATACTGTAATATACACCGTTTATTAGGTCACATATATCCTAAATTTACAACATTTTGTAACGCTGAACATAACAAATATGTGGTTAGACAGATAAGAAATAGACAGTTAAAACAAATGACCTGTCATAGGACAGAATAACTGCAAAAACAATATCAGTTTCGAGATGCTAAAGATGATAGCACAGTACAATAACACATCTACTTGTCGTGTGTACTACATGTAATATGAGCGCTCAGACGTGGCTCATTAGCAACCAGTAACCACAATAATTTCCATGTCAATGACTGCATGACCTTCACATCTGAACACGTTGTCCTCAGAACAATAGATGCTCAAAGCGACCTCCCTGCACCTCCAAACATTGCACAGCCCGCCGGATCATACTGCTCTGAACCCTTCGCAGCAAAACTGTGTCCACATTACCAAGAGCAGCATAAACAAGCGCTACCAATTCTTCCACATTCGTTGGTGAAGTTCAAGTGGTCCTTCAGGTCTCTTCACAGGACGAAATCCAGGGGATTTAGGTCAGGTGAAGGCGGTGGCCATACAAATGGACCTCCACGTCCGAGTCATTTCTCTGGAAATATTCTGTCCCAATACTGGCGTACATTAATTCCAGAGTGTTGAGGTGCACAATCATGTTAGAACCGTATCCTCTACCGAACATGTAGTGGAACATCTTCCAGCATATCAGGCAGATAATTTCAGAGGAATGCATGATACCTTGGTGCAGTGAACCGGTCAGGCAACATGTAGGGACCCAAACACCTGTCACCCAATATTCCGGCCCAGACGTTGATACCAAAGCAAACTTAATATCCACAGTCGCGGGTGACGTGCGGGTTAACGTCACACCAATGGTGGGCATTGTGTATACTGAAGACACCTTCATGAGTGAATGCTGCTTCATCTGACTATATCATGGTGTTGACGAAGTCATCGTCGGCTTCCTGTTGATATTGGAAACATTCACAGAATTACGTCTGCTGATGGCGATCTGCAGCATGCACGTGTTACACGAAACCGTAATGATAGGAGTGCAGCCCATGCTCGTGCAGCACATTAACGACCGTGTGTTGCGAGACACGCAGCCGCCTTGCTATGCTACATCTAATTTGCTGACGTTCTTTGTGTATGACCTCCTGAATAGCTTCCTGAGTAGCTGGAGTATGGCGAGTCCGTGCACGACCTCTGTTACGAGATGGTGGAAGGAGAGAATCTGACTCCTCAAGGCACAGCTCCAGATGACGAAACACATTTTTATCTGGATGGTGTCGATGAGGATATCTAGCAATATAATCACGAGTGGCAACACCAACCAAGTTATCAGTTGCACCAAGGACTAGAAGCATATCCACATATCGATCATTCGTGTATGCCATATGTCTGCACACTGCTTTAGATGTTTACAATGAGAAAATTCGATATGTGTATGCATGTGTATTACTCCGCTTGCAATTAGTCCCTGCCTGGTGGACAACACACACAGTATAAACAAACTGTCAGGCCTGTGCGCTGTTCCACCAAACCCACATTACCCCTCTGACAGTCTGCATGATTCATCCCGACACCGGTAATTGTGGAATGTTCGGTTTCGAATTACACTTTTCCCCTAACGGTTATAGACATGGTATATCCACAATCTCATCGATAGAATAATAATAATAATAATAATAATAATAATAATAATAATAATAATGCATCGAGATACATACTAAACAGCATGCGGTTACCAGCCTCAGTGTTGAAAGGCATAATTAGTGGGAACATGGCTATAACACATACTAATAGTAACCGAGTTTGGACATTATTTGCAAAGCATATTGCTAGTCCTACTGATAACGTAAGGCCCTAACGAAATGTAATGGACCTGAACGAGGCAATAATAACAGTTGGTACTAATCTATGGGACCATTGGAGGAGGGTACATAGAAAACTGGTTTAGTATCTAGTAGCTGAAATAGGGAGGACAAATTCACGCCCACGACGTGGAAAGGGCTTCTTTCAAAGCTGACCAATCTTCAATTCCTACGATTGTAGTATGTGAATGCAAATATTTTATAGGCGACCGGCTGCAATCGCTGTTGACGATTAAGATGCCAGATACCGTATCACCTGGACTACATTTACCAAATAAAAAACATATGCCTCAACCAGGATCGTACCATCGACCTTCTGCATGCTAACCAAAAGCTCTATCCAGTGCACCAACTGTACAGCATTACTAATATGTGCTAACACAGGTACTTACCATACAGGTGGTTATAGTGTTGCCAGATTGCCACTTTTTAACGTCCTTTCTCCGCCGGATGTACTCGCCAGACGAAATTCTATAACAGACATTTTTTTATCACGCATGTGAGGAGTCGCGCTGCGGTTCCCGAGTGCCCGAATTTCGCTTCACCCTGAGTATTGAATCACAATTTTGACATTCAAGTTTGTGTATTCCTGCTCCATGGAATTTTTCCCTCTTTATTGTTGGTTGGCTTGAGTTTGACTGGAGGTTTGCACAATTTTATGTGCTCTTTGGAAGTCATGATGCACCATCTGCTTCTTTTTTGTGTAATGTTGTCATTGTGTAAGTGCGTTTGGTGTGTCTTTGAATATGCAGCATGTGTTTTTTCTTGTGTTCTGGAAATATTGGATATAACGTGTTCTTTTACATTTTTTTTATTTTTTCATTGAGTCTGTGCACTAAAAGTGTTTCTCACGCATTGTTTGCAGCTATTTGTATAATTGCACTCATTTGTTTTTCATAGTTTCTCTTCTTGAACGTAAGCCTGTTTAATCTATAAAAAACATGTCCTTCTGCCACAAGCTTCTGGTTGTGAGGATGATTAGATGGGGCATATATTACTATGCCTGTGGCGGCTGATTTCCTGAAAATGTTAAATGTATAAATTTTCTTGGCATAACAAGAAAAACTATGAAAAAGGAGTACAGTCATATAAATAGCTAGGAAAATGGGTATGAAACACATGTAGTGCACAGATTCAATCAAAAAATACAAAGAAAAATACGAAACATACACAACATATGCAACATATCTGGAATGCAAGAAAACTCACAAGCTGCAAATTCAAAGACATACCAAGCACACATTCACAATGATAACATCAAACAGAAAAGTAGCAAATAGTACACTATGACTTATGCACATAAATTAACATACAGAGTGCTAAGGGAACAGGGCTTTCAAACAGCACATAGAATATGCAAACTCTCCGATCAAACTTAAGCCAATTAACAATAAAGAGGGACAAATGCCATGACTCAGGAACACGCAGACTTGAATGCAATATATATATATATATATATATATATATATATACAGGAATTTTAAAACACTGTAAAAGGAACATATTAGGTGTTAGAATTATGACACAAACCATTCTGTCTTTGCAGAACACTTAAAACACCACAACCATCATACTACAAATACGGAACACGACATGTAAATAATCAGAATACACAAACATGACAAACACCTTATACAAACACAAGAAAACTTCCACTTCCAGAAAGCCATTGCGGTAATAAAACATGCAATAAATGAGCAAACGCACATGATCACAGAACTCCCTGCTACACGTAATAACAGAAACAATAAGACAAAAATCATTCCACTTGGACATGTAGCCACATTAAAACAATTGCATATCGCCCCCCGCCCCTCTCTCTCTCTCTCTCTCTGTCTTGCTCTCTTATCTCTCACACACATACTCACACACTCAAGCAAACAAATAGATCATTCGATCTTTGGCAACAACACTCGTTCTCCCCAATGACGATCGACAGTTAGCAACACCAAACAAAACATAGCATCAAAGCAAGTGTTCAGTTCCTAGTGCTGTAGGGCCTGGAAAACAAAATTCCAAATGGGAATTATAAGAAGAAGAACAGTGCCGAAACCGCAACAAAAACACAATATGTAGAACAACATTCACAAACCCTGTACGTAGGTTTTGAAATTATTACTACGTCATAAAAAACTAGCCACCACAACTGTTTACAACCTTTATATACATCGTTCCAAAATGTAAAGTAAATAGTGTGACCGAAAATTATATACACATTCCAGGCAACTGAAGATGTCTTGCTAAGAATAAAGGCGAAACGCGTATGGTACGAGCATTTTGTTTCACTCAGTTGTGATTGGCCGGTTCAAATGTAAAATTTATCATTCCGCAATACTGCAAGCAACTGAAAACGACAGGACTACAAAAGATGAAATTGATTACACTTTCCATTATGAAAGCAGTTATTCGGTTTGGCATTGACTGATAGAATTATTGAATGTCCTGCTGAAGGATATATTGCCAAATCGCGTCCAATTGACGCGTCAGATAGTCAAAATGCCGAGCTAGTTGGAAGGGCGGCAGGACTGGGGATTCTGCCCATAATACTCCAAACGTTCTGAATTGGGGACAAATCCTGCACCAATTGACGGTAAGGCAAGCACGAAGATAAGCAGTAGGAACCAAGGTCGGCTTGCCATGAAGGACGACAAAACGGAGCGTGGAATATCGTCGACGTACCGCTGTGGAGAAAGAGTGCTGCGGATGAGAGCAAAAGGGGTGCTGCTATGAAATGAAATACTGCCCCAGACCATCACTTCTTACTGTCGGGCCATTTGGCAGGCTGCCCTAGGATTACATTTTTAATAAGATAATGCCACCCGCACATGGCGATAGTTTCTATTGTGACGATTTAACTCGTCCACTGTACAGAAATTGTTACGATATCACTCAGGAGAAGATCCAACAACTCTATCAATCACTGCGAAGCCGAATAATTGCCTGCAAAATTGTCAGAGGTAGACAAACGCGTCCTTGATTTGGTCAATTCCAGAAGCTCTTTACTTGAATAAATCGTCCAATTTTTCTGAAATTGTAAACATTTGTTTGTCTTTATACGTAAATCACTCGAACTGATTTCCGTCCCATTGGGATAATTACTCCAAGGTGTGTCATTTCTTTTGTCTTAGAGTGTACTTTAGATTCCTAGGAAATTAAATGTTTACAAACCTTAACGCATCTGAATAGGAAATATTATTAGACACATGGTTCACATGCTCATTTTCAGGGTATAAAACATCTATAACTGATCATGTTAAGTTATAATTACCGTTTTTTGTTTCAACTTTTATCCCATAAAGATTTCTTCTATCACTCATGGTAATTTTCTATGCCTCACTGCATATAAGTGTTTATTTATATCTTGAAACTCAGAGTTTCAAAATTCACTTTAACGCCCAGGGTCACGAACATATAATTTTTCCAGTCCATACAACCGTTGGTCGCCGGCCGCTGTTGCCGAGCGGTTCTAGGCGCTTCAGTCTGAAACCGCGCTGCTGCTACCGTCGCAGGTTCGAATCCTGCCTCGGGCATGGAGGTGTGTGGTGTCCTTAGGTTAGTTAGGTTTAAGTAGTTCTAAGTCTAGGGGACTGATGACCTTCGATGTTAAGTCCCAATAATAGTGCTTAGAGCCATTTGAACCGTTGGTCTTCACTTTTTAAACATTTCTGCTGCCATTGTTTGTATGACAATACTAGTTGTAAGTTACTGTGCCACTAAAAACGTTCATGAGTGGCATAACTTCAAATTTCTCCATATTTTGAGCTAAATGACAATTTTCACATTAGAATGATACTCAATATTTGACAGCATAGTAATATGTTTCTTTTGGATACAACTTTGTTGTAGATAAGAACATTATTTATGAAATAGAACTATTTGCTAAGTTATTTACTTTGATAAGTCAGTTACTTAATATCTTAACATTAAAAAAAAATTAATTTTCAACAGATTCTTCTACCAGATTTCATGTAAGTTTTAAATTTTTCAGTTAAACTTAACCGAAGAAATTAAGATTCTGTAGCAGATGACAGTATCCCTAGTGAATGTCATCTTCAGTATTTCAAGGTTCAGGGCCCTACTGTAGTTGCACTATCCAGTATTTTAGGTAAAAGTATTAAATCTTTAATGTAAGTAACTCAATGTAGCATGGAGGCTGCTGAGGTGTATCGCAGTAATAGCGCTGGTCTTCAGCCATGCTATGTGGACATGATGGGCACCATAACAGATGCGTAAGTGAGTTGTGAAGTGAGGATAGCTGAGCACAGTAGTAAACTGTCCGGTTCAGCAAAGATCGATATGGTAAGCGGATCGTTGCTACCACATTCCAGCCTCTCTCTCTGTAATGGGCGACGTGGCTAGACACGAGGAACAAATAGGCAGTAAAGGAGTGTTAATGAGGCTGTATTTAAGGACAGGACGTCATTAGCTTCGGGGACTTGGTCATTGCTGAGTAGTCGCACCACGACGCCAGAGCACTGCCAGACTACGAGACGACTGGGCAGCTACATCAGCAGCCTCCAGTTCGGGACGAGGCAGCAACTGCCACCTGTCTGAAGAGCGTGGGTCGAGACCCGTGTACAGCCGCCTCTGTCACCGTGGAGCAAAGGGGAATGGGGCCACCACCTGGCGTGTCGCTCCGCCGGCACGGAAAAAAATTTGAAAATTTGTGGTAAGGACTAGGGGACCAAACTGCTGAGGTCATCGGTTCCTAGGCTCAAACAATAGTTAATCTAACTTAACCTAACTTACGCTAAGGACAACACACAGACCCATGCCCGAGGGAGGACTCGAACCTCCGACTGAGGAAGCCGCGCGACCCGTGACAAGACGCCTCAAACCCCGCGGCTACCCCGCGCGGCCCGCCGGGACGGGCCACTGTCGCAATTGACTGTGTTCTTTGCCGCCATGTCAGAGTCCTGACACAGCATCGCCGGGCGCCATCCTAGCAGCCGACGTCAGAACTGATGAGAAGAGGTGTAAGAATTGAAGATATAATAAAGTTATATTGTTAAATAGTCCACTGTGTGTCCATTGGTTCCCCACCACGTACGGCATCACCACAAACGCACCACCGCCTACAGAGGTGCCTCTACAGAGTAATCTATACAGAGTGGTGTCAGGCGGGCCGACATCGCAGCAGTCAAATGCGGAGTGTGTGCCACCACCGCAGAATGTCGTTCGAGCCACAGCCCAGTGTGTCGCCGTTGAGTGGACTATTTTGTTCTTGTGTGGTGGAAGTCATGAGGTCGAAGGTTAGAGGGCGTGATTTCACGATAGTTACACTGACGAAACCAGAGGAACTTGTGGATCTACCGCAATCTAGGAGTAATGGTAAAGATGAATGGTTACTACGTGTACGATGCTCTCACTGTTATTTACTTTGGCACTCTGCGCCTTGTGCTAAGACGGTAACGTAAATGCTTTACCTGTAAGTGGTTTGGCACACAGCTAGGCAGTGAACAGAGTCCAGGTGACTCACGATTAGAGAGAATAAGTAACTTAGTAGAACACTTTGGGACTAATTGTTCTGTGCAATTTCTTTTTTCTCCTTTTCTTTAGTCTAATTTTTATCTTGGGTAATGGACGGAGAGGCAAAATCAGAGTTTCATGAGTGAAGCAGCGGTGCAGTCATTAGTGGATCAGGTGGCTCAACTGAGAGCGGATAACGTGGTTACGTTTAATGCACTAGCAGGAAAGAATCGCAAGATAGAAATGTTGGAGACGCAAACTTCAGGAGTGGATCCGACAGTGGCGAATTTTGTTTCTGCTTTCTCTGGTAGGGCGTCTGAGTATATGTTAGCTTTTATAGAGTATCTTAAGTCATCGACTGACTTAGGGGGTTGGTCAGATAAACAGTTGTTACAGATCTCAAAGTTACGTTTGTCAGGAGAAGCAAAATTATTCCTAAGGTGCACAGAAGCATTGCAAAGTACAGGAACTTTTGATCAGTTCAGACAGGGACTGGAACAATTATGCAGGAAGCATAATAGTGCACTTTTTTGCGAACAATTAGGTATGATATCCAGAAGACATAATGAGGCTGTAAAACGAGTTTGCTGATAGAATTAGGAAAATGAATGTTAACAAGTGTGAGCTCTCCTTAAAAGGAGAAGTAAATAAACTGATGCTGCTAGAGGCCGAGCAACGAGCGCTCGATGCTTTTCTAAGGGGTTTGACACCGTAAATGTCTAGGAGAGTGCGCACAGGGGCGCATAAGGATCTTCGTGATGGGTTAGATTAGCTTATAAATGCGAACAAATCGATAGGCCGACAGGAGTAAGAGAGCTGGAACAGGTGTTTATATCAATTATTAAGTGTTTAAATGTGGTAAAGCGCAACATACACAAAGACAGTGTTACTAATCACGGAACCGTCAGCACAACTGGGGTATCAGGGGCAGCCAACAATTTGGTGGAAATGGCAAAATGGCAGTAGATGAGGTTTTGGTCAACGGCAAGGATATGGGGATAGTGACTGAAGTAGTCCAGCGGATAGGAAGGGTCCGTTAGACATAGAAGGGACCACTCTATAGTGCTATCTGTGGTGATGCTGTAGGTGGTGCGGAACAAATGAAACGCTGTGGTAAAATTAACAATATAGATTTGTTATATCTTCAGTTCTACATGAGGCAGGCACCCCTCTCCTCGTGAACTCTGGACGGTGCTGGTGGCGTTGGCTGCCAGCACGGTGGCAGGCAATCCTGCATCAGGATTCCGGCCTGGTGGTGAGGCAAGGCCACGACCATCTGCAACAGCAGCAACACGTCAGGCGGCAACCCCGCTGCTCTTCGCTCCATGGTGGGGGAGACAGCTATGTGCAGGTCTCGACATGAACCCCTTTCACAATTGGCGGCTGGCATTGTGACGCCGGATCCATTCCTGGGCCTTAGAGTCAGACGCAACAGGTACGAACAGCAGGCTGGCGGGACTGTGACACCAAGTACCGTGAAGGATCCAGTGTGGCAGCAGACGCTGTCTGGTTTCGAACTGGAGGCTGCTGCTGGCGCTGCCCTTTGGTCTTGAGATCTGGTGCAGCTACTCAGCAATGACCAAGTCTCTAAATCAAATCATGTCCTGTCCTCAAATTCAGCCTAATTTATACTCCGTTACTGCCCATTTGTTTATCTAAAACCTGGTGTCAAGTCATGTCTTCCATATCAAGGGGACTCGCTCAAGTGTGGTGGCAGTGGCCCACTTACTACATCATTCTTTGCTGCCACAGGCACTTCATCACTGCGCTCAGCTATCCTCGCTTCGCAACTCGCTTGCACATCTGTTATTGTGCGCTACATGTCAACATAGCTTGTCTGACGGCCAGTGCAGTTATCGCAATACTCTGCGGCAGCCTCCATGCTACTTTAAGTGACTTATACAAAAGATTTACTACTTTTACCTAAAGTACTGGGTAGTGCCACTACACTGCCACCCTTCAAGAAGAAGACCCTGCCCCTCAGGTCTCACTCTGACCATTACTCTACTTTGATTACTACTGTACTATTTATCTGTACAGTTACTCCAACTGGTCTGTTTCAAGCTACTACATAAGCACTATATCAAATAAGTCAATCTATCTGTCATCTCTCGTCCTGGGAATTCAGTCTGTCAGAACTTGTATTCTCCCTGGATCGGGTTTCCTCACGCTAAGTCGCCTCAAATAAATAAAAAAAAACTAGGCAGAGCAAGATCAGAATCATTATGGTGCTAGGAATTGCGACACTTAAAGTCACTGTTACTAGACATCTACTGTATTTTTTCCGCAGTTATCCACCCTTCTTGGACTGCTGTCACTTGGATTAAGGAGTGGTCCAGATCCGGCTTCCAAGTATCGCTCAGGATGGTAACAACCTGTTTGGATAAGATCTCTGGCCAGTACACCTGTGGCTGTGTCACGTTAAATAGAGTAACTCCCATCATATTCGCTAGTAAATGAAATGTAGGTCCCACTGTATCACACTTAATCCCGTTAATTAGCAGTCCGCTGCCTCAAAACTCCCAAAGCCTTGTCCCCGTGTTTCCCTTGCTCATAACAACTAGCGACCACCACCGTCTCGTTGTGCACTGAATAGAATCAGTGCAGACCTGCTCTCCGAAAATAGAGTTTTGGTTCAATCATCTCCTTTGGACAAGCTGGTTCCCCCGGTCTTCCCCTTAAATAGTTATAGGATGCACGTGTTCCTACTCATTATAACTCGCAGATCGGGCAAAGGTGATCACCCAATTGTGACATTCCTGGAGCTCATCCACGCTCATCTCCATGTGTCGATCGCCGTCTTCTGCTAATAGTAATACCGCTTCTTCCCTTACCTGCAAAAATTTCCCAACTGCCACTAGCTTTACCGGATAAGTGTGCACTGTGTAACCCATAAACACTGCATGTTTCTATGTTGCGGGTATTTTTACTAACTGCAGTAACGTGCTATCTGTTACTACACCCACTTCTGCACTATGGCAGTAAAATGGTAAGTCTTTACTACTGGGTTCTATTAGTAGTTGTAATTCTGCTGGAACCATTCCTACCCCTTCTTCAACCCTTCAGAAACTGTTTGGGTGACAGCAGGGCAGGACTTAATTGACCACATACTGCCTGATGGACTGACTCATGCAAATTTGTTAGCTCGACTCTTGCGTTCCAGATGCTATCACCTAACAATTGCAACAACCTTGTCAAGGCTAATCTTGCATCTGATACTGGCTTACGTGCTTGAACTGCCTCCAAATACCGATTCGGGGTACTAGCCGAGATGCTGACAGCTGGCAGAGCATGCATGTGTTGCTGAGCACGCCGCTCTCCAGGTTCATAATTTGCGTGGAATTCAACTCTACAGTCACCTTATTCGCTTCTGCTAACCCTCTTGCGGCTTCTGCCATTTCATCCAACTTCTTCACGTGGCTTGCGTCTGCTGTCCCAAAGATTCTATTCAGTAGTCTGCCCCCAGCATGTATCCATCCCCTTTTTGCTCTACTAAGCTCGCGCGGAACTACTTCATTCACCTCTTGCATCTGATCCTTTAATTGTGCAAAATCCTGTGTTCCTTTAAGAACTCACTCTTCTTCTTACTACTTATCGTGAATTCTCGTAGCTCTGAAAATACTTCTTCCAACCTCCTGATTTCGATCCGTAACTTCCACACATTAAATACTAAACTTTATGGCGAGAAAATACCACGTCTGGCTGCATGGAAAACAACACCCCACTATCCAGGCGATGCACTTGCAGTCCCGCTACTGCGCCCCGGCGAGGAGGTGGATGCTACCAAAACACCATTCTTCTTGACTTTTCGGAGAAACGGGACTTCTGCCGGATTTTTACGTCGTTCTCGCTGTCTTCTTCAGGTGCTATCCGAGAACGGTCCTTGAGCGGATCGAGTCCAGTATATATGCCTGTAAGGTGCTGGATACTTCCTAGTCGGTCCGCGCCGCATCGGGTGTTACAAAGAAATGCCTTGAGAAAACAATATTGAAGTTTTATTTATCGGATGACCCTCATAGTTTTCGATATACCTAGAGGCACTCATTCTATCGATTAGTATCAACTACAACGCTTTCCATTTCAATACCTGTTAGTTTCATTAGGGAATTATTCACAAGCAGCGAGCAAAATGGCGCAATGGTGACGAACTGGATTCTCGAGGTTGACAGTTTAAATCTGTTTCCAGGCATCTAAATTTAGGTTTTCCGCCATTTCCCTGAATTACATACAGCAAATACCGTGCTGATTTCCCTTCGAATTTCACTCTATTTGAACGCCTTATTTCACGCCTATCTTAAAAGTTAAAACAACGAATAAAGATACAGAAAAAGGAAGTAAGTACAAATAAAGAACTATTGTGTAAGTGTAAGACTTTATTAGTTGGAGACAACAAAAGATGTAAGCTTACTTTTCCACTCACAAAAGTAAAGATTTTCAATCACCTTAATCGATTGGGACCAACAAATAGTCATCTAATAGTGCTTGACACGCAATAACAAATGAGAGAAGCAGATTTTTTTTATGAACTTAATAACAGGGGTCATCAAAAAGTATCCGTTCAGAGGCCGCACTAATTGCTTGCCCTCATACCGATGCTTAAATACTTGCAGTGGAGTCTTGATGGGTTGTATTTACGCTGCAGTAACGCCTTCAAACAGAAACGTTTTGATTGTCCCTTGTATAATTCTAATAAACAGCTCGAATGCTGATCCTGATGACTATAGCTAATTTAAATGAACATACCTGGTAAACAATAGTTATGAAGGCAGCTTGTTCTAGGATATAAAAATAAAATAAAATATTAGATGTACGATTTTCCTTAGGTTTAAATGATTACTTTGGAATAATGTTAATTCTTTCTGTCGTTTCCAATTATATACAAATAACCCTCCAACTAAGAACACATAGAATAAGGTGCAGTTCTCATGTAGATACATACACAATACGTTTGGTAGCTATAAAACTTGGAGTAGTTTTTGTTCATTAAAACGTTAACTTGTGACGAGCAAGAGCTGCAATTTACAGTGATGTAAATGACAATCCTACGTATTAGAATGACATAGAAAGCAGCACTCAAGGGTAAGTGTAAGCTGACTGATGCAGTTTAACGTATATTTTGAATAACAATAATAACAATAAATTTGTCGACGATAGACTGAAGTATAAGAAAGATGCTTAGTCATGCTGGGATGTGGCAGCCAGACCTCCGTGAGGAAGGAATTTTGCTTATGTGCGTTTTTTTAAGCGTTTGAAAAGTCGGGTGACGCCATGTTTTGAACTTAGAAATATCGTAGTTCCTCTTACTGTGAACTGTGTTACTCAGGACTTATAAGCGTTAATGGCGTTTAGAGCTTAGAGCTGGACATTACTTGCTTTCGCGGCAGATTTAGCAGACTTTAGATTTGAAGCACTGTGTATTGGGTCGAACTTGCTATTAATTCACGGTAGCCAGAAATAGTTTGGGCAGAGCGACGGCTATATAACTGCGGTGTAAACTGAATCATTACAACTAGTCAACTGCTTTTATTCAGTCAAGGATTGTGCGTGCATGTGTGTGTGTGTGTGTGTGTGTGTGTGTGTGTAGAGGAGCTTCATTGCTGGGGACAACGAGCTAGCTGGAGATATGTACATACGTGTTAACACAACATTTGCACATGCGTGTTCGTAATGAAAACTGACAACTACGTATGAATTTAGAAAGCGAAAAAGATGTTTTAGTTTTGACGGAATACAAATAGTTTTTTTATGATTTATGGAAAGTTAATCTGTGAGTGATACCGAGAATCGGGTATGGATACCTACTCTTCCAACTTAGTAAACGTCAGGGAAAGACGTCAAGAAAAATCTGGCAATCTGTCCTCATGGGGCTCAGTGGACGAGTATTGCTCGAGAAAAAAGCAAGTCGATATCTATGTATATTGAATGTAAACTCTTCAAGTTTGTTAGGCCTCATCATGTTTCTGTTCAGTTTGTTCTTACACAATCGACATTTCGATCCATCTACTGTGATGTTCTTGAGGATCTTCTGGTGTTCCCAGTAAGTCGAACAACAGAGCGGCGCAGTAAAGGGAAGTTATTAATGACATTAACAGAAACGAAAGCCTTGTGGCGATGAAAGCTGCTAAGGGAACTGCTACAGTTGTTACGGACGCTGTAGAATACCACAAGATGGACCAACTATTGACCGATCCTGTGTACCTGAAGTTAAAATGCTAGAAGACGAACAGAGTGGAAATTGAAAAATTTATTAACAAACTCCAGATCAGACAACGTAATTGACAAGAATCCAACCACTCGAATAACTGCTTCATCCAGAATATATGGTGTACCGAAGATACACAAAGAGTGGTGCCCACTGAGACATATAGTGAATAGAATTAACTCTCCAAATTAGTTTTTAGCAAGACATTTATCAGGGAAACTGTCCTGCTCATATAGCGTAATGCACAGCGTCCTAGCTTGTGAGACACGAACGTGACCAGATCCAGATCGAACCTGCACAGCAAATTAAAGGCCATGGCTGACAATGACTGTGGTTTCTATGCGGTTTCCGTGTACTGATGACTGTATTGACAGCAACTGCATCTGGCCACAGAGTTAAATAAAAATATATTTGCCAAATCTTGAGTGTGGCGGGTCACGTATTAGACGAGATTAACTCTAGGAAGAAGAAAATTTATCGGGAAAACTGAAATATCTAGTTAGAAAACACTCATATTTCTACGAAAGTTTCGAAAAAGCTTTGGAAATAATGTGCTTGGTGAAGATATCTGCGAGTCACATTCTTCTAAGCTTATAAATTAAATCTTTGATTACTATCTTCCCAGCAGCAGTTACTATGGAGGTCATGTGGAGAACGTAGCTCCAGTTACGTATTATGTCTCCAGTCGAGAAAATTTAAATATAATGGAGACATTTAATAACATTCTGGCGATGATGCTATAAGTTGCCTTTGTCCCTATATGCAAATCAGATTCTGTAAACAGGAGTCATCCCAAGGTAATATTCACTTTAGAGGTAGAGATTGACATCAATCTCCCGTTCCTAGAGGCGTTGGTAAACAGATGATTTGAAGACACTCTTGGACAGGCAATGTACTGTAAGCCTGCAAAGAAAAATAGGTATTATGTTCCCAACTTGCATAACAACTCAAGCTAAAAGCAAGCGTTGCTCAACAATGTGTCTTCACGTGCCTTCCGTATCAGCGACAATAGCAACTTAAATCGGCTTAAGGAAGAAAATGAAGACCAAAGGTAATGATAGTTTGTCCATAGACAGGGCTTTCAAAAGAAATGTCATTGTCTATGGTAATAAGAAGAGCCAAGAACCACCTTCTCACTCTGTTAGGTTACCGTTTATTTCCTGAGTTACTGACAGCATCAACAAAATTCTTTGGAAAATGGTATACAGATCACATCTATAAATCAGAACAAGGTAAAAAAGTTTTTCCGACTCAAAACAGACGCACATTACTATCTCCGCACTGCGGGGAGTCTATCAAGTGACCTGTGGCTGTGGAAAACTGTACTATAGGCGAAAAGGGAAGGATAGTAAAAGGGCGTATGAGAGAACACGACCCCCACATATGGTTAAAACAATATTTGAATTCTGGCTCTGCGGAACATCAAGAAAACGATGGCCAAGACACTGATTTAAGGAAAAGAGTAGTGCTAGCCAAGGAAATGAACATTTATGTAAGAAAAGTCAGAGAATAGCTTGGAATATCACAGAACGAATGGAACTTCAATGGAGAAGATGGCCATGGGCTTCCCCCCCCCCTCCCCCCGCCATCGAGAAAGTAAATACACAGCCATGGTGTGCATGGAATGGAAAGGACGACCAAGTATCTACCTAGGAGGGCCGACAGTAATATTTTGACAAAAATTCCTCCTCCCTTGCTCTTTTTGTTTTACTTTCTATCTAATTGTCCTCCAATATGTAGTACCAGAAGAACGAACCTAACATCTCAACTTCTTCAGAATAAGGGTGGGAAAACTCCCTCATCTAGCTGAACGTGATACTGGTCCCACACAGTGTTCATCTAACCGGAAACACCAGATGATCCTGAAGAAGGTTCCAGCAGGGGGTCAAACGTCGATTGTGTAAGAAGATACTGAGGGGAAAGCTAACACGCGTAACAGCTCAGATTTGACCATCAGCATCAGAGGATGTTGCTGGTAGTAAAATGTAGGATGACTATGCATATGCAGTAATTAAGGCAATAAAATGACGTTTAGGGAGTATTACGAAACAGACAAGATCTGTAGAAAGCGAAAAACTCAACGGATCACACAAATGTTACAACTAAGATCGTATGCGGGCCCCTCTTAGGCATGCTACCGAGTGACACAGTGAGATTGTCTGTGTCCTGTACACAGCAGAGGTGTTAGCCCTTCGCTTTTAACCTGTCCATGTTTGCCTATTTGGCAGGCAGATACGCCACCGCACATTATCAGTTTTAATCCTATCCTAGTCAAACTATGCCAAACACAAGCAGGCTAAAAGAATCTTCCTTACCTGGCGCTCTTCCCGCTGTGCTACGCTTTCATTGTAGTAATATAAGTAGGATTCGGAAGTTGATCAAAAGTCTTTTTTTACTCGAGTATCACAAGAAGAGGCTCAATGAGATGTATATTGATTTTGCGCCATTGTAGGCGAGAAAATGGTGAACTTTTGACCTTTTTCTTTCCTTTCCGGCGTTTATCGATTTTATTTATTTACTTGGATATGAACGGTTTTCTCTGCAACTTCATTCTCAGTTCGAATTATCATCAAGTCACCTCTAATACAAGTATTGTCTAGTAAGCAGACTATCTGTGAAAGTCGTGATCATTTGCACTTGAGGATCTGAAGATGTCTGTAATAGACATCTTCAGGTCCCCAAGTGCAACGCAACGTCATCTAAACTAAGCTTTTGAAAGTATAATTTCTCTAATCTTAGGGTGTTTCAGCCAAATATGACTCTAGTTATATCAATTTTCATTACTTTTTCCGGGTCGTGTATTGGGAATTCCCTGAATTCCCTGAATTAATTCCAAGTGTCCAAAATAGTTCATTCTAAATTCCCCAGTCGCATTTTGGCAAAAACGAAGTACGTTTTTCATATATGTTAATCTAAAAGGTACATGTCCGAAACAAGAAGCTTTTCTTTTATACTGTGCTTCCTTCACACTATATTTCATACCATCGGAATGTGGTTTTTAATATCCACTGATCCATGTCTTTTTTTTCATATTTCAATCAATGTTTGCCCTAAATTAGAAAGCCTATATATTTCTAAATGTCGTCTGGCCCTTAGCAAAAGTTTCCACACACTTTACCCTCTTTTAAAATATTTATGGAATGAGGAAGCTTTTGGTAAAATCTACGAACATGTCGTAACATACTCGAGATTTCCCAATGGTTGTTTAATAACCTTTTATACAGTTTGCATTGCGAGAGATCTTCGGATTTATTTGGAGCTGCTTCATAAACATACGAAAAATATTCGCATGCTGAACTTTGGTTGTATTTTGTGAGTGATATATATTGCCCAGTTCTTAATTTCTCTTCAATTTCGTTCAAGTTTTGTTTGTTAAGTTGGCTGTTTCCACCGTTATGACAAATTAGCTGCAGTGAATCTATCTACGCAGACATATAACCTGGCTAGTCACGAGGGACCAATAGCGCAATTTGCTGGCAGATGCACCGCATTGGACGGGTCCAGGGACGCTTCCAAGGCCTGCAGAAACGCAAGTTAGCCTGCTTTAACCATTGTTACAGTACACACTCATGTGTATCCGCTGCGACAGGCTGAGCTGCTTTAATGGTCGGCATGGAGGGAGGGGCAGGCAGGCTGCAAAGGAAATTCATACAACTCTGGTACACGACTTTAGCGTGACAACAGTTACCACCAGTGCAGCTCGGCTTTATGACTGTGTGATCTTCAGAAAAAAAGAAGTAGATTTTTGTTTCGAACTAAAGCTCTTTCTTAGTTTTAAATTATAAAATTTGGCGCAAATGGATCAGTGCGAAGGCCTCGTAGCAGAGCATCGTGACGACACGTATAGGTGCCGCTGCTCCGTAAGGCATGGACGCATAGCTGGTCGCAGTGTACGTCGGTCGTTTGCAGGTAAGTGATGTGGTGATAACTTACTAATTTACGACGCCGTTCCGCGGACGGCGGCAGAGGCGTTTAATTAGGCCAGTTGGTCGGCAGCTGCTGGCCTCGTAACCCTCGGCTGGGGGCGGGGCGCGGCGGGCGCAGATGTGGGCCAAGTGCAGCTCGTGGCCGGGGACAGCCCGGCGCTGCTGCGGCGTGGCGTTGCCTGGCGTGGCGTCGCGACGCGCAGCCCGCAAATCAGGAACACCTGTTGCGGCCGGCGCGCCCTGCAACACACACGGCCCGTAAACACGGCGAGCAGCCGGCGGCTACGGCGGCGGCGGCAGTAGTCCTCGCTCCGCGTCGCGCCACCGCAGCTCCTGTCGCCTGCCCTAATCCTCTGAACGAGAAGCTCTCTGCCTCATTACACTGTGGCCTGTGTGTCACATGCCGAGAGAAGAGGAGTCGAGGAGCACAGCCAGCAGTGGTTAAAACCGCTGAGAAGGCAAACATTCAGCTAATTAACAGAGGTTTGAGCTGTCACGATACTAGTGTTTCATTAGCCACAGACGTCAAGTATACAGCGGTACCTTCGCAATAACGCCAAGCCTTCTGTGTTCAGTATTTGCCTCCAAATATCTGACGTCTATACTGCTCCAGAAAGTTTTCCACCACGCTGGCGAATAGCATAGCATATCTGTCCACTTATAATGACGGAAAAAATCACAACACCAAATATCATTATTATAGAATAACAAAGTTTTGGGAATACATTTGTCTGGGTAAAATTTTTAGGTGAGAAATATTCCAAAATCACAGGTTAATGTAAGTGCGAGACAAGCCTTTTCAACTGCGAAATGCTGGTACATTAAAAACCGGTGAAAACACCAGACTGTTGAAATCAAGCATACAAGAGTGATTTCATTGTGTAGTACAAGTGCCGGATGTCACTTTATGGGATGAAGTTCCATGGCTGTTGCACCTAGTCGGTCTATATAGGGACGGTTAATGCTGTTTGTAGATTACGCTGGAGTTGTCTTCCAACGATGTCCCAGATATGCTCGATTGGAGACTGATCTGGTGATCGACCAGTCCAAGGCAACATGTCGAGAACTGTAGATCTTATTGGGTTACAACACCGGTATGTGGACTAGTGTTATCATGCTGGAAAACTCCCCCTGCAATGCTGTTCGTGAATGGCGGCACAATAGGTAGAGTACTAGAGTGACGTACGAATCTGCAGTCAGGGTGCGTCAGATAACCACTAGAGTGCTCCTGCTGTCACACGAAATCGCACTCCTCACGATAACTCCACGTGTAGTTCCAACGTTTCTAACACGAAGACATGTTGGTTGTTGGCCCTCAGGTGGCCCTTTCTTAGTCAACACAAGGCCATTACTGGCACAGAAACAGAAACGGCTTTTATCAGAAAACGCAACACGCCTCCAACTAGCTCTCGCTTGGCAGAACTGAAGTCGTCAATGGCGGTGGTTTGTGATCAGTGCAATGGATGCTACAGAGCGTCTGGCTCGGAACTGTCCTTGAAAAAACCGGTTTCTAACAGTTCGTTGTGTTACTGTTGGTGCCCACTGCAAAAGCTCTAATTCCTGGTGCAGATCCAGTACGATGCGCCACGGCCATACGCCAAAGATCTCCCCTCTCGGTAGTGCCACGTGGCTGTCCGGGGCGCGGTATTCTTGCTACTGTATGTTCTCGTGACCACCGCTGCCAGTAACCGTGTACAGTGGCTACATTCCTGCCCAGCCTTTCTGCAATACTGCAGACGGGACATCCAGTTTCTCGTATCCCTAGACCTCGTTCATACTCAGAGACCTGTTGCTAATGGCGTCTTTATCGCCTAAAAGTCATTATTCACTATCACCAGCTAGCCATGTCCACTCTCAAATCTAACTAACTCTCATGACCGTTAGAGCGTCTGTTTAAAGCAAATCTGATTTTGCGGGTGGCACGAAAGTTGAACAGACATCATCTTTCAGATGTAGAAACACTCCTACCAACTTTATCCATGTTTTACAACACCATCTAGGTTTTGCGTTCTTTTTTCTTCATTGTACATTCGATTGTTTTATTCTTCCTAAAGCAATAATTTAAGCAAAGGTGGGTGAATGAGAAATAGATATGCTGTTGACTGATAGTAACGGGGAAACAAACGGCCAAATCTTTTTTGTTAATCAATGTCTCTAAAATATTTCATATTGCTGGCTGCCAAGAACCTCTGAGTAGTCAGCTAGCATTGCATAGTGGGAGACTTGTAAGTAGGCTGTTTATGTTTTCTTATTGGCAACGTTACGTAGCGCTCTGTACGAAAATCACTGGCTGTGCTGTGTGCAGTCTGTGGCTAGTTTGCATTGTTGTCTGCCATTGTAGTGTTGGGCAGCGGCAGCTGGAAGTGAACAGCGCGTAGCGTTGTGCAGTTGGAGGTGAGCCGCCAGCAGTGGTGGATGTGGGGAGAGAGATGGCGGAGTTTTCATAATTTGTAATACTGGATGTCAATTATGAATATTAAGGTAAATACATTGTTTGTTCTCTGTTAATATCTTTCATTTGCTAACTATCCCTATCAGTAGTTAGTGCCTTCAGTAGTTTGAAGCTTTTATTTAGCTGGCAGTAGTGGCGCTCGCTGTATTGCAGTAGTTCGAGTAACGAAGATTTTTGTGAGGTAAGTGATTTCTGAAAGGTATAGTTTAATGTTACTCAGGGCCATTCTTTTGCAGGGATTTTTGATAGTCAGATTGCGTTGCGCTAAAATTATTGTGTGTCAGGTTAAGCACAGTCTTGTGTACAATTGTTCTAAGGGGACGTTTCATATGTCGACCCTTAGCCTAGGATACCTCACTGGAATCTTCTGATTTTTTCTTGTAGTTTGTGTATTTAGTGTAGCTTTTGTTTATTGCTAGCGCGTAATTGTAGAGAGAATCTCCTTTGTAGTTGCAGCCTTTCATTGTTGTACTGTAAAACAGTTGTGGCATGCATGTAGATTTGCACCAAGTATTTCGCAGGTGCGCTTGTAATTAACTACATATTATTTTCAGTGCTATGTTAATGTGTTCTCTTATTTTTGCTATTCAAATTGTGCTTTTCTGTGGTATCGTGTGAAATATTGTGACAATAATGGCGTGTGAAAAACGTAACACTCGGCTCCAAAGTAAACTGAGAAATGACAGTGAAGACGAAAGCAGTGTGTTGGCCCCACCATGTAATGAATTAACTAATATTCAAAGTAGTAATTTGGTAACTGTGCATAGGGAAATGGAGCGGGCGTCAAACAATGGCGTAGGCAGTGAAACAGGTAGTGAACAGGGAAGCATTATCGATCGATCGGTCGGAAACAGCTCGCCTCAGGAATCCAAAATGATAGGACACAATATTGCAAATACTATAGATTCAGGTTTTGCGTCCTCACCGTTTTCTCAAATAAGTCAAGACACATTTTCCGCTTATCAAAATGTGAATGTTGCCGGTGCAAATTCACTGCCGAAAAGCACTGAGGAACATGTTTCAGACACCAGTGCATTGTTATTACAGTTAATGCAACAAATGGGACAAAGGCTACAAAAGTTAGACACAACGCTTGAACAAAATCAGAAACAAATGGGACAAAATCTTCAAAAGTTAGACACAATGGAACAAAATCAGAGACAAACACAGCAAAAGCTTCAGAAGTTAGACACAATGGAACAAAATCTTCAGAAGTTAGACACAATGGAACAAAATCTTCAAAAGTTAGACACAATGGAACAAAATCTTCAAAAGTTAGACACCACACTTGAACAAACACGTGAAGATTTAACTACTGACTTACATAACATCGAATCGAAATGTCAAAAGGTCTGTAATGACGTAAAAACACAAATTTGTGAGCATTTCCAACCTATTTTTTCGCGTCATGAGAATGCGGTACAGAATCACGAAACAGCCATAAAAGAACTGCAGACTACTGTTCATAAAAATCATGAGACCTTGCAAGCTAAAATGGACTCAGTTGCATCTACCAATTCGGTTACGCAACTTGCAAAAACTCAGGAAAACTTAAAGGACACAGTAGAAAGACACATGGGGGAAATTAGTTCATTATCAGAGAAAGTAGTTGAACTTTCGGATCAGCTAAATAATTTATCTACGAAGGTAGATGATAATCTGAATGACACAAAACCAGTAGTCTTTAATGACACAGAAGAGTGCGAACAAATTAGGAAATTCAAACAAAATCAGAATCAAATTAATACGCAACACCAAAGAGAAATCCAGGAAGTACAAGATCAGCTGACACAGGTAATACAAGAATTACGTATTTCAGAGGACACTCGCACTCCAACACGGGAAGAGGAACTTAGAAATACGTAAAAGCCACAAAATAATAACACAGGGCATTTCGGTAATTATGAAAGAAATTGGCAAGGTACACCGAATTTTGAGATGGAACCGCCGACACGACGTAACAATGACCGATATGCTACTCGCCGACACGATGATTTTGACTATAAGCTGTTCATTACTACATGTAAATTCAAAACGTTTAAGAATTCTGCCAACGACATTCATCCACAAGCGTGGCTCCATCAATTCTCTCATTGTTTTCCTCCCAACTGGTCATTGGAGCACAGATTAGAATTTATGTGTGGCTACTTGGAGAATGAACCAGCTGTAAGAATGCGATCGGTCATTCACGATTGTCACAGTGAGGAGAATTTTATCATGCCTTCCTCTCAGCATATTGGTCTCAAGCCACACAAGACCGAGTAAAACATGGCATCATAATGATGAAACATTTCGAACAATCTGAATTTTCCAGTCTTGTGAAATATTTTGAAGATATGTTGCACAAGAATCAGTATCTTTCAAACCCATACAGCCCCTCAGAACTCATCCGCATTTGCTTAATCAAACTGCCTGAACATTTACGACACATTATTTTAGCAGGACGTTACAAAGACGACATTGAAGCTTTTCAGGGACTCTTACAAGAATTAGAAATTGACACAGACAGTCGCGGGATGCGAAAACAGGAAAACAATCACTACAGGTCACATCCGTCACAATTCCGTGACGACAGAAACAATAAATGGCCACGACAAACCTATTCTTACAATGTAAATCGTGACCAAAACAGACACCACCCATATGACAACAACTGGCAGAGTAATAGTTACAGGGAAAGATCACCTTTCCGCGGTAATGACTATCACAGAGACAATCAGAGAAACAGACAATATGGGAACCAAAATAATTATTATCAAGGGAGACAGAATAACTTTAGACGCAACGGTCCAGCACGCAGTTACGACTCAGGGAGAAATTCTCCACCACGTGACAGACAAGAAAGAAATTATGTAAACTACCGACAAAACGACAGACGTGAATTTCATCAGAACTAGCGGGTTTCTAACAGAGCTGGGCCCTCTGGACAACGTGAATTTGTAGAAGTTAGGCCTCCTAATCCCAGTAACGACGCGCGCCAACAAAGAAATAGACAATGACTCGCACCGCAGGCAGCCGCGTGCGCCGGCTGGCTCAGGGAAAAATAACATTGACGCTAACCTTGAGCAAAATTCCCATATTCTTTATGGACGAATACCGCATGATAATTGCATTCAAGTTGAAACTCTGCGTACAGAGAAGAGGAAAAGGTTTTCACCACATTTCACATGTAAAACCGTTTACTGAAAGATAATCTGCTTTTTAACTTTGTCTTTGCCATAAAACGTTTCACTTCACGTTACTAGTATGCATTAGAAACTGTTACCATGCAACAATGTTTAAAGTTAAATATCCAGTCAAGAACCAAGACAACTTATTCAAACAGAAATTACGAATGCATTGTTATTGCGAACAGATGACACAGTGGTTGGTTAATGTGACAGCTACACGATTTTATCACGACGCTACTAATGAGCGATAATTTACAATGTTGCTTTTGCGGTGTATCTGTTTGATATCTGCACAGTTTTTCTGAATTCTTCTGTAAAGTAAAACATGTTTTAGTAGTAACTTTTGTGCTATTGCTACAAGGAGACAGCCTTTTCCGTAGGACAACAATACGTTACAGCACAGTACTTTCCTCATCACGGCAATAAGCGTAATAACTAAGTTATCTATACGCAAAGCATTTCACTTTTGTGTATCATGAGGTAAGTACATTGACTTCTGCAGAACTTAGCTTTCGGAGGACAATAACTACGACACTTCCCAGAGATTATCTTACAGCAAGACGCACATTTAGCGCTACAGGACACGTATTTGAGTGATTAATTTTGTACTTAAAACATTTATTTTTAAAGATTTTTGAATTACAAAGAAAGTTTTTCGTGATACATTTCATTCCATTGCTGTAATCTGTAACACCTGAGGATATAATTACAATAATCCTCAGGGGGGTACATGCTTACTTTGTGTACCATGTGTTCGGCAAGCACAAGGAGCCCTAGCTAATATGGTATTTGCTTATACAACTTTACACATCGGTACCATATTTCTCTAACACAAATTACACAGCTATCTGATCATTTAACTGAGAGATAAACATTTTTTTACTACGTCAGTGACACATGTTTACGCAATTACACCGTTGGATAGCTTCACACTTACGAAATTGTATTTTGTCTGTACTGTGTGAACTGTTCATATTTTTTTGGTACCATTGTGATACTATGAGAGCTTTGAATGATGTATTTGGTAAGGGAGCATGATTTTAAAGTATGTTTGAGGCAGATGACACTTTTGACATGAGCAGAGAATTTTGTTAGGTTTTGAAATTATTGGAGGAAGCTACGACGATTTTGAGATTTGATTGAGGTGTTATGATGTTATTATTACGATGACAATGTGTATTATGCTGCTGAGGTATGTTTATGATTAATAGGCTGATGCTATATGAGTTATTTGATTATGCTACTTATCTGTTATGATGCAATATTGAAGCAGTGTTGACGAATAAGGTAAGGAATAATGAATAGAAGTTAGGGACTCTTGACTTGTGAAAAAGGATGTTGGAAACCAAGAATCGTACTTTAAGAGTTATGAAATGTGTGTAAATGCGTGAATGTATCACAATGCCGGCGTAAATTTTTTTGGACACTGTTATATTCATAGGATTTTGTTTCTACACATTTGCAACGCAAATTCTTGACCTGTGAAATATTTTTATATGAGACTGTCACTGTAGCGGAAACTGCTGTCGTAAATATTTCCGTAAGAAAGTTAAGTGACCACCTGCACATAATGCGTCGTGGGCACCCAGGTGTGTCAGACGCCTGGAGAACAAGCCATTAGTGTGAGTGCCTCCTCAGAAGCACAGGAAGAAAAAAAAGAAAGGGGAGGCCATTGTCCGTGCTACTGACATTTCCTTGTTGAAAGCATACTGTGGAGCTCGTAATTTATGATATTTACTGAAATGCCTAATGAAACGATGAGAAACATTTCACAGCTATTGTCTTGCTAGTTGAGAAAAATGCCATATGGCTTGCTTTATGTATTTATTTACACATTTTGTTTAATATCACTGCACTGCAGCATTGGTTAAAATAAAATTTAATATATGTACTAATACAGTTATTTTATGCCTACAGATCCAGTCAATAAGAAATTTATGATCTACTTACAAGAAAACGAGGGCACATAAATAGACATTTCCCTTCACAGGAATTGCATAAATAATTTCTTTACGATTTGGTAACTAATCTGCTAGTGTAAGTTCTCGCGATGCATCACTCTAGTGTTAAGATGTGACATAGGTATTAGACATGGCCATTTTAGTGTAATATTTTTTCTGCTTGAGCTTTGTCATGTATAGATATAAGTTTTATATATTTTATATTTTTTATATTTGCTGCTGCTGTTTGCCAGGAATAATGTTACAGAATTTGACTTTGTATTACGCTGTTAAGCCAGTTTTACTACGGATTTAGTTTTCTTGTTGCTGCACATTGGCTCATATTAGTTGTAATGTTGCATTGCTTGGTAATTTAGATTTACTGTAGCTTGCTTTGCAATTTTCCATTTTTTTTCATTGCTGTTTATATTAATTGTTTTATGTGATGCTGCATTGCCTCGTCCCTTGGTATATATATCTGAGCTCAGTAGATTTAAGTTAGCTTAAGAGGGGTAGACTATATAAGAAACTAACTATGATGACTTGGAAGAAATGTATTGAGAAGCTATATGAAAATGGTTTGGGCAAAAAAAAAAAAAAAAAAAGGATACTGTATAGTGGAGAAAAACTATTTTTGACGGAGGATGTGAACAGAATACAGAAAGCAGGCTTAGATAGGACTTTTTGGGAATAATGATGAAAGAAGGGAGATCTCCATGCAAAATACTGCAGTAAAACAAACCCTGTCCTTTCCTATTGTGTCATCCCTCTATATGTTTGTGTACCCTTGTGTATTTGTGTTTTTCCTGTCTTTATGTGTTTAGCTGCTGAGAGCTATGTTGTAGAATTTTTCTAATACTCTGTTATTTACTTTGTAAAGATGCTTAGACATTATTTATTCTGTTTTGTTTTAATGCTCATGTGTGAAGTTGATGTTTCACAAGTTAATCTGATCTTTTATGTATTTACTCATGTCATAATTCCTGTAACACTGATGTATATGTTTATTTCTATTGTTTTGTAGAGCCTATATTACTACAAATGTTATCTGTATTGTTATGTTTTTAATGATGTATTTTGTATCTTTGTAATTGTATTCTTATGTTATATAATTGTAATTGACACCAGTTCATCATGTTATTAACTTGTAAGCATTCATTTCACTGCACACTTTTCTGTTGGTCATAGTATATGGACAATATGTGAGAAGTAGGGACTGTTAGTGTTTGCACGTGTGTTAATAATTCAGCAAGGGACTGGATAACAGCATTGCTGGATTCCAAAAACTTTGTGAGTGCACAAGTGGTGGTTATGGACTTGTTATGTTAACTGCAAGACTCTTCACTGGTGATTGTGCACCCGCACAGTCACAACAGATGGCTGCTGGCCATCTCTACAAGGACTACAGTGGGTCTACACCTTTGCTGACTCACCAATACCATTATTTCTACAAGGACTGCAGTGGGTCTGCACCTCTGGTGGCCCACCAATACTCTCTACCAGGACTGCAGTGGGTCTGCTCTGTGATGACCTACCTACCAATATTCTTCAAAACGTCGAATGACTCTGCTGTGGGTTTGCTCTGTTGTGGCCCATTACCTGTCTGCATGTCAAGAGTCAGCACTGTCTTTCTGTTGGAAGGAGAACACCACTTCTTCAAGACTGCATGGAAATCCACTAATTCTGTGTGCAATTTTTTTTACTAATGAGACTTTGTGAAAAAAAACTGTAATTACTATTATGATGAATGATCTGGACTGTCTTTATGGACTGTGAGAAAATTTTAGCTTTTGACCAACATTGTATTAATAAGTGTGTGCATTTGATATCTTTCTTACTGTAATTATAAAAAAAAATTTCAAATCTGTATTGGCCACTGCCCAAAAAAATTTGTAAAATTTTTTGTGGGGAGCATGGGGGCTATGTAAGTAGGCTGTTTATGTTTTCTTATTGGCAACGTTACGTAGCGCTCTGTACGAAAATCACTGGCTGTGCTGTGTGCAGTCTGTGGCTAGTTTGCATTGTTGTCTGCCATTGTAGTGTTGGGCAGCGGCAGCTGGATGTGAATAGCGCGTAGCGTTGTGCAGTTGGAGGTGAGCCGCCAGCAGTGGTGGATGTGGGGAGAGAGATGGCGGAGTTTTCATAATTTGTAATACTGGATGTCAATTATGAATATTAAGGTAAATACATTGTTTGTTCTCTGTTAATATCTTTCATTTGCTAACTATCCCTATCAGTAGTTAGTGCCTTCAGTAGTTTGAATCTTTTATTTAGCTGGCAGTAGTGGCGCTCGCTGTATTGCAGTAGTTCGAGTAACGAAGATTTTTGTGAGGTAAGTGATTTCTGAAAGGTATAGTTTAATGTTACTCAGGGCCATTCTTTTGCAGGGATTTTTGATAGTCAGATTGCGTTGCGCTAAAATTATTGTGTGTCAGGTTAAGCACAGTCTTGTGTACAATTGTTCAAAGGGGACGTTTCATAGACTGAGCAAACGGAAAACTGTGTCTGCGAAGGAGGTCGCAAATGATGGACAAAGAATACAATGAGGCTACCGCCGCAGAGGTGTTTTTGGGACATAGAGTTAAAGTTGTATTATAATTGAGTCAGCGTTTCCTTCGTAACAGAATACGACCGAGGGTTTTGGTCTGCACCAGGTTAGAGCACTATGCGATTTATTTCTTCATATATTAAATTTTAGGTAAGTCAGCGAGGCATAATTTAAATGACAATATATTGACTGTTCTTCTTCACACAACCTTTACATTTCAATGAAGGAATCAACTAATGACAAACGTGTGTTTGGAACTATCAGGTTTTCTTGACGTCACATGAACTCTTAAACTGAGAAACTGCTCTTGACACTTGCAACGTAAATCCATTAGAATTTCTGATTCTAGATTAATCGCTCGGAGAGACTCTGCACTATGGTGGTTTACTTTCGATACACAATCGGATGAACATTTAGGGCCTCAGGAACGTATTTTGTGCTGATAAAAATAGTGTTTGTAGGGGATTTTTGATCTGTGGTGGTTTGTCACAGCTGAATGATAGAAACAGTAATAAAATACGTGTACTTGTTGTGTTTCACATCATTTATAAGCTGTACCACTGTAAGCAGATGTTAAATTTCTTCTGTATTGTGTAACTAGGTTGGGTCAATGACCAATATACAGCACATATTTTTCTTAACAGCAACGAATATGTACGTACGTAAAAGACAGTGTAAAAACTATAATATTTAAAAATAATGTCTAGTCATACATATTTATACACTGAGGTCATGGAACAACACATGCACATTACAGATGGCGGTAGTGTCACGTATACAAGGTATAAAACAGCAGTGAATTGGCGTAACTGTCATTTGGAGTCAGGTGATTCATACGGAAAAGTTTCCGACGTGATTATGGCCGCATGATGGAAGGTAACTGACTTTCGTCACTGAATGGTAGAGCTAGATGCATGGAGCATTCACTTTCAGAAATCGTTAGGTAATTCAATATTTCGAGATCCACAGTCTCAAGAGTGTGCCGATAACACCAAATTTCAGGAATTAGCTCTCACCACGGACAACGCATTGGCCGATTGCCTTCACATAACGAGCGACAATTGTCAGTGCTAACAGAAAATCAACAGTACGTGAAATTACCGCCGTAGTAAATGGGGGACGTACGACAAAAGTATCCGTTAGGACAGTGTGGCAAAATTTAGCGTTAATGGCAGCAGACGACCGACGCAAGTGCCTTTGTTAACGGTACGATATCACCTGCGGCGCCTGTCCTGGGCTCACGACCATGTCGGTTGGACGCTAGACGACTGGAGAACTGTAGTCTGATCAGATATGCCCCCATTTCAGTTTGAAAGAGCTAATGTCAGGGCTTGAGAATAAAGCAGACTGCACGAAGACATGGGCCCAGGTTGTCAACAAGGCACTTGCAAGAGGTAGTGGCTCAACAATAGTGTGGGATGTGTTTACGTGGAATGGACTCGGTCCTCTGGTTCAACTGAACCGATCATTGATTGGAAATGGTTGTGTTCTGCTACCTGGAGACCATTTGCAGACATTCATCTACTTTATATTCCCATACAAATCACCTGGTTTCAAGAACATTATAGACAGTTCGTGCGTATAATTTGGCCATCCGCGGGCCGGTGTGACCGAGCGGTTCTAGGCGCTTCACTTTGGACCGCTACGGTCGCAGGTTCGAATCCTGCCTCGGGCATGGATGTGTGTGATGTCCTTAGGTTAGTTAGGTTTAAATAATTCTAAGTTCCAGGGGACTTCTGGCCTCAGATGTTAAGTCCCATAGTGCTGAGAGCCATTTGAACCTTTTTTTTACCACCTAGATCGCCCGTCATGAATCTCATCGAACATTTATGAGACATAATCGAAAGGTCAATTCATGCAAAGAGTCCTGGGCCGGCAACACATTCGCAATTATCGATGGCCATAGAGGCAGCATGGCTCATTATTTCTGCAGGGGACTTCCTTCCAGCGACTTGTTGGATCCATGCCACGTCTAGTTGCTACGCTACTCTGGTTAAAAAGAAGTCCAACACAGTATTAGGGGTATCCCATAACTTTTGACACCTCAGTGTATGCCCAAACATCACTTATAAACTAACTGACAAACCCGGGGTTGCTCGGGTATACTTTTTGTCTATTTTCTATAAGAAACGACTACAAAATACATAACGTACATATGTGTAAGTACAGCTGCTTCGATTGTCTACATGGCGTCGCTGCTTCGTAGCTCTATAGATGGCAATGGTTTCGCCTTTAGTCGTTTGTACCTCGCAGTTGAAAGGTATCAACGGTGCTGCCGGGTTTCAGGCATTTTTTAAACTTGATTCGACCGAGGAGTGTGTTAGCACTAAAGAAGTATTACAAGCTCATGCTGTGTGCGGTAGTTTTTCACATTTTTCAGTGTTTATGACGTCATGTCTCTTGAATTATGGGTCCTGCAACGATTTATCTGAATAGGTACATTAAGGTACACATATGATGTGGATACCGTCTGCAAAATGCCTTGACAGTAGAAATAGTAGCAACGTAATGCATGATCCGGCAGTTTTTCACGTATCTCATTGTATCTCATGTACTATGTTACGTGGGTGGTTCCTACCCCTACAGGTATTGTTGCCTAACAGTAAGGAGTATGTGTACCAATTTGTTTGAAATCGGACCTGTCATTTAGCAGGAGATGTGAAACATACACACATGGAAATATAAATACCTGCTAACACAACACAATACAACACACACACACACACGCACACGCACACACACACACACACACACACACACACACATTTTAGAATATATATGGATATTATAATTTTAACGCTGATTTTACGTAAGTACGTAATTCTTATTTCTAAACAAAATCAATACTGGATAATTGACATTGAGTGAAACTGGTCGCACAATAAAGAATAAACTGAACAGCAACTTATGGTGTTACTTGATGTCATTTCTAAAAACGTACACCTTATTGAACAGCAGCTTAAGTGTTACATGATATCAGTTCTAAAAATATACGACTAAGAGGAGGTTAGCGTCGACACCGTTGAAAAAATGTGTTTTTTTTTACATAACTTTTATCCCTGAAGTATGTAGATTGAGCCTGCAAAAGGCCTTTTTGATTTCAAAAGTATTTTAGAACACCGTTTCGAATGGAAAGGTGCGCCGACAGAAACGTTAGGAGACGCAGGCTTTCAATGAATCAGTTCAAAAAAAGATTCGACCAGTATAGGACTTTCTGCCCAATGAAGATTTGCTTAAAAGTTGCACCAGTTTTATTTTTGGTCATCAGTCTACTGACTGGTTTGATGCGGCCCGCCACGAATTCCTTTCCTGTGCTAACCTCTTCATCTCAGAGTAGCACTTGCAACCTACGTCCTCAATTATTTGCTTGGCGTATTCCAATCTCTGTCTTCCTCTACAGTTTTTGCCCTCTACAGCTCCCTCTAGTACCATGCAAGTCATTCCCTCATGTCTTAGCAGATGTCCTATCATCCTGTCCCTTCTCCTTATCAGTGTTTTCCACATATTCCTTTCCTCTCCGATTCTGCGTAGAACCTCCTCATTCCTTACCTTATCAGTCCACATAATTTTCAACATTCGTCTATAGCACCACATCTCGAATGCTTCGATTCTCTTCTGTTCCGGTTTTCCCACAGTCCATGTTTCACTACCATACAATGCTGTACTCCAGACGTACATCCTCAGAAATTTCTTCCTCGTATTAAGGCCGGTATTTGATATTAGTAGACTTCTCTTGGCCAGAAATGCCTTTTTTGCCATAGCGAGTCTGCTTTTGATGTCCTCCTTGCTCCGTCCGTCATTGGTTATTTTACTGCCTAGGTAGCAGAATTCCTTAACTTCATTGACTTCGTGACCATCAATCCTGATGTTAAGTTTCTCGCTGTTCTCATTTCTACTACTTCTCATTACCTTCGTCTTTCTCCGATTTACTCTCAAACCATACTGTGTACTCATTAGACTGTTCATTCCGTTCAGAAGATCATTTAATTCTTCTTCACTTTCACTCAGGATAGCAATGTCATAAGCGAATCGTGTCATTGATATCCTTTCACCTTGTATTTTAATTCCACTCCTGAACCTTTCTTTTATTTCCATCATTGCTTCCTCGATGTACAGATTGAAGAGTAGGGGCGAAAGGCTACAGACTTGTCTTACACCCTTCTTAATACGAGCACTTCGTTCTTGATCGTTCACTCTTATTATTCCCTCTTGGTTGTTGTACATATTGTATATGACCCGTCTCTCCCTATAGCTTACTCCTACTTTTTTCAGAATCTCTAACAGCTTGCACCATTTTATATTGTCGAACGCTTTTTCCAGGTCGACAAATCCTATGAAAGTGTCTTGATTTTTCTTTAGCCTTGCTTCCATTATTAGCCGTAACGTCAGAATTGCCTCTCTCGTCCCTTTACTTTTCCTAAAGCCGAACTGATCGTCACCTAGCGCATTCTCAATTTTCTTTTCCATTCTTCCGTATATTATTCTTGTAAGCAGCTTCGATGCATGAGCTGTTAAGCTGATTGTGCGATAATTCTCGCACTTGTCAGCTCCTGCCGTCTTCGGAATTGTGTGGATGATGCTTTTCCGAAAGTCAGATGGTATATCGCCAGACTCATATATTCTACACACCAACGTAAATAGTCGTTTTGTTGCCACTTCCCCCCATGATTTTAGAAATTCTGATGGAATGTTATCTATCCCTTCTGCCTTATTTGACCGTAAGTCCTCCAAAGGTCTTTTAAATTCCGATTCTAATACTGGATCCCCTATCTCTTCTAAATCGA
The DNA here is from genome assembly GCF_023864275.1 of Schistocerca cancellata. NCBI lineage: Eukaryota > Metazoa > Arthropoda > Insecta > Orthoptera > Acrididae > Schistocerca > Schistocerca cancellata. Next base: position 687,406,608 of record NC_064626.1, read on the forward strand.
CTCCTGTTTCTTCTTCTATCACATCAGACAAATCTTCATCCTCATAGAGGCTTTCAATGTATTCTTTCCACCTATCTGCTCTCTCCTCTGCATTTAACAGTGGAATTCCCGTTGCACTCTTAATGTTACCACCGTTTCTTTTAATGTCAGCAAAGGTTGTTTTGACTTTCCTGTATGCTGAGTCTGTCCTTCCGACAATCATATCTTTTTCTATGTCTTCACATTTTTCCTGCAGCCATTTCGTCTTAGCTTCCCTGCACTTCCTATTTATTTCATTCCTCAGCGACTTGTATTTCTGTATTCCTGATTTTCCCGAAACATATTTGTACTTCCTCCTTTCATCAATCAACTGAAGTATTTCTTCTGTTACCCATGGTTTCTTCGCAGCTACCTTCTTTGTACCTATGTTTTCCTTTCCCACTTTTGTGATGGCCCCTTCTAGAGATGTCCATTCCTCTTCAACTGTACTGCCTACTGCGCTATTCCTTATTGCTGTATCTATAGCGTTAGAGAACTTCAAACGTATCTCGTCATTCCTTAGTACTTCCGTATCCCACTTCTTTTCGTATTGATTCTTCCTCACTAATGTCTTGAACTTCAGCCTACTCTTCATCACTACTATATTGTGATCTGAGTCTATATCTGCTCCTGGGTACGCCTTACAATCCAGTATCTGATTTCGGAATCTCTGTCTGACCATGATGTAATCTAATTGAAATCTTGCCGTATCTCCCGGCCTTTTCCAAGTATGCCTCCTCCTCTTGTGATTCTTGAACAGGGTATTCGCTATTACTAGATGAAACTTGTTACAGAACTCAATTAGTCTTTCTCCTCTTTCATTCCTTGTCCCAAGCCCATATTCTCCTGTAACCTTTCCTTCTACTCCTTCCCCTACAACTGCATTCCAGTCGCCCATGACTATTAGATTTTCGTCCCCCTTTACATACTGCATTACCCTTTCAATATCCTCATACACTTTCTCTATCTGTTCATCTTCAGCTTGCGACGTCGGCATGTATACCTGAACTATCGTTGTCGGTATTGGTCTGCTGTCGATTTTGATTAGAACAACCCGGTAACTGAACTGTTCACAGTAACACACCCTCTGCCCTACCTTCCTACTCATAACGAATCCTACACCTGTTATACCATTTTCTGCTGCTGTTGATATTACCCGATACTCATCTGACCAGAAATCCTTGTCTTCCTTCCACTTCACTTCACTGACCCCTACTATATTGAGCCTTTGCATTTCCCTTTTCAGATTTTCTAGTTTCCCTACCACGTTCAAGCTTCTGACATTCCACGCCCCGACTCGTAGAACGTTATCCTTTCGTTGATTATTCAATATTTTTCTCGTGGTAACCTCCCCCTTGGCAGTCCCCTTCCGGAGATCCGAATGGGGGACTATTCCGGAATCTTTTGCCAATGGAGAGATCATCATGACACTTCTTCAAATACAGGCCACATGTCCTGTGGATACACGTTACGTGCCTTTAATGCAGTGGTTTCCATTGCCTTCTGCATCCTCATGTCGTTGATCATTGCTGATTCTTCCGCCTTTAGGGGCAATTTCCCACCCCTAGGAAAAGAGAGTGCCCTGATCCTCTATCCGCTCCTCCGCCCTCTTTGACAAGGCCGTTGGCAGAATGAGGCTGACTTCTTATGCCGGAAGTCTTCGGCCGCCAATGCTGATTATTTATCAAAATTTAGGCAGTGGCGGGGATCGAACACGGGACCGAAGACGTTTTGTTTATGAATCAAAGACGCTACCCCTTTTTTTTAATCTCATTTTGTTCGCTTTTGTTCGTTGCATTGGCTCGGGGCGGACGCCGTAAGACATCCGTTTCAGTTCGTTGTTGATCAGTGCACTCAGTTTTTTTTATTACAGAGGGCAGCTAACCCTCTGACCGAACACGCTGAGCTACCGTGCCGGCACCCCTAGACAACGGGTACCTTGCACCATTGCCAATACATAAAACTACGAGAGCTTTAAGGCCCGAATTTGAGAACTGGTACCCAAACTTCCATTACCGGGCAAAAACTGTGGAAGCAACAGTAGGTCACAGAGAAACGTATGTCCGCTGCGGCAAAAGGAGTATCTCATTTGTTAAAATAGCGCAGATTGAATAAATGCAGCACCAAATCCAGAATCAGAACATGTTTAAGCTCTCTGGTCCTGGCATTACAGATCAACCATAAGTTTTGGAACAACGTTTTTTTACTCCAAACATAAATTTTTTTTTTAGTGAAACGTTTCTCAGCATTCGAAGCGCTGTAAAACCTCGGGAGGTTAACTGATTCATTTGAATTTTTAAAATTGAAAGGTAATTAAATTTAGGGGACCTTAGCGAGAGCTTTCTTTTCAATCGAATGTTAGATACATTTTTTTAAACATTTGGCCTATGCAACACTTCGTACAAACCAGGACCCGCCGCAAGTCCCCTTTGAAAAGGGCCGCAGCAGCCAATTTTAATTTGTATGATATAATATTTTAATGCACGGATGTACCTATAATAAAATGGGAAAACCACCATTTTAATAAAAAAATGCTTGTATGAAAATAATATTCAAAACCACCTATTTTTCGTGTCTCTCGACGATTAACTCCCGTTCCATTTCATTCATAAAACTAACGCACAGGGTAAAGGCTACATCAATCCACTGAGATACACTTAATGATTCACCAGAAAAGTTAGCGTATTTTTAATCCAAAACCTCTTAAGTACTGCTCGTTTGACTCCAAGAAATAGCTACGGAGAGCCACCTGTGTGATTGAGGTAGAAGTAAAGTTGTATTCTCAGAGCCCGGTGAGTCTGCAGTAGTGCCCGGCTTGTGTACACTTTTCGCTGTATCAGCAAGTTTCGGAGGGTGATTTAAAGCTTACACTATGCGTCCATTGTCACTTTGCGGGATGCGTGATTGTAACCGCGGTAGTAGGCTCGCCAACTGGACGTACACTGCTGCCACCTCACCAAGCAGATGCAAAGAACTGCACGCTGTCTTTTTTGGAGTCAACAGGGTGGGTGCTATGAACACAGACAGTATGCAGCCGATTCCACCTGTCAGCTCAGTGGTGCAGGAAGAAGGGGGGTAAGGCAACACTCAGCCGACTGGTGCAGGAGCCATACGATATTTCAGGGCCTGTGTGATTCCGAATTACGATGCAATGTTCTTTCGCACATGCATGCATGTCTAAAGGAACAGGCCCTTCGACGACTACAGCCAATATGAAACGCAATAAATGTATTCGCAGTTGCGAATATGGCCAACCATCTGCTGTATAATGATGGAATGAAAACAATGAAATTCGTTGCATCGTAATTCGGAATAATGCAGACAAATGCGAATACATTTTATGTAATGCAGGATCTAGCTGACGCCTTGTGGCCGTCGTAGGAGTGTGAGAGATGAGGACGGTTCTGGCAAGTTATCCCACTGATACAGCAGAGAGGTGAGTCAGTCGTATTTTGAGCCCGTAATAATAGTCGAGGGTAATCTGAGGGCTGTGTAGTATCTGGTGAGGACTCTCCAGCCCACTGTCCAGCCCTACAGTCAACGTTTAGGTGATGGGTTTGTCTTAACAGGTGCTAACGTCTGATCTCATCTGGCCCACCTCGTGAACAGCTTCCTCCAGGAGGCAGGAGCCAACTGAATAACGTGGAATGGGGTATCTGCTGACAGGAAGGATGATGAGAGTGTTTCAGAGCAACTGAAGAATACATTGTGTCATCGCAAGGACCCTCGTCACACTCAGAATGTAAGAGCGCCGTGGAAGAGCGGTACAGGCTGCTGCAGCAGTACCTCGACCATCCTGTGTTAAGGAAAACGACAAGGAAAGTTCAAGCACCAGCTTGTGGAATATGTAATCGAATGTTATCCAGCATCAAATTTTTATTTTGGAGCTGGCAAAGATATGCAGTTTTGAACAGTCTACCCTTATTTTGTTTATTATTTAATTTCTTTTTCCAGACAAATTTTTCTTTGTTTCAGCCCACTTTCCTCTAGAATCTACAAGTTTGCAGATACGCAAGTACTGCTAATCTTCTGTGAGCTGTTTTCTATGTACAGGCAGAATAAAGGTGGGAGCAAAAATGTATCGTGTGTCAAGTCGTAGGTGAGTGTGTGCGTCTTTATAGGTTTCTAAACATAATAGTCGGTATATCCCAAAATGTGCTGTGTACGAGTTATTTATGGTTACAGTGTTGAGGGCAGTATAACACCTATTGTTGGCGACAAGAGCGGTTGTACAAGGATATCTGACAGTGAGCTGTTAGTAATGTTATTTAAAGAATCGAAATTTTTTCGATTTTCTTTTGCGACGTGGTATTTCATATATATCTTTTCTTACATAACGAGCGTCTAAAATCAGAATTTGTTAAATTAAAAGAAATGTAACAACTGGAAAAAAATTTGAGGACTCAGATAGATAAAACCACGAATTCATTAGTAGCTGTGATGCATGTGAGTGTAAGCACCCATCAATTTGCCTCAGTCCATCCCTTTTTCCAGCCTTATACATAGAAAGTGATACGTTCTTTAGGTAAGGTTGGGTTCAAAAAGAGATGTTATGAGTACAGCAAAATTACGAAAGTAAATTTGTTAATGGTAACCACTCCTATTAAAACAGTGATTTACACGAGACGGATAAGTATTTTGACAACCCCCGCCACTGATACGTAGCCCTAGACAGCAGTGCGATGTCCCATTTTGTCTGCAACGTTCACTGACTTTTATAACTGAGTGGCTTAGTGGCCGACGAGAAAACAGTATGGCAGCTGTATAATAGGCGTCAGCCAACATTACTTCCAAAAGGGCGGAGGAGGGGGGGGGTGCGGATGGGGGGGGGGGGGGAGGCAGATCGCAGGTACTCGGAAGCTGGTATTAAACGCCAGGACAAATCTGCACCTATGGAATAACTGCAACGATTTTTACCGCTGAGCCTGTCAGTTTATTTGAAATAAAAAGTATTATCCTCAATTTTGACCAATTTCGCATGGAACGTTCCAGCTTGGAATCTGAAACTGCTATTTCAGACATTAAATGTGCTTTCAATAGGTATATATGTTTTATCTCAGATCTTGCCACTATAACATCATCAAGCATTGTCCCTATCTCCTATATTATGTTGATTTTTTTCTCTTTTGAGTCACGTAACAGCAACCTTAATTCGGCGTCAATGGAACAAAAGGGGTCTTGGAAAAAAAGCAGACATATTCACAACTGCTGTATGTTGACTCTTCCACAGTTTTTCTCGGCAGATTCTACATGGTCATTTGATACTCACAAGGTCTGAAAAACCTACTCACCGAGCACATAGTTAATTAAAAAAATTAATGTGCTAACAGTTGCCAAAAATATTACATTATAGCAGAGAAAAACGAGACTCATCTTTGTAGTGAAAACAGGATTGATTATTTTCCATATGAAAACAACGTTCTCAACACGATTTCGATGTAGTAAAGATAACGGTACAGGATTATAGAAAAAAGAATCTATGGTCCACTTGAAGCTGACCAAATTGATACATTTCATGATCGGTCATTGTGCCGGCCGCGATGGTCTCGCGGTTCTAGGCGCTCAGTCCGGAACCGCGCGACTGCTACGGTCGCAGGTTCGAATCCTGCCTCGGGCATGGATGTGTGTCATGTCCTTAGGTTAGTTAGGTTTAAGTAGTTCTAAGTTCTAGGGGACTGATGACCACAGATGTTAAATCCCATAGTGCTCAGAGCCATTTGATCGGTCATTGTAAACATCATGAGGACATGCGCTCTTATGTATCAGACTAATAAATCGTATACAGTTTCATAATAAACAAAGAAAAATGAGAGAATTCTCCAAGAACATCTAAATCCATACTGTCTGTAAACCTTTCTCAAAATCATAGCAGCAGTGACAATACATAGACGTTCACATATCGTTTCAAACCATTTAATTTTCAGTAGCCGTCTGTAACTTTACATCTCAAACGATTATATCCTCTTCTTTTTAGATTTTCTCCTAGTTCGTTTTTCGCTTCTAAACAGTGCTGTACTCCATATGCCCAGAAGTTTCTTTATCAAATTATGAGCTACATTTGATGCTATGGCAATAAAGAAATCGAGGAACTGTCTCCTCGTCTGCATAAGTCTCTTTATTATACTAACCTTGCTTGGTCCATCATGAGTTATCTTGTTTCCTATTTGGCATAATTCCGTCACCTCGTCTACTACGTTTCCAAATATTTATGTTACATTTGTGACCAATCCCATTCTTGCTACGCCTCAGTGATCTCTTATTGCTTTGGTTTATTGTAAATCCGCATTTTTTGCTCAGTAAGCCCTCAATTCAAAGAAAAAGTTTTGATATTAGTCCCTACTTTCACTATTATATCAACAAATATTATCACTGATATCATTTCACAATGAATTTTAATAAGTTATCTTTTCTTTCTTAAATTGCCTATGTAATATCAGGCTGAACATATGAGAAACACTCTCTTAAGTTTTATTTAATCCGAGGACTTCTCTCTAGCTTTGATACTATTATTGTTCCCTATTGGCTCTTCTATACACTGTGTATTATCCGTCTTTCCATACACTGTACAGCTATATCTTCCTAAGGATTTACAATTGCCATGCAAACATTTACATTGTCGAGCACCTTGTCTGGATCATGAAAGTCTTCCATTAGTGTTCGTGACGACAAGACTGCCCTTACCATTCCTAAAACTAAACATATTGTCACTTCATAACAGTTGAAAATTAAGGGGCAGACTCTCCATAGCCCCTCTTAAACCGTGTTTGGATTTCAGTTGGCAACAGAACGTCCGAAGAAATAACTTTGGATAGACCACTCTATTTTAATCGATCTATTTGAACAAAAGTTGCACCGCACGTGTACATTGCAAAATTATTCTGTGTGTCAAGTTCACACATTTTTTTCACACCATGTGCCGACGTCATAAAATAAAATGAAATTGATTTCAAAGCCATTTCTCTGCCACGCCAATATTTTTTTTTTATCTCTTCACAAGTAGTGTACGAGAGAAATGATGATTATCATTTCATCGATTAAATGTTCATGTTTGCACAGATTATGGCCTGGAGAATATAAGATGAACATCAAAAAAAGCAAAACGAGGATAATGGAATGTAGTCGAATTAAGTCGGGTGATGCTGAGGGAATTAGATTAGGAAATGACACAATTAAAGTAGTAAAGGAGTTTTGCTATTTGGGGAGCAAAATAACTGATGATTGTCGAAGTAGAAAGGATATAAAATGTAGATTGGCAATGACAAGGAAAGTGTTTCTGAAGAAGAGAAATTTGATAACATCGAGTATAGATTTAAGTGTCAGGAAGTCGTTTCTGAAAGTATTTGTATGAAGTGTAGCCATGAATGGAAGTGAAACATGGACGATAAATAGTTTGGACAAGAAGAGAATAGAAGCTTTCGAAATGTGGTGCTATAGAAGCATGCTGAAGATTAGATGGGTGGATCACATAACTAATGAGGAGGTATTGAATAGGATTGGGGAGAAGAGGAGTTTGTGGCACAACTTGACAAGAAGAAGGGACCGGTTGGTAGGACATGTTCTGAGGCATCAAGGGATCACAAATTTAGCATTGGAGGACAGCGTGGAGGGTAAAAATCGTAGAGGGAGACCAAGAAATGTAGGTTGCAGTAGGTACTGGGAGATGAAGGAGCTTGCACAGGATAGGGTAGCATGGAGAGCTGCATCAAACCAGTCTCAGGACTGAAGACCACAACAACAACATGGAATGGCTTCGCTTTAATAGGCCCATGGGCAGTCTCGTAAGTAAATAGATAACGTTACAGAGAGTCGCAAGGGGAAACAAGTATACAGGGTGTTACAAAAAGATACGGCCAAACTTTCAGGAAACATTCCTCACACACAAATAAAGAAAAGATGTGATGTGGACATGTGTCCGGAAACGGTTACTTTCCATGTTAGAGCTCATTTTATTATTTCTCTCTTGAAACTCGATCGTGCAGCTAAAAGGTAGCTCTCAAGGGAAGAAGCTTTGTTCTTTTAAACACAATCGTCATCCTTCGACAGAGAACAAAATTTCACAAAAAAAAGTATGTGGTGGCAGATCTAGTTATTTCGACTGTATTGCCACAATCTTATTAGCACGGCGCTTTCTTTTGCAGCGTCTTGCACACCATACCTGGAAGCAAAAAACTACTGAGACAGCTTTTTCTCCTAGATATTGTTAAAAGGCTTCCGGAAACCGTTGGCTATAGGTCGACACAGAAACCTTAAGAGGAATTTAGGCTGGCGCTTTCTGTGGGAGCAGAAGCCAAACAGATTCTCATCCACGTGTTTCTACGAAGAGTAAACAACAGTAGCACACTAATGCAATAGCAACAGAAAAGAGCTAAAGGCAAAATATGGGCGTCGCGAAGCTCAGTTTTAACGCTTACAGATAAGTGGTCCCAGGAATTAGTTCAATTCGAAGGGGAAGCAACTGACACCTGCGTTTCAGCAACTATAAGTGATGGCACTTCACTTGTATCTACGCCTCCAAAGCTCTCCTCAATTGTATTTTTATGTCTTAATTTCGGCAGTTACATCTTTCTCATAGTACTCGAACCATCGTTTCAATCGAAATATTTCTATGCGTCTGTTATTTTAAACATGTTTCTTCTGGACGGCTATTAAATATATATCATTTCTTATTGGGGATTTATAATGATTTTTGAACGAAATTCGGTACTGTCAGCTTAATAATATACTGATTTATTTGGCATATCCACCTTCGGGAAACTAAATTGCATTAATTTTATCTACTGATGATCAAAATTTATGCTTCTGAATGTAGGATTTAAAATTAATAACTGTTAAAAGGATTAGGTGTTCATTACAATAGCTTCTTTCTACGAAAAGTATGAATCTCAGACAACAGCTATACTGACTGAAGATACCCTATTCAAAACATACGTTTCCATTACACAGTACAATAGAAAATAAAACGCCAATGTATGTGGAGTACGAGTTTGATAATCTGTGGCTGCAGGATGTATCAGAAGGCACGGCTGGGCGGCAGGCTTTGCCTGGAAGGCGGCGGTCGTGCTGTGTGTGGCTGCGGCGTGAGAAGCACGTGGGCAGGCGCCTTCCCGCCACAGCTTCACCTGTGGTCAGACGCCATTGTTGACAGACCACCAAGCAGTAGTTAAAGCACCTCATATCAGGTCTACAGTGAAATGCCCCACACTGGAAGGACCTCTCCTTTAACGTTCTGTAAAACTGTTGTATTCTTATCCACATATTTGCTACCTGCTTGGTATCAGCTGCTAACACGAGTAATTAAAAGTAGGTGTGCTCGAAGTAGTGAAGCAACTTACTACTTACTAAAAGCAACTCTTCTGGTACAGGTTGTATGCCAATTAGGTTCCTTTTGGAGTATGTTGATGCAATAGCTCCACACTTGATAATCATATACAACCACTCGTTCGACGAAAGATCCGTACCCAAAGACTGGAAAGTTGCGCAGGTCACAACAATATTCAAGAAAGTAGTAGGAGTAATCTACTAAATTACAGGCCCATGGCATTAACGTCGATATGCTGCATGATTTTGGAACATATATTGTGTTCGAACATTATGAATTACTTCGAAGAGAACAGTCTATTGACACTCAGTCAACACGGATTTAGAAAACATCGTTCTTGTGAAACACACCTAACTCTTTACACACACGAAGTGTTGAGCGCTATCGACAAGGGATTTCAAATTGATTCCAAATTTCTTGATTTGTCAAAAGTCTTTTGACACTGTACCACACAAGTAGCTTGTAGTGAATCTGTGTGCTTATGGGATATCGTCTCAGTTATGTGACTGAATTCGTGATTTCCTGCCAGAGAGGTCACAGTTCGTAATAACTGATCGAAAGTCATCGAGTAAAACAGAAGTGATTTCTGTCGTTCTCCAATGTAGTTTTATAGGGTCTCTGCTGTTTCTTATCTACATAAACGATTCGGGAGACAATTCGAGCAGCCGTCTTAGGTTGTTTGCAGATATTGCTGTCGTTTATCGTCCAGTAAACTCATCAGCCGATCAAAACAAATTGCAATACGATTTAGATAGAATCATGAATGGTGTAAAAATTGGCAATTGATGCTAAATAATGAAAAGTTGATGTCATTCACACGAGTGCCGAAAGGAATTCGCTGAACTTCGGTTACATGATAAATTGATCTAATCCAAAGGTCGTATATTCAGCTAAATACCAAGGGATTACAATTACAAACAATTTAAATTGGAATGAAAACATAGAAAATGTTGTAAGGAAGGAAGACCAAAGACTGCATTTTATTGGCTGAACACTTAGAAAATGCAACGGATCCACCAAATAGATTGCCTACACTACGATTGTCCGTCGTCTTTTGGTGAATTGCTGCACAGTCTCAGATTCTTACCATACAGATTAACGGAGTACATCGAGAAAGTTCAACTAACAAGGGAACCTCCCCATCGCACCCCCCTCAGATTTAGTTATAAGTTGGCACAGTGGATAGGCCTTGAAAAACTGAACACAGATCAATCGAGAAAACAGGATGACATTGTGTGGAAATATGAAAAAAATAAGCAAACTATACAAACTGAGTAGTCCATGCGTACAACATCAAGGAGGGTATGAGCGCAGGAGCGCAATGGTCCCGTGTTTAGCGTGAGCAGCTGCGGAACGAGAGGTCCTTGGTTCATGTCTTCTCTCGAGTGAAAAGTGTACTTTCTTTATTTTCGCAAAGTTATGATCTGTCCGTTCGTTCATTGACGTCTCTGTTCACTGTAATAAGTTTAGTGTCTGTGTTTGGCGACCGCTCCGCAAAACCGTGCGATTAGTAGACGAAAGGACGTGCCTCTCCCATGGGAACCGAAAACATTATCGCAAGGTCATAGGTCAACCGATTCCTCCACAGGAAAACAAGTCTGATATATTCTATACGACACTGGTGACGGCATGTGCGTCACATGACAGGAATATGTTGTCGACCCACCTAACTTGTACACTTGGCGAATGGGTAAAAAGATTCTTCTGCCTTGCCCGATTTAGGTTTTCTTGTGGATGTGATAAACACTCCCAAAAAAGTGATGAAAGCATAAGAGTCTGTCACATAAACTACAACAAATGAATGCAACAGTTTCACAGTCGCACAGTTTTCCCTGTGCTCTGTCAAAACATATGTATTTAACATTTTCAAATTTTTCCGTGCGTAGACCGTCGAATCATGCATATGTCCAAGCAAATCTGAACATGTCCTGGAATTTTGGAGAGCGAAGTTGAATATGTGTGAGTGCCCAAACTCTGATAATTGACACACGATCACGTAAACAATACTGCTCTTTGTACCTGTGCAGCTTCGCAAAATCATAGAATCTTTTCACAAAGTTTTTCACTTGCTGAAACCCAAACACGCTAACGGTTGTACAAGAGGTGTACAACCTTGAGGAATGGTAATCAGGTCTACTCCCACACTAAAATTGTCTGAAAATAAAAAATTAAACTTGTCACTTGATGGAAGACTTGAACCAAAGACCTCTCGTTCCGCAGCTGCTCATGCTAACCACGGGACCACGGCGCTGCTCCACGCTGACGATCCTTGGTGTTACTTATCTTGCGCATGGACTACTCAGTTTGTATATTTTGCTTATTTTTTCATAGTTCCACACAACTTCTTCCTGTTTTCTCGATTAATCTGTGTTCAGTTTTTCAAGGCCTATCCACTATGCCAACTTATAACTAAATCTGAGGGGGGTGCGATGGGAAGGTTCCCTTGTAAGAACAGCACTTTTCTTATTATCATTAAATATGGGACGGAGTGTCACGGCCATCAGACTGGATTTGGGATGGACGACATTAAAACAACGACGTTTTTCGTTGCGGCAGAATCTTCTCACGTAATTTCAATCACCAACTTTCTCCTCCGAATGCGAAAATATTTTGTTGACGTCGGCCTACATAGGGAGAAACAATCATAATAGTAAAATAAGGGAAATAAGAACTCGCACGGGAAGATATAGGTGTTCGTTTTTACCGCGCTGTTCGAGAGTGGAATAATAGAGAATTTTTGCGAAGGTTGTTGAATGATTTTTTTTTCATTTTGTTTTTGTGGCAGTTTACTATTGCACAGCGTCGCCGGTTCAGATTCGGTCCAATTGTCTCGGGGGACAAGTGAGAGGAGACTCAAAGCAACAACTGAATAACAGCCGAGCGTAGCACTTTCAAGGAGTGGCGGTGGAACCTTAAGTTCCGCGTCACCCTCCGACGATGGAAGTACAGAGGAGGGGTGCAGTAATGCTCCAACTCGACGGTGAAGGAAAAAAGGTGGCTGGAAGAGAACAAGTTACTGCTAGGAACTCTACGAAACGGACATAAAAACATGGTCGTATTGAGCCTGTCGTCAGACATAGCCCGAATCCGAGTCCTCAAGGATGGTGAGCGGAACGGGGTGTCGGTGGAACTGTGGAGTCGATGGTTTGCAGTCCAGCGACTGTCTCACGGAGGGCTTCCACTTTACTGTATAGTTGTCGAATCTTAAGGCGAATGGTCGTCTTGAGAAGGGCAGTATTTGTCTCCTCACGCAGAGTGACAATCCTGGTGAGAGGAGGGGCGTGAAGACTGCACCGGAACTTTATTCTGTAGGCGCTGGAGCGTCAGCATCCGGGATTTACTAATCGTGGCCCACGCAGAGGAACCATACGTTATTGAGGGTAGTACAACGGAGTGATACAGCCGGAGCTTGGTATCTAAATTCAGCTCTCGGCTGGAGAAGAGCGAGTATAAGGACCTAATTAACTTTAACCCTTTACGGACGATATATTCTGCAAGGCGGTGGAAGAAAAGTTTCTTATCCAACCACACCCGAAATACTTGGTACCTTGGCCCCATGGGACCCGGACGCCCCCAATTGAGATGCTGTGGCGGAGTACAGGGCGACGTTTAGTGAAATACACTGCCGTGGTTTTGGCGGCATTGAGGGCAATCTTATTGGAGCCGGGAGGACGACGGTTCAATCCCGTCTCCAGCCATCCTGATTTAGGTTTTCCGTGATTTCCCTAAATCGTTTCAGGCAAATGCCGGGATGGTTCCTTTGAAAGGGAACGGCCGATTTCCTTCCCCATCCTTCCCTAACCCGAGCTCGTGCTCCGTCTCTAATGACCTCGTTGTCGACGGGACGCTAAAAAAACACTAATCTAACCTAACCTTATTGGAGCGACACGAGGTGACCGTTGCGTCCACTTGCCTTAGGAGGCGAGCAATGAGTTGATCAGGGTTTCAGTTTCGATGAACCCTTTGTCAGGTATTTAAGTGTGATTTTGAGAGTATACACGGAGATATAGATGTAGATACTCGGATTTTTTCATCTCGACAGTTGAATTAATTGTTAACACCTTCCATTGCTGTTACGTAACACCATCGTTAGGAATGTTTATTCTAAGGACATTTGTACATAGTCTTGAAAACTGTATCGTTTACTGATATATGGAAAACCTTCGACGCAATGCTGAGATTTAATTCAGCTTTTAACCACAGGAGCTTCCAGCAGCACAGTCTTTGCCCACAACGCCCGTGCCGCAGGCCTTTCTGCGGCTCCCGCCAGGTGGCACTGTGACCGCCGCTTTCCTCTGACTGCGAGCGTCTTCTCGGTGCACGCGTTTTGCCTGCTGCTGGACTGATAATTTACGACGCCGTCCCATGATAACCATGACTTGCTTCTTGCAGCAGTGACAACAGCGTCTACCACCACCTGAAGATACCGCACAGTTGTATCGACGAAATATTGTGGGATTTGTACAACATGATCCAGCGGCAGATCTGAGAAGTGTGCTTGAAACAGATCCATTGGGAAAGTCTGAAAAGTTACACCCGATATCCTGTCGAGACCTCCACCTGTCAAGTCATCCCGGCTGCCTGGCGCATTTTATTGTGCAAATATCTCCAAACATGCAAACACAAAGACATGCTGGGTTCCCATCAGGGCATTCTGGTAGTACAGTGGTAAACTTAACATGAGTAAGGTACGTAACACTAGTGGAAACATTTTCCCTTCCACATAGTAATGTGTTGATTGCAAATAGCCAGTTGTGCACAACTCATAGGTTATACAAATTGTGACAGGATAATTTGTGAGTTTAAAACCCCCATCAATTTATCGAAATGGAGATGTAAGTCGATACGACTGTGAGAATGTAATATTCGCGTAAATGCTCGAAGGTAACACAGGGAGTCACCAGCACCAACTATGACGAGATCACAAATAATACTAGGCAAGGAAAAAGAGTAATTAGCCAACTTGACTCCTTGCTATATAGTGACAAAATTGCAAAGAAATCGACGTAGTCATAGTGAGTATCACTACATATGGCGTTGAAATTTAGAAACTAACCAAAAAGGAAAAACTGAAGTGATATTCCTTGAGGTGAATTTTTGGCTAAGACGTTGCACTATCTCCAGACTGGAACACCTCAGAAATGAAATAATGCCGGAAACCGTAGTAGAAAAAGGCACTATTCTCGATACCACAGATAGTAAAATATTATCTCAGTGAGGGCACCTCCATCGAAAGTATGATAACCGATGGCAAAAGAATCTATGAATGGACATCAGCTGAGCGAACAAAACGTGCAAGAGTGCATAGCAGTTGCATGCAGAATATTAACGATACTATGAATTCAACGGCTTTCAGGTAGAAGACTGGACAGATAGGAAACTATGAACGTCGAGCTACGATCACAGTGTACATGTGAATATAATTATGTAACAATGGCGCAAGTGAACATAACTATCCATTTAAATTAATACCCTTCCTGGTACGTTAAGGTGTGGCAAGATACTGCAGACTGTCCACAAAATCTGCTGCTGATCTTCCATTCTTTTGTCCACTCTACATGTTCTATAGTTCTGACATGAAGGAAAACTTCAGAAACGTAAAATAAGGCGGAATATATGGTGATTGGTTGGTTGATTTTGGGGGAGGGAACAGAACAGCGAGGTTATCGCTCCCATCGGATTAGGGAAGGATGGTGAAGGAAGTCAGCCGTGCCTTTTCGGTGGAACCATCCAAGCATTTACCTGAAGCGATTTAGGAAAGTCTTGGAAAACCTAAATCAGGTTGACCGGACACGGGTAGGAACCGTCTTTCTCCCGAATGCGAGTCCACTGTGCTAACCACTGCGCTACCTCGCTCGGTAAAGGGATACTGCCATTGGAACTGATTTTGTAAATGGTATTAACAGTTAACTGTCACTCTATGTTATACAGGTTTAGGCAATAAATTATCGTTTTAGTGTTTTAGACTGTGACATCAGTCCGTTTAACTGCATGTATCATTACACTCTACTCAGAAAAACTACAGTGTTGTGGTAATAATGGGAACCAACTTGGAAAACCGATATTACACTTTTATAACACAACTGTCACATTGCAGCTTATGATAGAATTGTAGCACAAAACAGGGAATCATAAAACACGATGTCCCATAATATTAAGGTACTGCATCCAATCAAGTTTATAACCGTTGTATATGACACTTTACGAATTTTAAAGAATTTAAACACTGTACAAGAGTTACATACAACGATTCAACGTACTAATAGAAGGTCTAAGCAACAAGCCTAGATAATAACCTCATAGGCCTAACCATGTATTCAAAGGAACCAAACAGTTTTTAATTTCATAAACACTAATAACGAATAAGATAATAAGAATGCGAGTAAGCTACCATGAACGAACAGTGGTCTCATTATCGTAACTAAGAGAGACACTAGGCCAACGGACACCAGAGCAGCAGAAGTTTACGCCAAATAGATTCGCAGATTGAGAAGAAATTAAAAGAATGTTGTTGTTGTTGTTGTTGTGGTCTTCAGTCCTGAGACTGGTTTGATGCAGCCCTCCATGCTACTCTATCCTGTGCAAGCTTCTTCATCTCCCAGTATCTACTGCAATCTACATCCTTCTGAATCTGCTTAGTGTATTCATCTCTTGGTCTCCCTCTACGATTTTTACCCTCCACACTGCCCTCCAATGCTAAATTTGTGATCCCTTGATGCCTCAAAACATGTCCTACCAACCGATCCCTTCTTCTAGTCAAGTTGTGCCACAAACTTCTCTTCTCCCCAATCCTATTCAATACCTCCTCATTAGTTACGTGATCTACCCACCTTATCTTCAGCATTCTTCTGTAGCACCACATTTCGAAAGCTTCTATTCTCTTCTTGTCCAAACTAGTTATCGTCCATGTTTCACTTCCATACATGGCTACACTCCATACAAATACTTTCAGAAATGACTTCCTGACACTTAAATCTATTCTCGATGTTAACAAATTCCTCTTCTTGAGAAACGCTTTCCTTGCCATTGCCAGTCTACATTTTATATCCTCTCTACTTCGACCATCATCGGTTATTTTACTCCCTAAATAACAAAACTCCTTTACTACTTTAAGTGTCTCATTTCCTAATCTAATTCCCTCGGTATCACCCGACTTAATTTGACTACATTCCATTATCCTCGTTTTGCTTTTGTTGATGTTCATCTTATATCCTCCTTTCAAGACACTGTGCATTCCGTTCAACTGCTCTTCCAAGTCCTTTGCTGTCTCTGACAGAATTACAATGTCATCGGCGAACCTCAAAGTTTTTACTTCTTCTCCATGAATTTTAATACCTACTCCGAATTTTTCTTTTGTTTCCTTTACTGCTTGCTCAATATACAGATTGAATAACATCGGGGAGAGGCTACAACCCTGTCTTACTCCTTTCCCAACCACTGCTTCCCTTTCATGCCCCTCGACTCTTACAACTGCCATCTGGTTTCTGTTCAAACTGTAAATAGCCTTTCGCTCCCTGTATTTTACCCCTGCCACCTTCAGAATTTGAAAGAGAGTATTCCAGTTAACATTGTCAAAAGCTTTCTCTAAGTCTACAAATGCTAGAAACGTAGGTTTGCCTTTTCTTAATCTTTCTTCTAAGATAAGTCGTAAGGTCAGTATTGCCTCACGTGTTCCAACATTTCTACGGAATCCAAACTGATCTTCCCCAAGGTCGGCTTCTACCAGTTTTTCCATTCGTCTGTAAAGAATTCGCGTTAATATTTTGCAACTGTGACTTATTAAACTGATAGTTCGGTAATTTTCACATCTGTCAACACCTGCTTTCTTTGGGATTGGAATTATTATATTCTTCTTGAAGTCTGAGGGTATTTCTCCTGTCTCATACATCGTGCTCACCAGATGGTAGAGTTTTGTCATGACTGGCTCTCCCGAGGCCATCAGTAGTTCAAATGGAATGTTGTCTACTCCCGGGGCCTTGTTTCGACTCAGGTCTTTCAGTGCTCTGTCAAACTCTTCACGCAGTATCTTATCTCCCATTTCGTCTTCATCTACATCCTCTTCCATTTCCATAATATTGTTCTCTAGTACATCGCCCTTGTATAAACCCTCTATATACTCCTTCCACCTTTCCGCCCTCCCTTCTTTGCTTAGAACTGGGTTGCCATCTGAGCTCTTGATATTCATACAAGTGGTTCTCTTCTCTCCAAAGGTCTCTTTAATTTTCCTGTAGGCAGCATCTATCTTACCCCTAGTGAGACAAGCCTCTACATCCTTACATTTGTCCTCTAGCCATCCCTGCTTAGCCATTTTGCACTTCCTGTCGATATCATGTATATTGGATAAACTAAATTACTCAGGTAGTTAAGGAAGACACAAATTTAATTGCGATAAGCGGGTGAAATGTGGTTGTAGGAAAAGGGAGGGAAGTAAAATATGTAGAATATGAACTCGGGAAAAGGAATAAAAGAGGAAGCTATCCAATAGAATTTCGCACACAGCACAATTTACCCATAACTAACACCTGGATTAAGAACCATGAAAGTTGTATATGTAGAAGAGAGCTTTTAATGCTGAATTGTTTCAGATTGTAGTGATAGTACAGAGATTTGGAAACCAAGTTTTAAACTCTGAGTTATTTACAGGGGCAGATGTCGATTCTGATCATAATTTATTGGCTGCGAACTGCAGATTAAAGCCGCAAAAATTTAGAAACACGGTTGGAAATCAAGGAGATGAGATCTGGATAAATTGGAGGAACTAGAGGCTGTTGAGAGTATTAGGCGACTTGGCCTTGAAGCAGGGGAAAGGGATACAAAAATGACTAGACTAGGGAGATGAAATAGTAAAGGCAGCAGAGGATCTCTTAAGTAAAAAGCCAGCACCTACTAGTAATCCGTGAATTATACATTATGTATTCAGTTTAACTGACGAAAGGAAAAGAAATTAAATATGCAGCAAATGAAGCAGACGAAAAGGCATATAGGCTTTAAAAAAAAAAAAAATGTCGTGTGACTAGGACCTCCCGGCGGGTAGACCGTTCGCCGGGTGCAAGTCTTTCGATCTGACGCCACTTCGGCGACTTGCACGTCGATGGGAACGAAATGATGACGATTAGGACAACACAACACCCAGTCCCTGAGTGGAGAAAATCTCCGACCCAGCCGGGAATCGAACCCGGGCCCGTAAGATTGAATTCTGTCATGCTGACCACTTTTTTATTTTTATTTCTTTTTTTATTTTTTTGTTTTTTTTATATTAATCTAATAATAAAGTATCAGAACCTAATAAAAAAGCGAGTGGGAGGAAAAAAAATTTGGTAGTGCCAAGGGGCGAACCACCGCCACAACTAACAACTCTGTACAGGACAGTGACGCTACTCATTACGCTGTTTTAATGGATTTTCTTTTTTTGTTTATTTTTTATTTTTTTCTTATTTTTAATTTTTAGAAAGCCCCTTAGGAAAATGGAACTACAAAAAAAACCTCAACTTTTCGTCCCATAACAAAAAAATCTGATCCACTTCAGGCGTTGGCTCCTGACTAAACCTACCCCAGAGAGTTGGCTATACAGGGTGTTAGAAAAAGGTACGGCCAAACTTTCAGGAAACACTCCTCACACACAAATAAAGAAAAGATGTTAAGTGGACATGTGTCCAGAAACGCTTAATTTCCATGTTAGAGCTCATTTTAGTTTAGTCAGTATGTGCTGTACTTCCTCGGTTCACCGTCAGTTGGCCCAATTGAAGGAAGGTAATGTTGACTTCGGTGCTTGTGTTGACATGCGACTCATTGCTCTACAGTACTAGCATCAAGCACATCTGTACGTAGCATCAACAGGTTATTGTTCATCACGAACGTGGTTTTGCAGTCAGTGCAATGTTTACAAATGCGGAGTTGGCAGATGCCCATTTGATGTATAGATTAGCACGGGGCAATAGCCGTGGCGCGGTACGTTTGTATCGAGACAGATTTCCAGAACGAAGGTGTCCCGACAGGAAGACGTTAGAAGCAATTGATCGGCGTCTTAGGGAGCACGGAACATTCCAGCCTATGACTCGCGATTGGGGAAGACCTAGAACGATGAGGACACCTGCAATGGACGAGGCAATTCTTCGTGCAGTTGACGATAACCCTAATGTTAGCGTCAGAGAATTTGCTGCTGTACAAGGTAACGTTGACCACGTCACTGTATGGAGAGTGCTACGGGAGAACCAGTTGTTTCCGTACCATGTACAGCGTGTGCAGGCACTATCAGCAGAAGATTGGCCTCCACGGGTACACTTCTGCGAATGGTTCATCCAACAATGTGTCAATTCTCATTTCAGTGCAAATGTTCTCTTTACGGTTGAGGCTTCATTCCAACGTGATAAAATTGTAAATTTTCACAATCAACATGTGTGGGCTGACGAGAATCCGCACGCAATTGTGCAATCACGTCATCAACACGGATTTTCTGTGAACGTTTGGGCAGGCATTGTTGGTGATGTCTTGATTGGGCCCCATGTTCTTCCACCTACGCTCAATGGAGCACGTTATAATGATTTCATACGGGATACTCTATCTGTGCTGCTAGAACATGTGCCTTTACAAGTACGACACAACATGTGGTTCGTGCACGATGGAGCTCCTGCACATTTCAGTCGAAGTGTTCGTACGCTTCTCAACAACAGATTCGGTGACCGATGGATTGGTAGAGGCGGACGAATTCCATGGCCTCCACGCTCTCCTGACCTCAACCCTCTTGACTTTCATTTATGGGGACATTTGAAAGCTCTTGTCTACGCAACCCCGGTACCAAATGTAGAGACTCTTCGTACTCGTATTGTGGACGGCTGTGATACAATACGCCATTCTACAGGGCTGCATCAGCGCACCAGGGATTCCATGCGACGGAGGGTGGATGCATGTATCCCCGCTAACGGAGGACATTTTGAACATTTCCTGTAACAAAGTGTTTGAAGTCACGCTAGCCGGCCGCGGTGGCCGTGCGGTTCTGGCGCTGCAGTCCGGAACCGCGAGGCTGCTACGGTCGCAGGTTCGAATCCTGCCTCGGGCATGGGTGTGTGTGGTGTCCTTAGGTTAGTTAGGTTTAAGTAGTTCTAAGTTCTATGGGACTTATGACCTAAGATGTTGAGTCCCATAGTGCTCAGAGCCATTTGCAGTCACGCTAGTACGTTCTGTTTCTGTGTGTTTCCATTCCATGATTAGTGTGATTTGAAGAGAAGTAATAAAATGAGCTCTAACATGGAAAGTAAGCGTTTCCGGGCTCATGTCCACATAACATATTTTCTTTCTTTGTGTGTGAGGAATGTTTCCTGAAAGTTTGGTCGAATCCTTTTTGTAACACCCTGTATACCAGGAGAAATATGGGAAAGCAAGGTTAGTGCTATCCTTACAAACAAAACAAAATCTTCCTTTTTCTGAATTTTATTTTTATTGTTTTTATTGTTTTTTTTGTTTAGTTTTGTTGTGTAATTGATCAGAGGCCTTCAGCGCCCCTCTGGTAATATATTGAGTCACGTCTTCTAGAAATTTATGTGTTCCGTTCAATTGTTCAGAAATGTTCATTGGTTCAAACAGGAAAACTTCTTCTCTCTTGGCTTAACACACTCCAGCTCCGAGGCGGGTTGTGGAAAGCACTCCCAAGGAAGTTCGAGAATAATTGTATTTTGGGTGACGGACAATGACATAATGACGGTCATTGAGGTATGTCCAAAAATCGAGTACAGGGTCTACAGTTTGTCCAAATAGATAGTGAATGACATTTCCGCGAATCCAATTCACAGCATTGGTCTTTGTCCGAGGAAAATAGTCACATTCCGGAAATAATAATGAAAGGAGAGTAATCCGATCCGGAATGTCCCGCTTTAGAAAAGTCACAATACGACGAATCAAGTGCCAAACCTCCGCCGCCGTTCCGCAAACAAACCGATGTTCGTCATTGTCTGGAACTCCACACGTGGAACATGGAGGTGATTGGGCGAGGTGGGTACGATGAAGGCGAAATTGGTTGATTTGCTTACTATTGACAGTTAGGTACCAGACAGATTGAACATTCGTGTAAAGGTAACAGGCGAACACCGCGCGCCATACATGACGCCAGTCAACCTGGGGGAACTTTTGTTCAATCAGGTTAGGTGGACGACCTAATTGGAGGACATTGTATACTGCCTTTGTCTTGAGTAAAAGCTGTCTTGGTAAGGTGAGGCGTAGTTAACTGAGTTCAAGAAAGAAGTATTGTATATAATACTGCCCTTGTCTTGAGTAAAAGCTGTCTTGGTAAGGTGAGGCGTAGTTAACTGAGTTCAAGAAAGAAGTACCGTATATAATGGAACTATGCCGGAACATCCGAGATCATCACTGGGGCTGACAGTGAGACCGTCGTATATGCCGACAGGAGGAGACCAGTGAGACTCGTTGGGCAACGCGTCCATACCGTCATCTGGGAGCTGATAAATAGGGCGCAAGCTCTATCCGGCACGTGAAACAGACCTATCCCACCTCGTTCACGGGGAAGAGTAAGGGTTGCATAGATAACTTTCAACAACAGCCCAGAGCTGACGAAAGATGTCATCGCTGCCAACATGCGACGTGCAACAGTAAGCGGGAAAGGTAGAACTTGTGCTACATGGGGAACTCGGGATGCGATTTATATATATTTACGTATCGAGCTCGTTGTAGAATATCTAGCGATCGAAGGCGATGGTCCATAAGGCCTGCTCTGATCATTAAAAGGAGGCGTCGGCAGATGATGGTGGCTGAACGCCGGAGATCAGATGAAAACTCTATTCCCAAACAGCGAATGGTATCAACGGTGGTGAAAGGTGTAACGCACTCCACGGGAAGTCCGGTGCCAATGAACATAACTTGTGGCTTACGTACGTTTAAAGAGCTACCTGATGCCTCACCATAAGTCGCTACCCACGTCAAAACAGCTCGAACCTCGTCGGCATGACGTAAACAGATGACTACATCGTCAGCATAGGCCGTCCAACAGAATCGGTAGCGATCTATGGACAACCCTACCAAACGTTGTCTTAGTCTAGTCCACATAGCAAGGATTCCAAGGAAAAGGCGTACAAAATCGCTGACAGAGGGCAACCTTGACGTGCTGATCGACCTATTTTTATCGGAGGAGTGAGTCTGCCATTGTACATAATCCTGGATGAGGCACCCCGCAGAAGGCGCATCACTACCGTGATAACGGCGACTGAGAAACCCATATGGTGGAGAACGGTCGTAAGGAACGAATGGTCAACCCTATCAAAAGCTTGACTGAAGTCCAAAGACGTAAGTTCCCCAGAGACGCGTTGTGCCTGGGTAACGGCGATCATATTCCTGTAGCTGTATAAAGCCGTGCGGATATTATTATCCCCTCCCAAAGATGCTTGGTCTGGCGACACAAAATATCGGGCAACGTTTTTAAGTCGTGCCGCCAAAAGGTGAGTGAAGAGTTTCATATCACTGTTAAGGAGGGTGATGGGCCGATAATCAATGATATTGTTGCCACCATGCGGTTTATGTACAGGAATAATAATGCCTTCCATGAAAGCGTCCGGCACTGGTTCTTCCGGAGACATCAGTTCCCGACAGATGGAGGTGAAGGTGGACTCTAACAAGTCACGGAAGGTCCGATAAAATTCGAGGGGAAGACCGTCGGGTCCTGGGAAGCGATTGATGGTTCCTGCCCGGATCGCATCGCGGACTTCATAATCAGTCACCTCTGACATCAAGTCAATCGCCGCATCTCCTGGGATACCACCGAAATTGAGCTGTGAGACTTTCTCGATCAACTCTGGGGAATGTGGAATTGCGGCGTAGAGCTGCTGGTAGTGGGGGTGAAACACATTCCTTATTGCAGATTGCGTTACGTAGCGACGCCCTTCTAGGTCTGTTAGGACGTGAATCAATTTGCGGCGTCGATTTTGGCGTTCTTGGATGATATGGTACGTCGACGGATGTTCATGAGGCATGTGACGAGCAGTTCAAATGGCTCTGAGCACTATGGGACTCAACTTCTGAGGTCATTAGTCCCCTAGAACTTAGAACTTGTTAAACCTAACTAATCTAAGGACATCACACACATCCATGCCCGAGGCAGGATTCGAACCTGCGACCGCAGCGGTCTCGCGGTTCCAGAATGCAGCAGCGCCTAGAACAGCACGGCCACTTCGGCCGGCATTCTCGTAGGATCCTGTAGTAAACGTCCATTGTGCTCTTCCTCCAGGCGACAACATCTTTGCCATACCGGATCAAAGTTTTTCGAAGAGCAGGTTTTGCACACTGGATCCACCAGGATATGGTAGACGGATACGTGAGACGGCATCTATTACATGTGATCCAAGTGTCTTCTATTAAAATCCGACAGTCAGGTGGATTAAGAAGTGCCGTGTTCAGTTTCCATAAACCATGTCCGTGCCATACTGCCTGTCTTGTGAGAACAACATCACAGAAGTAAGCCTTATGATCTGAGAAAGCAACAGGCCAGATTTCAGCCCGTCGAGTGAGTTGAATTAGGGATCGCGAGATGTAGATGCGATCTAGTCGGCTAGAGGAGTGCGCAGTGTAGTACGTAAAGCCCAAAAGATCACCGTGAACATGTCTCCACGTGTCGACAAGTTGTAGCCGCGTGACGACTGTTGAGTGACGCGGCAATTGATCCTGAGGTCGCTGGGTGCAGTTGAAGTCTCCACCCATGACCTAGTCATCGAGTGGTCCCATAAAAAGGGGTGTAACTTCATTCGCGAAGAAGGCATTCTGTTCACGACGGTAGCTGGAGCCCGACGGCGCATAAATGTTGACGATGCGTACACCAAAGAGAGTAAGGGCCATACCTCTGCAGTTGGGGAGGTATAGGACATCTTCGGCAGGAAGACCTTCTCGTAAGATGATGGCAACACCACTACCGTTGTCCGAAGCGGGAGTAAGATGCGACGTGAAGCCATGTGGTGGTGAAAAATCGGCGACATGCACTTCCTGAAAAAGCGCAATATCTATGTCCGCATCATAAATCATATTGTGGAGCAGCGCTAGTTTGTGGGGCGCACGAATGGTCGCGAGGTTAATCATTGCGACACGATAATGCTGGTGTTGGAGCCCCACAGGCACAGGTGGGGCTCCTTCTTCAGGAGCGAGAGGTCGACGACCGTGCCTGTCCGCTGAAGAGGCTGCTATTGTGGAGAGTTTGCGGGCGCGGGCGCAACCGATGGGGGCGCCCCATCATCAGAACCGTCCACCCCAGTCCCTTCGATCTCCACGTCGTCTGCCCAGGAGACTGATACTGCGGTAGGGCATCGGCTGTGCACATCATCCACGTGGAGAGGAGACGTAGTTTTCGGCTCAGCGGATAGTCTCTCTTCAACGTCGACCTGTGGTGGCGACGGCGCCAGTAAGGAGGGGTGTTCGTTGACAGTGGTCCCCTGTGGCGGGTCGTTCGCATCAGACGTTTGGTCATCAAAGAGCGGTTTGTCGTCCATATTCGGGTCTGCAACCCTGGTATCCACCCGTAGAATGGATTCATCAGGGGGTGTACGGCTACGTTTCTTTCTTTTTCGTGTCGATCCTTGTTTTCGAACATGTCGTTCAGAGTCCGTTTGCAGGGGCTTTCGTCTGACTCCGGACCAGTCTGAAGGAAAGCAGAAGTAGGTACCACTCCCGAATCAACGTCCATCGCAGTAGCATTTTCAGTCACAGTGCTGCGACGATTCGGCAGGTCAGGATCTGGCGTCTGTGGCACTTCAGAAGGAATCTCAGTAGCGGTTGCATCTACCTGGACGACGTCAACGGAGCAGGAAGACCCTGTGTAGAGGTGCTACCTTCCTGGACAACCTTGGCATATGTGACAGGAATCTGAGTGATCACCGCTTGGGACGCTTCCTCGCCGACCGGCGTCTGGATCAGGCGGCGTCGCATGCAGGCGGATCTGGCATGGCCTTCTTGTCCACAACCCGCACATGTTCGGGGTTGGCCGTCGTACATGACAATGGCTCACACACCGCCAATTGTCAGGTATGATGGTATATGTTTTTTCAATTCAATTTTGACCTGACGCACACTATTAGGGACATGGTAGGTCGTGAAGGTTTGCTATTTTTCCTCTACGTAACCTATGATGTTACCGTATGGTTGTAACGCAGAGACAACTTCGACCTTCGGCACTTCAAAACGTAGTTCAAACACCCTAATCGTGCGTTGACCGTACTCTGTGAGTGCAAGTGTTACAGCTCCGACGTGACCATCAGAGTATTTGAACTTAAGTCCATTGGCATGTCGGCGAATAACATCTTCACACACCTCGGTGTTTGTCATTTCAATATAAACGACACTACTCGTGATCGAAAAATGGATTCCGAGAACGTGGTTAGGATCTAAACGAACTTCTTCACGTAGGAACGTTTCGACTTCATGTGCACGTGGTCGCGCATGTTCAGCTGGGAAGGAAACTTTAAGGGTCGCACGGCGGTAAGCGCTCGACATGTTGTTCACGGTGGACGGACACAAGCCTTAAAGCTACGACGCGGAAGTAAACAAACCCCGGCAGCGGAGCACTGGCCGGCGCGCGGGGCCGTCCGCACGCTGCCACGGCTGAGAGCCGACACCTTCTCAGCTACCGGGGACGGACAGGCATTTGAAAATGAGATTAACGGACAGTGGCTAACCAAAAATGGCTAGAGAACAAATGTAGCTGTACAAGCATCTACGACTAGACGAACAAAATCTGCCACCTATAGTAGAATTAAAGAAACCTTTGGAGGAAAGATAAGCATTTTGTAAATATCAAGAGTTCAGACAGGAAACCAGTACTAAGCAAACTAAGCAAAGAAGGGAGAGTTGGAAGTTAGAAATGAATTTATAGAGGTTCTATGTAACGAAATCAAGTTTGAATACAATGCAATAGAAACAGAAAAGAAAGCAGGCGAAGATGAGATGAGAGATGTGACACTGAGAGACGAATTTGACAGGGCATTGAACAAGGCCCCTGGAATAGACAAAATTCCATCACAATTATTGATATCCCTGTAAGAGCCAACCACGACGAAATTATTCTATTTGATGTGCGAGATATATGGTACAGGTGGAATATCCTCAGACTTTAGAAAGAACGTAATAATTTCACGTAAGAAAAAGACAGCTTGTGACTGTCGTGAATACCACTTATCCATTACTTTAGTAAGTCATGGTTGCAAAACATGACACGAAATATTTACAGAAGAATGGAAGAGTTTGTAGAGGCCGTCGTTGGAGATCAATTTGTGTTCAAAATTAATATAGGGAAAGGCGATGCAATACTGACTCTATAACTTACCCTAGAACATAAGTTAAAGAAAGGAAACCTGTATGTATAGTATTTTTAAATTTGGAGAGAGTTTTTGCGATGTTGATTGGAATACATTCTTCGGAATTCTGAAGAAACCAGGTAAGAAATACGGGGGATGGAGAGTTATTTATAATTGGTGCAGAAACCAGACTGCAGTTAAGAGTCAAAGGACATGAAAGGGAAGCAGTAGTTCAAAGGGGAGTGAGACAGGGTTGTGGCGTATCTCCGATGCCATTTAGTGTATATATAAAGCAAGAGTAAAGCAATTAAACATCAGTGAGGAGAGGTTAAAACTTCGAGGTTTACAGATGACATTGTAATTCTATTAGGGACGGCGGAAGATCTGAAAGTGCATTTGAACGGAATGTACAGTGTCTTCAAAAAAGATTATAAGATGAATATCAATAAAAACAAAGCAATTGTAATGGAATGCAGCCGTAATAAATAGGCGAATAATATTAAGAAACGAGGCACTAAAAGTAGAAAGTGAATTTTGCTATTTGTTCAAGAAATACCTGATAATGTCCGGTATGGAGAGAATATAAAATGAAGGCAAGATTCACATTTCTGTAATAGTGGAATTTGTCGTTTATAATATAAATTTAAATGTCAGAAAGTCTTTTCTGAAGATATTTGTCTAATGTGTAGCATTTTATGGAAGCGAAACTTGGACGATAAGTAGTTCACACAAGAAGTAACTGCCGGCCGTGGTGGCCAAGCGGTTAAAGGCGCTACAGTCTGGAACTGCGAGACCGCTACGGTCGCAGGTTCGAATCCTGCCTCGGGCATGGATGTGTGTGATGTCCTTAGGTTAGTTAGGTTTAAGTAGTTCTAAGTTCTAGGGGACTGATGACCTTAGAAGTTAAGTCCCACAGTGCTCAGAACCATTTGAACAAGAAGTAACTACTAACTTTTGAAGTGTGATGCTATAAAAGAATGTTGTAGTTTAAATGGGTAGACTCAATGAAAAATGAGGAAGTAATAAATCGAGTCGTGGGAAAAAGAAACTTACGGTACAAAGTGACTTACAAAAGGGATCAGTTAATAGGGGACATCCTGAGGCGTCAACAATCGGTAACGGTTACTTTGATAAGTGAAGGAAATGTTGTGGTAAAAGTTTTGGAGGCACATCAAGGCTTGACTACTGTAATCACATTCCATATCCCGTAATTATTAACTAAAGAGAAGACAAAACATTAAATGATCAAATCACTTTCAAATACATATTGGCTTAGAACTATATATCGCCACTTCGGCTTAAAGGCTCGAGCGCTAGCATATCCTGCGCTCTTAAGGAATTAGCTTCTGGAGTAACACAGCCACTATACTCTGATCAACCATAACGTTGTGACCAACTACCTAATAGCCGGTATGTTCACGTTTGGTACGGTAAACGGCGGCGATGCTTTGTTGCGTGGAAGCAATGAGGTCTTGGTAAATCGCTCGAGGGAGTTGGCACAACATCTGCGCACGTACGTCACATAATTCCAGTAAATTCCAAGGGGCGGGCGATGAGCTCTGACGCCACGTTCAATCACATCTCATATGTGCTCGATCGGGTTCAGGCCTGGCGAGTTGGTGCGCAAGCACTTCAATTACAACTCGTCACTGTGTTCCTCCAACCACTCTATTACACTTCTGGCCTTGTGGCATATTGCATTATCTTGTTGAAAAATGCCACTGCCGTCGGGAAAAATGATCGTCATGAAGGGGTGTACATGATCTGCAACCAGTGTACGATACTACTTTGCCGTCATGGTACCTTGTAAAAGCTCCACTGGAACAGCGGATGCTCTCTTACCTTTTAACCAAGGCATAATGGGGCCGCCCCGAGAAGATCTTCGTCCCGCATTACAGGCGACAAAGAGCTGTTCCGCTGGAAGACGACGTATTCGCGCCCTTCCATAGGCATGATGAAGATGTCATAGGGGTTCATCAGACCGTGCAACGCTCTGCTTCTGCGCCAACGTCCAGTTCCGTTGTTGCTGATGTCGTGGATGTTGTGCTAACATTGGAACATACATGGGTCATGGCTGCGGACTCGCATCGTTAGGAGTGTTCGGTGCACTGTATCTTCAGAGACACCTGTACTTTGTCCAGAATATAAGTCTGATGTTAGTTCCACCAAAGTTCACCACCTGTCCTGTTTTGCCGGTATGCGCAGCCTACGACGTCCGGCAACTGTAATGAGCGGTGGTCGCCCAACCCCACGATATCTGGACGTGGTTTCACCTTGGTTTCGCCACATGTTGAAGACACCTTAGCACTCCTCGAATACCCGACAAGTCGTGCAGTTTCCGAAATGCTTGTGCGGTGTCTCCGGGCCATCACAATCTGCTTTCGGTCAAACTCAGATAGATCGCGCGCCATCCCTATTCTACAAACGGATGGAACGCTCACTGATACTACATGCACCATGCGTGTGTCTGATTAGCAGGTGACACTCCTGTCGCATGGGCGGTGTAGTGGGACGCGAAATTGGAGCGTCACCCATCCACCACTGTCAGCCCAGTTTGCAGATGAATATAAGTTTAATTTAGTTTTTTGTTTACGTATTTTTGTAATATTTGTAATGGTTGTGAATTGTCTAAAGTTTTGTATTTATTTTTTATGTTTCATGTACGGAGAGGGCGGCGCAACGAACGGAGACAGCATCTTCGCTGCCGGGACCAGAGAGAAAATTGCTGGCCACTATACGTCGCTGGTCGACAGCCAAAGAGCCACAGAAGATCCTGAAACCGAGTTGTTGCGTCGTGCTTCTAAAAATTGAAAATTAAGAATTTGTAATGTTTCTACAACAATGACGTCTTAGAAAGTTTAATCATGTTGTAAATGTTCAGTTCTGTCTTGTCAAGGCTCAGGTTGACGTCTATATGTAGGAAGATAATAAACTAGTGGATGCTACTAAAGTTTAAATACGTGTTCCGAGAATTTATTTATGAAGAATTATGTTACGTAATTTATTTGACAAGATTATTAATTTTTGACAACGTCCATCGCGAGTTTGAATCTCGAAAGTTTATTCAGTGTGGTTCTAATATTTATTAAAGCAGATCACTTGCATTAATATAATTTCTGAGGAGAAACAAACGACATCTAAATTGAAAAAAAGTTTGCGCAAACCAATTGGACTGAGTGACGAAATGCTGCGCATACGACTCAAATGATGATGTTTTAATTGCAGTTTCGTTCAAGAACCATTCCGAGACAAATTTAAAAAAGGTTTTAAATAATTTTGAAGTGTGTTGTAACTGACGTAGGTGACGAAGTCTGCACATGGTCATATGTCAAAAGAAAATCATTCATACAAAACTTACGTCGTTACACTACAGCGGTATATCTAGATAGTGGGTTGGTGGTCATGATGTTCTGGTTGATCAGTGCAGGTGAATGCACAGTAAAATGAAAAAAAATTGTTTTTCATGGAATAAATGTACATGTTGCTTAGACTTTTCCAAGGATCTTGACATTTCTATATACACTTACCAGAGTGTTTATTCATTAACTGCGGCCTTGCTTGATAAAAAAATAATAATTTAAGAATATCTTCTACTTACACAACTGTAAAACAAGGCACGAGACCCCAAATACTTTTTCGAAGTAGACATTTACCTCTTATTGTATTTTTCGACTAAGAGTGCAAACTGGACCTAGCAAGTGTAGATGGATACAAAACAAGGAATACGATTTCCTTGTTTACAATCATATTGGAAGTACCACTAAATAAAAACATAACTTACTTTCTCCAACTTCTATAAATACGTTACAGCTCCTGCTGGTGGTAATAGCGGTGGGCCATTCAGTTTTATAAGTCGTTGTAAGAATACCTTCGTTAACTTGACAGTAATACGAGACATCGATATTACAAACTGATGTTAAAAGTGAAATGTTGACAATTGCTAGAGCGCGAAGTTCAGGCACAAGTATTTCAGATAACACGACGTGAATACACCAGAACATCCCTATAACAACAGAACCGATAGAACCGAAACAGAACACTGTCAAGAGGTCTGCTTCTGTTCACTTTGATTACTGTTCACAAGGTACTCTTAGATTAAGTTCACACATTCTCTTACCAAATGAAGCTATTCATTTAAACTAACAATCGACGTTTTGGGAAAATCTTAGTTGTGTAGAGTAAATTAAATTTGACGGCACAGCCAATAAATTTTTCATGATAAAGCACTGCTGTTGTAATCCCGTCAGACTACCAGCTTCCTAAATAAAGATAAACGTAAGGTTGCTTTAGGGTCTACATTCATCCAATCTGAATATGTATACACATATTTCCTCATCTCATTGAGGGAAGTTTAAAGTATCTACGACCGTGGAATTTCATCAGTGATTGTAGTACTTCTTCATCACAGTGGAGGAAAGTGCACATGACGTACTGATAGGTGGTCGAGGCGGTTTTCATGTGCACTGAGTGACCACAAACGTCCGACGTCACTTGCGCACCTCTACGTGTTATGCCGAATCCGGCTGTAGAAAAAGTAGCCTCTCTTCCCCTGCATCCCTCGTGTTCCACCATGTTTTGTGCTCTTATGCTATGTGTTCACCCGTTCAGGAAGACGGTCCTTTCGATATCTGTATCGGCTAAGATAACTGATCCAAAACGTGTTGTTTAAAGAAGAAGAAAAACAGATTGTCGTCCAGATCTCCATGTCCAGACATTCTGCCTGCTTACACAACCACAGAAATGGTCGCGTTATTATTTATTGGGTATTGACTTCTGAAGAACCTCATACTATTCGCTAATGGCGAAAGAATTTTCACAAGACGCCTGCCCTTTAATGAGAACATTAGGTGAGAATTTACCGGTCGAACTGCGTGTTAATAACGATGTTATATTTTCTAGCAGTAACAGTATTCTCCAGCAACTACAGCCTACACATTTCCGTCTAGAGGAGATATACACTCAAAGACGGAAGCGCTTCTATATCGGGCTGCAAGCGACAGATACAGCATTCCGGGATGTATACGCACAAAACTTAATTCGCCGTCTGTGCGATCTCGCTCTTGTATCTGTCGCCATAAAGCCGAAGCGGCCCAATCCTGTGCGCAGGGTGTTGGAAGTGCTCCCAGATGGAGGTCACCGACGATTTAGAACAGCTATATCTCCCACTGACGAAGAACCAGTTCTGCATTCATGTCAGCATCCTTTCGGTTCAATTTACTGCATCTTTATGAACAGGCAAGTATAGAACAGAAGTAAAACAAAAGTAAAATTCCCATCTTTAAATAATGATAACTGTGGGGTCACCGCCAGACACCACACTTGCTAGGTGGTAGCCTTTAAATCGGCCGCGGTCCGCTAGTATACGTCGGACCCGCGTGTCGCCACTGTCAGTGATTGCAGACCGAGCGCCGCCACACGGCAGGTCTAGAGAGACGTCCTAGCACTCGCCCCAGTTGTACAGCCGACTTCGCTAGCGAAGCTACACTGACAAATACGCTCTCATTTGCCGAGACGATAGTTAGCATAGCCTTCAGCTACGTCAATTGCTACGACCTAGCAAGGTGCCATTACCAGTATATTGAGATTGCACTTATGTATCATCAAGAGCGACGTACACCAATTATGCATTAAAGTTAAGTATTCCAGGAACTACGTTCTTTTCTTACTAGACTCAACTACTTTACTGTTCCAGACCTCACGCCAGTCTGCGTGAGCTTAACGCGTGTATTTCGGCATCCTCGCATAGTGACTTGGCTGTCTTGCCAAGTCACAACAATAACAGCCTGATTTTTGTTTAGTTTCAGTGAAGCAGACATCCACATGAAATTATCAAACCGCGTTTGTGACAGTAACAAGCAATATGCAGTTTATGATTCGATCGTTTATCATAGGCAGTGGGATTTTACCGAAGTCCCTGGTAGCCAGAGTGCCTCACAAAACAGAAATTCCTTGTGAGGGATGAGAGACGCGCGCCGTTTGACAGGTGACTCGGTGTGATGGGAGCCCCGACACAGGTTGGCACAAATGGTTCAAATGGCTCTGAGTACTATGGGACATAACTTCTGAGGTTATGAGTCCCCTAACTAACCTAAGGACATCACACACATCCATACCCGAGGCAGGATTCGAACCTGCGACCGTAACAGTCGTGCGGTTCCAGACTGTAGCGCCTAGAACCGCTCGGTCACTGAGACCGGCACAGGTGGGCGCAGCGTCCCGGGAAGTGGCGCGTGCAGTCGTGTAGTCGGCTAGCAGGCGGCTCGTCAACCCCTGCTACTGGCGGAATGCGGCGCCTGCGAAGTAAGTAGGCTGTCATCAGGCAGCAAGGGCTACTGCGAATGGTTTTACCCGGACGCATAGGTGATGCTGGCTCACGCGTGGTGTGAGGGTGCCGCCGTATCGTAAACTCAGAGACCACATGTTATCTCACAGCCAGCACATAAAGAAAATACATAATACGGATACAGAATACTCAATGACACCACATACAAGACGGAAACTTGGTGAGGAACTACGCCTAAACGCCCACCCTGTAGATATTACAGTACCTTAGACAGTGAGGGTGAAAAATATAAATGTACCTATTGCCTTTAAAAGTGAGTATCTTAGACGACCGTGAACAACAAATCGTCTACAGATAGTCCCTCTACAGCACTTCGGAAAACAACATCATAGTTTCTATTAGCGCTGTACAATTTTAAACCCTGTATGTTCACCCTGAGTTTTGAAAACGAACTTTAGTGTGTAACAAAAAGCATAATAATAAGTATAGCGGCAGTAATAGATAACAGATTGAGAAAATTATCTGTAGAAGTTTGATTCTGAGTATGTTTAGTGTAGATAATAGTAAATAATGGTAATGTTGACTATTGACTGTCTTTCTCAATAAAATAAAAATAATCAAAGACCAAGGACTTCAGGAAGTAAATAATGCCACCATGGAAAAGTCGGCGAAATTCAGGTCCTAATTCATGTATAATGCTTACGATAGCTACACGTTTAATGTAATTTTTAATTGTACAACTAGCGAAATACATTGCACTCGATGTTTCGATAAACGGAACTTGAAACTGGTATTTTTTAACAGCACAAATAAATCAGCACAAAGGCGCTAGTCATGAGTACCCTTTCTAATTATATGTGCGGTATATGTAATTTTATCGGTTTTGGATCGACATATCGAGGCTACGTAAGGGCAACGGCTACCACAGATTGGAGATCAGGAATGAAGGTATCGGATAATATGCTGATGATACGACTTATTGGTGCCATGCAACAACAGCACAAAGCTTAGAGAAACTATCGTCAGAACATATAAGGAATCTGTAACCGTTTAAATAATGTGGAGGATCAAACCAAGCGCCGATAAAAGTCAACTCATCATTTTTCATTACAAAAACCTGACTCAGTAGCAACCACAAACATCGCCCGGACAGGCCGTGAAGGCCCAACTGTACCGACATGTCGCTGTGCCATCCTCAGAGCCCTTAGGCGCCATCGGATGTGGATACGGAGGGGCGTGTGGTCAGTGCACCACTCTCCCGGCTCTCGTGGCCGGAGCCGCTACTTCTCAGTCAAGTAGCTCCTCTGTTGGCCTCACAAGGGTTGAGTGCAGCCCGCTTGCCGACAGCATTCGGCGGACCCAGACGGTGACCCACCCAAGACCTCGCCTAGCCCGACAGCGCTTAACTTCCGTGATCTAACGGGAACCGGTGTTACAAATACGGCATGGCCGTTGCCCTACACCAACCATAGGACACAGAAAATCTGCGTGTATCCTTATGGGGCAAACAAGTAGCACCAACCAAACTGCTAAATACCTTGAAACAATTTTCGACAGTTCAAATGGCTCTGAGCACTATGGGACTCAACTTCTGAGGTCATTAGTCCCCTAGAACTTAGAACTAGTTAAACCTAACTAACCTAAGGACATCACACACATCCATGCCCGAGGCAGAATTCGAACCTGCGACCGTAGCGGTCTCGCGTTTCCAGACTGCAGCGCCTACAACCGCACGGCCACTTCGGCCGGCATTTTCGACAGTACTCTGACTCACAGACAGGCCATAATGGAACTAATACTAAAGGCGCGAAATCTCAGCCAAATTCCATGGCGGTAATAAACGCACACTTATCTATACTCACTGCCGCATCATCAGACCAGTATTAGAATACGCCGACCCGTTTCGATGACGTGTACTGCTCAAACACATCAAGATCTTCACCACTGGAAGAAGAATGTTAAGCATAGCTGTTAACACCAGACCTAGAACCAGTAGGAGAGACCTGTATCAAGTAGCACTTATTCAGCCACTAGAGTAAAGAATAATAATATTGTCAGCCAATTTTGGGAGATGAGGATTAGCTTCAGAAACTAAAACAACATAACTGTTCAAACAACCACCGATACGATTTTACAAGACATTAATATCCCTACCCACCCATTGTCATAGCAAGAACAATACGAACAACATATCCCGGATCTTAAAACTATGATGGAATAATAGATGAAAAAGACATCTTGCAACTTAGGTGCGTCAATGCCGACTGAGGTTTTTTTAAGATAGGTTTTCCCTCAGTTGTAACGTATATACTAGGGTTTTTAATGTTCCTCCACATGGAAGATAAATTAAAAAATCAAACAATAAGTTGAAATAGAACATCACCTGATATAAATTTTAATAAATATAGACAGTCGTCACAGCAGAACACATAATCTCTGGCCCAAAACCAACCCATCAACTGCTCGAAAATAAGCCCGCATCTCTTTTAGGTATGGAACAAGAATTAAAAAAAAGTTTATTTTGAGAGATCGGCGAGTACGGCCGAGTACAGCATAGCAACGTCTCAGTCACGACTGAAGTGCTTAATTATTTTCCCTGCACCTAGTTTAGGGACCTACAGGAGTCCCACTAGAGTTCGTAGGCGTAGAGAAGTTTTCGACAGCTACGCTGGTGGACTTATAACACTAATGTATTTCACTCTTTTCCCTAACAAACGAACATTTATTCCTGTCACGGTCTAACAATACCACCACTTGCAAAGTAGATTAGAAACCAGATTAATAATGTTGCTCACACAACATATATATTTGCTTTATCGGGCAACAACAAAATTATTGACTGTAGATGGTATCGTCAGAATGGAAATAATGAAGTCACTGTAAAAAGTCATTAATAATTAATTGTAAAAAGTCTTGAATGGATTCCCACGTAGATTTCGTCGAAGTTGTTATGACTCATCTTGTTGATTCTACGGTGATTCCACTTTGACAGCTAGAAGGTCCAGATCTGTATTTTAGGAATATTTGAAGTCCTAACAAATGCGTTTTCAGGAAATTCTTAATGATTAAACAATCCCAGATCAGAACAATCGTATGGTAGAAATAATTTTTGACTTGGTTTCCACGATCCACATTTTTATTAAACTTCTTGTAAATTCACATATACTATTTCTTAATTGTCATATCATCAAGAAAACAGTTTTGTATTAATCTTCATATGTTTAATTTCCACTTTAACCAAACACAAGACTTGACTGTTCTTTTACAAAGCGAAATAACAACTTAACTTCTGCAAAGTGAAACACGGACTACTCTGCCAGCATTCGTGCCAAAACGGTTACTAGTAAGTCAAAGATTATGACAGACTCACAGAAATGATTACACACAAGAACCAAATCACTGTAATATATCGATACACCGGAGTACCTATACATTAATAAAACCAAATGTGAATATTGTCACAGAAATATGTCTGTTACTTCGCAGAAAAGTAGTACGATATTCCTGGTATCGAGAACTGGGGTTGGAGTGCCGTAATGGTCACGTAAATAAAGAACCGTTACAACGGGAAAGGCACATATAACACTAAGATGCCGCGAAACACGCTAATTTTACCCTGTGAGGAGATTTAGAAGATTGACTGCGCGTGTGTCTAATCGACAAAGATATCGGACTATAATTTTAAATTTGGTAAAATCATAAACGAATGAAAAAGAAAATGAACGGTCGCCAGCCCAATAAGGCATATTAATTTGGAAGTATATATTTGAGAAAATTGTTAATTGATTTAGTGATACAAACTGTTGTTGTTCTCACGTTGTTAAAGAAGCGTTGAATAAACATTTCATTGCTAAGCTGTACCAAGTTTGTGTGCATTTATTCATTCCACCAACCGTAATCCTGCTTGCAGTTTGACAAAGTTATATGTACTTTACAGTACAATAAGAGGGTAATGCGAAGGGTGTGTGTGTGTGTGTGTGTGTGTGTGTGTGTGTGTGTGTGTGTGTGTGTGTGTGTTTGTGTTTGTGTGTGTGTGTGGCCGTGCCGTAAACACATCCGACGCAAACATACTCTATAAACCGATCACACACTTGGTTAACACCTACGACATGCAGAGACAGTGGGAGGAAGGCATTTAATACCTCGCAGCTGCTAAAAACTGTGAATGTAGGTTACATTCAGAAGCCCAAAAAACTTATCAGCCCTAAGTAGCTAATTAAAAGCTGGTTGTAATCTCTATAATTACAGTTCGGAATCCGGTAAAAGTTATTAATCAACGCAGAGATTACTGCTGAGCCTTTGATTTAAATATTGACTATTAGATTTGCGAATGCTATGAAAAGAGTATTTCATGATGTATGGGAATGTATCTTTTCATCGCTCCGAGAGTCTTTCAATGATACACACTTCACATCACTCAACAGCTCAGAGGAGCTATATCCTCAATGGTGCAGGCCGCAGCGTCGCAATGAACTTACATTGTGAAACATGTCTTTACGTATGTTCTTGTGCGACAGAACGTCTGTGTCCGTGCTGTTGTACGCAGTGTGACTATCACAGCAAACAAGGCCACATAACTGACTTTCGTTTAAGTGAGCGAGAGTGACTGCATGACCTCTGCAATCCCATACCGAAAATCTGAGCCTAGAGTCAATTATAACGTAATGTGGGCCTTGCACACAGTTATCATATAAATATTTCCTTCATGATCTACACAAGGATATATAATTTCTAGCTGATAGGGGTTTTGTGGCCACTTTGAGCAGACTTAAGATATATCCGTTATTAGGAGACCCATATCTGCTGACTACGACAGGGAAAATATTACTGTACAAAGTAAAGAGTATTTACGAGTGCATATCCGTGTTACATAAGCTGGTGCGAATACTGGTTCGCTTTTGCACGATATTTTGTCTGACAACATAAACTCAGTCACTATGTTACCATAGAGGGCCAGATGATGGCACATTCGTCCTGTCGATATATCGGCTGTCGTCCTATCAATGTGTCTACTGTCACCCTATTGATATATCGGCTGTCGTCTATCGTCTCCTCTAGCAAGTGAAATTTTCATATTACAGTGATCTTTGGATGCTGAAGAGTTACTATACGGGCAAAATTCAAGAAACAGAAATAACGTTTCACGGGAGAATCAAAAGCTGCAGCTGACTGGATGACATTCACACTGAAGATATCAGAAGAAAGTATCTCAAGAGTACAGCGAAAACTGGCTCAGTATGGTAAATAACATTAAAGCCTTTTCCTGCGTAGTAGTTTCTTACCAAGACCAGAAACTAAGTACACTTATTAGAAAGGTTTTAAGGAAATGATACAGTCTTTTGCCTCGGATGTCGACTTTTGCGCTTACTATGCACTCTATACATCGAAGAAACAGTGACTGAAAAAAGAGAAAGTTTGAGGAGTGGGATTAAAAATCACGATGAAAAGATATCAGTGATAACATTCGATGAGGACATTATTTCCCTCAATGAAAGTGAGGAAAATTGCAGAGCCTCTTAAAATAAATGGTCTAATTAGCACACAACGCGGATTGAGTTTAAACAGAAGAAAGACGAAAGTAGCAGAAATGAGATTAACGCTAAATTTAAAATCAGAATTGGGGTACACGTCATAGACGAAGTGAAGGGGATCATTATCTTTCAATGAAACTAACACATGGCGGACGTGGCGAGAAGAAGTTAACAATTATCGAACATTGACCTTAATTTAAAGAAGAAATTTCTGAGAATATATATTTGGAGCACGGCATTGTACGTAAGTAAACCATGGATTGTGGGGACTATTCGAAAAAGCGTTCGAGATGTGGTGCCGTAGAAGGATGTTGAAAAGTAGGTGGACTTGTAAGAAATGAAGAGTTTCTCCACAGAATTGTTTCGGAGAGGAACCATGTTAAAAGCATTGATGAGAAGAAGGGACGGGATGATAGGATATGTGTTAAGACTTCGAGTAACTTTTATGTTAATTGAGGGAGCTTCGAAAAAGTTGCAGACGATAACAGGGACTGAAATATATCCAACAAATAACAGAGGACATCGGACGCAAGTCAAAATGTTCAAGTGTATGTGAATTCCTAAGGGACCAAACTGCTGAGGTCATTGGTCCCTATACTTATACACTACTTAAAAAATGGTTCAAATGGCTCTGAGCACTATGGGACTTAACATCTGAGGTCATCAGTCCCCTAGAACTTAGAACTACTTAAACCTAACTAACCTAAGGACATCACACACATCCATGCCCGAGGCAGGATTCGAACCTGCGACAGTAGCAGTCGCGCGGTTCCGGACTGAAGCGCCTAGAACCGCTCGTCCACCGCGGCCGGCCACTACTTAAACTAACTTAAAATAACTCATGCTAATAACAACACACAACACTTGCCCGAGGGAGGACTAGAACCTCCGGCGGGAGGGGCCGCGCAATCCGTGACATGGCGCCTCAAACCGCGCAGCCACACCGCGTGGCAGGAGGCAAGTCGTCTTCCGAGATAAAGAGGTTGGAATAGGAGCGAAATCCATAGCGGAATACAGCAAACGAGCGAGAAGATGAAACCGTGAATAAGAATTAAAAGTTCGTCGTATTGTTGTGTTTACAGCAGGAGTTTCGACCGACTAATTTTTCAGTAATCTGCACAGGCATCTCGGTGTGGCTGAGCGGTTCTAGGCGCTTCAGTCTGGAACCGCGCGACCGCTCGAATACTGCCTCGGGCATGGATGTGTGTGATGCCCTTAGGTTAGTTAGGTTTAAGTAGTTCTAAGTTCTAGGGGACTGATGACCTCAGCTGTTAAGTACCATAGTGCTCAGAGCCATTTGAACCATTTTTGCACAGGCATCTCCTTCAGCTATTCTGACTCTGGTCAAATATATTGCCAATCTCAGCACGACGCTACGTGTGAAAAGTATGGCCTTTGGGTCTGGTGTACTGCAGGTTCTGTTTGCTAACACGGCTGGACCGTCAGTAGAAGGGGAGTTGCGTGGAATGCAGTAGGAAGTAGTGGTCTGGGCTCCGGTCCATGGCCCCTGGAAGTTAGACCGCCGGCAAAACTTTCTCCGCTCGGTATTCCTGAGCTCCGTAAAGGACTGAGACGGGACGCAGCGCCGTAGCTGCGGCCGAGTGGCCGTAAATTAACGCTACGCCCGGCGCTGCCGAGGCTGCTGCGTGGGGGAAAAGCTGGCCGTCTCGCAGGTGAGCGACCGCGCGCTGCTCGCCGTAAGCCGCCGTCTGCGGGCGACACAATCGCTATTATAGAGCCCGAAATCTGTTTGCGTGCTCGGATAATGCTGTGCTGCCCCAGTGACGATCAATACGCGGCAGGCAGGCATGCAGGCGACTAGGAAGGCGGCGCCGCTATCTGCCGCAGACACTCTGCTGACACAGCGATAGCGGGGCAGAGCGCCTAATGCCGGCGCCCCGTCTGTTCGGGACGACGCTGCCTCCCCCCTTCCCTCTCCCAACCACCCCCTCTGAGAAGACACTCCGAGGTCCGGGATAGGCGGCGCAGCAGCGAGTCGAGCCGCGCCGCGCTTATCTCGGCCGGAATGTGCAACCTACGGGGCAGGGGTACTTGTTATCCGTCACTGCATAACGAACCTGGCTCTTCTCGTTGTCGTTCCATTTCTGTAATTCTCTCTCTCTCTCTCTTTGTCTCTCTCTCTCTCTCTCTGCCTCTCTTTGTGTCAAGCTCACACGTACAGCCCACGGAGCGCCATAACAGACTGCCTTCACCGATTTTAACTGCAGTGAATGGTAATTTGTAGAGGACTTAACGACAGTACTCTTTCAAGTTATCGCTCATGTTATAAGTCTTTACTTATTTCTTTATCTGTATTTTTACGATCAGCCTTCCATGTATTTGTACGAAGATGGAGAAACAAGTAACTAAAACAGTATACTTACCGGAATGATGAAAACCATATCCATACTGTTATCATTCATTTTTCTCTACAGTTGCAGTACGCCTACTTTAATTTCGCTGAGGTATCTAACGTTGTTCTAGATTTACAGTTGAATGTATGCTGCCACATAGAAGGTACTGATCTGAACGGTCGCCGGTGTAAAATCAAAAACTTCATTTAATGGTCTATGAACTCCAACGCTGTAATCTCACCCACCACAATAATAACAAAAACTAATTTAAAACGAGCTACCTACAACATTAACTCAGTGAATTCTAGAAAGATAAGTAGTTGATACATGGTTAATAATATCGTCGTATCTCTTAGAGCCATCTGTTGGAAAATGTACTGAACTGGAGGTAGTTTTTTAATTATAAGATGAAATAGGAAATTTTAATATAAGTCATTACAATACTGATAATATATTTATACTGTACATTGCGCAACAGGGTTAAAGGATCACTTTTTCGAAATCTCTTAACTACAACAAATTGAGACCCTTAAGTTTTGAATTTGGCTCAAAGTTGCGTTCAACCATCCTGTATAACGGTGCAAAAGTGTGGCGCCCTGATTCGACGACTCTTCAAATAGCAACGTATCGACAGATGCGAAAAAGTGACACAGCAAAGACGTTCATGCGACGTCAAATTGGACAATTCTCCACAGTGCCATCGCTGACGTGTCAGACGATCAGAAGGTTTTCATATCTTCTCTTATATTTAATTCCTTCTTTGGACGCCTTTGTTGGTGGAGGCCACAGCCACGACGCCCAGCGTTGAAATCACGCGGTTTGCTTGCGAGTGACCGAGAAGAATATTCCAGACACAAAGCCGATCAGAATAGCCACGAAAAGACGTCATAAATGATTTCAATCGTACCATCCCTTTTCCTGGAGTTTGATTACCACATATTTCGCGGTCTAAAGCGACAGGAAGGGCTCTTGACAACCTTTCACAAACATTTCACATTGCTGACACCGTCGGGTATGTCTTCCGTTCTCTAAGCAAACCGTGGGGCTGCTTCCCCATCGAACGTGAACGCAGCCATTTAAAGGGCAGCACGATCGCAATTTTTGTTCTCGTGCACACGTTGTAACCACAAAGGACTTTTCAAATCAGTAGACGACATTAGAACGTGATGCGGAGCAGCTAATGGTGCTTAGGCTTTTTCAACGCTCCTATTTTGTGTCTTCCCTGATCACGGGGCGAGGATGGGTGCGTAAATGAAATTGGCAAGGGGTGCCCCTTAGATCACCCAGTTCCCAAAACCTTCTGTGCCACCTGCCAAACTGTGTTGAAAATTATAAAAATATCCCTGTATATATATAGAACCCTTTCCGACATTCCTCCATCCTCGGTGGCCCCCTTCAAGTACAAGAGCAGGAGTTTAGCAGCGAAAGACCAGCAGCGTGGTCTATCTGCAAGTGCCTTTGACTCTCCTCACTGGTCCTGTCACTCCTGGTACATTCTTCGGTGCTGAACAAAGGCGGGTGGGCGGCACCAAGGGTTTTGCAGAACAGGAAAGTCTTAGAAGAATTCTTTGCCGTTTTATTCACGCTTGTCTCAATGTCTCACCCCTCCTTGATCACGCTGCAGGAGAATACGAAATAGAAAGTATGAAATAGCATAACTACCCTTTGCTGCTTCAGATCATGTCCAAATTTCGTCGAATGATGTTGAACAGTCCATAGTGGTTCCATCCACTACACGAGATTCTGCGCTCCAAAGGCGTCAGACCATGATCAATTTGGATTCAAGCCCTTGCTGTCCTAGGTTTGAAACGTCTGAGGGAGTGCGTAGAGTCAAAGGTTGTCAAGGACATCTTCCTGTTGGTCGCCGCACTTCTAACTGTCTACTTCATCGGCGAAATGTTTATTAATCAACGCCTCAGGCAAAACGGTGATTTCATTGATGTCCTTTATACCACCACCTGGGACTTTTTTGTGTAGATTCTGAGTGGTGTCAGGAATGTTTTCCACGGTACCTCATACGAAAATAGTGAAATTTCAATGCTGTGCATCACCGTTTTAACTTCCATCGCAGAGGCGTCAAAAGAATGCGAGGAATGTGAGGGAAGTGTGACGTCCTTTTCATTGTGCGTTACGTCTGCGGTGGCGTTGGGCAGAACTGTGGTAAAGTTTGGTGCAAATGTGACATCATTAACCTATCTTACATATGACGTGAACTTCTCAGCTGTGGCAAGTTATTTTCACATATGTTGACACCTTGCTGTCTGTAGCGTCGTCCAATCCGAGAGTATTAGCGCAGGGCGCAACAATTTTGCGCCAATACAGAGGAAAGTTGTAGGCGTCTTTGAGCCGAATTTCAAACGTACGCATCACAATAGGTGGTATCCTTTAATTCTGTTGCGCAGTATAATTAACTGTAATGTTGTTTTAGTATAATATGTAATATAACTGATTTAATTTTAACGTTGAAAAACTACAGGAAGCAAAATATAGGTGTAGTATCCGGCATTAGACGTGGTGATTATGTGATAATCTTAGGTAACTTTAATTTAAGCCTCGAAAGTAGAGGGTGAATGCAAGAAGATGGAATACTGAAAAAAGTTAAACAGGAGACAAGGAAATATGTAACAAGAACGAACATCTGAACCAATACTAGCAATACCTTAAAATCATGGAAAGGACCGAACAAACCGGCAAGGAAGGTACTGGGAAAGAAAGACCAACGAAACATAGAAAACGATGGTTGACAGACAATGTAATAAACTTGATTCAGAAAAGAAAAAGTCATAAACAACATCATCACACAAAAATGCAATGAAGCTAAGGAACAGTGGATGAATGGTATATGTTGGGGCATAGAAACAAACATAAATTATGGAATGAATAATGAATCATACAGAAGAATGAAGAAATGAGAAGAAAGGGACAAGTTGTGTTATAGCCCCTAAATGAGTAAACATTACTGAATGCAGATTATAGAGACAAAATTTGGGAGTAATATTTTGAAGAAATTTAAAAAAAAGGAAAAGAAACACCTGTAGAAGAACTGATAGCAGAGAATGTAGTTCATCTCAATATGGAAATGAATCTGAAACAGCACTGAAAGAGCTGAGATCAAATTATGCTGCATGTCTAGACGTCATGCTAGTTGATTAGGGAAATTAAAGAGGAAGTTTTCGAAACTGCAGATTCTTACTACACTTACAAATGTCTTCCAGATAACTTTGTAGAATGTAGGGCAATATTCATTTATAACAAGGAAGTCACAACTCAAATTACAGAACATTAACCTTAGTTTCAAGTCTAGAAACAATACAAATGGTTAAAATGGCTCTAAGCACTATGGGACTTAACATCTGAGGTCATTAGTCCCCTAGACGTAGATCTACTTAAACCTAACTAACCTAAGGATATCACACACATCCATGCCCGAGGCAGAATTCGAACTTGCGACCGTAGCTGCAGCGCGGTTCCGCACTGAAGCGCCTAGAACCGCTGGGCCACATCGTCCGGCTAAAAACAATACGTCCACGAAAAAAAAAATACGTTGCAAAATAAAACTAGAACTTGAACAGGATCACTTTGATTTTGGAACGTAAATAGGGACTACTAAAGATACAACAACTCTCCAGACTGCCAGAAATAACATGGGAGCTAAACTGGGCTTTCACTGATCTAGAAAACGCATTGA
Organism: Schistocerca cancellata; assembly: GCF_023864275.1. Classification (NCBI taxonomy): domain Eukaryota; kingdom Metazoa; phylum Arthropoda; class Insecta; order Orthoptera; family Acrididae; genus Schistocerca; species Schistocerca cancellata. Next base: position 687,451,077 of record NC_064626.1, read on the forward strand.
CAGCATTAGCGGCAAGAAATCTATAAGATCTTCAAAGTTACAGACGTGGACTGGATAGGTAGAACAATATCAAATATGTCCAAAATCAAAGTACAATGATAAAGATTAATGGAAAGCAGTGAAAAGCCAAAAATTAGGAAAGATAAGCAAAAGGCTCTGAGGGTGCTCAGAGGAAGGTCACGTTGAGTTAAAGTGAAGGAAGCTCCAAGTCGCTGCCTAATATTAGTAAGTGATAGTGCCTTTTCGGCTGATGAACTCTACTATTATATAAGTCATTGTTAACATGGTTACCAAAAATCTGGAAATATATTTGACTGATTTACTTCAAATTTTTACACGATACTGTAATGAACTTTCGGACGGAAATCGGCCATATATTGCTTAATATATGTAATACCTAAAGAGAGAACCTTGTTACAAAAAGCATCGAAAAGTTCTTCGCCCATTTACTTCAAACTTTAATGTGATATTCTACTAACCACTCGGAGAGACATAAGTTACATGTATTACACATATAACATATAAATTTATATCTGTTCTATACGACTATATAAAGACAAGCTGTTGTTTAATGTCGTTACCAAGAATCTGGAAATATACTTAACCGCTTTCCTCCAATTTTTTGCACGGTACTCTAATAAGCATTCAGACAAACATAGGCTGTATATATATTTTTATAAAACCACATTGTACTGCTTTTCTGTTAAAATCGACTGTGGGAAAGAAAATACAGCGCAGTGCTCCGCTGTAAAAAATTGCAATTTTGTTTTCTTTCTCGTGGTCAGTTTTAACTACAACAGCAGGGCATTTAAACCATTAGAGAAATAGGTTCTCCCATACACATTCTTACTCATTATACGTATTTTTAAATAAAAAATTGCACACACAACAATGTGCGAGTTTGTTTCCTTCCTTGAAGACTGTTTTCAAAGAAAACGGGGAAGTTGTATTTATGACTTAGCGACTTCTGATTAGAAGACTACTACAGAACAATAAACAAGACTCAATAAACAAGACTTAGCGACTTATGATTAGAAGACTACTACAGAACAATAAACAAGATTCAAATTCAGAAAGAAGGGAAAGAGGAGAAGGAGGACATGGGGAGGAGGGGATGGACGGGGAGAGGTGGGAGTAGACGATGGACAGAGAGAGGAGGGAGGAGGAGAAGACGTACAAAGAGAGGGGGAGGCGAGGATGGAAAAGGAGGGAGGTTGACAAGGAGATAGGACCTACATTATGTGATGAAAAGTATCCGGTCAGCCCGGTACATTGCGCTTCCACCTACTGCCAGGCACTCCATATCAGCGACCTCAGCAGTCGTTAGACGTGAGAGAGCAGAATGGGGGGCTCCGCGGAACTCACAGACTTGGGTGACTGGGTGTCACTTGGGTCATATGCCTGTACGCGAGATTTACACACTCCTAAACATCCCTAGATCCACTGTTTCCGATGTGATAGTGAAATAGAAACAAGAAAGGACACGTACAGCACAAAAGCAACCTCGTCTGTTGACTGACAGTGACCGCTGACAGTTGAAGAGGGTCGGAATGTGTAATAGGCAGACACCTATCCAGATCATCACACAGGAATTCCAGACTAGATGAGGATCCACTGCAAGTACTATGACAGTTAGGCGGGAGGTGATAAAACTTGGATTTCATGGTCGAGCAGCTGCCATAAACCACACATCACGTCGGTAAATGCCAAACGACAGCGTAAACATTGGACAACTGGACAGTGGAAAAACGTTGTGTAGAGTGACGAATCACGGTACACAATGTGGCGATCCGATGGCAGGGTGTGGGTATGGCGAATGCCCGGTGAACGTCATCTGCTACCGTATGAACACTAAAATTCAGAGGCAGTGTTGTCGTCGTGTTTTTCATTGAGGGGCCTTGCACCCCTTGTTATTTTGCGTGGCACTATCACAGCACAGGCCTACATCGATGTTTTAAGCACCTTTTTGCTTCCCACTGTTGAAGAGCAATTCGTTGATGTCGATTGCATCTTTCAACACGATCAAGCACCTGTTCATAATGCGCGGCCTATGGAGGAGTGGTTACTCATCCCTGTAAAGGACTGGCCTGCACAGAGTCCTGACCTGAATCACATAGAACACCTTTGGGATGTTTTGCATCACCGACTTCGTGCCAAGGCCTCGTCGACCGACATCGATACATCTCCTCAGTGCAGCACTCCATGAAGAATGGCCTGCCATTCCCCAAAAAACCTTCCAGCTCCTGATTGAACGTATGCCTGCGGAACTGGAAGCTGTCCTCAAGGCTAAGGGTAGGGCAACACCATATTGTATTCCAGCATTATCGATGGAGGGCGCCACGAACTTGTAAGTCAGTTTCAGCCTTGTGTCCAGGTACTTTTGATCACATAGTGTATATCCAGTTCCCATACATATTTACTAATTGCAAAGCATTGGCGGGTTCGCTTGTGTGAAATATGTGCGGAAAATATTTTCTGTATTTTCAGCAATTGTGAATAAGTCTGAACTTAAAATTGAAGTTAAGAAATCAGTATTATCACAATAAGCAAATTAAAAAAGGGAAGAATACTTAAGATCAAAACTGAAAGAAATAAAATAGGAAAAGCTGATGAATTTTGTTCTTTACTCTCCTCAATTACCTAACTAAACAGATGACTGAAAGAGCTAATCGTACTTCCAATGCAAGAACACAACCACTAGAGAACAAGCCTTTTGGCATATAGAGCAAAAAATGTTCAAATGTGTGTGAAATCTTATGTGACTTAACTGCTAAGGTCATCAGTCCCTAAGCTTACACACTGCTTAACCTAAATTATCCTAAGGACAAACACACACACACCCATGCCCGAGGGAGGACTCGAACCTCCGCCGGGATCAGCCACTCATATAGAGCAAACAACAACAATTTGTGCCCAACTATGATAGTGAAACTGGTACACTGTTAAGAGGAGAGGGAAATAACGGTAATGTGCCTTTAGATGAGGATAGCGAGGACTATCTGGTCAGAAAGAAACTCCAACAAAGATGTTCTGAAAGTCATCAATGAGCGTTGGAACTTCGTAGTATCAGTCAACAAAAGGAAAACGATATTTTCTGAACAAACATTAACTTTCTAACAGACGTATTGGAAATAAAAATTGCGGGAAAAACCAAGGATTAGCCAAGGAAATCAATAGTCGAAAATCTACTGGAAGTAACAAAGTGTCACAACGTGTCAAAATTATCAAGAAATGAAGAGGACAAATCAAAATGGTTACAACGACGAAGCGTAGCCTGTGGAAAATGGTGATATCTACAACTTTAAAAAATATCCTACTTGGTGATTTCAGAGAGATATATAGGAATCCAGAAAGAGTAGAATACATATTTATATCGTATTTTTCCCTGCAGTGTAACTAACTGTATTACCATTAGGAAAGTCAGTTTGCCCACAAACAGCCCAGTTTTTACATTACTTTTGACTGCCATATATGTTGTCCCTTCCTTCCACGTATTTCTTTACTGTAAAGATATATGAGAAAACCATCTTAATCTTCATTTGAGGATGAAGTGATCTTTTCCTGCGCCCACCATTTACTTAATCGTGTCAGGTTTCTTTTGACGCTCTATATGGCCAACCTTTCTCCTGGAGGTTACTCAATCACATGTTTGTTTTACTTTTTGTTAATGTCAACTACTCACGTTAGGTCTTTTTGGCTTCCCCCTTCAATGAGACAGTTGCACACACATACACACACACACACACACACACATACACACACACACATACACTTGAGCGCCCGCGCGCACGCATTCTCCAACAGACTTAAAGAGCATTAATAACAATCGTAATTGAAATATATAAGAGTTGTAATTGAAATATATAAGAGTTCGCTGGTCTCTCTCCTATTTCCCGTAAGAGCCAGTTTTATAGATTACATATTTATTTCTCTCTGTGTGTCTGCTTTACAGATCGTTACTCCCTGGACCATCCCTAAGCCATTCGCCGCAGTCTCACTTCAGTAGACTGCGTTGTCTGTGCTTCTCTTTCCATATGTGTCCGAATTTCGCTTCTATGTAACACTGTTGGGACTGTCGTTGTCTTAAACAATTATGTTTAGTTTCCCTTCCCTGTGTAGGAGATTAAGGGGTGTTTATACTCACACAGCTGATTAAAGTTGTGGAATGTTTCACGACGTCGGTGGCTTTAATGATAGTTAAATTGTACTCTAGATAATAAACTCTGGACATTGCTCAATTCTGTGATTCTAGAACAGTATCTTAGAAGGTATTGGATCAAGACATTAGAACGCCACTATTTTGGATTTATTTTTCAATATTACTTGTCAACTGTCTTGTCAGAATAGACGTAATTTGTTGATTGCTCTGCGTATGTTCTTCTAAATTGGCATTTGTGGTTTATGCAAACAAATAATTTGTGGCTGGTCGGGCCATGTGTCTACATCCTACTTCGCCCTGTACAAAACTATTTAAAACAGGAGCGATAAGTTAAAACCTTTTTTTCTATTTCAATCAATGATGAATATCTAACAAAGAAAATGTGGTGTACTTTATTGGTCATCCAACTCCACTGTGACCCACAAGATAGGTTCATCTGAGATAATGTACAACAGTCAGCGAGACTGCATAGTGCACTCATTATTTGGAAATAAGGATTGTGGTGACATATTATCCACAGATTGCATCTGTCATGTTCCGTTAAGTTGCACACGGCTGTTCTTCGAAATTCGTTGATAATCAAAGAAACTTTCGTGTAATATACCAACATTTTCCGCGCACGAGGGAATCGTAGGAACTGTGACTATGAAATCAGATTGATAATTCGCTGTGAGCTATATAACTATCCGATTACAAAATTCACCCAGAGATCTGACTATCTTTCTTGCATTAAATTAATACTCCTTTTGCTCTTCATTTCACGACTCGCTATTTTCCATTTCCAACTTCTTCGTTCGTGGTGCTGGTCCCCATTTTTGTCATCTCACATCGTTTCCGAGACACTCTCCTACAAGGACCCTATTCATTTTTTGATTACTTGCTGTAACTTAGTGCATAAAAATGATAGGTTCAGTTTTTATTGTAAAGACGACCTCCTTTCTTAGTATTTTAATCCAAGTAGGTTTTTTTTACTTTTTCGCTACAAGATATCAGTACTTATTTCCCTGATAGGCGACAACAACAAAAAAATAGAATTTTTAAAATGGTTGGTTCTTCTTTCCATCCATGGAGAGAACGTCAGTAAATGGTGCTACCTTCTACTAAATTCTCAGCGATCTGCGGAGTGTGTGTGAAGCTGTGCACATCGCCCCATCAAGCGAACAATGTGGATTCACACTCTGGACAATACCGGTTCAAAACACGTTCCGTTCCTCTTCGGGTGGTTACTAGTGTCGTGGAGGACTAATACCAGGAACTTTTCTGTGACAAGACCCCAAGCTGTCCCCGTCCCTCCCCCCCCCCTCCCCCCTCCGTCATCTATATTGCTTCTTCTCTACAGACATCTTTGTTAACAGATTATTAAAATATGATAAGTGTCCTCTTGACAACAGAAGAAAAACAAAGAACCAAAACTCCACTGCATTTTAAGAAACCCTCTGATCTACTACTGCAACACACGTCAAAAAATATTTAACTTGTGCAAGTTCGAAAATGCGGCTACGGAACAAATTTTACTGTTAACTTTAATATTCTCTGGTGGTCTGCTACAGCAGTGTGAGTGATAAATTTCTAGAGGTGCTGTTTCATTTGCATGACAAATTACAGCTATGGCCTAATGGGGCGCAGGTGAATTTTAACATCCCGTGCGGACTTCCTTTCCAGACGTACAGGCTCGGGATGCAAATTTCCTCTCTCCAGCAGCAGCAGCAGCAGCAGTATGGTAATCTGAAGCCTTTATCCTTACCGTGGGAATGGAGAGGCGATTACGCTGGTGAGTTACCGGCTCGTTACATAAGCGGAGCTGGAAACATACTGCAAATGTTGTCGTTTAGCGTACTTCGGAAGCTCCCGTGGAATTAATGCCGCCGTTACAACATGCGGCGCAATTGGATGGTGATCCTCTGCGTGAGGCTATTTGCGTTTCATTATAAAGAATGTTAGCGCTGTAATGACCGCCGCGGGCGCCGCTGTCTGCAGCAGGCGGCTTCCAGGAACGTGCTGCCTCGGGACAAGAAGCTCAGCCTCCCTGCCGACTGTACAACAAGCGTTCGCATCGCATGTTTCAATTTCAGGACTGATAATTTCTGCTAAAGCAAAATTCATTCACTGATCAAATTTTGTCATTCACCGATTGAATGTCTTTAAATGAAATATTCGTATCCATGTTGTTGATGTTAAATGGTAGCTCTTTCTCTTTGATTACCTTCACTGCAACGACTACACCATCCGGTCGAACAACGTTATATTTACGGATTTTATTTCTAGTATTTCATCTATCTTCAGCAAATGTATTTGCATTTACTGAAATAAACATTATCCATCTTCACAAAAGAAATTATGTTTACTTAATTGGTTTCAGGCACCCGGTGCCCTTCTTCAGAAGGTTATAACTATCGCATTATTTGCGTTTGTCAAAAATAAGATCCACGCTAATATGTTGGATGCCTCGTATTTTTGACGTCCGGAAATAGTTATAACCTTCTGAAGGAGGGCACTAGTTGCCTGAAACCGGTTAAGTAAATAACACATAATTTCTGTTAGTATATACCTTTTTCTTCCGTTCAGTCCAGTAGGAACCTCACTACGATACTTCTTTTTTTCCATTCAGTTGGCTTTCAGGACGTGCCTATTCTTAATAGTAGTCAGTTATCACAATACGAACGCAAGGACACTTTCCCCGTGCGGAGAAAAATTGAAACTGGGCCCCATTATTTGCAATCCGCGTCGACCACAGCGGCGCAGTCTGGAACCGCGGGACTGCTACGGTCGCAGGTTCGAATCCTGCCTCGGGCATGGACGTGTGTGGTGTCCTTAGGTTAGTTAGGTTTAAGTAGTTCTGTTCTAGGGGACTGATGACCACAGAAGTTAAGTCCCATAGTGCTCAGAGCCATTTGAACCAATCGACCACAGCGCAGCCACCGAGGCCGACCGCTAGAATCCTAATCACTGCTATCAAACTTGCTTTAAAAACAAGCAGTAGGAGGGACACGAAGACAATGGAGTGAAATTGGTATCATACTGTTTCTAATCGAACTGCGTACAGAGAATATTGCCTACTTAAAGTACATCTGTAGCACGTCGAATGCTATCAGAGCAAGGAATTGCAGTTACAAAACGAAATGTTTTTACGAAGTATTAATTATGGTATGTTATGAGCCAATTACTTTGTTAGATATAAGTCCTTACAGTGCGACAGAAACTAAACAGGTCAAATGCAATTACCTGACAACTTCACGACTTCCTGTTTTGTATTTGAGTTGGTGAGAAGGAACTTCTCCAGCCCTGACCGGAAGCGATTTATGTGCAAAACTTAACGAGGGACGCTAATTTAGCATAAGAAGTCACTAACAAGTACTGACGAAACTTTGATCATACGTGGAAAATCTGCTACAGTGTAATACAGAAGATAACCGAAACAAATACGCAGTGAGACGAACCGAACTTAAACTTACACTCAGAACCGCGGGACTGCTACGGTCGCAGGTTCGAATCCTGCCTCGGGCATGGATGTGTGTGGTGTCCATAGGTTAGTTAGGTTTAAGTGGTTCTGTTTAAGTGGTTCTAAGTTCTAGGGGACTTATGACCTAAGATGTTGAGTCCCATAGTGCTCAGAGCCATTTGAACCATTTTTGAACTTACACTCTTATTCAAAGACAATACTTCCACTGAAGCCACCTTGATTCATGATGATTTCTTGGGAATTAAAAAAGCGGGAGATGGTTCTTAATAGAGTGTGTGCTGCCACGGACGGCAATGCATGGTGTTCCCTGAGTTTGGCACACCATTTTAGCATGTCGCCCGTATTGAATGGGACTTGCAGCATATATTAAAACAGAAGTGAATACCGACAAGTTACCTAGGGGAATTTACGCAAACCTCGAGTCTGAAGTCAATATTCTCATTTAGCGGTCAATACCACATCTAGTACATTTAATCCAGTCTACGCGATTCACGCTTCTACATCACAAAGCCCTACCCTGATTGTGAACTTACGGATGGTTCCTATTAACTGCCTCATGACGTGATATGTGGATTAGAGAACTGGCACCAACACGTTTGTCAGCGGCCAAAACAAGACTGCTGCTCAACAGAGGTGTGTAAACAGACACAGTACTGAATATCTGTGTGGTAGTTGTCTGTAGGATGGGCATTTGATATCGGTCAGTTTGTAGGATCCCGGAGCGCTAGACATTTCAAGCGTTACCGTACTAAGCCGTGCTGCTTCTATACCCGTCCATAGTTGCGGAAGTGTTGCCGCCACAGGATGTTGTGACGAACACAACTCTCTACTATGTCCCATAAATTACTGAATTTTCTCATTTTGAGAGAACTGAAGCGCGATCTGTTTAATTGTCAAAAACCATTCAGCAGACAAGAATGCATAAAATATTTCTAAATTTAAGACAACCGGTTTCAACAAACTGTACTGATATCTTCGGGTCTTAAAATCTTTCTGTTATAAAAAATGTTCATTTACTCTGGCTCACGCTCAAGATGTCAAATGGAGAAAAATAGCAGATTATAAAAGATTTGTCATCGCTTAAACATTTAAATACATAAAGCACCTTGTGCAAAGGCCTATGTCCAGATATTGTGCTATTTTTATCCACCTGAGACCTTGTGCTTGAGATCAGCGTATAATGAACATATTTTATAACAAATAGATTTTAAGACCTGAAGATGACAGCATAGTCTGGTGAAACTGGTTGTCTTAAATAAAGGAATATTTTATATGTCCCATAAATGTTCGATGCGATTGTCCAAAACAATTGTGGTCCGGACATGAGACGCATTGTCATTCATAAAAATTCGATCGTTAACATGAAGTCCATAAATAGCTGTAAATGGTCTCCAAATAGAAGGATACAAACAATTCCATTCAATGATCGGCTTAGTTGGACGACAGGACCCAATCCATTCCATGTAAACACACAGTCACCGTTATGGAGCCACTACCAGTGTGCCCAGTGACTCGCTGACAAGTTGGGTCCATTTCTTCGTGGGGTCTGCGCCTCACTCGTACCCTACCATCGGTTCTTACCAACTTAAACCTGAACAGTTGTCTAGGATACAACCCATATGGCCACGAGCCCAGGAGAGGTGCTACATGTGGAGTCGTGGTGTTAGCAAAGGCACTCACGTCGGTCTTCTGCTGCCGCAGCCCATTAACGCAAAGTTCCGCAGTGCTGTCCTAACGGATTCGTTCGTCGTACGCCTCAAATTGATTTCTGCGGTGTTTCTTGTTTGTTAGCACTGACAACTCTACGCAAACGCCGCTGCTCTAGTCAAATGAAGACCATCGGCTACCGCGTTGTCCGCTGCGAGAGGTGAAGTTGTAATTCGGTACTCTCCGCAAAATCATGATATGTGGATCTCGGAATATTAAATTCGCTAACGATTTCCGAAATGGAATATCCCATTGACTTTCACACCCTCAAGTCCTTAAAACAGAAATTACTGCACCAAGGTATCGTTGCCACAAAATCTGATAAAGGCAACAGTATTGTGCTTTTGAACAAATGTGATTATGTGGATAAAGTTAATGATTTTCTGAATACCACAGGCTTCCAAGTCCTTCCTAAAGACCCTACTAAATTGTTCAAAGAGGATGTTAAATATGCAATCATTTCATGCAAAAGCATTTTCTCTGAATTTGAAGTAAAACTGTTAACTAATATGAACCCATTGCCTCCTAGAATGTACGGCCTTCCTAAACTGCATAAACAAGATATTCCTATTCGTCCAGTTGTATCATCATTCACTGCTCCATCTTACAAACTAGCCAGTAAACTTGATGTCCTAATTAAGAGCGAGACTAAATTTAAACCAAAGCATGGTATTTCAAACTCTGTGGACCTAGTAAACAAGTTAAAAGGTATATGTGTCTCATACAGTGACAAATTAGTATCCTTTGATGTCAGCAGTTTGTTTTCTAACATACCAGTAGTAGAATGTATTGACATTCTGACAGAGCTGATGCACAAGTCTAATGTCAATCCTGTGGAACTGAATGACTTGAGATTGGCCACACAGACCTGCCTTGAACAGAACTATTTCCAGTTCCAAGGCACTCTTTATAAACAATTAGATGGCTTAGCTATGGGTTCCCCTCTCAGTCCACTGTTGGCTGAAATATTTATGGACCATTTTGAACAAAATTTTTTAAAAATAGAACCTTTGAGAGCAAACATCAAATACTGGTTTAGATATGTAGATGATGTCCTGTGTATGTGGACTGGTACTACAAGACAACTCAACACATTCTTGAAAAACCTAAACGGTCAACATAAAAATATCCAGTTCACTATGGAAATTGGCAACAAATCCATAAACTTCTTAGATCTCACCATTGACATCAGTACACACACACATTGTTTCAAAATTTACGGAAAAACAACAACTACAGACACAGTAATACCTTCTTGCTCACAACACCCCATAGCTCACAAACATGCAGCTTTCCACTCAATGGTACACCGTCTCATATCCATCCCCATGTCCAGAGATGATTTTAAAGCAGAGTTAGATACAATAAAATTTATTGCCTCAGCCAATGGCTACAATCCAGTTCTTATTGACCACATCCTTCACAGGAAACAAAAACGGAAAATTATACCCCTCCTCTATGCCCCACCTGCTTCCCCATCCACTGTCTGCAAGAAATGGTGTACTCTACCATTTCTAGGTCAGGTATCACAGACTATAGCCAAAGCACTGAAATCCTGCAAGTATAGGGTTTCCTACTATGTCAGGAACACTACAGCCCACTGTGTTTTTAATAGCAAAGATAAGATCCAGTTATTAGCCAACAGTGGGGTATACAAAATCACCTGTTCTGATTGTGACAAATTTTACATTGGTCAGTCAGGCAGAGACATATCAACTAGGCTGGCTGAACATGAACGCAGCTGGAGGTTGCAGAATTCAGTCTCTGGATTTGCTGAGCATGTACTGAGTGAGGGTCACAACTACCAGCCAGTGTCCCATGTACTTCACTTAGCAAACAAAGGCCATAAACTCAACCTGCTGGAAGCCCTGGAAATTAACGAACATCTTGCTCACAGTCCAGATCTCATCCTAAATGACCAGACACAACTCAACACTTCCCCTCTCCTAAACTTCATATAATCATCTTTGTTGTTCATTACTTCCCACACTCTCTCTTCCTACATATTCCCATTTTCCTGTAGTCATTAAGTTGTTTTATTTGTTGCAGTTGTCTTTGTATTCCACATATGCTGTAGTTTCAATAGTTAAGGGTTTGCTTTTAACTTGTACTTGTATTACTGTCCATGTTTAACTCCCCTTGTAGTTGTCTCATCAAATACTGTTCATATTTTACTTTGCTCATTTATTTAATGTAAACTGGTATACAGCCACTGCTTTGATTATAATGTTAATGTTAAAATGCAGTACCACCACACTCTCAAACTGTAGGTTCCCTCAAACACCTCAATTTTCCTGCATTTATTAATTTCTGTTTATCGTATTGATATGGCTTAAGTTCCTCGTGTATTCTGTATTTACATTGACAACTGTCTCTTCTTTTTTAATTGATTGTGTATAACTCTCCATGTTTCATACCTCTTGATGCAGCCTTGTCTAGTACTAATTTTATCTTATTTCAATAGTTTTGTTTATCAATAGGAACTGTTATGTAGGCATGCTATTCTTATTTTGTGCTAAAGGTTTTTCTGTCAACTCCATTGTTATTTATGTACTGTTCAGTTTTTACTATTTCATTGCAAAGATGTTACTCACTGTATGTTTCTACTTCACTCTAGATGTGTTACTACTCTTCCAATGTTGTCTGCTAACATTTAACTTCTTTGGTTATAATACTCAGTAAATGCCTGAAGATTGCCTTGTAAGCCGAAAACCGGTTAGCAATAAAAATAATATTGTAGAACAAAAGCAAACTGATGCTTTTCATTTATTATTATAATGTTGTTCTACCAAGAACCGACGGAAGATTCTGTTAATATGCTTTAAATGACTTGCTGCTGAATGGAGGAGAGGTCCAATATTGCTGCAAACTGTAGCTTTGAAGGATGAGGAACAGATGAATGGAAGATTCTAGTTAATAAATGGGTCTGCGCTCTGATGAGGTGGAAATGGGTTGCTCATCGTCCCAGCACTTCTGCCTCCAGCGACCTTCAAGTACTTCCACAACACTCCAACATATGGTCACCTGGGTTTAGTGAAGACACTAGACAGAACCAGACGCAGGTATCAATAGTCAGGTGCCTAGCGATCCGTTATATGCTCTGCGAGCCGTTATAAGGGATGGCAATCATGGAAATACGTCCCATAATTACCTCTTGGGCATCCGGTATCAACCTCACCTGCAGCAGCACCGTCAGACTGAATTGGGATCGATTTTGTGACGAATTGAGGAATCACATCGTATTCGTAAGTGTGTAGAGATGTCATGCTATTTGCAGCCGGGGCAATGTGTCACGTATGCATCTACAGGTGAATGTGAGTGTGGATATTAGGTGCGCGAACGACAAGAACTAAGCCATGTGTTATTTAAATAGCGCAGCCAATGTGACTGACTCACTGACCATTGCCAAGAGGGGCTAGTACTTACAAAACATATCGATCTAACGATACGGCACCTTGAAATCAATCTTACATTTTAATGTTAAGTAAACATTTGTATAACCAGTTTATTAACTTCGTAATGAGTTTATATGTTTGTAAAGATAGATATGCATCAGAAAACATTTGTAAAACGTTTATTGAGAGAAAAAGCTTTGAAAAAATTTAGTCTGTATTAAATAATGCCAACTTATATTAGAGACTTTAAAAAAGTGTAGCTTCTTTGGGTGTGAAGTGACCTATTTTCGATGCAAGTGACTGGTAAGAATTAATACGATGTTTTAAGCTGTGGAAGACACAGTTTTGGCGTGTAGAGGAAAGATGCTTTCTCTAGCTGTGGAAAGAGACCATATTACTTTGAAGAAGTGCCAATACGTCTTAAAAGAGGTGGAGAGACTTCTTGTGTTCACGAGAAGATTTTGTAAATATGCTGTAACATGGGTTAAGATATCGGGGGCACAGTAGGTGGCTGAATACATGATACCAGGCTAACATCAGCAGATATATGAATACAGCTTTACCACCTAAAGTTGTCATTCCAAGTTCTCAGAGACGCAATCATGACACCGCCATTGGAAACTCATCTTAGCAGCAAATTTATAAGTGCTTATAGTGCGATACAGAGATAAACCATAACACTACATAATCATTAACTACAGTTCTCTATCACAATCTTTCGTGGAGGTTTTATATAGCTCTTATTGTGTGTAAAACAGAGTCTGGGATATGTTATTGCATTTTCACTAATATAAGATCTTTTCAGTGCACCAAAGAGAATCTAACAACAGTATATAGTATCTCCGCTGGTAAAACAGTAGATCTGTGTGCAAAATAAATACAGTGAGCTACCTTAATTAGTTGCTTAGTATTTACAAATTTCTGAAAGGTTCTTAAAATAGCTTACGTTTGTAACGTTTTTATATCCTGGAATATTCGATCTTTGTACAAATGACCGGTCACTTCTATCTGTTATTTGTCTACATGATGTACCATCAACATCCAGCTGCAGCATAATATCTCATAGTCCTATAAATCGTACGTTAAACCTTTACGTGCACTCGTGTGTTTGTTGACTGCCGAGTTTTGATACCGTCGTATGGCTTTCGGAGGTATCATAAAGTTTCCTATGCATATTCCTACTCAGCACAGAATCTTTCCCAACTCTCTTACCGGCTACGTACCACAATAGCGCAAGTCCGTACGGCAATGGTAGAATTTGTAAATTTTGCTTCCGTACGAGAGTGTTTTTCTTGCCTTTCACGTTTTGGGTGACTTCGCTTTCCTCAGGAAGTGAATTCCTCCATTTTGCCAGTTGCCTATCCACAGTTTTTTATTTTTCGATGGTGATTATTCCCGTATCCATTATACTTCATTACTTTTATGTTTGTTTTATTTATTCCTGGCCCAAACTTACAGCTCAGCAAATTCTACAGATTCGATAATATTTCTTCCAATTTTTAGATGTTTTGACTCAGAATAGGTCGTTGTGGATAGCAGCATATCTCACCTATCTCTTGGAACCTGTTTTTAATTTTTCAGATTCTTCTTTTGCCTCTTCAACAGTGAATTCGAAAGAGCAGATGTAATATACATTTTTAAAATAAGATTATATTTTTAATTAATGAATACTGGTTTTCATATATTCCTCTGATGACAGCATTTCTGTTTCATTAAGACGAAATACTACTTCAATTAAATGTATGAAAAGTAATTTCTTCTTAGTATTGTCAGATAACAAACCGCTTCAGTTGTAAATAATTTTATTGTTTCAAAACCACAATCGGTTATGGGAAATTATGACACTGCGAAAGGGAGAATGAAGACACTATAGCAAGAGATTTGAGATTGACACAGTCGGGTTAGTCAGAATCAAAATACAGATGTCGCATTAGACAGTCACAAATTAAACTACGGAAAGTCAGCGGTCAAAGTAAGAAAAACTGTAGAGAAATACTAAGAGAACATCACCGAACAATGTAAGACAGCTAACACAGTGAGGCGCGTGGCCGCCGCACACAGTGAACAGTGTGTTGCGGAGAAGGAACAGCCCCACGTGAAGCCGAGATACGGAGTGACGGAGAGGTAGAAGGCTGCCGCGCAAGGAAGTTGGCGATCATATCAAAAGGGGAAGTGAAGCCATGTAGTGGCGAACAGCGTATGTTGGCTTCACGTACGGCTGTCACCTGTCCGCAACCTAGTGTTCACGGTGGGCGCCTGCCATGTGCCTCACGACGTAAGTTATCTTTAGTTGTTCGGTGCTGTTCTCTTAGCATTTCTCTCTTTTTTTTTCTTTCTTTGACCACTCACTTTTTTTAGCTTTGTTTGAGGCTATCTAGTACAACAAGTTTTCATTCTGACTAATCCGACCGTATCTTCATCATATTTATAGTTGGACTGTGAATCACCACTATTATTATGATAAACTTGTGTTAAGTCTGATGGAGTCTCTTAGGACAGTTTCTCCACTCTTCGTTTCGTAGTCTTGCGTATTATGAAGGTGGGCGTATAATAGCACGGAACCCGTCGTGATCTTGAAGCAACAAAACTATTTAAAACTGAAGCGGTTTATTATCTGACTAATATTGAGCTCAGTTGTGGATGTTCTTCTAACTAAGTCTCTTGCATTTCTTGTTAGTAAATTTTTTTTATATGTTTACACTGAGGTGATAAAAATCGTGGGATAACTCCTAACATCGCGTCGGACGTCCATTTGCCAGACTTAGTGCAGCAAATCTAGGCGGCAATAACTCAAGTTGTTGGAAGTCCTCTGCAGAAATATAGAGCCGTGCTGCCTCTATAGTCTCCCATAACTGCGAAACAGTTGCCGGTGCGGGATTTTGTGCAACAACTGAACTCTCGATTACGTCTCATAAATGTTTGATGGGTGGCCAAATCATTTGCTCAAATTGTCCAGAATGTTTTTCAAACCAATCGCGAAAAATTATGGCCCGGTGACGTGACATATTGTCATCCATAAAAATTACATCGTTTACTGGGATTATAATGTCTATGCGTGGCTGCAAACGGTCTCCAAATGATTCAAATGGCTCTGAGCACTGTGGGACTTAACATCTAAGGATATCAGTCCCCTAGAACTTACAACTACTTAAACCTAACTAACCTAAGGACATCAGACACATCCATGCCCGAGGCAGGATTGGAGCCAGTGACCGTAGCAGTCGCGCGTTTCCGGAATGAAGCGCCTAGCACCGCTCGGCCACCGCGGCTGGCAATCTCCAAATAGTGGAACATAACCATTTCCAGTCATAGGCGTTTCAGTTCAACCAGAGGACCCAGTCCATTTCGTGTTCATCTTGCACAGTGCCTTGTTCATAGCTTTGGTCCATGGCTTCATGGGGTCTGCGCCACTCGAAACTTATCAATAGTTCTTACCAAACGAAATTAGGACCCATATGACCACGCCAAAAGTCAAAAGAGGTTCAAATGTCTCTGAGCACTATGGGACTTAACTTATAAAGTCATCAGTCCCCTAGAACGTAGAACTACTTAAACCTAACTAACCTAAGGACATCACAAACATCCATGCCCGAGGCAGGATTCGAACCTGCGACCGGAGCTGTCGCGCGGTTCCAGACTGTAGCTCCTAGAACCGCTCGGCCACCACGGCTGGCTTTTCGAGTCATATTGGGTCCAACGGATATGGTCAGGAGCCCTGAAGAGGCGCTGCAGGCTTAACAAAGGCACTCGCATTGGTCCTCTGTTGCCATAGCCCATTGACGCCAAATTTCGCCGCACTCTGCTAACGGATACTTACTTCGTACGCGTCACATTGGTTTTCGCGGTTATTTCATGCACGGTTGTTTGTCTGTTAGCATCGATAACTTACGCAAAGCCCCTGCTCTCGTTCGTTAAGTGAAGGTCGTTGGCCACTGTGTTGTCCGCGTTGATAGGTAATGCCTGAACTTTGGTACTCTCGGCATACACTCGACATTGTGGATCCCGGAATACTAAATTCCATTATGATTTCCAAAATGGAATGCCGAATGCGTCTAACTCCAACTACCATTCCATTTTCAAGGTCTGTTAATTCCCGTCGTGCGGCCATAATTTCGTCGGAAATCTTTTTACATGGATCACCTGACCACAAATGATCGCTCCGTCATTGCACTGCCCTTTTATACCTTGTGTACACGGTATGTAGATGTACAAATTGCTATCCCATGATTTCTGTCACGTCAGTGTACGGATTACTAAATTATTCTGACGTTCGTTGTCACGTTATGCGCTTAAATAAGGAAAGCAAAGAATCTGATACTTCAAGTGAAGACCCAGGCCGCCCTTCACACGTTAAAAAATTAGGTAGACAATTACTACGATCACAAAAAATGTAACTGTTCAAATATCTTATCATAAACAAATGCTTTCGATGGAACCATCTCAGACGAGCTCCTTTCTCAGGAATTACAAATTTTACACGACGGTGTAAAAACATTTTATTTTCTCAGTTATGTTTCCGCTGTTTATGAATGTCTTTAGATGAAAAGTGTCTGAGTGCTTTGGTGTGCACGAGTACGATACGTACTTTTCTTCTTGTAATTTCTGCCGAACTACAAACACACAGCTTTAGATGAGACCGGGTAAGCTGTTCCGCTGAGAGCCCTCGAACGTCGACCCCGCTCGCATCGGCTGGAGGAGTCCCCTCGTTACCGTCTGCCGTCAATACCGCACTAAACGAGCTAATATCGCCGGAGCGCTGGCGGCAGCCGCACATTTGCGTGAATCGAAGCCGTAATCCGGCAAACGAAACGTGGCAAATTTTCTGCTCTAATGAGCTCGTAACGCCATGTCCATTAAACACGAAATAATGCCGGTGAAATTATTAATTTTACCCTTGCTGGAACATGTTACTTTTAATTCACCGTGAATGGGAGCGAACGTTAGCAAAAACAAGCACTATCACACTGTGTGCTTGCGTCCACTAATTCGTTATATTTGTCGCAAGAGTAAATTAATATAATGGTGGCTTTATAGTATGTGCGCTGGTTACTTTATTTGTCCGTATTTGTAGTGTTTCAATGCACTTTCCAACTCTCTGTTCGCCTTCTGTTCAGGGGTATTGCACGGGAAACCGTGTACAATACAAGCAGAGACAGTAATATAGTTTCCGATCGTCATTAATACGGTAGAGGGAGAACGTAAAATACTTATGTTTTACAAACTACGTTCTCGTTTAACTCAGTATACACACGTATGCGCAGCGGCTAATTGCAGTGCATTATACAAAACACAGGAAATTTTGAATGTCCTAAAAAATATAATTACTCTTGCATCAAACGGAGTTGCTATTTCTTACTACACACTGCCATCGCGAAGTAGAAATTACCTTTTCTTATTAAAATTTGTATAGTCGTCTGAAACACTTCGTGTGTTGCCTGACATTTATGAGGTAGTGACGTAATAACTTAGTCGAGACGAATCAAGAGCCGCATAGGCGACTCCTACCAGCACCAACATGTTAACGTCAAGTTGTCGGGGCAGTGCGGTTGTGTCCAGGTGAGGCGCACATGGGAGTCTAGTTCTCCATACTCGCTAATTAGGAGTTAGTGTTGGTCGGAAATTTACTCGTAACAGTCTTCAGTTGACGTCATCACTGCTTATGAAAGTAAGCTCGAAACAACTAGCTATTATCAAACAATCACACATACCCTTACTAAATGCAGGAAATTGGGGAGCAGTGTTTCATATGGACGAAATATAGCGTAACGATGTAAAATGGATGGTACATATCGCTTCACAATTCTGTATTAGTTCAGTTACATTTATGTCATAAATAAAAATGTGAAGTACAAACAGATGGGAGAAGATCGAAGGTTCTCGAAGCGATTTCCGGCACGATACTTGTTTATCGTCGAATACTGCTGCCCGGAGTAGTTCAAAAAATGGTTCAAATGGCTCTAAACACTATGGGACTTAACATCTGAGGTCATCAGTCCCCTAACCTAACTTATCAATAGTTCTTACCAAACGAAATTAGGACCCATATGACCACACCGCAAGTCAAAAAAGATTCAAATGTCTCTGAGCACTATGGGACTTAACTTCTAAAGTCATCAGTCCCCTAGAACGTAGAACTACTTAAACCTAACTAACCTAAGGACATCACACACATCCATGCCAGACGCAGGATTCGAACCTCCGACCGTAGCAATTCGAACCTGCGACCGTACCAGCAGCGCGGTTCCGGACTGAAGCGCCCTGAACCGGTCATCCACAGAGGCCGGCGGTCGGGGTAGTCGCGGGCTCTGAGGCGCCTTGCCACTGTTCGCGCGGCTCCCCCCGTCGGAGGTTCGAGTCCTCGTTCGGGAATGGGTGTGTGTGTTATCCTTAGCGTAATTTAATTGAAGTTAGATTCAGTAGTGAGTAAGCCTAAGGACCGATGATCTCAGCAGTTTGGTCCCATAGGAACATACCATAAATTTTAAAATTTCGAATGCTACAGTAAAGTTTTTCACCAGATGGGGGTGGCAAACTTCGGAGGTTCCCAGGGAAGTCGTGGAAAGCCGCTTGCCGAATTCTGAATTTCCTGGCACAGTTACCTGTGACGGCCGCAGGTCCGCCTAAGCAATCAAGGGCCCGTATGAGCTGTGATAAAGTACATATTGGATGTCAACAAATACACCAAATGTTCTTTTTCCTTGAGAGTGAGAAAATTCTTACCGTCTCAACAATGCTTCTGTACGATCAGTGCAGTGTATTGCCCTCTCTATGAAACACTGTGAGTGTGCTAGGAAAAGATCGTTTACACTTTCTGCCAATCTAGTAACTTTCACATGACATTTGTGTGTCATGCGAGGGGAATTCTTGTAGCGTTCCCTTCAAATTTAAGCTTCAAAGCACATTAATGTTTCGTCACCTTGGGGCTAAGAAATGAAAGAGGAAGCCGCCTGGTAGAATTTTGCACAGAGCACAACTTAATCATAGCTAACTCTTGGTTTAAGAATCATGATAGAAGGTTGTATACATGGAAGAACCCTGGAGATACTAAAAGGTATCAGATAGATTATATAATGGTAAGACAGAGATTTAGGAACCAGGTTTTAAATTGTAAGACATTTCCAGGGGCAGACGTGGACTCCGACCACAATCTATTGGTTATGACCTGTAGATTAAAACTGAAGAAACTGCAAAAAGGTGGGAATTTAAGGAGATGGGACCTGGATAAACTGAAAGAACCAGAGGTTGTACAGAGTTTCAGGGAGAGCATAAGGGAACAATTGACAGGAATGGGGGAAAGAAATACAGTAGAAGAAGAATGGGTAGCTTTGAGGGATGAAGTAGTGAAGGCAGCAGACGATCAAGTAGGTAAAAAGACGAGGGCTAGTAGAAATCCTTGGGTAACAGAAGAAATATTGAATTTAATTGATGAAAGGAGAAAATATAAAAATGCAGTAAATGAAGCAGGCAAAAAGGAATACAAACGTCTCAAAAATGAGATCGACAGGAAGTGCAAAATGGCTAAGCAGGGATGGCTAGAGGACAAATGTAAGGATGTAGAGGCTTATCTCACTAGGGGTAAGATAGATACTGCCTACAGGAAAATTAAAGAGACCTTTGGAGAGAAGAGAACCACTTGTATGAATATCAAGAGCTCAGATGGCAACCCAGTTCTAAGCAAAGAAGGGAAAGCAGAAAGCTGGAAGGAGTATATAGAGGGTTTATACAAGGGCGATGTACTTGAGGACAATATTATGGAAATGGAAGAGGATGTAGATGAAGATGAAATGGGAGATACTGCGTGAAAAGTTTGACAGAGCACTGAAAGACCTGAGTCAAAACAAGGCCCAGGGAGTAGACAACATTCCATTAGAACTACTGATGGCCTCAGGAGAGCCAGTCATGACAAAACTCTACCATCTGGTGAGCACGATGTATGAGACAGGCGAAATACCCTCAGACTTTAAGAAGAATATAATAATTCCAATCCCAAAGAAAGCAGGTGTTGACAGATGTGAAAGTTACCGAACTATCAGTTTAATAAGTCACAGCTGCAAAATACTAACGCGAATTCTTTACAGCCGAATGGAGAAACTGGTAGAAGCCGACCTCGGGGAAGATCAGTTTGGATTCCGTAGAAATGTTGGAACACGTGAGGCAATACTGACCTTACGACTTATCTTGGAAGAAAGATTAAGAAAAGGCAAACCTACGTTTCTAGCATTTGTAGACTTAGAGAAAGCTTTTGACAATGTTGACTGGAATACTCTCTTTCAAATTCTGAAGGTGGCAGGGGTAAAATACAGGGAGCGAAAGGCTATTTACAATTTGTACAGAAACCAGATGGCAGTTATAAGAGTCGAGGGGCATGAAAGGGAAGCAGTGGTTGGGAAGGGAGTGAGACAGGGTTGTAGCCTCTCCCCGATGTTATTCAATCTGTATATTGAGCAAGCAGTAAAGGAAACAAAAGAAAAATTTGGAGTAGGTACTAAAATTCATGGAGAAGAAGTAAAAACTTTGAGGTTCGCCGATGACATTGTAATTCTGTCAGAGACAGCAAAGGACTTGGAAGAGCAGTTGAACGGAATGGACAGTGTCTTCAAAAGAGGATATAAGATGAACATCAACAAAAGCAAAACGAGGATAATGGAATGTAGTCAAATTAAGTCGGGTGATGCTGAGGGAATTAGATTAGGAAATGAGACACTTAAAGTAGTAAAGGAGTTTTGCTATTTGAGGAGCAAAATAACTGATGATGGTCGAAGTAGAGAGGATATAAAATGTAGACTGGCAATGGCAAGGAAAGCGTTTCTGAAGAAGAGAAATTTGTTAACATCGAATATAGATTTAGGTGTCAGGAAGTCGTTTCTGAAAGTATTTGTATGGAGTGTAGCCATGTATGGAAGTGAGACATAGACGATAACTAGTTTGGACAAGAAGAGAATAGAAGCTTTCGAAATGTGGTGCTACAGAAGAATGCTGAAGATAAGGTGGGTAGATCACGTAACTAATGAGGAGGTATTGAATAGGATTGGGGAGAAGAGAAGTTTGTGGCACAACTTGACTAGAAGAAGGGATCGGTTGGTAGGACATGTTCTGAGGCATCGAGGGATCACAAATTTAGCATTGGAGGGCAGCGTGGAGGGTAAAAATCGTAGAGGGAGACCAAGAGATCAATACACTAAGCAGATTCAGAAGGATGTAGGTTGCAGTAGGTACTGGGAGATGAAGAAGCTTGCATAGGATAGAGTAGCATGGAGAGCTGCATCAAACCAGTCTCAGGACTGAAGACCACAACAACAACATGACATCGGTGCCGTGTTACGCATGTGTTGAATGCTAGTCCAGTATCTCTGTCAGAGTACATCTAACATATTATTCCCTTAGATACGAAAATACGCAGTCCCTTCCACTTGTATATGGAGCAGAGATCTCAATTAAACCCCCACCGATAGAATAGAATGGTTTGCTTGTTTGATTGTATCCCTGTGTGTGCTATGGTCAATTTACTTTAAGCTTTAGTATCATCTTACGTTGTGATGTAGTTACATCATTCTACTCCAATTACTAACTTCAATTAATCACAAGCGCACCAAAATTGCTTACTAAAAAGAGCAAACACATAAATATAAACACAGAATTAAACATAAAAAGGACCACAGAAATAAATGCTCAAGCTCGGTAGTGTAAGGTCCTTAAACAGACACTCAGAGGCAGATAACTTTCAAGTCCAAAATTTACATTTAGTAAAATAATTAAAAATGGAAACTCGTGGAATTGAATCATTACCACACTGCATTCAAAAAATGATTGTAGTTGCGGAAGCCAACACCGGCCCCCTCAGATCTGCTTTACACGACAGTTTACAACAGTACGGACGGCAATTTGTAAAAAAACACACAAAATAGAACAATTACCACTCATGAATTTTTCAATAAACCACTAAGTTAATATTAACCATTCTCGGGACTGTATGCTACTTTCAAACAACAAATGGGTAAATAATTAATATCACTTAACGTTATAAAACACAAAGATTGCCAAACGTGCAGAGATTAGCACGAGCCTAAAAAAATTATCTATGAAATAAATGAAATTTTAAATCAAGCTTTCGAATGCAGCAATTAAATTTAACAGGAGCAGATATAAATTTTTTAATAGCTACTCTATCTATTAGTTTCTCAAACAAACAACGAGTTAGCACAGTTGTGAATTAAATCAGCCAGAACATGCTTTAAATTAATAACAGACAAATAAAGCTTTACCCGACTTGGCGCTGCTACGTTACGATTTCAAAAGGAACAAAAAAAAAAAAAAAATCAAATCCAGCAATGTGCACAAGCAGCACAACAGGGAGCCATAAAATTACACGGAAGCACGCTCCTAACTGCTCATTACATTTAAGGCGTAACACTGACGACTTCGAAGAGAGCACCACTTTCAACCAGCTATCTCTCGGCGAAGGCAAGAAATCATTTACATGTTAACTGGCCTACGCTCACCATTTCCAAAATGCGGCACTGTAGGCTCCATAAATAGGTTCCAAGAGCCTGTTATCCAACCATTGCGAGTTCTCGACATTGTGAAAACAGAATTTAGCATACGCTGCCATTTATCGAAATTGAATCCACCAAACTCCTTTTACGTTGGACTTTGAAGGGCACGGCACGCAGCCTGTTTTCAAGTGAAATGTGGCAATGCATACATATCACACGGTTCCCCAGTACCACAACGGACCTGGCACCAATTTATCAACTCAAAACAAAGGCATTGAAGACTGGCCAACGCTTTAGCCGAGGCACAGTGCAGAACGCGCTGATAGACCGTTTCCGAGCCGGACCGCGTAGCAATTTTTAACTATCGATGGCACGGTTCAACCGTCTCCTAGAGGGCAGCGATACCGTACATCCACGTGGTGCAAGTAAATCTTTGGAATCGAATGCGGCCAGGCTCATTTTGTACATCTCGCGCTTCATCATTGTCCTCTACCAGGTATTCTTCAAATAATTTTGGTTTCAATTGAAAATACCACGGCAAACTTCTTGCGGCACCCTTGTCCAAGCCCAAACAAATCGTCGTTCCAGACCTTATTCCGCGTAATTCAGAAACGTTGTAACAGATATAAAAAAGAATAAGTTTTTGTACAAAATAGTACAATATCTTTGTCTTTTAGGAGGTCAAGGAACCAAATTGAGTGTATAGCCTGACGACCCAAGACATAACGCCCAATGACCAGTGCCGCTTGGTCGCACTGCTGGCTCGCGCCACAGTAAGGAGCATAGAGGGTTTTTGGAAATTTCTGAAGGAACCCATGTCCGGAATCGTGCCATTTCCGTCCTACAGCCGTCTGAAAACATGTTTGCTAGATAGGTATTCAACAGGGTGGTTGTAGGAGTGGGTGCTTATGTCGGATCGACTGGGTCATTCGACGTCTGGCCTATCACTCTGACGTGGTCAGAGCCTTATGGTTGAGTACACGTTCGCAGAACACACCGACATTATTCTTCTCAATGACGAAGCTCACGGTAATTTTTCCTGTCACCTCATCAGGATCATCCTCCACAACGTCTACTACATCGCGTTCCCTTTTCGCCACAATTACGGAACGACTTCGAGAAAGGGTATCTTCACCCTCAGCAGGCGTGACTGTTGTGCTCCAAGGAGATGCCGAACATCCGTACTAAAAGAGGCTGTACTCCATCACGCTGAAGAGAACTAATTAGTGAGTACACGAGCAATTTATTTGAATATTAATGAGTGGAATGTAAAACAAGTGATGTGCTGGGACACGCCTAATCAGTTACTTGTGAAAGTGGTCGCGTTACCAACATGTTTGAAATGGTTGTAATGCGGAAACAGTATGTTTCCGGACATGGTTTCCAGTTCAAAATGTTATCTACTCACTCCCAAGTCCTGAAAGTTTTGAACGGGAATTTACTAATACATTATATAAGTAGGAGATAGAGGAATGGGGAATCATTCTAGCGACGACATGGATTGCAAATGGGGAAATCCTCTGACATTTCAGACACTGACAAAGGGATGATTGTAAGAGTATGCCCCTGTGAACAAGAATATCTGGAACGACGCATCTGGTCGGCAATTGGCATGCTACTGTCGTGAGCCTTGGTGGAAAGTGGTTGCAGAACGAAGAGACATCGCTTAGGCGGCGAGGTAGCTTACATCCACGCATGATCACCTCCACTTCGAAATCATAGTCTTGCCTTCTCTGAAAAGTAGAAGAGGCGGCAATTTGTGGCAGATCTGACGACACCCTATAACGCTGTTACAGGCGCAAACTGTTAAAACACGGAGCTCAGCAGCAGATGGCCTCTACGTGTCCCCGTGTTGAACCTGCGGCATCATTAACTACGGCTGCAGTGGGCACAGGGCCATCGAGACCGGACGTGGTTCGGTGGAATCGTGTCGCCAGGACAGGTGCATCACTTTTCTTGTTACACCACGTCGATGATCGAGACTGGATGCACCCTCAGCAGGAGGTTGGGTGCTCGAAGCATGCACCGTTTTACGGACGCATGCTAGATGGGGCAGGATTATGCTAGGG
The DNA here is from genome assembly GCF_023864275.1 of Schistocerca cancellata. Classification (NCBI taxonomy): domain Eukaryota; kingdom Metazoa; phylum Arthropoda; class Insecta; order Orthoptera; family Acrididae; genus Schistocerca; species Schistocerca cancellata. The sequence continues at coordinate 687,476,360 of NC_064626.1, forward strand.
CGGCATGCACCTGGGCTTAGGTAGGCCCTACGCGTATGACAGTAACCTAGGCACTACGTTAGCTATGGACAAAGTGAACATTATTGATGATCCCTTCCATGCATTCTTGCTTCATATCTTCTCCTAAAGTGATGGGAAGCTTCCAGCGTTATAACTCTCCGTGTAAGTAAGTCAGAGTGGTGCTACAGTGGTTGTAAGAGCATGATAGTGAACTCACGTTGCTGTAAGCGCCACATACCTCCGGACACCTACAAAAGTCACGCAAAATCGCTTCTGTACTATGTTCCAAAGGTGGAGCAACATTCTATCAAGCATGTGTCCATAACTTTTTGCCCAACTGTGTGCACAGATTGTGTAGATATGCATACGATGTCTTGACTTATATACGTGCGAAGAGAACTATGTACGTATGTATATTGTGGGTGTGTACTGTGAAAGAAAGGATGATATGTTTCTCGCGATAAAAAACTAACAAAACTTTGTTTTTAGCTTAAATGTACCTGTTCTTGAGCGGTGCTAGTAAAGATGGCCTAAATTATATTTCTCTAACATTATGCGACAAGATGCTCTTTGGAGTTGAATTCTCAGTGTTATCGACACACCATCGTCGTTGCAACATTTTTATCACATTTTAAGCGAAGGTTCGAAGATGACTACGCAACCAACCCGTTTTCCCCTTTCCTAAATTACTGTGACTGATTTCACCCATCTTGAATTTTTACATAGCCCAATTGCCCTATTTCCATCAACTTAGGTCTCGTCTTAAGGGAAATCTGGCTTTTATGTCATTGGGAGCAGAACGTCTACGTCTTATGTCATCACTATTATAAATCAGGCAGCATTGTTCTCTCAGTACGCGATTGGATTCAGATTTTCGTTTTATGAGAGTAAAGCGAATTAGAAAATCATTCTTTGAGTGATATCCGCTTCGTAAATTTGTTAACTGTAGATAAAGAAAGCTTAAGTTCTCATTTCTGATCAGTTAGCAGACACACTTGATCGCAGGCTAATATCTACACCCCATGAAGAGTACGCCTAGAAATATCTTGAATGTAAGCACAACAAATCGTTATTGTAAATTTTACTTAATGGAAACGAAATCCTTCGACATAGTTAGTTACAATACCACATTTTTCATGTAATATTATTTTCAAGATACCGAAATTTGCCCATGGGTTCTGTATAGCTTTGCTTCATGCTATAAATTATACCAACATTCTTCTTCTTTGTCTTTCGAATTCCTGTAGTAAGAAAAAATGACGTTATTCTTGCGAATAAGTTATTTTCAAGTGAATTCGAAATTAATACTACTGTTTCAGAAGAATTTTCTAACATGTAGATAACAAGATCAGTCGACCGTTCTCGGAAATAAGAAACACAGTACTCAGCCTCTCGTTGCCTTGGTTCCGATATACTTGCTGCAGCAGTAAACAACGTAATCTTCTCCCGGGTCAGGAGTGCCTTTCTACGAAACAGCTCTCCCTTTGCCTCTCGGAAGCTTCAAGCAGGCAGTGAGCCGTTATAGGTAGCGGGAAAATACCGTGCGTCATCCGATACTACGTTTTCTTACAAACACAATAGACAGGCTACAAGGAGCTTTGTTTCCCTCTCACGAGCCCTCCGGAAAATAAACAATCATCCGTCTTGCGTAAACAGAGAGCCAGACAGAGAGAGAGAGAGAGAGAGAGAGAGAGAGAGAGAGGGTTATAAATAGACCTATAGAGTCAGTAGAGTCAATGGTAAGACATATGGCGAAGAGAACACTAACATCAAACTTTAAAAGCCATACTTAATGTGAAATTTAACAGAATATACACCGACGGAAAAAATCGTAACGCTAAGAAGGAGTTGTACGACGTAAATGAAAAATCGGCTGGCGTGTTTCTACGTGTGAAAGATGCGCGTATATTCAGATTTCGCACCAGTTGCATAAGAGTGGCGCTAGTGGCACCGACATGAGGACGCGAATTAGGGCTGCTATACACACGCTGTAACTGTCGTGAACGATAGTTCCTTTGAGATTGGACGCAGTGAACTGATGTCAGACAAATGTGCCATTATGGCGGCAATGAGGCCATTATCAACATGTCACTGACTTTGGACGCGGTGGTGTAACTATGCCTACAAGAAGCTGGATAATGACTCTTCACGATAGTTCAATTCTTTTATCTTGGCGGCTCGCGCATGCCCGCCCAGACGTGGAAGATTGCTGCGTTGCCAGTCGCACACGACGCACGCGGCAAGAGAAGCAGCGCCATAGTATAGCATAGTTCCCAAGCTTACGTTTAGGGGGGAGCGCGCAGTTCATGAAGTAAAGCCACCACGGCCGCATTAACCTTTTCGCTGCTACAGAGAGCTGCTCCCCGCATTCCGCGCTGTGCGCTATTTTGTCACTGCACTGCTCGCCTGTGCTGACACATGGTGTTCCAACTGCTTTGCACTCTTATCATTCGATTCCACAAAAACTATTTGGCCCAAAAATTAGATTTTTACACATCTTCTTGACTGATACCTTCCCCCCATAAATGACTTAATTTTGTTTCGATATTCAACGCAGTTATTATGCAGAATTAAATATAGTAAACCATTGCACGAAATTTTGAAGAGTTTGCAGAGGTAAAAGTCCATAGCGTATACTTTCCGTATGGTCGATTTTAGTTGCCACAATGTTGAGAATGAAATGTGGACAAGATACCTAAATTTAACATAAACTTTACTGTATAACAATATCTCATTTAATTTAAGTACCACATAGGTGTTGTATATAATATTGAGAAATATTCCGTCTTCCGCGACTGTACCAAAAGTTTTATTTACACCGGGCACGTTTGGCTTTATTTTAAAGCACTTCAAAATTTCGTGCAATGGTTTATTACATTTAATGCTTCACAGTAACTGGGTTGAACATCGAAACAAAATTAAGTCATTTATGGGGGGAAGGTATCAGTCAAGAAGATGTGTAAAAATCTAATTTTTGGGCCAAATAGTTTTTGTGAAATCGAATGATAAATGTGTCAAAGCAGTGGGAACACCATGTGTCTGCACAGGCGAGCAGTGCAGTGATGACAAAATAGCGCACAGCGCGGAATGCGGGGAGCACGTGTCTGCAGCAGCGAAAGGGTTAATGAAGAGACAAAGCACTAGAAATTTCAAAAAATTGCATTCAAACGAATAAAATTCGTGAAGTAAGACACTTCGAGACTGTTTTTAAATAAAGAAAATATTAAGCATCCCACAAGATTTGAACTCCCCACCTTCCACTTACCAGCCCAACGCGTAAACTGTTACGCTAATGCAGCTCGTCCTCCAATGTAACTCAATGAGGACTGTAACAGGTCACGCAAGATACTGACAAACACTTGGTATGACTATGAATTACTCACACTTCGTCGAAGTACAATAGGAAATAAACAATTACCGCTGTTCTTTATTGCGAAAAAGCGGTTCGTGAGAGTGATACAAACACCTTTCCTTGCTATCGCCTGAATTACGAGTCTTATTGCTTGTTTGGTTTAATTAATTAATAGAATATGAAGCAATTGGAATAAAGAATGCTTCTTCCAAACTTAAGATAAAGCTAGGATGTTAGATTTAGGTACAATGGAGATACGCTACAATAACGAAGATGTGAGATGTTTCAAAAAGGCAGCTATCAAACTATAGCTGTAGAGTCTCTCCAAGTGGCAAGTTCAAAGCTAATCCTCTGCTATCAAGACATTGCTTTTGTTCTATTACTTTATTTATGACTGAACGTTTCTAAAACTGAAGACACTCGTCCGTGCTCTGCACTGCAGTCGAGCTCTGACAACGTCGTTCTCTGTTCGTTGGCTGACTGTGTTTTGTGACGTCAGGTGCGCAGAACGAACCTAAACTCGGCCGCCAACATAAATGACGAGCACTTTAGCGCAGAAATATTTGGCAGGAGTGTAGCCACTGTACATGATTGCTGGCTTTAATTGTCACCAGAAAGTACGGTCACATGAAGACCGGGCTCCGGACTGTCACGTAGCACTACCGAGAGGGAAAACCATCGTGTTCGGCATGCCCCCCCCTCCCCCCCAAAAAAGAAATGTGTGTAGTGTGTGTGTGTGTGTGTGTGTGTGTGTGTGTGTGTGTCTGAGGGAGAGAGGAGGGGAGAGAGAGGGAAGGGGACAGGAAGAGAGAGAGAGAGAGAGAGAGAGAAAGCAAAAGAGAGAGAGAGAAAGCAAAAGAGAGAGAGAGAGAGAGAGAGAGAGAGAGAGAGAGAGAGAGCGATAGATCAACCATTAGAGCTGCCGTTGGCAGCATACTGACACAATAAGCTGTTACAAATCAGTTATTTCAAGGAAATCTGCGAGCCAGAAGCTTTGAAACGTGAATTACACCGTCCCCAACCGACCGCCATTTGCTACTTCCGTGGTGTCAAGCGAGATCTCTTAGGAGGGCAGGGTTGTGTTTCCTGATGAAAACTTGTTCTTCCTCGGTGCCGATGGTGGCTTTGTGTTGGTTAAAAGGAGGCCAGTTGAGGGTCTATAACCAAACCGCGTGCTAAAAACACTGGACACACATCTGTGGAGTACTGGATAGTACTGGAAAAGGTAAGAATGCGGACACCCTTGTAACTATGATTGATAAGGCCTGGAAAAATGTCATCTCTACCACTCTCTATAAATGCCTCAGAAAGGGCATGTTTGTAATGTGAAAACAACACTCCCATAAGAGTCGCCAGGCTTAATGAATTCTGTCTCGCCAGGTTCAGGGTCGGAACGTCTACCCAGAATTTTTTGAGGATGCCGTTGACTTTGACGATGACATCGTTGTCCACGGTGTTCTAATCGATGCTGAGCTGTGGGACTGTCAGGATGAGGCTGAGGAAGATAACAAAGAACAACTGCACCTGTAGTCACATTGCGCGAGACAAGGGCGTCTGTCCATACCATACGCTCCTACATCCTCATCATGGAAACGAGTGAGGATTTCTTGTCAAATTTCATCACCATCGAAAATCTGTTGGACAATGCTAGATTTAATTCAAAATCTCAAACGAAAATCACTGAATATTTTTCAGAAAGAGGAGTAACGTTAAAATGGCTCTGAGCACTATGGGACTTAACGGCTATGATCATCAGTCCCCTAGAACGTAGAACTACTGAAACCTAACTAACCTAAGGACAGCACACAACACCCAGCCATCACGAGAGTAACGTTATCATTGGTATGTTTGTCATATCTGTATGTATGTAGTATATGTATATATGTACCTATTATTTTGCACATTATGAACAGAAAGATGATTGTATAAGTTACATATGTATGTACTGCAGTTTACTTTCAAACTCTGGCTAAACCGTGATCATACACTAGTAACATTCAAAATGAAAAGGAAAGCAAAGAAAAAGAAAATGTTCAATGAGAAACCAGAAATATATATTTGAGAATGTAATGCATTCCAAACCAAATAAAGAAACAGACTGAAAGTTGTCTGTTATAATGGCGTGTTTCACAGTTTCAGGAAATTAAGTTTTTTCCCGTGTCGATTACCTGCAGCAACCTTTGTTCTTATCTTTGAATCCTCTGATGGACTTTAGCTACTTCATACGCTACAACAGGGTACCTGCTGAGGTTCTTTGGCTACTGAGTGGCCTAGCGAATGAGATGTTAAGCTGCGTGAATGCTTGTGTGTATTTCAAAGGACGAAAAGGAGAACAAGAAGAGTGGGTTCCCTCCATTCCGTTCGAGACTGTGACAGTGATAAGACGTACTTGCTTATGGTGTGAAATGACGTGATATTCGAAAGTTTCTGAATTTACACACGCTGAGAAAGACAGAAAGAGCTGTAATACCTTGTGTATACGTAAAGTAGGAATGTTTTGTACGTGTGAGATATTTTATTAAGAACAATATTTCTCTCATGTGAGGACTTTGGACAAAAGGTATCCATTCTACATTTACTAAGTGCGGGCGAGACATATTGTCCTCTCGAAATCTGTCTGCTGTGGCGGGGTGGCTCTCGTAAATGCGATTCGGTTGGGTAGCTTCCATCCTGTTTACGAATTGCATGTACCTCACGATCGAGTTTAGGAAGTCAGTACTTTAATTCACCAAATGGGGTGTGCCCTCCATCATTTTACAATGTACGTTAAATAGTCGGCCTTTGAATGGGATGCTAAAAATGGCACGTGTTTTAAGTCACTGTAATGGAGATCAACTATGCCTATTTTCTATGCTGAGCTATGCCTATTTTATATGCCTGTGGCAAAATAAATAAGTTAAAGTATATCTTATGTCACCCACTGCAAATCCATACCATTCACATATTCAGTTTCAAGAGGAAGCATTGTTGTGAGATAAGACCTGTGGCCAAATAAAAGGCGTTGTACGAATGCTTTGTGTGGGTGTAGCTAAACGAAATATTTTCATGGTCTATTCAGTTCATGGTTAATACAGTATAATTTTTGCTTATGATAATCAGTAATAAGCCACTTTTCATATTATAAAGCTATTTGCAGGTCACGCTAAGAACGTTACCTCGAGAACTTCGAGAGAGCAGCTACATCACGTTCTCATTACATACACTGAAGGGCCAAGAAAACTGGTACACCTGCCTAACATCGTGTAGGGCACTCGGGAGCTCGCAGAAGTGCCGCAATACTCGAATAATGTCTCAATTAGTGATGTAGGGAATTGACACCATGAATCCGGCAGGGCTGTCTATAAATCCGTGGGAATGCGAGGGGGTGAGATCTCATCTGAATAGCACATTGCAAGGCTCAATAATGCTCAATAATTGTCATATCTGGGGATTTTGGTGGCCAACAGAAGTGTTTAAACTCAGAAGAATGTTCCTGGAGCCACTCTGTAACAATCCTGTGGTGTGTCGCATTGTCCTGCTGGGCTTGCCCAAGTCCCTCGGAATGCACAATGGACATCAATGGATGCAGGTGATCAGACAGGATGCTTAAATAGGTTTCACCTGTCAGAGTCGTATCGAGACGTATCGGGGGTCCCACATCTCTCCAACTGCACACGACCCACACTATTACAGAGCCTCCACCAGCCTGAACAGTCCCACACTGACATGCCGGGTCCATGGATTCATGAGGTTGTCTCCATGCCCGAACACTTCCATCTGCTAGATACGATTCGAAAAGAGACTCGTCCGACCAGGCAAGATGTTTCCAGTCATCAACAGCGCAATGTCGGTGTTGACGGGCCCAGGTGAGGCGTAAAGCTTTGTGTCGCGCAGTCATCAAGGGTACACGAGTGGGCCTTAGATGATGTTTCGTTGAGTGATTCGCACGCTGATGACTCAGCATTGTAATCTGCAGCAATTTGCGGAAGGGTTGCACTTCCGCCACGTTGAACGATTCTTTTCAGACGTCATTGGTCCCGTTCTTGTTGGATTTTTTTTCAGCCGCAGCGATGTCGGAGATTTGATGTTTTACCGGATTCCTGATATTCAGTGTACACTCCTGAAATGGCCGTACGGGAAAATCCCCACTCCATCGCTACCTCGCTGTGTCCCGTCTCTCGTTCACCGATTATAACACCATGTTCAAACTAACTCAAATCTTGACAAGCAGCCATTTTAGCGGCAGTAACCGATATAATAACTGCGCCACACACTTGTTGTCTTATATAGGGGTTGCTGACCGCAGAATCGTATTCTGCCTGTTGACATATGTCTGTTTTTAAATTCGGATGGCTATACCAGTTTCTTTGGCGCTTCAGTGTATTTTTGTTACGATGACATTGCAAGCTCGGCCCGCTGAAAGATAATCAAATTATACATGAATGCATAATCTTGTAACCTTATCTTACTAATTAGCGAAAAGATAAATTTTGTTAGACAGACTTATTCTAGTTTCAGTGAAAGGGTAGTTAATCAGTCACCAGTATTAAATTACTTTAGAAGTCAACAATAAAATTCGTTGTACTATGTAAGTATTGGTGTCTGAGGAACTTAACTGTGACCGATCAGATCGCGTTACATTAATTTCGGGGATTATCCATCTTTGTAAGTAGGGCATCTTCTATGTGGGACTTAATTACCAACAATTGTTGTGCCATGTAATATAATCAAGTAATAGTCTTCGTTACACATAACACTAGACAAAGTTCAGCAGCCCAGAAAATAAATATTGTACTCGGATCTAGAGGAATAGGGGAATAATTTGAAAAGGTACTTAGGTAACGAACAAAGGGTGTTTTACGTACGATGAATACCTAACGAAAGAAAATGTGATAGGATGCAACGCCTGTGTTGAAGAGAATGGAAGAGTTTCATGGAAACAACATTAACAATTAAGGAAAGTTATTCCAAAAGCAATTCAAGCTGTGATTAGTAGGTACAGTATCATTTACTGAGAGATACATTTTCAACCAAAATAAATATGAAGAAAATATACATTAAGAGAAATTTATTATGGGTATGTCACACTGTCTGCCTCCGTAGCTGAGTGCTGAGTGGTGAGCTTGTTGACTACCATGCGGAGGACCTGGATTCGACTTATGGTACCGTAGCGGATTTTGGTTGGTGAAAGGCTGGAACGGGGTCCACTCAGCCTATGACGCCAATTGAGCAACTGCTTGTATGAGAGGCAGAGGCTTCACACATGCTGACCTGCTAACCGGGAGACCCGTGTGCTGACCACGCGCCCCTCCGTACAGGATCCCACACCACTGGCTGATGGATGACACGGCAGTCAGCCGGGAAGGAAGTATGGATGGGGTTTAACGTCAACAACGAGGTCGTTAGAGACGGAGCACAAGCCGGGATTGTGTCAAGGATGGGGAAGCAAATCGGCCGTGCCTTTTCAAAGGAACCATCCCGGCATTTGCCCGGAGTGATTTAGGGAAACCACCGAAAACCAAATCTGGATGGCCAGGCGCGGGGTCAAACCGTCGTCCCCCCGAATGCGAGACCAGTGTGCTAACCTGTGGGCCACCTCACTCGGACTGTTAATCAGGCCCGATTTCCCTTCTGTTGCCAGGAGGGCAGGGTTTCCTTTTTTATATACATTTCTTCCGTTAAGGTGGTATCTATCTAACAACAGACAGAAAGTTGTAAAGGTGAATGTGACACGTGTAATGAAAATAATGACATTGCGAATGAAATGTTCATTGAGGTGTCTAAAGCCATTTATGATATGAAATCGTTGGACTATGACGTAATTACACTGGAAACGATTACAACTAAACGAACATTCATACGAAAGGAACTTGTGAAGTTATCAACAAAACGTTTGCAACGGCACACAACTCCTGGGAACTGGAGCAATAGAGCAATTATTCTTCCAACAATGGTAAAATACTAGAAGAAAAACCATAGGTTGTACCTATAAGCCTTCTCTCCGAAATGTACGAGTTACAAGGTGCCACATAAATAGAAAAAGAAATTGAGTTTATGTAAATTAAAGCAACAAGCTGGCTTTTGAAATGGGTAAAGTGGGAAGTGTGTAAGTCGTGAAAGAATATACAGAACATAGCAATGAGTCTGCATTGACGATTTGGGTAGCATTCATAGATTTTGAAAAAAATCCTTGACTCAGTTGCAGCAGAAACCATACTAACCAAACTTGAGCAACAAGGTGTTAATACAACGTATTTTGGCGTGCTGAAAAATACTTACATCCTCCTCTGGCTTCCATTAGCCCGCAATTAATAATGGAGAGAAGAGTCATGCAAGGAGATTTCAGGTAACCAAAATTGCTTCAGGAGGCTTAGAATGTGGTGTCGTCCAAAGATCGCGGTGCTCTGCACCTCGCAACCTAACGAAGCCGCATCGACAAATGAGCGACACCGGGGCAGCAACGCCCCCAAGAATGTTTTGCTTCGCCGCGCCACCCCATCGGCTCTACCGCTTATGGTCGAGCGCAGGACCACTCAGCCCAGGTCGCGATCATCGACAAAGACAGCATCGTTTGGCCGCGTGGTATAGTCGTGCGGTTTGACGAGCCTTGCCACGGTTCACGCAGCTCCACCCGTTGCAGGTTCGAGTCCTCCCTCGGGCATGGGTGTGTGTGTTGTCCTCAGCGTAAGTTAGATTAAATTAGATTAAGTAGTGTGTGAACCTAGGGACCGATGACCTCAGCAATTTGGTCCCATTGCAACTTACCACAAAATTCCAAACAGCATCGCCTTCTAGTAGGCCACCTGCGTATTAGGCAGAAGTCCACGTGAAAATTATTCCTAAATGTTCTCTGAGTGAGAGACTTGTAATTTGTCTGTATCGTGTGATACATTAATGTTCAGAGACGGTTTCCTGTGGAAATGGATCTTACAAAGTTAAGTACTCCTTCTTATCTATGTTATAATAAAGTGAACTAATATTTTATGTGTTGTTTTATCGTCTCCTCCCGGAGCAAGGTAAAGAACCCACGATTGTAGCGAAGAGTGTATTTTCTTTATTTGAGTGCACAGCGTCTGTTCCATCGGAAGTACAGACACTTCGTAGATCCAGCGGCTGTGAAACACTATTTGGAAACTGAAGGGGGATCACTGCTGTCAGCTGCAGCGGGACGTTAAGCTGAATCTGCGGCGACGGGTGAAATCTCTAAGTAGCGAACGGGAGTATACTGGACAGGGACTGGCGCTCTCTGCGAGTGTGGATCGGCCGTAAGGTGTACCAAAATAGTCCATGCAGTTGAGATAACGCTGTGTACCGGATGGCGCAGTGGTTACAGCACCTGCCTAGTAAGCAGGAGTCCCCGGGTTCGAATCCCGGACCGGTACACATTTTCGTTCGTCGCCACTCATTCCGCTTAATGTCCCGCTGCAGCTGATAGCAATGATACCCCTTCAGTTTATACAGAATGTATTTTAGTCAGGTACAACATAGAGGAAGCTTTCATATTCCTAAACTGGGAAAAAAGGGAAATAAAACGTGTTTATGCAATAAACCTAAGCCACTAGCTTGAGCTTGTTACATTGTAATGTCCATTTCTAGCTCAGATGGGTTTCAACAACAAACGGAAAAATTTCCAAAGAAAGCCTACTTTAGAAATCATCATAAGAAAATGGGCTTAACTTCTAGGCAAAACTGAGGCACCCTTCAAGTGAAGAATTCGCCTATTTTGTATAGCCTTTTTGCGTTTCCACCTTCGTTATGATTGAGCAACGTTTGTAAATGCTGGGACATTATAAATTCTAGAATATCACTGAGCCGTGCTCCGGCTCGCGTTTGTGCCGTTGACAGGTTGGCGTCGTGTATTCGGATTGTGACCTCTAGTTTTCTTGGTGCGTTCACTGGCGCCACTACGTTTGCCCGCTTTGTCTGTACGTGAAAGGCAGCAGCGGCGTTTGTCGATAGCGAATACTGTGTACTACCTTTGGGGCGACCTCTAGTATTGCCGGGTCGTCGTGTGTCGCAATTGGGTTGGGACGGAGGACCAGTGAGGTTCGCACAGACCCAGGACTCACCGGGACAGCTGGCAATACATGCACTACCCGATGGAAGGATGTGGTCGCGAGAGTGCACGACCACGCCAAGGAACGGATCCAGCTAGTTTAAGTTGAATGGATCGTTAAATGGGAGTAGTGAAACCGCCTCCATTGTGTGTGTGTCCGTCTGCCGAAGTGACTTCATGGTAACAAGCTGTTAGTTGGCGATTCACACTGGGACGTTTGCCTTACCTGACTTGATCGAGAGCGACCTTGGTTGGTCATTCGGTCGGTCGTCTCAACGGAGACGTGTATTTGGTCTTGCAACGGCCTCTGGGATCTCTGTGTTTGTGTCGACTTGTTGCTCCACAGTGACTGGTTTTAGTATTGTTTGTGTTGTTTGTGGACTTGTTTTGGCGGATCCGTGTGTATCTAGTGTGGTTTTGAATGAGCAGTCATTTTAACGCTGTCTGCGTACTGGATTCGTGGAGGCAACTTATTGTGATTACCTCGGATTATTCTTGCGTTTGAACATGTTATCTTGTATAATGTTTATGGTTTTACGATGTCAGGAGTGTAGTCCGCCCGTCTGCCTGGCATGGGTTATTCTATCGTGTATTGGGCATCGGACGTTGGGCAGATTTTGCGAGAGTGTTGGTCTTGCGTTTAACTGTGACTGGTTTGAGTTGCCATCCTGTTAAGTGAGTGTAACACTGGGCTGCCTGTCTCACCTTACTTACGTTTGAGGGACTTTCCCAGGTCGACCCTTGGAGCACTGTCTGTGTATCACTCCCTTCTTTATTAGGTCTGATAGTGTCAATTGTTTAAAAAATTTTGTTTAAATAGTTCCTATTGCTTGTGGCCTTCAGCTGACAAATAATTTGGATTCTTCTTAGTAAGGCCTTCAGCCGTCAGTGCCGTTTGTGTTACAGCCAATTTTTTAATGAATGTTTTAAAAATTATATTGGTATTTTCAACGTGCTGTTGTCCTCCCTACTTGTAATTCAGGCCTTCAGCCGCTAATTGTTCTGAAATATTGCTTGTGGCCTTCAGCCGACAAATATTTTTTTCTTATTTAATAAGGCCTTCAGCCGTCAGTGTAGCTTGTGTTACAGCCATTTTTTAATGATTGTTTTCTAAAAAATGATTTCCTTAAATAAAGTGTACTTGTTTACAGAGCAACCAGCGTTAACTGAGTAAGGCTCCGTCAACACCTTTTCCTGCCTTCCCTAAGTCCCACGTATCAATCACACAAAATTTATACGTTAATGGTAGTTCTCAAAGTATGCTAGTTGAACAGCAAAATAACTGTCAGTGGGAAAAGTAGAGAGGATAGAAAATTGATAGTAGAAACTACAAGAAAAGCTTTCCTGTGAAACAGAAATACTCAAAAGTTAACGTATAATCTGCGACAAGGTTTCATCAACGGCTTCGGTCTTCCGAGGGTTTATGCGCTCGGTACTTTTTCGATAGCGACATTTACCGAAATTCTTCGCAGTGCCATCGCGATTGGTCCAGAGCTTTATGAAGTCACCACGCTTCTGAGCTCAGGAAACGAATGCTTACTTATTTGGGCTACGTATCATCTACGGATTTGTTCGTTTCTTGAGTTCGGAAACGTCCATGGTGCCTTCTTTGAGATCTGGACCAACTAAAAGAGCAGTAAGGAGAATTTCGAAGAGTGTCGCTTCTGAAATTAGAGAAACAATGGAAAAATGTTTCTTCACGGTGTCAAAGGTATTGACGTTATCATATACAATGTGTTAAGTAAGAGCGTGGGACGCATTATATGCACATGGTGAAAGACATCGCCTTAGTTTTTTCACAACCCTACTGGGGGAACCTTTGTCCTTCATGCAATTTCCACAAAGCATTAGCTTACTTTGAATTCTTGGCACAAAAAGAGTCATAAGTGCAGCTTACGCGTCGCGTTTATGAAAGATGTTTGATGCGGACCGCCAAACGTTTGTTCATCGGCAGAAATGAAGATTGGATACTGCAGGAGGATAATGATCCGAAGCACCGCAGCAGGCTTTGCAGCGATTGGTGAAAGGAGAAAGGTACTGGATTCGCCCTCAGTGTTGCCTGACGCTGATCTTATAGAGAATGCTTGGTCTCACTTCAAAAAAAAGTTGCAAGGAAAATAAATGTTCTGTTTGAAACAGCTGTCAATTCAAATTCGACACGTTTCAATGTTTCTTCCACGTGATTACGCGGAAAACCTGTTTTCAAGCATGCCTCGGAGACGTCAAGTAGTTATTAATGCTGCAGGTGACTGGGTTTCTATTAATTGTATTTGCATTTATCTTTTGTTCATATACGATGTATGTATATGTTTCAGTTTGTTGTCAAATCCATTTTTCTAATGATTAACCCGACCACGCTCTTACTTAAGAGAATTTAAGTTTAAGTGCAAGGAAATATTTTTGAAGTTATTTGCAATGAAGGTAGCATTATTACAACTGAAACTGAGACGATAAAGAGTGTACGCGAGAACTGAATTCAAGGGTTTGAATGAGGTAATAATGAAGAATTGTGGATGTAAGGGATGTATCGGGCAGCTAATGTAAGTTTTTACACGACTTAAGTAAATGAACGGATTGCTTTACGGGAGACATCCTGGGGCACCGTGGAATCTTCAGTTTTGCCATGAAAGTAGGTGTAAGGGATAAAGATTGTGTAGAGAGACCAAGGACTGAATGCAATAGAAGTTTCGGATGAAAGTACGAGAGCTACTAGGAAGATCCGACTGGGTGCGAAATTGGAACCTCAGAGAAAATCCAATGAAGCTTTGCATAGATGTGTTCCACAGTATCTCTAGTATGCACGTCGATGGTGTCACGTCGCTCTTCTCAGTTCTGATCGCACTGTGATCACACGAAGATGCCTATAAAATAGCTTCTCCCGCGAAGTGAGAGTGCCCATGAGAGAGTTCGCTTGATTTCATGCATCCCATACAAGGTAACTGTCATGCATTTCCTTCTTCATGACAATTCTCTGCCACACACTGCAGGGGCAATGAGAACACCATTGTGTTTGATCATCCGCCATACAGCCCAGACTCGGCTCCTTCTGCTTTTCTTCTCTGCTCACGTTAACCGCTTGCTATATAGAAAATATTTTGGCACAAACAACAAGCTACAGATTAGCCCAGAGAACTGGCAGAAAGCACAGGCGGCTGACCTCTGTGACGAGGGTACTGGGAAGTTCGTACAATGTTACGACAAATATTTCAGTCGTAAATCGACTATGTAGGGAAGTTTCTGAAAGGTGTAGCAAACAGTTTTGATTTTAACTATATATGACGGTATCATTTAGTTTTGATTTTCACTGTAGTTTCCATTTCTTCACCGATCGGACATAGATAATACTGTGGGGAAGGCGAGCCTTAGGTTGCGTTTCATTGGCAGGACACTTAGAAGATGCAACAAGTCCACTAAAGAGACAGCTTACAATGCACTCGTTCGTCCTCTGTTAGAATATTGCTGCGCAGTGTGGGACCCGTACCAGGTGGGACATCCTTACCAGGAAGGACATCGAAAGGGTGCAAAAAAGGGCAGCTCGTTTTGTATTATTACGTAATAGGGGAGAGAGTGTGGCAGATATAATACGCGAGTTGGGATGGAAGTCATTAAAGCAAAGACGTTTTTCGTGCGGCGAGATCTATTTACGAAATTTAAGTCACCAACTTTCTCTTCCGAATGCGAAAATATTTTGTTGAGCCCAACCTACATAGGTAGGAATGATCATCAAAGTAAAATAAGAGAAATCAGAGCTCGAACAGAAAGGTTTAGGTGTGCGTTTTTCCCGCGAGCTGTTCGGGAGTGGAATGGTAGAGAGATAGTATGATTGTGGTTCGATGAACCCTCTGCCAAGCACTTAAATGTGAATTGCAGAGCAATCATGTAGATGTAGATGTAGTTTCTGAATAGCCCTCGTATGTTGCAGAAGTCATGTAGAGATGAAAAGGTGTTGAAGTGGATAACCTGGAGTGGAGAACTGCATCAAGCAACTCTTCAGACTGACGAGCACGTGAAAAGCGGGCTTTCAAGACGTCAAACTTTACTTTATGCTAATACGAGGTGCATTCAAGTTCTAAGGCCTCCGATTTTTTTTCTCCGGACTGGAAAGAGATAGAAACATGCGCATTGTTTTAAAATGAGGCCGCGTTCATTGTCAATACGTCCCAGAGATGGCAGCACCGTATGGCAGATGGAATTTTACCGCCAGCGGCGAGAATGAAAACTGTTTTAAATACTTAAAATGGAGACTTTTCCTTACTTGAACAGCGTGCAATCATTCGTTTTCTGAATTTGCGTGGTGTGAAACCAATTGAAATTCATCGACAGTTGAAGGAGACATGTGGTGATGGAGTTATGGATGTGTCGAAAGTGCGTTCGTGGATGCGACAGTTTAATGAAGGCAGAACATCATGTGACAACAAAGCGAAACAACCTCGGGCTAGCACAAGCCAGTCTGACGACATGACCGAGAAAGCGGAGAGAATTGTTTTGGGGGATCGCCGAATGACTGTTGAACAGATCGCCTACAGAGTTGGCATTTCTGTGGGTTCTGTGCACACAATCCTGCATGACGACCTGAGAATGCGAAAAGTGTTATCCAGGTGGGTGCCACGAATGCTGACGGACGACCACACGGCTGCCCGTGTGGCATGTTGCCACGCAATGTTGACGCGCAACGACAGCATGAATGGGACTTTCTTTTCGTCGGTTGTGACAATGGATGAGACGTGGATGCCATTTTTCAATCCAGAAACAAAGCGCCAGTCAGCTCAATGGAAGCACACAGATTCACCGCCACCAAAAAATTTCGGGTAACCGCCAGTGCTGAAAAAATGATGGTGCCCATGTTCTGGGACAGCGAGGGCGTAATCCTTACCCATTGCGTTCCAAAGGGCACTACGGTAACAGGTGCATCCTACGAAAACGTTTTGAAGAATAAATTCCTTCCTGCACTGCAACAAAAACGTCCGGGAAGGGCTGCGCGTGTGATGTTTCACCAAGACAAAGCACCCGCACATCGAGCTAACGTTACGCAACAGTTTGTTCGTGATAACAACTTTGAAGTGATTCCTCATGCTCCCTATTCACCTGACCTAGCTCCTAGTGACTTTTGGCTTTTTCCAACAATGAAAGACACTCTCCATGGCCACACATTCACCAGCCGTGCTGCTATTGCCTCAGCGATTTTCCAGTGGTCAAAACAGACTTCTGAAGAAGCCTTCGTCGCTGCCATGGAATCATGGCGTCAACGTTGTGAAAAATGCGTACGTCTGCAGGGCGATTACGAGAAGTAACGCCAGTTTCATCGATTGCGTGTGAGTAGTTAATTAGAAAAAAAAAATCGGAGGCCTTAGAACTTGAATGCAGCTCGTATGTCCACGTGTCACATCTCAGGAGGAACATGTGACGTAGAGTTGGCTTCTTTCAGAGCCCTCTCACTCCTCACAGTCACTCCCTATGCATAGAGGACGCTGACCCGTGAGGAGAGAGGTAGAAGGGCAGATAATGCCATCACCCTCTGAGCGCCGGCACCCACTGCCCGGCAACATTTTTCACCTGCGCGGCCAATAGCCGCTGCACGGGCGGCGAAATTAATATTTGCCGCGCCGAGCTGGCTGACGCGCCCGGGCGCCCCGGAATACTGGCGCGGGCCTCCGAGAAGGGCGCCGGGCCGCGCCGCCGGAAAGATTAATGCGCTGGAGCTCGGGCCCCGAGGCTGCACGTGGCCGTCCCCGCGCCAGACACCGCCTCCGCACAGAGCGCGACCGCGACCTTGGGGGATGTGTCCCGGCGGCAGCACGTGGCTCCCAGCCTCTTCACGGAAGCACGCACACAGCCGGCAACCGGTAAACAGCCGTCCAAAGGCGCCACGGCGCGGGGAGGAAAGCGAAAGTGTCTGTCCCCACACCACCCAGCGCGCGCCCCCTCTACGCGGGGGTTCACCGCGAAAGCGTAAGCTCCTTTTGTAATGGCGCACTTCCACAGTAATCTCTGCCGAGAGCACTAAGAAGGTGAAAGCCTCGTAACAGCCGAAAGCCTGCTGCAAAGTGTGCCAGTAATGCAACATTTCTCAGACCGATAAATCCGAAAGCTCCACCAAAGGCGTAGGTACGACGAGCATCGGAAACAGTGAGGCATAATATGCTTACGAAAAAATTCACACGAAGAGTTGCAACATAAAGTCGCTAGGAAATGTCTAGTTTCGTATGGAAATATCGAAATATGTCTGCCGACAAAGAAGATATTTTACCAGTAGTAATAAGGAGTACATTAGTATCACGTACTTCAAAACGAACCGGATCTACATCCTGTAAGCACGTGACTGAAGTCACTGACACCAAAACTGACGTTACTACGACTCACTAGCATGACACAGAGGAAGTAGATTGTAATTTTCATGTTAAACCAATTTCGCCAGAATCTGACCACAGCAGTGGAATAACTTTCTGCTAGTGAATTGTGGCACTGTTGCAACATGCCCGCTTTAGTAGCCGAGGCCGCAGCTACTACACTGACCTTTTTTTGTCATCTGTCTCCTGACTGGTCTGATAAGGCCCTCCACGAATTCCTAACCTACACCAATCTCTTCATCTCAGAGAAGCACTTGCTATTTACGTCCTCTATTCCAGAATGAGATTTTCACTCTGCAGCGGAGTGTGCGCTGATATGAAACTTCCTGGCAGATTAAAACTGTGTGCCCGACCGAGACTCGAACTCGGGACCTTTGCCTTTCGCGGGCAAGTGCTCTACCATCCTATTGTTTGCTGGATGTATTCTAGGTACTGTTTTCCTCTACAGTTTCTATCCTCTACACCTCCCTCTAGTAACTCGGAAGGTACTTTCTGATGTCTCAACAGATGTCCCATACTCCTGTCCCTCCTCCTTATCAGTTTTTTCTATTTATTCATTTCCTCGCCGATTCTGTTGAGAACCTCCTCATTCCTTACCTTATCAGTCCGTCCAGCTAATTGTGTATGACAGCGTCTAGCCCTAATAAGGTGAGAAAGAAAGTCTATACATTCTTTCAGATATGCCTTACCCAGCTGAACCTCATTGATGATTGGATCCTGTAGAGCTACCAAGTTGCAGGCATGCTGTTATTTCCGTTTCCCCACTGTTTCAAATCTCCCTAAACATGATCAACTGGATTAAAACCGGGTTATTTAGCAGTCTAGTCGGGATACAGCAGGCTACTGGAGATTTTGTCAATCAAGGAACATACGCCTGCAACCCTGTGAATATGGTTCTTGTCGTCTTGGAATATGTGAGGGGTTCATATCACGAAATGTAGAAGAAAGGGTAGTACTCGGTCACCGAGAACGATGAAATAAACATCGTGTGTGTGTGTGTGTGTGTGTGTGTGTGTTTGTGTGTCTGTGTGTGTGTGAAATCTTATAGGACTTAACATAAACATCCTGGTACAGGTTCGTGGTAGTTTAACGGAGCGGCTCCGAGTCATGATACGAGAAACATTTTCAAATCGCCATAGAAGTACCTCTGGCGCGAGCTGCGGCTTAATTGCCTCCTCGGGCTGCTGCTGCACCTGACAAGTTGTATTATTTCAAAGGAGTCAAAGTCGCTAATCGTCGGACCACATTATAAAGACCCAGTCAGGTACTATCATTTCGTAGTAGTTTGACACATTGAGGCTTTATGAATAACAGAAGGATGGCCTTTTACAAGCTACCCGACTCCATATGTCAATTTCCTGCAGTTCTCTTCGCAAGGTGCACTCAGAAATTGGTTGAGATGGATCTGCGCTCACTTACAGCAGCAGTTCCTCTCGGGTTTTAAACGGAGTGTCGTTTTCGATGTATGAAACTCGTCTGCACTCCCTGTGAGTTAGAGCCTACTCATCATCACTGTTCTTACGCCACGTTACACGTCCCCGCATGAAACACTGTTCGTTATAGGCAGACACGCCTCACTGAAAAATCAACATCTTGAGCAGTGCCACTCACGGTGTGATCATAGACATGTCCAAACAAGACCGACCGATCGTACAATGCTGATCCCATAGTAGTGATGTCAAATATACACCAGGTCATTGGCATGACTTATGCCAGCGGAATTGAGTCTATGTCTGTCAGATCCAGTTCTACACCATCTGCAGTGTCCAAAGTGACCAGAGTGCCCTTTTAAGAGACTGATTAGTATTTTTAGAGTGAGTCTGTATTCAAATAGACATCGCCTCTCAACGCCACCGTCACCTGTCGCTATCTTTAGTTTCGCGAATTCCTTATCATTCGTAATTATTCGGTACGCATGTACTCAATAGACCAATTGTAAGCAGGAAGTTACCACTATCAAACGATTTGCATTAGATACAAAAATCCTATTCCTGAAACTCCGCACTGGGTCTGGGGTTGGCTATGTTCGTACATCTTCCTCAGAAAAACCTTAGTACTAGTTCTTGGTCTTTTCTGGTGAAAGTTAATTCAGTTGGTTAACATTTCCACAGTACAACAATATTTAAGAGACCTGTGTCTTCATTCTCAGAACATCGAAAGAGGAAGATATACGGACCACCAGAACTGCCTGAGGACTACGTGTTATATTGCCGAAATATAGTGTATCAGTGCAAGCCAAAGATAAGGGATCGTTGCCGGAAGTGGACTTTTTGTCACAACCTGCTGGCGCAGCATTGGACCACGCCGCACGCGTAGGAGCCACAGCACGCGTGTCTGGTCGATGACCAAGAGGCGCTTCAGCACACGATGTACGCTACGCCTGCGGCAGCCACTCAACAAAAAACCCTCTCTGCTGACTGTCAGACAAGGCTCGACATCCATTCAATGAAACATCGAATGAGCAGGTGCTATAGTGTTGGCTTACGCCTTAAGGGCGTCGTCGTATGGCCGTCATGCTAAAGGGACTGCTTGCCTAGGGGACTAGCTGTTACACTGATGGTCCAAGGGTCGAACTGAGGCCCTTCCAACCACTGAATCACTTGGCGTCCTCCAGCGCCCCAGATGACATCAGCCAGAGGCAAGTCGCGTCGGCGTCCGTGTCCAGGTGCCTTATCGCCAGCGTTCAGGGCTGTCCACCAGCCACCGGCCTACAGCCAAGCATGGCTGATCCGCCTGCCCAGCAGCTGTGCCATTTCGGTGAGTTCAGCTCCCACCATCCTGGACCCGACGTATATGAGTCCGAGCATTCTGTTATAGACTGTCGAGAAATAAATAAAGGATTCTACTATCATCGATCTGCTTGTGACTTATCCTACTCACTTACTCCCATAAGAGAGAACCTCCACCTCCGAAGGTGGTGTCAGGACTGCTGGTGGAGGTTACAGTGATAGTCCAACATCCATGTTCACAACGGTATAGCAGTTCTGCAGTGATCTTCGCTTGAGAGATACAAGTAAGTGTCGACTTTAAGCTCTCGTTTGGGCCTATATGATTATTTATCCCCTTTCATTTTTTTTTATATTGAATATGTTTGTCGTTTACTTCTAGTAGTGATCGACGGGAAGCAATGTGGCACCAGATGAAAAGGTATTAGCTCAAAAAACAATACACCACTTGCTTGATCACACTGCTCAAATGCTAGCTGATAATGTAGGATGGCATTAGTGAGCTTGAAAGTTTACGAGAGAAGAGAAGGGAACAGTCTTCTCCTAACCTGTCTCTACTTGTCCTAGATACCAGCACTGCCTTTGTTAGTAACTCCTTTTTCAGGTAAGTCAGAGAAAGATATTTTGATCTATATGTCGGTAGGTAATTTACTAACAATTGTAGAACTGGGGAGAAGTCAGGCGGGGGGTGGGAGGGGGGGGGGGGAGAAATAACGAACAGTTATTAAGTGTGCTTCGTTTAAAGTTGGTACGGAATGCTAGGGCAAATGTGGTGTTACCATAAGAAATTACAAAATACTCGATAGTTCCAGAACCTGAATGAAGGAGTGGTGAAGTTACATAAGAAGAAAATAATCTTTACTTTTGTCGTGAGCAGCTAATCGTATAACTTGAAGGTAATGAGATCCAATGGAGAGTCTTTTTTTACCGTATTAGGAGGCTGAATATTAATTCTTAGAGCTGAGAGATACTGACAATGCCACAAAGGCCATTCTTCAAGAGGCAGAGAAGGGGGTGCGAGACACAGCTGAAAGGTAATGCACTGGAAGAATTTCCAAAGTCTTTAACGAAGCTGCGACGACCACTACAGCTTGTGCAGAAAGGTATGCAGTGCGCAGAACTACGGAAAAGAAGGCAGATTTTAATGCAGGGATTGTGTCCTACAATTAACCTTGTCATATTCGGTGAAACTGTAGGAAACCTATGTGTGGGAGGTGTAAGGAAGTTGGACGCTAGAAATGGGAATGTCTTGGCAGGTTTGCGTACGCCAAGGAAGGTGGTGGGAAGTTAGAGCTTGAACATGGGTATTAAATGAGAAAGGCAAGGAATGGTGCGGCCACTGTGCAGCATTCCCAGTAAATGTGCTTAGTCCGTGGCAGACTATTATTTGATGGGCTATGTAGGAGGAAGTGGGTGTAAATTTTTAATGGGTACACGAGTGAAGGTATCTGCAGCAAATCAGGATGTACTTGGTATACAAGTATAAGGAATTTCAATCCGCCTTATCGTACAGCATGTCACGTAAGTGGCAGTAGTGTTCATTCGCTCAGTTCGACATTGGCGGACTTCTCTTTGGGAGGTTTACACGGAAGTATTCCCTCGAGTTGGCAACAGCTATGATGCCATACATGGACTGGGTTTCATGAGTAAACATCACGCCAAAGCCAATATGGAATGACATATACTAGAATTAGATAGGACATAAGTGTGTTTGGGTTTTACTGCCGATAAAAACTGAAATGCCACGAGGCACGCCCGAGACATCGAATAACTTACCTAAACTGCATGTACGGTCATATAGAACTAATTCATGGGACAAAATATCGAAAGGTAGAGGGAACCTAGTCTCGATAGACATAGGAGCAGATTAGCCAGTTCAAGCTTTGTGTCTAGTTAAACCATTGGTGGAAGGTGAGAAACAGTACAAGGCACAGTGTTTTGTACACTCTACTTTTTCATATGTGAAGAGGTGGACTGGAACTAGTTTGAGTGTCCATAATTATATTAGTCAACAAATTCAAACTTTTTTCTGCACCTGGTTTGTAAATTCGTGGAGTTACCTAATTTTGGGGTGCTGGATTTACTGGTGAAATCAGCTTTTCTCTACGACATGACTTTTTCTAATAACAGAGTAGAATCTAAACAGTACTGGTGAATATTGAAATAATTAAAGGAAACGAAAAACACACTTTCAGAAGTTAAGAACTCAATGAAAGAATTTCTAAATTAGTTGACAACATGTTTTCAACTTCATTTTTTTCGAATTCGAAAAATGTGTCAATGATGTTCTTTTTTTGTTTGCCTCTGCTTTATCAAGCCCCCGATCTAATGACGATTTCTAGATATTCTAGCACTCTTGTACTAAAATAAACAAAAATTTAAAAAAATTAGATATCCAGCCAAAAGAACAGCACACATCTAAATACAGGAAATAAGCAATAAAAGTCCTAATAAATTCAAAAAATATTACCTCCTAGGGTATTTTGAAAGGTAGATTCGTATTCTTCACACGAAAACACATACTAAATGATGTATGACATCCCAGACGCAAAACAGCTGTTGAGCAGTGTTGTGGTGGTGTTATAGGTCAGCTATCACAAGACAAGGCGCATTGACGGCGAACCTGAAAAAAAAGGGAACTTTAAGCTGGGACAATCTAATGATTCAGCTGCACTGTAAGAAAAGGTGCCACATTTGCAAGGAAGTTATAGGGACGTTAGAGAAGTGATGAAAAAGTGTTTGTGGAATATCTGAAATTCTTTAAGCCCCCAGGAGCGTTGCACAGCTACAACCAAAGAACGCTGCGTAGGGCTCTAGAATTCCCACTGGGAATGGACCGCCAGTGTATAGGAAACCATACCAAGTTTCACATCACCTCCATCGGGTGATGGGGAAATATTTATAAGCGAACAGTTCCACGACGAGCTAATAGAAGGGAGTATCAGCCCATGGTGGGCGCTAGAAGTAATTCTACTGAAAAAGAAATTCAGATGGGAGGAAGTCCTATTCATTCTGTTGTGACTGATGGTATTGAAATGAAGGTATGGTCACAGATGCATTCCCAATACCAAACATCACAGAAACTTTGGAAAATATGAGGCAGTCCGTAGTTTTATGGGCATGGATTTGCCAAGTGGCTACCATCAATTGAAATCACCGTTGGAGGATCGACCGAAGACCACATACTTCCAAGCAGTTTCTACCATAACTGCGGGATGTCCTTTGCATTGAAGAATGGGCGCATTGCATTGAAGAATGGACGCCGGCAAGGAATCGGCAAATTGTGACGTTTTTGCATTATATACCTACGGTTCCAGTGCTGAATTGGCAAACAGAGATGGTTGCTCAGGCAATTGTTAACCACTGATTTTGAATTTTGGGACTCCAGGGACTGTGATAACCGATAAGGGTAAAAATTTTATGTCTGAGCTGATGAAACATTGCGTCGACTTCTACAGACCCTAAAGTCACGATATAACACTACAACACGGTAATTCACACGTAGTACATTTCTTTTTCCCTTTTTCAGTCTTATTCCTTGATCATAAATGTATATAGTTTAAATTGATTCTTGTCAGTGCAGATTAAATGAAGTATTGAAAAATGATGTTCTTGTAAACTATTGAAAACTATTTTGTAATTGTTGTAAGTAGACACGCTGGCAATGTCAGGGACTTCGCATTGTACAAAATCCAAAAATATAGTATTAATGGAATCAGCAGTGTGGTATGAGAAAGAGTGAGTTTGGACTCGGCACAGTGAAAGAGGACGGTCACGAAGTGACTATGAGAACACACGTTGACAACTGTACCGTGTATGGATGACATGGTGACAAAATATGTGGTAAGGAACTGTAGATGTGAGTGGCAGGCAATTGTGCGGTCTCAGTATAATACTTATTTCAGGAGAATTTCAAGATGGTTAGTGGAAGAAGAATACTGTACGACCAAGTATTTTAAAAGTTGCCCCGGGTTGGAAGAAGAGCCTTTTTCCAAATAATGGCTGTCACCACACCATTATATCAGCCTCACCTCAAAGTAAGACTGTACCATTTCAAAACTTTGGAAATGTGGAAGACTTGCCACCTTCGGACTATCGGGTTATCAAGTAATGCAGTGCTTGTGCAGACTTCAGTCTTCATCTTCTGTTAATAATTTCTTGCATCATTATTACCAGTAGTAGAATCGTTTTCCTATCATTATAGTAATTTAGTGTCACACTATTAAAAGAAGAGAAACTTTCGTATGAAAATCTTGAATGAACCAGGAAAATAAACCTCAATTTTACTCTTCCAGTGAAAATATCAGTTTAATGAGCCAATTGACATTATTTTGTCAATTTTGTATTTGACTATACTCAACTATATTCCTTTTTGTGAGAAGGATTTTTTTAGAAGGAATTTCGGCTTGTACCAGAATCATTTATGGAGAGTCCAGGAAGAGTTACCGAGACCTCTGGTAACACTAAGAGATGGGTCCTTATTCTTTTATAACCATATGGCTGATGGTAAGATCACTCAGGATAGAACCTGACATAATGTAATGTTGGATCCGCAAATGCTAACGTCACAAGATAGGTTCTCCTGTAATACCAAAATTTCTGCACGCAGTAAAAGTGAAGATATCTGTTGAAAGTACTCATCCCAGTACATGGGTCTACAAGGTTCACAGAGTTTGCACTGAAGATGGTCACACAGTGACCGAAATCGACCGGTAAAATAAAAGATTTTAATCTTTACGACCGATGCTGCCACTTATCCAAAACATATTGACATCAGTATTTATCAACCCTTTCCTTGATTTTTTTGTTTTGATCACCGTTTTCTGTACGCACCCTGCGCCAACACGACATTACATTAGTAATCTATCTGGCAGTCACTATGAATCCAAATGTTCAAATGTTCAAATGTGTGTGAAATCTTATGGGATTTAACTGCTAAGGTCTTCAGTCCCTTAGCTTACACACTACGTAACCTAAATTATCCTAAGGACAAACACACACACCCATGCCCGAGGGACCAGCCGCACAGTCCATGACACCATGAATCCATTGTAGTACATACGCAGGTGATGATTACAATGTGGGTAAGGTTACAATCTCTCGTAAATTCGATGATTATTTCGTAACTTTTATCAGTTTCTGGTCGGAGGCTTGACCTGGTATTTGTAGGAAACAGTTATTTCAATTTGCTTTGTACTCTGTAAAAAAATTACTTAACCATCGCCGCACATGTCGCAAATAATAACGTATGATTTAAATCACTTTCCGAAGATGAGTCATACAAACTATTTGAGAAGCTAATACGCATAACTTCTTTGTTTCTCAAATACGAAGTAACATTATGGGGTTTATCGTTCCCTTTGAATTTTGAATGAAGTGCACTTTAAAAAATCGGCATTTTCAGAGTTATTATGTGACTATAATAGTCACAGGGATAGGATACTGCAAAGAGAATTATAAAGTTTAGGAGTGGTCTAACAGTGACTTCAAAACTGGGCGTGCTTGAGTGCACGCTTGCCGCGGTGGCCTTTGACTGCAGGACCTGTCATTAGTTGCACATCTGAGCCCTGGGATGGGATCCTAAATGGAGGACTACGCCTACGTGCATTTGCGAGACGTGATTTAACAGCATGTGAGTGTCTCGAACGTGTGACAGTGGTGGGTTGAAGCGAGCAGAGCGGAAAGATCTGAAAACAGTTTATGCCACTGCACAATATTACTATGTTGATCAGTTGCCACATACTTCACATGTGCAGTAGTTCTGCACCATTGTTGACGCTTACCAGCCTCCCCACAAGATTATGACGTTCAGCGACCATGAGAGTGACGCATAGAGAGTTCGGTAATTTAGGTGGCAAATGAGAGTGAATGACTTGACAACAGTTATGTTTTCATAACGTCGCGCTCTGTATCCGTGTAGATTGCGTGAGTATACTGCGTTATTTACCTATGTCAATACTACCTGAATAGGCTTCTGATCCCAAGATTCCTATTACCGTGCCCGAGTGTCATAAACGTGAAACATTCTGAAATGTAATTACATCAATTATTGTTCGTTTGGAAATTCATGAGAAACTCTGTACCTAACGGCCAGTTTGCATGTTTACGAGCCTTCAGTCTTGTATTCTTTTAAATAAAATTGATTATTTCATTTTGTTTAATTTCTTTTTGTCATCAGTCTTCTGACTGGTTTGATGCGGCCCGCCACGTATTCCTGTCCTGTGCTAACCTCTTCATCTCAGAGTAGCACTTGCATCTTACGTCCTCAATTATTTTCTGGATGTATTCCAATCTCTGTCTTCCTCTACAGTTTTTGCCCTCTACATCTCCCACTATTACCATGGAAGTCATTCCCTCATATCTTAACAGATGTCCTATCGTCCTGTCCCTTATCCTTATCAGTGTTTTCCACATATTTCTTACCTCTCCGATTCTCCGCAGAACCTCCTCATTCCTTACCTTATCAGTCCACCTAATTTTCAACGTTCGTCTGTAGCACGAAATCTCAAATGCTTAGATTCTCTTCTGTTTCGGTTTTTCCACAGTCCATGTGTCTCTACTGTACAACGCTGTACTCCAGACGTACATTCTCAGAAATTTCTTCTAAAATTAAGGCCGATATTTGATATTAGTAGACTTCTCTTGGCCAGGAATGCTCTTTTTATTAGTCTGCGTTTGATGTCCTCCTTGCTCCTTCCGTCATTGTTTATTTTACTGCGTAGGTAGCAGAATTCCTTAACTTCATCTACTTCGCGACCATCAATCCTCGTGTTAAGTTTCTCGCTGTTCTCACTTCTACTACTTCTCATTACCTTTGTCTTTCTTCGATTTACTCTCAACCCATACTCTGTACTCATTAGACTGTTCATTCCGCTAGCAGATCATTTAATTTTTCTTCACTTTCACACAGGATAGCAATCTCATCAGCGAATCGTATCGTTGATACCCCTTTTTCTTGAATTTTAATTCCACTCCTGAACATTACCTTTATTTCTATCATTGCTTCCTCGATGTACAGATTGGACAGTAGGGGCGAAAGGCTACAGCCTTGTCTTACACCTTTTTAATAGGAGCACTTCGTTCTTGATCATCCACTCACATTATTCCCTTTTGGCTGTTGTTCATATTGTACATGATCCGTCTCTCCCTATAGCTTACCCCTACTTTATTTCAGAATTTCAAACATGTAGCATCATTTTACATTGCCTAACGCTTTTTCCAGGTCGACAAATCCTATGAACGTGTCATGATTTTTCTTTAGTCTTGCTTCCATTATTAACAGCAACGTCAGAATTTCCTCTCTCGTGACTTTACCTTTCCTAAAGCGAATTTGATCGTCATCTAGAGCATCCTGAATCTTCTTTTCCATTCTTCTTACTATTATTCCTGTACGCAATTTGGATGCATGAGCTGCTAAGCTGATTGCGCGGTAATTCTCGCACTTGTCAGCTCTTGTCGTCTTTGGAATTGGGTGGATCATGCTTTTCCGAAAGTCAGATGGTATGTCGCCAGATTCATACATTCTACACACCGACGTGAATAGTCGTTTTCTTGCCACTACCTCCAATGATTTTAGAAATTCTGATGGAACGTTATACATCCCTTCTGCCTCATTTGATCGTAAGTCCTCCAAAGAGCTTTTAAATTCTGATCCTAATACTGGATCCCCTATCTCTTCTATATCGACTCCTGTTTCTACTTCTATCACATCACACAAATCTTGTCCCTCATAGAGGCTTTCAATGTATTCTTTCCACCTATCTGCTCTCTCCTCTGCATTTAACAGTGGAATTCCCGTTGCACTCTTAATGTTACCACCGTTGCTTTTAATGTTACCGAAGGATGTCTTGACTGTCCTGTATGCTGGGTCTGTCCTTAAGACAATCATTTCTTTCTCGATGTCTTCACATTTTTCCTACAGCCGTTTCGTCTTAGCTTCCCTGCACTTCCTATTTATTTCAAACCTCAGCGACTTGGTTATTTTTTTTTTTTTTGTATTCCTGAGTTTCCCCGAACATTCTTGTACTTCCTCCTTTCATCGATCAATTGAAGTTTTTCTTCTGTTGCCCATGGTTTCCTCACAGTTACCCTCTTCGTACCTATGTTTTCCTTCCCAACTTCTGTGATGGCCCTTTTTAGAGATGTCCATTCCTCTTCAATTGTACTGCCTACTGAGCTATTCCTTATTGCTGTATCTATAGCCTTAGAGAACTTCAACCGTATCTCGTCATTCGTTGGTACTTCCGTATCCCACTTCTTTGCGTATTGATTCTTCCTGACTAATGTCTTAAACTTCAGCCTACTCTCCATCACTACTATATTGTGATCTGAGTCTATATTTGCTCCTGGGTACGCCTTACAATCCGGCATCTGATTTCGGAATCTCTGTCTGACCATGATGTAATCTAACTGAAATCTTCCCGTATACCTCATCCTCTTGTGATTCTTGAACAGAGTATTCGCTATTGCTAGCTGAAACTTGTTACGGACCTCAATTAGTCTTTCTCTTCTCTCATTCCTTGTCCCAAGCCCATATTCTCCTGTAACTTTTTTTTCTTCTCCTTCTCCTACAACTGCATTCCAGTCCCCCATGACTATTAGATTTTCATCCCCCTTTACATACTATATTACTTTTTCAATATCTTCATACACTTTCTCTATCTCTTTCTTCATCTTCAGCTTGCGACGTCGGCATGTATACCTGAAATATCCTTGTCGGTGTTGGTTTCCTGTCGATTCTGATAAGAACAACCCTGTCACTGAACTATTCACAGTAACATACTCTCTCCCCTACCTTCCTACTCATAACGAATCCTATTCCCGTTATACAAGTTTCTGCTGCTGTTGATATTACCCTACACTCATCTGACCAGAAATCCTTTATTAAATACTAGCACAAAACGAGTTATATAATAGAAGAAATTTGATTTTGCTACTTAATTGTCATGTATTGTTCGTTTGGCGTGCTGTACTTCAGCTTTTTTTTCAACAGTTAATATTTAATAGTGATTTTCACTGATTTAAAAATTTTATTTTTCCATTCTGATTCATTCATCAATAATATACTTCTTAAGATAAATGTTAGGATCCTGCAACGACTACGTATTGTGTACTCATGGTCTTTTCAAAGTCGTAGAAGTCACAGCACATTTTATTGCATTTAGGGGTTAATTTAAAAATAATTAATTAGAGTGGTTCAAGCACTTTAAGTTTAGTAACCGCTGGGAATATTTGGGTCATCAGGCACGTTACAGAATTATGTAATCGGCTTGTACACGCAGCTTCGGATTACGTACGACACTGCTGTGGTCGATTGGCTTAATAGCGAAGTTTGTCCAATTGGACAGGCGGCAATTTTATTTGAAAATTATCGAAGTTCATTTGAAGGAACTAAATTATTCAGCCACTGCAAACATTTGTTTCTGTGAAAGATCATTACTAACTTTAACGCTTTTATTCGTTAACAGTTCCATTTCAAAAATATTGTCACAGCTGCGTGTTATGTCCTTACTGTTTTCCACAGGGAGTTTTGTACGTTTCCCTATTTCGATTCAGCAGTATTCGGAAACGATAGGCTTGCTTTCAAGATCGCTGGGTATGTGACCACACGGTTACGTGATTTAACTGATACAAGAGTGGGGATGTTAAAAAGCCTCTAGCATCCATCCTGTCCTATTGAGATGATGAGGAAAGTTTCCGTAATTGAAAAAATACTTATTCTTGACGCTGGATATTATCACCCGCGTATCCCTTCCATGAAACACGACGTTTAGGTCCAAATGGCTCTGAGCACTATGGGACATAACGTCTAAGGTCATCAGTCTCCTAGAATTTAGAACTACTTAAACGTAACTAACCTAAGAACATCACACTCATCCATGCCTGAGGCAGGATTCGAACCTGCGACCGTAGCGGTCACGCGGTTCCAGACTGAAGCGCCTAGAACCGCTCGGCCACACCGGCCGGCGGCGTTTAGGGCTATCAGGAATTACTCTACAGTAGGGATTACCTCTCTGGCATCGTATTTCATCCAATTCTTCATTCCATGCGTTACGTTTGGAGATGTAGTCAGCTGCACAGAAGGCAAGATAGGTAAGGTATTAATGCGTTTTGTAATCTGCTAGGAAGTTAAGGAACTCCGTTGCTGAAGGCTTTGGTGTGCTGAAAGCTAGAAAAGATTAACTGAACATCAACAATTTACTGCTTACAGATCACGCCTTCGGTTTGAGCTGCACGCTGTTGTGAACGGCAGCGCTAGTTTTCCGGTTTCCGCGGACTATTCTCCGCCCCGGAGATAAAGGGCGGATCTGGCGTTAATTCGGCTAAATGGTGGCGACCTGGCCCAGTATGGCTATTTTCGAAGGCGAATGATTTCCACAGGATGGTTAATGTTTCCAAATAACCATTGGGAACAAATTTCTGAAAGTGTAGCGCTTTTAGCATTAACGGGAAATGGCCAATCGAAGTGTTTACGCCCTGCTCTGGAGTCTGATTGGTAGGAAGGTCTGCACGTTAAAATGATCTCAAGGAGGTGGTTGAAGCTGATGAAACTACGAGCCGCACAGCAGGCTTTGAAGGGTGCACAAGCCGAGTTTTAAGCTCTCTGGGACGGAGGTGCTGTAGTGGAAGTTAGTGATGAAAAAGAGTTATTCTCTTATTGTGGAAAATTTAGAAAGTGTTCGGAAGGTGCGTTCCCGGATGGGGCTATAGGCACCGGCCTAGTCGACGTTTTCAAGGGACGTGTTACTGTCTGGTGAGCGTATACGCACTCTGTGGGAAGAGGCCGCTTAGCGGAGAGTGGAGAAACCAACTAACTGGAGGTGTTATTCAGTGAAAGAAGAAGACATGGCGAATGTTATTAGAAGGTAATTAATTCAGTTTTACTCCTCCAGAAATGTGAAACGTGAAATTTTATTGTGGGTGCCCTGATCCTCTTTAACTTCACGTTGTGAACCTCCATTTGTAAGCTTGTTAATAATGTATGCTGTTTCCTGCTATCTTAAGCATAGAGTTGCCTGCGTTCCGTACCTACCGACCTTTCACCTGCAAGCTTATACCAATAATGTCGACAGCCGTCAGGAGCCACCATAACTGCTGGAAAGTTTCAAATAGAAGCCCTTAAAATCTGTGGGCCCAAGACAAAATAGAATGTGTCCGACATGAACTGTGTAAAGATCAACTAGTGGTAAAACCACAGAAAAGAATTCGGAGCTTTATGTGGCGCGTGATGACAGTGGGAGTCGAAAGTGGTTGGGAATTGTGTAAATGTAGACTCTTAAACAAATGAAAATAATTTTACTAAACAATGTTGAGCAGTATGGTAAATCAGATTACATGCATGAAGAAGCACAACCTAGGAACTAGCGCTCAGTTTATCGAATGAGGTTGATATCTAGTACAATAAAATACTACTCTAGAAAGCTCCTGTTCCACTAGTATATTCAAATTCACAAAAGGGGCACACATGAGCATACAGAATTAGAAAGCCCTAACCTAATACACAGCATCAAATATCAATATTTTGCCCTTCCTCAATCAAAATTTTACACCAAAGGCGACAAGCATTATTACATAAAATAACAACACACGTATCTACAGGCAAACGTTAGGACACCAAACCGAGGGTCTTGCCCCAGAACTTAATCGTAAAGTGTACCCATCCATGGCCGACACCTTAAGTAAACGACGGACACTCAAAACAAACGGACAGACACAATCTACAGTATTACCTTAACCAATTGCACATCCCATAGCAAGGACGAACAGAAAAGAAACATCAATAACATATCACGGTATAAGTATATATGGGACCACTTAACACGGTATAATTATATATTTTTATTCTTATAATTATATTTTATGATTTTGGTTGGAGTGTCTTTAAATATTGTGGGCTAGCATGAGACTTTAAAATTAATTTATACCGCGATAACACTCGTACGGACATCGGCTGCCCCGAAATACGTACGATGTAATATTTTTTAAACACAACGCGTGACTCATTGCCTTCTAATAAATAGTTTGCGTGAGCGCTGCTGTTTAGAAAAGAAAATATGCGTATTATTACGCAAAATGTAATTATTAATATGGGTCTCAGGGGCTACTTGTTATTTATGTACCAAACTACACAAAGATTAACTGAGATATTGCTCAACGTATTGAATGGAATTATTTTCAATATTTCTTGTTCATTATTTGCAAGGCAAAACTGGAAAGAATCTCATTTGCCGTTAAGCGGTCAAACTCGAAACATACTGAACTTATTCAGCATTCTAAATATTAATAAAGGAAATCTATTTTTATTCTGTTAACTCTGAAAATATTGTCAGATAAAGGTAGAGAAACCTCTCACATTTACATTTAATATTATGACATGAAATTTTAATTATATAATATAGTCAACGTAATGGCCGACTAAATCCTGCTGGGGAAGATGAGCTCCCTGCACTACGAAGTTCTGTAATAAATTTGTTAACTATAATTAATGATTCCTATCATGAGGTGCCCACTAAGTCAATAATACACACTTTCTCATAATAATTTCAAGTATGTTTTACTAAATTACAACTAAACTTACATTAAATATCGTACTGCTATACAGTGGCGGCCTTCCGCTAGAAAAAGCTAAATAGGAGTGAGATTTCAATAAAACAATAGTTTCTGGTCATGTTCATTTTCATTACACAGATATTATAAACAAAAAAAGTTCTTTGCTAATCACATCGCTGTTTGTGGTTTTTGGTGGTATTATTTAACTTTTTTAATCTTTCTTATACATCGTGCACACGTACGCAGTCTTGAAATAATTTATAATTCACACGTGACACAAGCAAAACCTTTTTTATTTTACTTAAATGTCAATTTACGAGACGCACCGTCACAAACAGACAAAAAATGGCTCTGAGCACTATGGGACTTAACTTCTGTGGTCATCAGTCCCCTATAACTTATATCTACTTAAACCGAACTAACCTAAGGACAACACACACATCAATGCCCGAGGCAGGATTCGAACCTGCGACCGTAGCGGTCGCGTGGTTCCAGACTGTAGCGCCTAGAACCGCTCGGCCACCGCGGCCGGCGCAAACAGAAAAATTGATCCTTAAACTACAGTTCAGTCAGATAAAGCACTGCCTTACAGATGCTAGGGATAAGAGCAGCCTCTCGGTGTTTTATCAATGTAGAGGTTTGTTTATTTAAGTATGGCATCAGAGGCACAACCGGTTTGTACGAGACGACAGCACAAGTCACCATTGCACATTGCCTTCCACTTGTTATAACGGACACATATCTTCAGATAGCGCTTCCTCACTCCCTTCTACGCCGTGTCCTCCGACCGTATGAATGCAAACACCGTGCCCTGCTTCAGCCGGGACAGTTCCTCGTGTTGACTGCAAACTACAGCCAGTCATGGCCGCCGGTCGTCCAACGGCCTCGTCGCTCTGTCACGCTCACAGCCCCGTCTGCAGGCGGCCGCCCTGGAGCTCCAACTTGCCAGCTGTTTCCGCTTTCACTGGCCGATTCCACTCCTGTCCGCTCCTCCAGCCCTACTCCCACGAGCAGTGATGGCACTCGCGACGACTACCGTGCGCTGCTGGTGATCTCAAGCGTGTCTCACCAATTAATCAAATTGATTACGTCCCGCCAGGTGTCGGAAACACAGAAGTGCGCACATCACGGCACAGCTATACAGTACATGGTAGAAACTATTTGGTGACGGGGTTATGACTACAGTGCTCGTTTTCCAGTCCAGTGGTCGGATCTGGAAGCTTTTTAAGAGTAGTTGGATTGCTACATCGCCTTGATTAGTGGTACACTATAGAAGAAATCATGTCTCGCGGATCAAAGCGAGGGTGGTGACCCTTATTTTGTTTGATAGTCTATGTGTGGCAGCGCATAGGATTAATTCGAGTCCGAAAACAAACACGTTGGAGGAAGTCTACCGAACAATAAATCGCGTACTTCTCTCACTTATAGCGTCATGGCTGCGGCTGCGAGTGGAACTACGCTGGACTCTACGGAAGCTATTTGGACACGGTGAGAAGGAACGTTTCAACCGCTTAGCACCGTCGGTTCATGCATAACCCTCTTAGATGAAAACTTATGGCCCGTGTCATTTCTGGAGCTGCGAGAGGTGATGTGGCAAGTACGACCAAGACCTCGACCAGTCCATTCGACTTAACGAATTAGAGAGTTTGCATGATGGCCACTGATTGTTTAGTGTAGCAACGATTCATCGCGAATAATGCATAATTCCGTTCAAATGGTTCAAATGGCGCTAAGCATTATGGGACTTAACATCTGAGATCATCAGTCACCTAGACTTAGGACTACACACATCCATGCCCGAGGCAGGATTCGAACCTGCGACCGTAGCAGCCGCGTGGTTCCGGACTGAAGCGCGTAGAACCGCTCTGCCACAGCGGCCGACTCATAATTCCATATTCCTACCTGATCGTAGAAAGGTAAAAAGGAACACAATGAAATGAAGAATGGAAAACATCTTCACTTGCTACAAGCATGCATCATAGGCAAATGCATCTGGGAGAACCTACAAAACATTGATTCACGAAGAAGGGAGTCTTAAAAGGGTTATACACAATAATTACCGTGACCAGTATCATGGACAAGTTTACTTCCTCTTTCTACATTACAGCCCACTATATTACACCCCACTTCAAAGCGAGTCACTTACTGAGCACCGAGGGTCCAAATGTGCAGTTACAAGCACATGGTTAAGGCTATGTCGCTCAGTAAAATTAGCATACATCGTAGTTTAATGCACAGTATAGCCATACAGTCGCGACACCCACTGTTGTGAAAGTGTTTGCCGTGTGAAACCTGGAACGACACTAACATCCCTAGGGGGCGAGAAAGTCAGCCGTAAGATTATTGTTTGTTTTTAATTATATTTATACTTCATTAACTTCAGTCTAGTTACCTATTTTCGAATCACATGAAGGAAAGCACACTAAATACCGCTATAAGCAGGTTCGGCTATTTTATACAGCTTTTGTTGTTGCTAGACATGAGTTTGTGTTTTGTGCAGCGTTTGTAAATATTTCGAGTTCTACAAATGCATGTGCTGCGTAATACTCTGTGTTAAAGCTATTTGGAATATATTATTAATTCTTCACTTACAGATATTTATTTCAACAAAAATTCGACATATTTTTAAAACTAGTTATATAACGTCTGGACTGACTTTTATTGGGCTACTGCTTATTGAGCTAGACACTGGTTGGGCCTTCCTTCGTTTCGTTCGCCGTGATTCCCAATTCTATATCTAGCGTCATACAGATTTTTTCACAAAAAAAGTGTTATACACATTACTCTACTTTCGTGACGATATTGATTAATATTGTGATGAAATCAAGTAACAACAATTATTATTTTACGAAATTTCTTTCCTTTCTAAAGGAGTGACTGATCACGACTTCATATTATTTCTCAAAATAGGTAGTTAGACCTACATGGTGCAGCGTGTCGCCTTGATCGTAATAAAGTATTTTCCACACAGGAATACGACAGTTGAAAAGTTGACATATTGCCATTAGTAAAGGTTCCTAATAGAGATGTTGGTATTAACATACAAAGTAAAGGTAAAGTTCGACGTCCTGGCTCTAGGCGGGCCTGTCGGGGCTGATCGATTGCCGTATCTTTCAATAACAATGGCTTAAGGTGCGTTCACACTTGTGCGCCTTGCGCTTGGTCTCCGTGCGACTGTGCTTGCCCCACACACAAGTAGAGGCATGCGTGTAGCTTGCTTGGATCTTCCTCAACATCTGCATGTGAGTGATTCCATTCACACCTGTGTTCACACTGGCCTTCAGGGGCGAGCTACGGCCACAAGGCGACTAGCCGCAAAGCGCACAGGTGTTCACGTGCATTTAGAATGCGTTAAGGAGGGGAACGTCGTTGGTACACCGCCCTCCTGGTCGTTGTCGGATTTCTTGACCTTGGAACCGCTACCAGTTAGCCAAGTAGGTTCTCAGTTGACCTCACGAGGGTGTTAGTGCACTTCGTACCAGGATTCCCTCTCTTACACACACACACACACACCCACACACACACACACACACACACAAATCGCTGGTAGTACCGGAAATCGAATGCAGGTCCCCAGGATCGCAGTCATTCGCGCCGATCAATCAGTCGCGGACGCAGTGGTATTAATATAAATGGAGGTGACTCTGACACTGTCAAATAATACTTAATATGAGAGTAAAATACTGTTGTTTGTGAATATGATTTGTCAAAGAGCCACTGGGTACATCGGCATATAAAAACTGTTGTACGGTCAAGCCTCCTCCCGCAAACCATCCCCCCCTTTTTAATCATCCCTTACGAAGGACACTTCCGTGCTCTGTCCTTCACTACGTTTATTAGAAGAAAATATTTTGTCGAGCAAAGCGAGTCTTTTATAACGTACAGCAAAGAGAAGATGATAAAAATGATTAGCCGCGACAGCCTTGTTGAAGCACTTTATTATTTTTCCAGCCAACGCTGCCACACACTCATAAATTCTGCCAGCCCTACCTACTGGGCCTTCTTAAAATTTGAGACAAGAATTTAGGCGATGTTAAGCACGCGGTCTCTTTGATGTCTTCCACCTCTTTTTCCGTCTTAAAAAGACACCACTCGGATAAATTCTCTGGCATACCCGTCGAGAGCTCTCAGAGGAGATATTGAGTTACAAACATCTCCCCAGCGTCTGATATTTGCTTACTTTTCACGAAAGGTATTGGCGTGTTTACCATTCTTCTGATCAGGTTCCCGTATCACTTTCACCTTTTTTGATAAGTAGGATTTACTTTTTGTTTTTATGAAAAGCGTTTCTTTATTCTCTGTCAGATGCAGTTTCTACAACACGAGGGAGGAAAATTACAAAGTTCCATCGACAATGAGCCGATTAGAGACGGAACTGTAGATCCGACTTATGAAGCATGAAGAAATAACACGATAGTTTCCATTTAAAATGAGTAATTATGGTACTTCTTTAAGCAATCTAGGACAGCCACAGCTTTGAAAAAAGATTTTGATTGTAGGTATTTGCTGCACACGTAGTGTTCTAAGACAACCGTAGCCTTCCGTAAACGACCACGGTAGTTTTTCTAGCAGCCTTGGTCAATTAAGATCCTAACCGCGTTACCTGTCGTTAGGTGTATTGCATACGTATCAGGCGTTACCTCATTTCGATTACTTTCTTTGGGTATAGGATCAGTGTCTAATCATATTCCCTTAGAAACTGGAAACAGCGAACCAGCTACAATCCAAGTGAAGATATATTAAGGGCAGCGTAATCTGTGGAGCATTTTTGTTTTACGTAGTTTTCCTCCTGTCTGTTACTTAAAAATAAACAGAATTTACGGCAAAATTGAAATTGTCTATATTTAATTCAGATTTTCCGTCTACATCTACATACATACTGTGCAAGCCAGCGTTCAGTGCGTGGCGGAGGACAGCCTGTACCAGTACTTGTCATTTCCTTTCCTGTCCCTCTCACAAATGGAGAGATGGAAAAGGACTGCTTGTTAGCATCCGTACGAGCCTTCATTTCTCGTATCTTATTTTCGTGGTCCCTATGCTCAGTGTATGCTGGGCGGCAGTAGAGTCATTCGGCAGTCAGGTTCAAATGAAGGTTCTCCAAATTTTCTCAACCGCGTTTCTTGAAGACAACATCACCTTCCCTCCAAATATTCACATTTAAGTTCCCGCAGCATCTTCGTAACGCTTACGTGTTGTCCAAATCTACCGGTAACAAATCTAGCAGAGGGCCTCTGAATTGCTTCAATGTCTTTCTTCAACCCGACCTGGTACGTATACCAAACACTCGAGCAGTACCCAAGAACAGGTTGGATCAGCGTCAGTGTCTTATGTGCGGTCTCCTTTGCAGGTGAACCACTCGTTCCTAAAATTCTCCCAACAAAGTCGACCATTCACTTTCAGTACCACATTTCTCTCACGCTCGTTCCATGTCATATCACTTTGAAACGTTACGTACAGATATTTAAAAGATTTGACTGTGTCAAGTAGGACACAAGTAATACTGTATTCGAACATTACAGGTCTGATATTATTACTCATCCGCACCGAATTACGTTTTTCTACATTTACATTCACACAAATTGTAGTGGTGGTGGTGGTAAGTTCCTATGGGAGCAAACTGCTGAGGTCATCGGTCCCTAGGCTTACACGCTACTTAACCTAACTTAAACTAACTTACGCTAAGAACAACACACACACCCATGCCCGAGGGAGGACTCGAACCTCCAACGGGGATAGCAGCGCGAACCACGTCAAGGCGCCCCAGATCGCGCGGCTACTCCGCGCGGCTTCATCACAACAAATGGAAATTTTGCCTAAGTCGTGTTGTATCTCCTGTAAGTCACTCAACCTTGACATCTTACCGTACACCATGGCATCATCAGCAGACAACCGCAGATTGCTCCCCAAGCTGTCTGCCAAATCATATATGTACATAGAGAACAGCAGTGGTCCTATCACACAACTGTGGGGCACTCCTGACGATACGCTTGTCTCTGATGGACACTCATTGTAGAGGACAATATACAGGGTGAGTCACCTAACATTACCGCTGGATATATTTCGTAAACCACATCAAATACTGACGAATCGATTCCATAGACCGAACGTGAGGAGAGGGGCTAGTGTAATTGGTTAATACAAACCATAAAAAAATGCACGGAAGTATGTTTCTTAACACAAACCTACGTTTTTTTAAATGGAACCCCGTTAGTTTTGTTAGCACATCTGAACATATAAACAAATACGTAATCAGTGCCGTTTGTTGCATTGTAAAATGTTAATTACATCCGGAGATATTGTAACCTAAAGTTGACGCTTGAGTACCACTCCTCTGCTGTTCGATCGTGTGTATCGGAGAGCACCGAATTACGTAGGGATCCAAAGGGAACGGTGATGGATCTTAGGTACAGAAGAGACTGGAACAGCACATTACGTCCACATGCTAACACCTTTTTATTGGTCTTTTTCACTGACGTACATGTACATTACCATGAGGGGCGAGGTACACGTACACACGTGGTTTCCGTTTTCAATTACGGAGTGGAATAGAGTGTGTCCCGATATGTCAGGCCAATAGATGTTCAATGTGGTGGCCATCATTTGCTGCACACAATTGCAATCTCTGGCGTAATGAATGTCGTACACGCCGCAGTACATCTGATGTAATGTCGCCGCAGGCTGCCACAATACGTTGTTTCATATCCTCTGGGGTTGTAGGCACATCACGGTACATGATGGCCACCACATTGAACATCTATTGGCCTGACATGTCGGGACACACTCTATTCCACTCCGTAATTGAAAACGGAAACCACGTGTGTACGTGTACCTCACCCCTCATGGTAATGTACATGTACGTCAGTGAAAAAGACCAATAAAAAGGTGTTAGCATGTGGACGTAATGTGCTGTTCCAGTCTCTTCTGTACCTAAGGTCCATCACCGTTCCCTCTGGATCCCTACGTAATTCGGTGCTCTCCGATACACACGATCGAACAGCGGAGGAGTGGTACTCAAGCGTCAACTTCAGATTACAATATCTCCGGATGTAATTAACATTTTACAATGCAACAAACGGCACTGATTACGTATTTGTTTATATGTTCAGATGTGCTAACAAAACTAACGGGGTTCCATTTAAAAAACGTAGGTTTGTGTTAAAAAACATACTTCCGTGCATTTTTTTATGGTTTGTATTAAACAATTACACTAGCCCCTCTCCTCACGTTCGGTCTGTGGAATCGGTTCGTCAGTATTTAATGTGGTTTACGAAATATATCCAG
The DNA here is from genome assembly GCF_023864275.1 of Schistocerca cancellata. NCBI lineage: Eukaryota > Metazoa > Arthropoda > Insecta > Orthoptera > Acrididae > Schistocerca > Schistocerca cancellata. The sequence continues at coordinate 687,516,650 of NC_064626.1, forward strand.
CGAGAACGTTAGGTGACTCACCCTGTATATCAAACATCTGTGAACTTACGCTACCTTCGTTAACAACCTACGATGCGGAGCAGTGTCAAACGCCTTCCAGAAATCTAGAAATCTGGAGTCTGCCTGATGCCCATCAATAGTTCTCAGTATATCATGTGAGAAAATGGCAAGCTGAGTTTCACACCAGAGATGCTTTCTAAAACCGTGCTCATTTATGGACATAAGCTTCTCAGTCTCAAGAAAGCTTATTATAAACGAACCGAGAGTATGTTCAATGAGTATGCAGCAATAAGAATTTGGGGATATTGGTCTGCAATTTTACGGGTGCGTTCTTTTACCTTCTTATATGCTGGAGTCATCTGTCTTTTTTCCTGTTGCTAGGGACTTCGTGCTGGCCGAGAGTCACGATAAATGCAAGCCATATAAGGCGCCAATGCCGAGGAGTACTCTTTGTAAAATAGAACTTGGATTCCATCCGGACGTGGAGATTTATTGTCTTTGAAATATTTCATTTGTTTTTCTGCGTCAGGTATGCTTATTACTATGTAGTCCATATTGGAATCTGTCCCATGGTCAAATGACGGTATGTCTGTAGGATTCTCCAATGTTGACGATTGCTTGACCATTAAATTTAAAACTTGGGCTTTCAGTTTTCAATCTTCACCTGCCACACCAGACTGATCAACGAGGGAATGAATGAGAGCCTTAGACCAGCTTAGCGATTTTACGTAAGACCAGAATTTTCTGGAGTTCTCTGCCAGATCTTTTGCTAAAGTGTGACGCTGTTAATTGTTGTATACTTCACGCATGGATCTTTTCACAGACGTACGAATCTCTACTAACCTTCGCTTGTCATCATTTGTGCGATCCCCTTTGAACCGGGAGTGCTTCCTCAGCGTCCGCCGAATTTCATTATTAAACCATGGTGGGTCTTCTCCGTCCTTTATGCACTTACTAGGCACATAACTCTCCAGGCCACGATTTATATCTACACCTATGTGATTACTCTGCTATCCACATAAAGTGCCTGGCAAAGGGTTCAGTGAACCACCTTCATGCTGTCTCTCTACCGTTCCACTCTCGAACGGCACACGGGAAAAACGAGCACTTAAATTTTTCCGTTCGAGCCCTGGTTTCTCTTAATTTATGGTGATGATCATTTCTCCCTATGTAGGTGGGTGCCAACAGAATGTTTTCGCAATCGGAAAAGAAAACTGGTGATTGAAATTTCATGAGAAGATCCCATCGCAAAGAAAAACGCCTTTGTTTTAATGATTGCCACTCCAATTCACGTATTATGTCTATGACACTATCTCCCCTAATACAAAACGAGCTGCCCTTCTTTGTACTTTTTCGATGTCATCCGTCAGTCCCACCTTATGCGGATCCCGCACCGCACAGCAGTACTCCAGAATAGGGCGTACAAGCGTATTGTCGACCTGTTACACCTTCTAAGTGTTCTGCCAATGAATCGCAGTCTTTGGTTTGCTCTACCCACAATATTACACTACTGACCTTTAAAATTGGCCGCGCGGGATTAGCCGAGCGGTCTAAGAAGCTGCAGTCATGGACTGTGCGGCTGGTTCCGGCGGAGGTTCGAGTCCTCCCACGGGCATGGTTGTGTGTGTTTGTCCTTAGGATAATTTAGGTTAAATAGTGTGTAAGCTTAGGGACTGATGACTTTAGCAGTTGAGCCTCATAAGATTTCACACGCATTTGAACATTTTCTTTAAAATTGCTACACCACGAAGATGACTTGCTACAGACGCGAAATTTAACCGACAGGAATAAGATGTTCTAATAATTTCCGGGTATGGAGCCGGATCCCGTCGACATTCTGCCATTGTGTCGACGGGATCCGGCTGCATACCCGGAAATTATTAGAAGAAGAAATACGCCGGGAAAATTTCAGAAGTCACAGGAATAAGATGCTGTGATATGCAAATTATTAGCTTTTCACAGAATTCACACAAGGTTGGCGCCGGTGGCGATACCTACGACGTGCTGATATGAGGAAAGTTTCCAACCGATTTCTCATACAGCAGTTCTCAACAGCAGTTCTCAACAGCAGTTGACCGGCGTTGCCTGGTGAAACGTTGTTATGATGCCTCGTGTAAGGAGGAGAAATGCGTACTATCACGATTCCGACTCTGACAAAGCCTATCGCGATTGCGGTTTATTGTATCGCGACATTGCTGCTCGCGTAGGTCGAGATCCAATGACTGTTAGCAGAATATGGAATCGGTGGGTTCAGGAGGGTAATACGGAACGCCGTGCTGGATCCCAACTGCCTCGTATCACTAGCAGTCGAGATGACAGGCATCTTATCCGCATGGCTGTAACGGATCGTGCTGCCACGTCTCGGTCCCTGAGTCAACAGATGGGGACATTTGCAAGACGACAACCATCTGCACAAACAGTTCGACGACGCTTGCAGCAGCATGGACTATCAGCTCGGAGACCATGGCTGCGGTTACCCTTGACGCTGCATCACAACGACGAACTCAACGACGAACCTGGGTGCACGAATGGCAAAACGTTTTTTTTTTGGGTGAATCCAGGTTATGTTTACAGCATCATGATGGTCGCATCCGTGTTTGGCGACATCGCGGAGAACGCACATTGGAAGCGTGTATTCGTCATCGCCCTATTGGCGTATCACAGGGCGTGGTGGTTACTCGTCTCGGTCACCTCTTGTTCGCATTGACGGCACTTTGGACAGTGGATGTTACATTTAAGATGTGTTACGACCCGTGGCTCTACCCTTAATTCTATCACTGCGAAACCTTACATTTCAGCAGGATAATGCACGACCACATGTTGCAGGTCCTGTAAGGACCTTTCTGGATACAGAAAATGTTCGTCTGCTGCCCTGGCCAGCGCATTCTCCAGATCTCTCACCATTTGAAAACGTCTGGTCAATGGTGGCCGAGCAACTGGCTCCTCACAATACGCCAGTCACTACTCTTGATGAACTGTGGTACCGTGTTGAAGCTGCATGGGCAGCTGTACCTGTACACTCCATCCAAGCTCTGTTTGACTCTATGCCCAGGCGTATAAAGGCCAGAAGTGGTTGTTCTGGGTACTGATTTCTCCGGATCTATGCACCCAAATTGCGTGAAAATGTAATCACATGACAGTTCTAGTATAATATATTTGTCCAATGAATATCCGTTTATTATCTGCATTTTTTCTTGGTGTAGCAATTTTAATGGGCAGTAGTGTATCTTTGTGATCCTTTCAATTTAGGTTATTTGTAACTGTAATCCCTAAGTATGAAGTTGAATTTACAGCCCTCAGATTTGTGTGACTTATCGCGTAATCGAAATTTAGCTGATTTAGCTGATTTAGTACTCATGTGAATAACAGAATTTCGTTGTGGAGATTATTAAAAGCATCTCGCATTGAAGTAAGCTCCATTTTTCGGACTTCTGTAAAACTTTACCAGTCTTGTGGATTTTGCGTTCTTTTAAAGGTGGCATGCTTTTTTCGTTGCTTCTGCAACAACTATCTGACCCATTTTGTGTACCATGCGGGATCAGTACCATCACTTATTAATTTATGTGGTATATTTCTCTCAATTGCTGTTGATACTATCTGTTTGAAAACATTCTACAACTTTTCTTCACTTACATGATCAGTCTGCTTAAGCCTCCCCCATAATTCCTCACTGGAACTAAGTGACGTTAATTCACTGCTTTAGTGAGACGATAATAAATGCTTATCTGCTCTATCGAGCCGAAACATTCTTCCAGCCTTCTTGACTGATTTATTATCTTTCGTAATCATAGTTGCTATATGACATTATGAGCACTAATCCCCGTTCCTATACTGACATTGTCGATAAGGTCCGGCCTGTTTGTAGCTAAAAGGTATAAGATATTTCCATTGCGTGTGGAATGCTGAGCTAGCAGCTCAAGAGTGTTCAGAACACGTGTTCAAGTGTATTTTGCATGACGATCTGACCGTACTCCCCGCCCCCGCAATGAATCCTTCGACATCGCAGTATGTACTCGGTAGGTTGAAAGTTAAAGTCGCCTCCTATTAGTGTTGCATGATCTGAGTATTTCCGCGCTACTAACGGTAGAATTTCTTTGAATGACTCTAGAACTGCCAGAGCAGAATCGGATGGCCAGCAAAATACGTCCAACAATTAAGTTGGTTTCACGTACACCTGATATATGTGACCTGATGGCTCCAGTGTCACACTCAACTTAGACGTCATCAGAGACAATATTTTTGTCATCTGCAATGAACACTCCCCCTCCTGTCACATCTATAAGTCTTTCCGACATACATTCCATGACTCGCTAAATAAATCATACCTTTCCGCATTACGTTTCATCCAGCTCTCGGTCCCAAGAAAAATCTGAGCGTGAGAGATTTCCTGGAGGACAGTAAATTCGGGAACTTTATTACTAATACTTTTACTGATAAAATTGTGACAGCCGAAGTGTCTTTATGCTGAACGCCGTTTGACTTCCGTTGCTGCATATCGACTGGTGAGTGTTCGTCAGAGCACCGCAAACTACTGCCTGACCTAAAATACCCTCAAAGCACTCCAGAAGTACTCTCCTACTCCAGTAGCTGCTTCTTTTGTGTATTGCAACCCTGACCTATCAGGGGGTGTCCTACAAATCCCCACGGATGACGCAGATATAGAAATCTACAGCCAAAACCGACACAGAATTGACGAAGCCTCTGGTTGAGACCCTCCACTCTGCGGCAGACCAAACGAACCCGATCAACTCTGGAAACGTTGCTGCAAATTGCGAGTTTCCCTTGCGCTCCACGCATGAGGCCTGTAGTCTTTACCACCTCCGCCAGCCGCCTGTAAGAGCTGAGGAAACTGTTGAGCTGTAACGTCAAATACATGGATGGTTGCAGCAAAAATTTAAAAAAGAGACACATTTATCATATAGCGCTAGAAAACGCAATTTCTTCAAAAGAATGTACAATTAAAAGAAAAGAAAACATATCAAATATCACTTCAACACCGAGTTCAGCTTATATAGAATATCTTTCTGTTATTGATAAACAACTTTAGCCCTTACCAGTAATAACAGTTAACTCTTGCCTTCGATCATGATGAGGAGCGTTCAGCTGGGTACAAAACTACAATAATTATACAGATTTTTTGTGTTTGTGCATGCAAACTGTACCGTACTTGCATCTTGCACCGTTTACGTACAATAAAGATACTTATAGGCCAGCCGAAACTATTGTGTACGTGGCATACATGTTGGTACTTATTCACTCTACAATAGCATTGTCTGACGCAGCGCAGGAGTACTTTGGTGTATTTCTAGCTATCTGAGACCAGTGTATAGTCATAGCTTTTTTGATATCTATTGTTTAACCAGTCAACATTTTATCTTCGAAGAGCACTCCTGTCAGTGGCCTCTAGGATTTTGTCTGGTAACCACTGGTGCCTCTGTACACCAGTTCTCTGATGTCCGTTCTATGTAGTCTTTTTACTGTTTTGAGTCGGTCATAGTGGCGCTTTGATCATCACTGCACGGGTAGTTTTGTACGTAGACAATCGCCTGCATTATTAAACTTCTGACACGGTTTGTAATTAATACGGCAACTGTGGAAAAAACGGGAAAGAAGAAATTAGAAGCATCTGAAATGTGGTTCTACAGAAGAATGTTGAAAATTAGGTGGATTGATAAGATAAGGAATGAGGAGGTTCCGCGCAGAACTAGAGAGGAAAGGGATACATGGAAAACACTGAGAAGAAGAAGGTACAGGACGATAGGACATCTATTAAGACTTCAAGAAATAACTTCCATGGTACTAAAGGGAGCTGTAGAGGGTAAAGCTGTAGAGGAAGACAGAGACTAGAGTACATTCAGCAACTAACTGAGGACTGCGGTTGCAAGTCCTACTTTGAGATGAAGAGGTTGGCACGGGAGAGGGATTCGTGGCGGGCCGCATCAAAACAGTCTGAAGGCTGATGACTCAGAAAATTACGGCGTTTTTCGTGCTGTGGCCACAACTGTATAACAAGTATTAACAAATGTTTAAATTACAGGTTAAGACAATAGATTAGTATTTGGGAAGCATGGAGCTTAAATCTGTTTTCAGCAGTCCAGAATTTTGTTTCCTGAAATTAATTTAATCCACCGAATACAAATGCCTTTAGTTGAAAGTGTATCGAGTTAATAATTTGAGCGAGTGTTCTGTATCATCTGACACAACTATAGCTATGATGTTAACATGTGATCATCCTTTATTTTTGAACTACATGTGCTATTACAAATATTATTAAAATAATTTGTTCAGAAAGTGAAAATGCCTACTGACGAACGCAGCTTCTTAGGTACTAACGGTTTGCTCTGAGAAATGGTCTCAAGCGGCTCGCCACGTATTACTCTCCTGCGTTAACCTCTTCATCTCAGAGTAGTACCTGCACCCTTTGTCTTCATATTATTGTTTTTTGAATGTATTCCAATCTCTGTCTTCCCCTACAATTTTTACCCTCTACAACTTCCTCTAATGCCAAGGAGCTTATTACCTGATGTCTTAACACATATCCAGCCACCCTGTCATTTCTTCTTATCAGTGTCTCCCTTATGTTCCTTTGCAGAGAAACACCTCATACCTTATGAGATCATCTAATTCTCAATGTCACTCTGTAGTATCACATCTCAAACGCTTTCTCTCTTTCCAGTTCTCCGATCGTTCATGCCTCACTACCGTACAATGCTGTGCTCCAAAAGTTGATTCTCTGAAATTCCTTCCTCAAATTATGGCCGATGTTTTATACTAGCAGACGTCTCTTGGCCAGTAATGCCAATTTGTCTGCCATAGTGAGCTTTTTATGCCGGCCGGAGTGGCCGAGCGGTTCTAGGTGCTACATTCTGGAGCCGCGCGTCGATACGGTCGCAGGTTCGAATCCTGCCTCGGGCATGGATGTGTGCGATGTCCTTATGTTAGGTAGGTTTAAGTAGTTCTAAGTTCTAGGGGTTTGATGACCTCAGCAGTTAAGTCCCATAGTGCTCAGAGCCATTTGAACCATTTTGTGCTTTTTATGTCCTTCTTGCTTCCTCTGTCGTGTATTATTTTTCTTCGTCTTCTTCATTGTCACTAGTTTTAATGCTAAGATTTCCGCTAGTCTCATTTCTTCAGATTACTCTCAATTCGTATTCTCTACTCATTTGGATATTCATTACATTCAACAGTCTCGTAATTTATCTTTCACTCAGGATCGTAATCTCGTCAACAGATCTTGTCACTGATATCAAGAAGACACTGTTAGTAGTTTGGGGAGATTCCAATGTATATTTATTAAAATATTATGACAGGAAAATGAACTAAATAATTATTTGGGTGTTTCTGTCCGATTTCAGCAGTTAGCTTTGCATCTCGCGTGTAGAACCGTAGCAGGTCCCTGACTGATAACATTTTTGTAGATAGTGCTTATGCTGAATCAGTTAATGAGTACCAAATTGTTAGTGGATTATCTGATCATGATGCACAATTGATGGAAATAAATAATATGGCACCTTGAGCTCTGAGAAACGTTCATTAGTGAGACCAGGGTACAATATTCTAAGTTAAAAGATGTGCTATGGGACGTGGTATGTGTAGAAAGATGTGAAATTCAATCTATGACACTTGTGTCAATATATGAAAGAAGCTTTCTTAAAAATTTATCCATTATTTACGTAAGATAAGAAGTAAGTGACGCACAACTAAAGGAATTCAATCTCCTGTAAGAAGAAAAAGGAAATTTAAGTAAAGGCCAGAAAAAATCAAGTTCTGACATTACTTAATTCTACAAAAGATGACAATATTTTAAAGTAATTAAATAAGTGAAATGCTCAAAAGTATCCAGATCCTGATAGGAATTAATAAAGCATGTAACAGGATTAAAAGTACTTGGGATATTGTCAAATGGGAGACAGGACAACCAGACAATGTACAAGCTTATACCAATAACGCCGGCACTCGTCAGGAACCAGCTAAGCTACTGGAAGATTTCAAATAAAGACCTGTAAACTCAGTGGGCCCAAGACAAAATAGAATGTGTCCGAAATGAATTGTGTAAAAGTCATCTAGTTTTAAGTACAAACTGAAAAAGAATTCGGAGCGTTGTGTGGCGCATGATGACGGTGGGAGTCGAAAGTGGTTGGGAGTTGTGTAAATGTAGACTCTTAAACAAATTGTAATAATTTTACTAAACAATGTTGAACAATGTAGTAAATCAGATAACATGCATGACGATGCACAGCCCAGGAACTAGCGGTCAACTTATCGAATGAGCTTGATATCTAGTGCTATAAAATAGCACTATAAAACTCCTTCCCCTCTAGTATATTCAAATTTATAGAAGGCGCACAAATTACCGTAGAGAATTACCAAGCTCTAACCAGTACACAGCATCAAATATCAGTATTTCGCCCTTCTGGAAAAAGTTTTACACTAAAGGTGACAAGCTTTATTACATGAAATAACAACACACGTATCAACACGAGAACGTAAGGACACCAGACCAAGGGTTTTGTCCCACAATTTATCCGTAAAATGCACCCATCCGTAGCCGACACCTTAAGTAAAAGACGGATACTTAGAGAAACCAGAAAGGCATAATCTACAGTATTCCATTAACCAACTGCACATTCAATAGAGAGAACGTACAGAAAAGACAAATTTGTCCATAAACTACAGTTCAGTCAGATATATCATTGCCATACAAATTCCAAGAATAACAGCAATCTCACCGTGTTTCACCAATGCAAACATTTGTTTACGCAAGCCAACAGAGGTTCAAACGTTTGCACGGGAAGGTAGCAGAAGTCACCATTACACACTGTCTTCCCTCGAAGTTGGGCTGTCACTTCCTCACTGCCTGGTAAGGCGTGTCCCCTGCACGTACGAGTGTAAACGCCGTCCAATGCTTCAGCCAGGACAAAAAGTAAAGTTTTCCCCCAGACCCATAACCCCCGACCGCGCCCGTCAGCCGGTGTCGAAATCTTGCCGTTTCACTGTCTCACCCTGTATAATTGAACAAGAAAAAGTTCAATTGTGTGTGAAATCTTATGGGACTTAACTGCTAAGGTCATCAGTCCCTAAACGTACACACTACTTAACCTAAATTATCCTAAGGACAAACACACACACACACACACACACACACACACACACACACACACACACACACACACACACACATGCCCCAGGGAGGACTCGAACCCCCGCCGGGTCCAGCCGCTCAGTCCATGACTGCAGCGGTCCAGACCGCTCGGCTAATCCCGCGTGGCATAATTGAACAGATTTCTGAAATGTCGCTAATTTCGATTTCAGTTCGTAATCTAGTTTCCACATATACTTGTTGACTCAGCACGTGTTAAGTACGGATCTTTGTTATCTCAGCACTTATTAAGAACGGATCTGATAGCCTTAAATTCGCATATCGTGTCTTATAGTAATGTATTCCTTCCCGTGCATTCAAGTCAAGGGAAAGAACGTTTGCTAACCACGTGCATACTAGTGACGTTTTTTCTTTATCCGCCCGCATCTCGTGGTCGTGCGGTAGCGTTCTCGCTTCCCACGCCCGGGTTCCCGGGTTCGATTCCCGGCGGGGTCAGGGATTTTCTCTGCCTCGTGATGGCTGGGTGTTGTGTGCTGTCCTTAGGTTAGTTAGTTTTAAGTAGTTCTAGGGGACTGATGACCATAGATGTTAAGTCCCCTAGTGCTCAGAGCCATCTGAACCATTTTTTTTTCTTTATCAATACTTGTCCTGAATCCCTAGGATATACACTCCTGGAAATGGAAAAAAGAACACATTGACACCGGTGTGTCAGACCCACCATACTTGCTCCGGACACTGCGAGAGGGCTGTACAAGCAATGATCACACGCACGCCACAGCGGACACACCAGGAACCGCGGTGTTGGCCGTCGAATGGCGCTAGCTGCGCAGCATTTGTGCACCGCCGCCGTCAGTGTCAGCCAGTTTGCCGTGGCATACGGAGCTCCATCGCAGTCTTTAACACTGGTAGCATGCCGCGACAGCGTGGACGTGAACCGTATGTGCAGTTGACGGACTTTGAGCGAGGGCGTATAGTGGACATGCGGGAGGCCGGGTGGACGTACCGCCGAATTGCTCAACACGTGGGGCGTGAGGTCTCCACAGTACATCGATGTTGTCGCCAGTGGTCGGCGGAAGGTGCACGTGCCCGTCGACCTGGGACCGGACCGCAGCGACACACGGATGCACGCCAAGACCGTAGGATCCTACGCAGTGCCGTAGGGGACCGCACCGCCACTTCCCAGCAAATTAGGGACACTGTTGCTCCTGGGGTATCGGCGAGGACCATTCGCAACCGTCTCCATGAAGCTGGACTACGGTCCCGCACACCGTTAGGCCGTCTTCCGCTCACGCCCCAACATCGTGCAGCCCGCCTCCAGTGGTGTCGCAACAGGCGTGAATGGAGGGACGAATGGAGACGTGTCGTCTTCAGCGATGAGAGTCACTTCTGCCTTGGTGCCAATGATGGTCGTATGCGTGTTTGGCGCCGTGCAGGTGAGCGCCACAATCAGGACTGCATACGACCGAGGCACACAGGGCCAACACCCGGCATCATGGTGTGGGGAGCGATCTCCTACACTGGCCGTACACCACTGGTGATCGTCGAGGGGACACTGAATAGTGCACGGTACATCCAAACCGTCATCGAACCCATCGTTCTACCATTCCTAGACCGTCAAGGGAACTTGCTGTTCCAACAGGACAATGCACGTCCGCATGTATCCCGTGCCACCCAACGTGCTCTAGAAGGTGTAAGTCAACTACCCTGGCCAGCAAGATCTCCGGATCTGTCCCCCATTGAGCATGTTTGGGACTGGATGAAGCGTCGTCTCACGCGGTCTGCACGTCCAGCACGAACGCTGGTCCAACTGAGGCGCCAGGTGGAAATGGCATGGCAAGCCGTTCCACAGGACTACATCCAGCATCTCTACGATCGTCTCCATGGGAGAATAGCAGCCTGCATTGCTGCGAAAGGTGGATATACACTGTACTAGTGCCGACATTGTGCATGCTCTGTTGCCTGTGTCTATGTGCCTGTGGTTCTGTCAGTGTGATCATGTGATGTATCTGACCCCAGGAATGTGTCAATAAAGTTTCCCCTTCCTGGGACAATGAATTCACGGTGTTCTTATTTCAATTTCCAGGAGTGTATATACATGTGCGTGAATGTCGCAACTGAAAGATTCCTCTGACGCTTCCGTAGTTAAATCGTGCTGGAGTATCCAAGACGCTGTTGTAAATGTAATTTTGTAACTCGGCCGAGAGTGTTTCGAAGAACAGCAACCATGAGCCGTTTAATAGTTGTTTAGTTTATTAATTTGTCCAGTTGTTCTTGAATAAAAGTGATTTTTGTACCAGAGCACATACGTATGTATTCCCTGGAAAACGTCCACTTTTACGTCCTACTGCGATCCATTGAGCAACAGATGAATATCGCTAAGTTATTTCTTTAATATTTATTCAACTATCGTAAACGTGCAGATCCGGCAACTAAGTTCATTTAAACATCAACGTTTTTCTTTCATGTATATGCAGATACCGTTTTCCCACTTTCCATGTTAATAGATACCGCATTTTTCACCTTCTCCACGAGCACCGATCCCAACCTGATACTGCACGTATAGGCACCCGTCAGGAATAGTCAGTTTGATTACGAAGGCATGTGTGAAGGATAAAAATTACAGAGGGCGGCCTAAGCACGAACACAGTTAGCTTATCCAGTTGTGTGCAGGTTACGATAGTTATTCAGAGATGAAGGGCCTTATATAGGATTGACTAGGCTGGAGAGCTGCACGAAACTAGCCTTCGGACTGAAGACCACAGTGTTACTGTTGGTTCTAAGAGGTGTGAATTAAATGTGATTTGGCAATACATAAATTAATGTCACAGTGACTAATTTCTTGTATGTGGCACCAGCACCTCACCCGAGATCGTTCTGGGAGCTCGATTCATGATTTCATTAATTTAAATCGTGAATACAATTGGGGATAAAAATGGAAGCGCTACTTCAGGTAACATTTGAACAGCCTCATTCACAATACAGATAGCATCAAATCCATATAACGAGTGATACTAACTGCGTGCACAAAGAAGAACTGGGGCGGTCAGAAAGCTTCTAACTGGTGGCCTCTGAAAGACCACGCAATTCGTTTAGATTTCCTTTGTCAGCAGAGAAACGATCAGAAATCAATTACGGCGGAAACCCGATCCGAGTTCTAAATGTCTGAGAGCTACGGCAGTAACGAAATTATATTTACAGGGCTGTAATTCTCAGAAAAGCAGTCGACAAACGAAGTAAAGCAAAGGAAAGATGGCCGGCGTGGGCAGCAAGTTTTGCTACTAAAAAGGACAAGACAGACTTCAGCTTGTACACTATGTCGTCTTGGGACCCTACTCGGGTGAAAGTATTCGCTAAATGGCCTTCTTTTGGACATCTCAGATATTCTTATTCTTTATTTTATTTTTCTTTACTTATCAGAATATGTAGGACCTTGGGTTTTAGAGCTACTTGGCCATGGAATGAGTAGTTTACAGAATGCTGATCAGGAAATTTATACACAAAAGAAACAAAAGAAAAGAGCCAAACAATTATGAGACAGTTTTTGAATAAATAACACATTACACAGAAAAATTATCAGCTACTGTACAGAAGAGAAGGAGCGTGTGACATAAACACCTTTCAACTTAGATTTGAAAAATTGGGAGTTATCGCTCAGTTTTCTGCTAAAGAGGGCACACCTTCCGCTACAGTGGCGAAGGAAGTATTACCCAAAAGCAAATCATTTTTTCAGTGCCTGTTGAAATTTCATCTCAAAGAGTCGTAGTGTTAACAACAAATAGGCTTAAGTATGTATACCGGGAAGGTCGAGTCAGAATTACGAGACACATTAACAACGGCCTATACGAAGATCGCCAGTTGACATAGTAGGTCTGTCTGATCTTCTATCTCTGGGCTAGGAGTACTTTTGTTGAGAGCTCAGAATAGATCTAAAATATGAAGTCGTAGGAGATAAGAGAATGAAAGTAAGTAAGCTAAATAAGCATTCGTGTTTCATTACTCACAGAGAGCGGGAATTGTTTTCGTGGTGCAGAAAAAAAATGGTTCAAATGGCTCTGAGTACTATGGGACTTAACATCTGAGGTCATCAGTCCCCTAGAACTTAGAACTACTTAATTCTAACTAACCTAAGGACATCACACACATCCATGCCCGAGGCAGGATTCTAACCTGCGACCGTAGCGGCCGCGCGGTTCCAGACTGAAGCGCCTAGAACCGCTCGGCCCCTCTGGCCGGCCGTGGTGAAGACCGACACGCTCAGTCTGCACAAGACCTTGACTTTGATTCTTCTAAGAATGTTTTTCATCTGCCCTCAGTACTACAATGGTCGCCTTCACTAACTGTCTGATCATCTTGGAACAATAAACTTCACCTAAAAGAGTTCTGTGTCAGTAATTGTTTAGATCACGTTTAGTTGCGGATAAGCCTTACTCTGATGTGTGAAAAGCTCATATTGATGTCAACTACAACCTTCACAGCTACACTCATGCTCATAAATTAAGTACACTAATGGCCATTAAAATTACTACACCAACAAGAAAAGCAGATCATAAACGGGCATTCATTGGACAAATATATTATACTAGAACTGACATGTGATTACATTTACACGCAATTTGGTACCCAGAACAAGCACCTCTGGCCGTAATAACGGCCTTGATAGGCCTGGGCATTGAATCAAACAGAGACTGGATGGCGTGTACAGGTACAGCTGCCCATGCAGCTTCGACACGATACCATAGTTCATCAAGAGTAGTGACTGGCATATTGTTGCTCCGCCACCATTGACCAGACGTTTTCAATTGGTGAGAGATCTGGAGAATGTGCTGGGCAGGGCAGCAGACGAATATTTTCTGTATCCAGAAAGACCCGTACAGGACCTGCAACATGTGGTCGTGCATTATCCTGCTTAAATGTAGGGTTTCGCAGGGATCGAATGAAGGGTAGAACCACGGGTCGTAACACATCTGAAATGTAACGTCCACTGTTCAAAGACATGTAACCAATGGAACCCCATACCACCACGCCGGGTGATACGCCAGTACGGCGATGACAAATACACTCTTCCAATGTGCGTTCACCGCGATGTCGCCAAACACGGATGCGACCTCTCATGACGCTGTAAACAGAACCTGGATTCATCCGAAAAAATGACGTTTTGCCATTCACGCATCCAGGTTCGTCGTTGAGTACACCAACGCAGGCTCTACTGTCTGTGAGGCAGCGTCAAGGGTAACCGCAGCCATGGTCTCCGAGCTGATAGTCCGTGCTGCTGCAAACGTCGTCGAACTGTTCGTGCAGATGGTTGTTGTCTTGCAAACGTCCCCATCTGTTGACTCAGGGATCGAGACGTGGCTGCACGATCCGTTACAGCCATGCGGATAAGATGCCTGTCATCTTGACTGCTAGTGATAAGAGGCCGTTGGTATCCAGTACGGCGTTCCGTATTACCCTCCTGAATCCACCGATTCCATATTCTGCTAACAGTCATTGGATCTCGACCAACGTGAACAACAATGTCGCGATACGATAAACCACAATCGCGATAGGCTACAATTCGACCTTTACCTCCTTACACGAGGCATCGCAGCAACATTTCACCAGGTAACGCCGGTCAACTGCTTTTTGTCTATGAGAAATCGGTTGGAAACTTTCCTCGTGTCAGCACGTTGTAGGTGTCGCCACCGGCGCCAACCTTGAGTGAATGCCCTGAAAAGCTTAAATTTCACGTCTGTAGCAGGTCATCTCGGTCGTGTCGTCCGCGGCTCTTTGTCTTGTGGTAGCGTTCTCGCTTCCCGCGCACGGGGTCCCGAGTTCGATTCCCGGCGCAGTCATGGATTTTCTCTGCCTCGAGATGGCTGGGTGTTGTGTGTCTTTCATCATCACTTCATCCTCATTCATTCGCAAGGCGCTGTAGTTGCGTCAAAGAACTTGTGGAGCTGCGGCCGAACCGTCCCGCGATGGGTGTCCCGGCCACCAATGCCATACCCTCTTTATTATTATATTATTCGTGGTGTGGCAATTTTAATGGCCAGTAGCGTATAATGCTGATACATGGCGAAACAACGCTCTGGTGGGCGTTTTGCGGGTTTAAATCTCTTTGGGGTATGACCATGCAGTGCATTTCACCTGCGGTCGTCGCACATTGGTGCTGGCAGCAGTCCACATGCGCAGAGGTGTGTTGGTGCATGTCAGAGTACGGTGCAGCAAATAAGTGTGCAAACGTTTTCAGACATGCTGATGGTGACTGTGTGTTGAAAATGGCTCAAAGAACACATGTTGATGACTTGGGTAGGATACTAGGGTGACCGGAGGCTGGTCAAACACAGAAGGTCGTAGCACGGGCCCTCCGTGTGCCACAAAGTGTAATCCCAAGATTATGGCAACGATTCCAGCCTACAGGAAACGTGCCCAGGCGCTACAGTACGGGACGTCCACAGTGTACAACACCACAAGAAGACCGATATCTCACCATCAGTGCTCGCAGACGGCCACGGAGTACTGCAGGTACTCTTGCTCGGGACTTTACCGCAGCCAGTGGAACAGTTGTCTCCAGGCACACAGTCTACAGACGACTGAACAGAAATGGCTCATTTGTCTGGAGACCTGCAAGGTGCATTCCACTGACCCCTGGGCACAGGAGAGCCCTTAAAGCCTGGTATCAAGAACACAGTACATGGTCATTGGAACAGTGCTCCCAGTTTACGTTCACGGACGAGCCCAGGTACAGTCTGAACCGATTCTCGCCGGGTTTTCATCTGGCGTGAACCAGGAACCAGATACCAACCCTTTAATGTCCTGGAAAGGGACCTGTATGGAGGTCGTGGTTTGATGATGTGGGATGGGATTATCATTGGTGCACGTACACCCCTGCATGTCTTTGACAGAGGAACTGTAACAGGTCAGGTGTATCGGGACGTCATTTTGCACCAGTATGTCCGCCTTTTCAGGGGTGCAGTGTATCCCACCTTCCTCCTGGTGGATGATAACGCACGGCCCCACCGAGCTGCCATCGTGGAGGAGTACCTTGAAACAGAAGATATCAGGCGAATCGAGTGGCCCGCCTGTTCTCCAGACCTAAGTCCCATCGAGCACGTCTGGGATGCTCTCGGTATCGCTGATCGTCTTCAAACCCCTAGGACACTTCAGGAGCTCCGACAGGCACTAGTGAAAGAATGGAAGGCTATATCCCGGCAGCTGCTCGATCACCCGATCCAGAGTATGCCAACGCGTTTTACGGCCTATGTACGTGTGCATGGTGACCATATCCAATATTGATGTCGGGGTATATGAGTCGGAAACAGTGGCGTTTTGTAGCACATGTGTTTCGGGACGGTTTTCTCAACTTATCATCAATGCCGTGGACTTACAGATCTGTGTCGTGTGTGTTCCCTATGTGCCTGTGCTATTGGCGCCTATTTTGTTTAGTGCCACGTTGTGTGGCACCACGTTCTGCAATTATCCTTAATTTATGAGCATGAGTGCAGATCAGTTACATAAAATTCCAGATAGTTCTCAATAACACTTATGTGAAGTTCAGAGCGAAAATTTTTTGAATCATATATATATATATATATATATATATATATATATATATATATGCATTTTGCCCTTGTTGTTGTTGTGGTCTTCAGTCCGAAGACTGGTTTGATGCAGCTCTCCATGCTACTCTGTTCTGTGCAAGCCTCTTCATCTCCCAGTACCTACTGCAACCTACACCCTTCTGAATCTGCTTAGTGTATTCATCTCTTGGTCTGCCTCTTCGATTTCTAATCTCCGCGCTGCCCTCCAATACTAAATTGGTGGTCCCTTGAGGTAACATATTTGAGTGTTTAACATTGTAAGATCACAGGATAGTGTAACCGCGTGATAGTCTACTGAAAATGTGAAATACTGTCACATTAATAACCGGAGCAAGTATACAAACGTGCATGTATTGTGTTGTACAGGTGCCGGATTTTAGTTTTAGGGATGGAGTTCCATTCCTGCTGCACTTGGCCGCTCGATACAGGGACGGTTAATGCTGGTTGTGGGTGATACTGCAGTTGTCGTTCGATGATGTCCCATTTGTGCTCGATTGGAGACAGATTTGGTGATCGAACAGGACAAGGCAACATGTCGACACCCTGTAGAGCATGTTGGGTTTCAACAGATGTAGGTGGGCTAGCGTTATCCTGCTGCAAAGCATCCTCTGGAGTACTGTTCATGAATAGCAGCCCAGCAGGTCGAACTACCAGATTGACGTACAACTTGCAGTCAGGGTGCGTAGAATAACCACAAGAGTGCTCCTGCTGTCATACGAAATCGAACCCCATACGATAACTCCAAATGCAGGTCCAGTGTGTCTAGCACGTAGACAGGTTGGTTGCAGGCTCTCACTGGCTTCCTTCTAACCAACACACGGCCACCACTGGTACCGAGGCAGAACAAGCTTTCGTCCAGAAACACAACAGACCTGTTCGCTGTCCGCCAATGAGCTCTCGCTTGGTACAATTGAAATCGCAGATGGTGCTGGTTTTCGGTTAGTGGAATGTACGCTACAGGGCGCCTGGCTCGGAGCTGTCCGTGAAGTAGCCAATCTGTAACAGTTCGTTCCATCACTGTGGTGTCGACTGAAGTGTCGGCAGAGGAGCCAACACTGTTTTGTTTGAGGAGACCGAAATGCACGCTATAAGCTCACGCAGGCTGGCGTGAGGTCTGAAACAGGATACGTAATGAATGCTATAAAGAAAAGTACGTAGCTTCTGGAATACTTAACTTTAATCCACATTTGTAGAACATCGCTCTTGATGATACATTAATAGACTCTCAATATCTATACTGGTAATGGCGCCTTGCTAGGTTGTAGCAAATGTAGCTGAAGGCTATGCTAACTATCGTCTCGGCAAATGAGAGCGTAGTTGTCAGTGAACCGTTCCTTGCAAAGTCGGCTGTACAAGTGGGCGAGTGCTAGTACGTCTCTCTAGACCTGCCGTGTGGTGGCGCTCGGTCTGCATTTACTGACAGTGGCGACACGCGGGTCCGTCGTATACTAGTGGACCGCGGCTGATTTAAAAGCTACCACCTAGCAAGTGTGGTGTCTGGCGGTGACACCACATCGACTGCTGCTCAGATTGCTGCTGAAGCTGCAGTACGATACATAGAGCCATACGCCGAACATGGTCTTCCCTGTCGATGGTATCACGTGTCCATCTGGAGCCCGTTCTTCTTGCGATTGTAAGTTCTCGTGACCACAACTACCATTAATCGTGTACAATAACTATACTCCTGACAATTCTTCCACAATATAAAATTCTTTAAGAGGTATGATGACTTGTTCAGTAAAGGTGATTTTCAGTATTAAAGATGAACAAATGCTAATAGCATTCACACTGGAGGGAGGTGGAGGGCCGTCTTGTTTTATCTACTTCCTCTCACGAACAGCCAAGGGTACGTTCTCCAACAACTCAAGCAGAACTCTTTGCACGAAGCTCAATTACAGGTGGCCATTCAGATGGCCAGGTATAAGATATGGCTCGTCCTTCTTGTTTCCTTGCAGGAAATAAGGAATGTACATGTAAATAAACAGCACAGTACGTGTGAACTTGAACGCACATCAGTTGTAAATAAGCTGGAAAACAGTAATGCTAGATAAAGTGGTAGAAAAATTTACTTCGTATCTCCTTAAGTTGGCTTCTCCGACCCAGGTCCACTACTTAAAATTGTTCATTGGAGCATCCTCTATTTCCTGTTACGATTTTTGCACGCTCTTACGGAAACATAACAGAACCATGTCCCTCACATTCGTGACTCACTCATATTCAAACCTTCTCTCTGTTTGGTGACACTGGACGACAACCTTATGCTTCCGGATATGGAGGCATGAAGTGAATCACTGTTCTTTCCTTAATCCCATAATGTTACAACTTACGCAGAAGTTTTACATGGTCCACGTAATCAAACGTTTTTATTATATCAAAGACAACACCTACTGTCTTCGACCTAACGTTCAGAGCCACACACACAAAAGAATAAAGTGCAGTTGCTGTGGACATT
Source organism: Schistocerca cancellata (assembly GCF_023864275.1). Lineage (NCBI taxonomy): Eukaryota > Metazoa > Arthropoda > Insecta > Orthoptera > Acrididae > Schistocerca > Schistocerca cancellata. Next base: position 687,535,782 of record NC_064626.1, read on the forward strand.
CGTTTCGTGAACCTAATTTGGCAGTGTGACAGTAAATTATATGTACAGAGTAGTGTCTCCATTTTACGTTGCTTTTTTGAAAACATTCGAAAAACTGGTACCACTCACGGAGCAGGATCTAAAATATTTTTTATGTGTTCATTGTAGGAACTTGCAAATTCGCCAGCAGTCTCGAAATAAACTTGCGTCCAAGTGTTACATTTATTCTCATTTAATTATTTATTTAACCTGACCTGATTAGGGCCATCACGCCCTCTCTAACATACAGTAGCTTTTTTAGATCATTACAGTATATACCTTAGCAGTATATTTGGTGCGGAATAAAATCCGAAGCTATCTCTCCTAAAGTGGGAAGGTGGCCATCTTCCCCATGGTTCAGTAATTGAACAATAGCCGATAACGCACCAACATTCTACATACTCAACAGTGGCAGAGGTCTGTGGAGGGCTCAGTGACTTCTCAGTCACATCGGGCTGTTCAATTACTATTCCTAAGGTATGCTGTATTTAGCGCGTGAAATGGAGCATAAAAGTCACAAGAGGACAGCAACAGCAGCAGAACCAAGCGTACGTAAATTCTGGAAAGCAACAACCTCATAGAACACAATTTCCGGGCCACGGAAATGTGCTCGTCAGGTGGCTATTGTGTGTGCAAGAGCCAGTATCCGGGGAGAAGTTAGAGGTGGTGGACCACTCTTTTCCTAATTTTGCAAGAGGGACTGTGGCCGGTGCCTACATGCCTGCCTTTAAGGTTTGTAATTTCCCATGATAGCCTGTATCTTCTGGCAACAACTGTAGCTCAATTAGCGAGTGTAGGAAACAACCAACGAACTACTTCTGATTGTAACTGACTGGAATGCCTGAAGATTAAATAATTTCGCGGAGTGGTTCGGAGCACACAGAATTTGGAGATGGCCGGCAGCCCTCGCAGCTTATTGAAGTAAGGTGTCCTCTGGGCTGGAGGTGGAGGTTTCATTGTGTACTTCAAAAATCTGGAAAAGGTGATCCGTTCGAGATAAACCATATCCTGCAGTACAGAAATAGGTGTGAAGCCAAAAGAGTCTTCTCGCAAGCGGGCCTCGATTTTGTGTCGAGTTTTACCACTTTTACTGGTGAGTGTGGCCGTTTAGGGAGCGTTCACAAACACACACCGCACGCGCTCGCACACTGTAGGTAGAAACCTCGAATAAGATTGTGGAGCCAGGTAGCTAGCTGGACTGTGGTGTCTAGCAAACGTGGTTTAGAGAGATTCAATTGCAACCAATAAATTTGAAGTGGTAGGAAGCCCGCCTGCAAATTAAAAAGTATTATGATGATCTCTCCATTGCCAAAGGCCCCCATTCGGATCTCCGGCGGTGGACTGCGAAGAGGTAGATGGCCATGAGAAAAAGATCACATAACCACCGAAAGGGTGACTTTCTACGAGTCGGGGCCTGGAATGTCAGAAGATTGAACGTAGCACGGAATCTGTAACAAGGGCGGTCACGGAAGTTACAAAGAAAGACGTAGGTACAAGCAAAACAACTGCAAAGAAACTATGGATAATAGAAGTACTTCACTTCATCGAAAAAAGAACGAAGTACAAAATTTAGTAATAAAGAGATACAAGTCACTTAGGAACTAAATAAATATAATCGTAGCAAAATCAAAACAGTCTTGCGTGAAATTAAAAGCAACAACGGTAACATTAATATCGCAATTGGAATTACACTGATAAATGCAGGGGAGAGATCAGATATGTGGGAAGAGCACACTGGGGACTTACACGATAGAAGAAGAGGCAGGAGTCGGTTGGGAATAGGTAGGGAATCCATTATTAGGATCAGAATTTAGAAGAGCTTTGGAACAGTTAAAATCAAATAAAGCAAGAATTTCTAAATTCATTGGTGGAAATAGCAACAAAAACGCTGTTCTCGTTCACGTGTAGAATTTATGAGACTGGTGACATACCATAAGATTTTCCTAAAAACGTCTCCCACAAAATTCCGAAGATTGCAAGAGCCGACAAGTGCGATAATTATCGCACAGTCATCTTAACAGTTCATCGACCAGGCTGCTGACGAGAATAATAATATGCAAAAGAATGCAAAAGGCAATCTAGGATGTGTTAGATGACAATCAGTTTGCCTTTAGGAAAGGTGAAACCAGCAGAGAGGTAATTGCAACGCTGCAGTGATAATGGAGCGAAGACTAAAGAAAAGCCAAGACACGTTCACACAATTTGTCGATCTGAAAAAGGCTTTCTCCGATGTAAGATGATGCAAGATTTTCTAAATTCTGAGAAAAATGGGGATAAGCTATAGGGAAAATTGGGTTATATGTACAAACGCCAAGAGCGAATAATAAGACTGGTAGACTGAGAACGAAGTACTCGGATAAAGAGGGATGTAAGGCAGAGATGTAATCTTCAGCCCCTACTGTTCAATCTATACATCGAAAAGCGATGGCGGAAACAAAGGAAAGGTTTAAGAATGTGATGAATATTCAAGGTAGGGGAGACCAGGGAAAAACGATCCCTTTAAGGAGTCCATCCATTTACTCTGGGTAATATTGAAACTATTTTATAAAATCCATTGGGTATATGTTTTGCACATATTTTACTTCTTATTTAACTTACATATAAAATTTTGAAACTTAAATGAAGTTTCGAATAAATGCACAGATAGTTTTAATGTAAAGGATCATTTTGCCCCTGGTCTTTGGGGTAAAATTATCCCCTGGCCTATAATTTGCAGTTTACTGCCATTCTTCGTATTTCTTTTTTTTTTAGTAAATCAAAGGCGTATGTTATTCAACTTTTACTATGCAATGTATTTAGATAGCATATTATTTTACATAAAGGCAATTAGTTAAGGGGAAATAAAATTCTGATTTAATGTCATGAAGTTAAAAAATAAAATATTCAAAGCTATCATTTAAAATACAAATTGAACAGAAAGAATACGACGCTGTTCATGTATTCAACTTCCTTGTACCTGCGAGAACATTTCTGTTTCTACAAAAATAACAAATGAAGTCATTATCATCATCGTCAACTCCAGCACATTCCTCATGAGCCCAGTTTTCACAGCCCTGACACATAATCCGACCATCACCACTTAACGAACATAGAAAAGTTTCTTTGCAGTAAATACACTCTGGGTTACCACCGTCATCGACATCCTCAGCATCGTCACTCTCACAACTCTCTAGTATGCGTGACTGTCCCGTCTTCTTAGACGTTTCTTTTCTTCACTGCAAAGTGCCATCAGATGTTTTTACATGAACTTGTTTACGTTTAGGTCTTTGTAGGCATATCTTTTTCGGTAAATCATTCGTTTTTTCTTTATTCCTCCACTAAGGCATTTTTATATGGACTGCTAGTCAGTCTACCCCTCTGCCTCTTCCTAACACACCTTGGTCCTTTCATTTTGGGAACTGGAATGATTTGGGCTGGCGATGTTGTACCAAATGATGTTTTCCTACATAAAGATGCGCCCACTCCACTTGGTCCTGGTTGGTAAATATCTAACCATGGGAGGTCAGATTCAACAAAAGTTGTGACTGTTGAGTGATTTTCATGTGTTGTAGGCTCTGTAGACCCTGATGCCTGATTGACAGAAGACTGTGCATGTGGTGTGCATGTTTCAATTAAGACTTTAGAATTTCTTTCAGTTTCAATTGCTTCACAATTTCACTGATGTTCTAGTAGGTCGGTAGTTTCTGCAGCTATAAAGTCTGGATCAGTAAAGATTTCTGGGTCGTAAGGATATATACCACATTTCTTAAATCAATTTATAGCATTCATGGGTGTGCATGCTTTGAGGTAAGCTTCTCCAAAAATCTGACTTATCTGGAAAAGTGTCACTACCCTGACTGGTTGGTTGTTAAGCCATTTCTCTAGATCCTTGTCATTATATGTGCTTAAAGGAAACATTATTGACACATCTAGTGGCTGGAGCTTGTGTGTGCAGTGGGGAGGTAAACATGTGACGGTAACAAAGTTTTTTCTGGCAGCTTCAATCACATTACAATTTTTCGTGTGACTTAGGTGTTCATGCATTATTAGCAGTGCTGGATCATCCTTTGATGGTTTTGAATGTTGCACAAAATGCTGTAACCAATCCTTGAACACCTCGAGTCTCATCCATCCCCTAGAGTTGCTTCCAAAAATAGTTCCAGGCGGAACTCCATCAGTTAACTCAGCTTTCATCCTTTTTCGGGGAAATATGAGCATCGGTGGTATGAATGTTCCTCCAGAAGACATGCATAAAACAGCTGTAGTCGACTCACCACGCTCGCCAGACACAAATCGCCCTACTTGTAGTCGTGCCTTCTGCGCCAGAACTCGTGAATTCCTAGATGAAACTGTTCCAATAGAGGTTTCATCGACGTTAAAAATTCAGCGAGGAGGATATGGCCGAGCAGAATTTACTTCCCCAAGAATTTTGAAAAATTTCGTCACTACAGGTCGATTGAATACACGAGCTCTTGCAGCTGATGTTGGAACTCTGAGGGGGAGCTCTGGATGTCGTTGTCGAAAACCAGCTAACTAATATTCTCCAGCCATACCCAGTTCTGTGTTAAAAGGATGTGATATACCATTTTTCGCTGCTAATTGTAATTGTAAGTGACACACATCTTTTGTTGTGAGACCTTAAAATCTTGTTTCCATATCCATGATATGGTTAACCAGTTCCTCCTCTTGGCATTGAGTGAAAACGCGTTTATAATTTCCTAAGACTTTCTTATCTTGGATAGCAGATGTATTTTTTCCTGTTACTCTGCTTTTTAGTGCCCTTCTAGGGACATTAAAATTCCTACTTGGTGTTTTTATAGGCATTCTATTTTGAACTGCCTTAATGGCGTTGTTCATATTGTCAGCACATCAGCTTTGACGATCAGTTTTCCGAACGTAAGTTCGCACCATTATTGAATCCGAAAATTAAAACACTTAGGTAAATAATCGCATGAAACTGAACAATTAAGTATGTCGTTAAGTAAACGCATGCACAGAAACATATAAGTAGGCTTTTTTATATGTAATAGTTTATTAGTTGGGTAATATAATCCTTACGGGGTATAATGACTCCCCTACATGATCATTTTGCCCCATATCCTCGTCCTGCACCAACAACAAAGTTGCGGGAAAACGCCATCTTGTATGCTAACAACAACGCGAATACAACTTCCTTATAAACTGCCTTAAAAGCCGAAAGATTTGTGACTCGCTTTAGAGGTACACAGTGCGACATAAACAATTACAGATTTGGAACTTATCTCAGATCAACAGTGCATAAAACGAAGTTTTCTTCTGTAAATCTTGTTGCAGAACACACGGTGGAACTGTATCACTGGTGTAAACTATCGACGCGCAAGTCGCAGAAGTGGCGTCAAATCGAAAGACTTGCACCCGGCGAACGGTCTTCCCGATGGGAGGCCCCTAGTAAAACGACGTTTACATTTTACCTTAAACTCATGTGAGCTCTTAATTCACGAATTGTCCGCTGGATGGCAGCACTTACTGTGAAGACAGAGAGCGTGAACGTTATGCCCCAAGGGATCGATTTGCCCCGGTTTACCCTAAAACGGTATCAACGATGATATTCGCTGATGACATTGTGATCATCAGTGAAAGTGAAAAACATTTACAGATCTGCTGAATGCAATGAAGGATATAATGAGTACAGAATACGGACTGAGAGTAAATCGTAAAAAGACGAAAGTAATGAGAAGTAGCAGAAATTACCTAGGCAGCAAGATAATACATGATGGATGCAGGGAGAAGGAGATAAGAAGCAGACTAGTACTCGCAAAAAGAGCATTCCTGGCCAAGAGAAGTCCACTAGTATCAAACATAGGCCTTAATTTGAGGAAGACATTACTGAGAATGTATGTCTGGAGAACAGCATTACATGGTAGTGAAACATGGACTGTGGGAAAATCGGGAGAGTCGAAGCGTTTTTTATATGGTGCTACAGACGAATGCTGAAATTCAAAGGGAATCGTAAGGTAATGAATGAGGAGGTTCTCCGCAAAATAGGCAAGGAAAGGAATACGTCGAAAAGACTGATAAGAAGAAGGGACAGGATGATAGGACATCTGTTAAGATATCAAGGAATAATTTCCATGGTACTACAGGAATCTGTAGAGGGTCGAAAAGGTAGAGGAAGACAGAGACTGGAATAGAGGAAGACAGAGACTGGAATACAAGCAGCAAGTAATTGAGGAGGTAAGTCGTTGCAGGCTGTATCAAACCGGTCAGGTAACTCGTTGAGCAGTGGTAAGGTAATGGCCAAATTAAATCGAATTTTCATAAATAATAATTTACCACCTCTTCAAAAAATAAATTTAAAAAATTATAAAATAGAATTCTCGAAATCTTAAAAGCACAGAACAGTTTCACACGTACGGCAGCGCCTCAGACAACATTGGCAATTTGCGATCAAAAGCTTCGGGTCAAGCGACAATAATAATAATAATAATAATCTAGAATAACTAAATTAGTGGCTTAGACCCAGTCAAGTTGTTACAAAATGGTTTAGTAAAGTACAAAATGTTCCACCAAAAATATGTCTTTGATGATAACCCAAATGTCCTGTTGCCGGCGGATAGGCTACAATTGTTTTCAATACAGCTAAATTCCCGGCCCATGTCCAATCATTGTTTTTGTAATAAGTGGGACCTCCCAAAATATTATATGTACTAAACGTACTGAAATTAGGTACAGGTGAGCTCCACATGGACACGAAAAAGCCTTCAGCAAATGTAGTAATGTACCAAGAGGCACCTGTCGACAGCACTATCCAATATTTTCATAAATTGCTTTAGCAAAGGATTTGACATCAACGGACGTCAATAATTAAGCTTAGTACCAGTCACTGAGATTATGAAGAGAGTTTTAAAATTAACTGTGAGGTATACTAGATACTATAGCAATAGATCACTTGCTAGCACGGCAGTGAAATTAAAATACACTCCTGGAAATGGAAAAAAGAACACATTGACACCGGTGTGTCAGACCCACCATGCTTGCTCCGGACACTGCGAGAGGGCTGTACAAGCAATGATCACACGCACGGCACAGCGGACACACCAGGAACCGCGGTGTTGGCCGTCGAATGGCGCTAGCTGCGCAGCATTTGTGCACCGCCGCCGTCAGTGTCAGCCAGTTTGCCGTGGCATACGGAGCTCCATCGCAGTCTTTAACACTGGTAGCATGCCGCGACAGCGTGGACGTGAACCGTATGTGCAGTTGACGGACTTTGAGCGAGGGCGTATAGTGGGCATGCGGGAGGCCGGGTGGACGTACCGCCGAATTGCTCAACACGTGGGGCGTGAGGTCTCCACAGTACATCGATGTTGTCGCCAGTGGTCGGCGGAAGGTGCACGTGCCCGTCGACCTGGGACCGGACCGCAGCGACGCACGGATGCACGCCAAGACCATAGGATCCTACGCAGTGCCGTAGGGGACCGCACCGCCACTTCCCAGCAAATTAGGGACACTGTTGCTCCTGGGGTATCGGCGAGGACCATTCGCAACCGTCTCCATGAAGCTGGGCTACGGTCCCGCACACCGTTAAGCCGTCTTCCGCTCACGCCCCAACATCGTGCAGCCCGCCTCCAGTGGTGTCGCGACAGGCGTGAATGGAGGGACGAATGGAGACGTGTCGTCTTCAGCGATGAGAGTCGCTTCTGCCTTGGTGCCAATGATGGTCGTATGCGTGTTTGGCGCCGTGCAGGTGAGCGCCACAATCAGGACTGCATACGACCGAGGCACACAGTGCCAACACCCGGCATCATGGTGTGGGGAGCGATCTCCTACACTGGCCGTACACCACTGGTGATCGTCGAGGGGACACTGAATAGTGCACGGTACATCCAAACCGTCATCGAACCCATCGTTCTACCATTCCTAGACCGGCAAGGGAACTTGCTGTTCCAACAGGACAACGCACGTCCGCATGTATCCCGTGCTACCCAACGTGCTCTAGAAGGTGTAAGTCAACTACCCTGGCCAGCAAGATCTCCGGATCTGTCCCCCATTGAGCATGTTTGGGACTGGATGAAGCGTCGTCTCACGCGGTCTGCACGTCCAGCACGAACGCTGGTCCAACTGAGGCGCCAGGTGGAAATGGCATGGCAAGCCGTTCCACAGGACTACATCCAGCATCTCTACGATCGTCTCCATGGGAGAATAGCAGCCTGCATTGCTGCGAAAGGTGGATATACACTGTACTAATGCCGACATTGTGCATGCTCTGTTGCCTGTGTCTATGTGCCTGTGGTTCTGTCAGTGTGATCATGTGATGTATCTGACCCCAGGAATGTGTCAATAAAGTTTCCCCTTCCTGGGACACTGAATTCACGGTGTTCTTATTTCAATTTCCAGGAGTGTAGAACAGCCCAAAGGTAACTAATTTAAGTTAAATGCTCTGTTAGGGGAACTAACCGGTAAAATAGTTAAATGCTGTCTGCAATCGGCAATACAGACGCTAAATACATTACCACAATCCCAGTGGGGCAGTAGAAGCACACAGACAAATACACAATGTGATAGTTCCAGAGAGGAAAGTACACTGAAATGCGAGTACAACAGTAAATAACGAATAGGAAAGTGCTTATTTGGAATTAACTGGCCAGCTGTTTTACAAAATCATATACCTCTGTCCAATGGTGTATAAAGGATTAAACAGAATCCCAAGGTCCCTCTTGTTCACCTTTTTTTTTTTAATTAGCTGTTAACTTAGTTCTACTCGAAGGCACACAAGACAATGCAGCAAGGCCTGCTTCCAGGATTCACTTTCAACTCAGTACGATAAAAACTATGAAATGGAAATTAGCTCCCTTGCAACATATAAACAGCATTAATCCTAGTACTACTAAAAAATGGTAACGTATGCACTAACGACAGGGCAAGATTGGCGTACTCGAGAAAAACAGATATCAAGAACGTTTTAAAGCCATTACTCAAGAATGCAGCTCCCTAGACAATATTAAAACGCGGAGCTTGCACAGACACTAACAAGTCACATTGCTCATCAGCAGACAATAGAATGCTAAAATTGTCAACAGTAAATTTAATAACCAGCCCACATTTGCCACCAGTTACGAAAGTTGCTCGAAATGTCTAGAGTCCAATATAGAAACAAACGAGTACATATACTCCCCGTAGTACAAAAGGACAGCCACAAGAAGACCACTCGCTAGCTAGAAAAATAACCAGGATGCCTGGGCCCCAACATTTAAAATTTCTGTCAGTAGATGGTAAGGGGGGTTCACCACAAAATCCACAATCTTGAAGTGAGACTGATTCCCAACCCAAGTTTGCTTCCTGCTAGTGGTTGGGCGATTGGCACAATGAATTCCACTCGGCGTCTCGGTGGCAACAACACCCATTCCACGCCAGGCTTCGACTTCAGCGAACTTCAGCCCATAAGGACGTCAACACGTGCGCGGCAACAGCGGATCCCGAACTGTCACAATTCCACCCGCAACACAACGCTAGAGTACGCTGCCTCCTTGCCATCAGTAGGAAGGCATCCTTTGGTTTTCCAGAGACGGGTCAGAGAGATTTGCCGTGAAAGGCTGTTATCGATATAAGTGAGCGGCCCTGACATCTAAAAAGAGGGCTCACAATTATCGTTGTTTACGTGGAAATTTGAGTGTAATGTTTTTGTGACTTTTTCCCTATTGATTTAAATTGCACCCGTGTGTTCTTGTTGTGGATATTATAGGCAGGGGATATTAGCAGCCGGTTGGAGGCGGAGTATGAACTGTGGTTGGATCTTAGCATCTTTCCCGGTGTGGCAAGGTTCATTCTCACTCCTTCAGAGAGACGTAGTGTGGAGCGTCATGGTAGAGGTGCGAGGGCGCAAATGGCAAGGGTACGTGATTGCTGAAAATACCATCATGGCCGAGCTGGTGGCAAGCACTGAAAGAGGTTTGGTCAGTCAGTTGCAGCAAGTGGGCTCTGCAGTAACTGCTGGATGCCAGTTCCTTCACCTCAGCGGATGTGGTGGACAAGCCTACGGCGCATTGGCAGGCGCCAGATTGCCTTGGCAGCTGTATCCGCAATGGTAGACTTGGCGTGACAGAGTTGGGGTAGTGTCAGTGGCCACCAACCGTGCGGACACGAATGAGCGAGTTCTGGGCAGAGCTAAGGGCGATCTGGACAGAGCTAAGAGCGAGAAGCTAGTGTGCTTTGGTACTGTCAGCCGGACACCACTGCAGTGCATGGTCACTGTGTGGACACAACAGCGTGTTGGAGCAGATGGTTTCTTTTTCCGACTGGACAGGCATCAGTCCTAGTAGATGTAGTGAACGAGGCTTCTGAATGCCAAGAGAGGCACTACCTGATTGCTCTAGCAGCTGCTGGTTTGTATGTCGATTGCATATCGATTAGAAGTAGGTTCATTTCATGTAACTGTGTATCTGCAGTTTATGACGCGTGTATGCTGTGTTGTTTAAACGCCTTGATCCATGGTACAAATTAGAATTTTGTAATGTATACATGAAAAAAGCAAAATAATATGTTCAAATGGTAAATTATTATGATACGAATATGTTACTAAAATGTAGACTTTCACGGACGGAAATATCATGTCCATTATAATTATCCGGGCTGTTATGCCGTGGTGGGTTGATGAATTCTGTGTCGATTCCCAACGTTTCGTCTCCTACTGCGGGAGACATCTTCAAGGGGGTCCGTAGCTCGATGGAAGGTCCAACACACCCACTGGCTTGCTACTGACAGTGGCTACCAATCGTTTTATAACTTGTGCATTTTGTTGAATCATGGGTACTGGAGCAGCTCGTCAAGGTGACATGGTCAACCTGTACGGTAAATTGACTGCACCACCGTCGAAGAACAGTCATCGATGAAAATGACTACTAACACCTATTGCAATTCTGGCCCACTGTGCGCCGCAGCGTGGTAGCGCGCGGACACGGAATTTAACGGCAGTCAGTAGCGAGCCATTGGGTGTGTTGGACCTTCCATCGAGCTACGGACCCCCTTGAAGATGTCTCCCGCAGTCGGCGACGAAACGTTGGGAATCGACACAGAATTCATCAACCGACCACGGCATAACAGTCCGGATAATTATAATGGACATGAATATGTTCATAAAAAATGTTTGTTAAAAGCTGGTTCATGCTTAGGGCAATAGTATCTGTAGCATGTAAAAACTGTAGGCAAGTCCCTCTGGAACGGAAGTGGCACGCTGCGATGTAAAAGGTGGGTTTGGCGGCCGCACTGAGCGGATCCTTTGTGTGAACGACATGCAGTATGTGGTTAACCGTAGCATGGTACACTTCGATTGTGCTAGGAGAGGCAATTGAAAGCTGCATTATAAGGGATTTGCTTCGGATGTGGATCTGCGTATTATTATGTATTCACGGCATAATGGAGTGGCTCCAATATGTTGAAAATCCGACGCCAAGAAGAGATTTTATAGAGCATTCGTACATCAAGAGCCGTGACTACGGTTAGCCACCATGTCGCTTGACACCAATCTTCGTCACTGCTTCATAAACTTCATACATTCAGTTAAGTAACGTATATGGGCATGGACGAGTTAATTTGTGTGATGTTTCAATAATAACCATATGAAACTTAAATTCGTGTCCGGAACCATATTTTCAATCCTGATCACGAACCTATGCAGGGTGCTCACCTAAGTGCTACTAAAACCGAGTATCCTGATTGAAGTGAACAATTCTTGCATTCATGTGCTTGAAACGTATTTTTGTCTAAAGTAAAAGGAGTAGTAAAAGTTAAAGCTGAAACCATAGAAATGAGGTTGGACAGGATTTTGCTGAAGCATCCTTATTTTATTATAAAATATAGTTTTGTAGGATTACATTGGAGGACTGTAAATATTATTGCAAAGAATAGCTGCTTCACAGGTAATTAAAGTTCAAGTACGTATAAATATTTAATGAACAGATTTGCGATAGTATTGTTGGAACAAAAATTATGCACAATTTTAAAGAAGTTATATTTTTGGTACCCGTCATGAAAGTTTCCTTTTTTGAAGTTAATTAAACCCAGAGTTGTATTTTATTGTCTTGCAAAGTAATTTATGAACTACTCCAAGTGATGTGAATGATTAGCTTTTAAAGTTAGTCTTTACTACAGTAATAATCAAAGAGCTTGGACTAGTGAAACTATACTAGTTTATGGGTCCCCATCAAATTCTCCACTTATTACGAAAAAATTAAACTATTACTGTTACTAAGAAAAATTGCTATGTGTAGAGGAGCTTCAACAGAATTTTTATCATGTTATTTATTACCATTTGTGGTGTTCATGTCAGCTAAGACAGAAGCCCCTCATGTCCAAATTTATTTCTGCACTTCATGCAGTGACACTTCAGTATTTGATTAAGTAATGCTCTTGCAAGTGGCTGTCATTAGTATGAGCTTGGTGCAAATTTGCACTCCATAATTCACCGGTGTGTATGTTATTGATAACTGCTGCTACACACAGCACAGAGTGCACTGTGTCAGTTTGTATCCTGTTTGCTACTCAAAGTGATATCTCAACAAAAGTAACTTCAATAACTAATATTCAGTTTTCTCAAACATATATTTCCAAATTAATGTGCCTATTTGGGCTACCGTTCAATTCTTTTTTTTTTTCACTTGCATTGACTCCCAAGTCCGCGGCTCGTGGTCTTGAGGTAGTGTTCTCGCTTCCCGCGCACGTGGTCCCGGGTTCGATTCCCGGCGGGGTCAGGGATTTTCTCTGCATCGAGATGGCTGGGTGTTGTGTGTCTTTTATCATCATTTCATCCTCATTCACTCGCAAGTCGCCGTAGTGCCGCTAAAGAACTTGTGGAGCGGCGGCCGAACCGCCCCGCGAGGGGTCTCCCGGCCACCAATACCAGACGTTCATTATTATTATTATTGACTCCCAAGATTAAAGCCCGTTTTATTTTTTTTCTGTTATTTCACCAAATCGAAATTATAGTCGGATACCCTTGTCCATTACACACACGCGAGGTCAAACTTCGAAATCCCCTCAGAGGGTAACACTAGAGTGTTTCACGGCACGTTATTTATATATGTGGCTTTCCCCTTGACAGGACTGAAGGTTAGGTTGTTAAGGAAGAGTGATATACGTTAGTGTTATAGGTTGCACCCTGGTGGTTTTGTGATGGATACAGCGCATTCTGTTGTATCCTGGTCGTGCTTTGGATGTATTCGCTGCCTGATAGTCCGTCACTGTTCTGCAACACGTTACATTTCTTTATTGACGACAGTCGGGGTACGGGTGTGTGTGCTGTGAATGAAAGCAAGGTATTTTGTTAAATTTCACACTGTAGGCGCTATCATTTGAATTAGGCACAAATTGCTTTTCGTGTGAACTAGCCCTTAGGCGTGACTCAGTTCTGAGACAACTGACAACTGTACAGAACATTCATCTTGTTATTTGTTCTAAGTGTGTGATCAGTTGTATGTGTTACTGTATGAGTACACTCTAACACAAAAGGAAAGACGCACGGCCAAGAAATTATCCGAAAGCGACGGAAATCGGTATACGTGATTAAAACTGGATGACTTATTCAAGAAAAAGAGCTTCCCACGTTGAGCAAATCAATAGCACGTTGGTCCACCTTTGGAACTCGAGCAAGCAGCTGCTCGGCTTGACATTAATTGATAGTGTTGTTGGATGTCCTCTTGAGGGATACCGTATCAAATTTTGTACATTTGGCACGTTACATCGTCAAAATCCCGATGTGGCTGGAGGGCCCTACCAAACTTTCTCAACTGGGGAGACATCTAGCGAAATTTGTGGTCAAGATTGGGTTTGGTAAGCATGAAGACAAGCAGTAGAAGCAATCGCGGTATCGGGCGGGCTTTATCTTGCTGAAATGTAACCAGTGGAAGGCTTTCAATGAAGAATAACCTAACGGGACGCATAATAACCACGTACCGCTGTGCGAGAGTTTCTACTGCTTGTCTTAGTGCTTGGCGTAGTCAAACCCTACCTTGGCCAGCAAGGTCTCCAGATCTCTCGCTAATTGTGATTGATTGGAGCATAATGGGCAGAGCCCTCCAACCATCTCGGTATTTCGACGATCTAATGTGCCAGTTCGACAGAATTCTGCACCATATCCCTCAGAATAACATCCAACGACTCTTAGCAATAAATGCTAAGCCGTATAACTGCTTGCATAGCGGCCAGGCTTGGATCAACGCGTTAATGACTTGCTCAGTTTGTGAAGCTCTTTCTCTTGAATAAATTATCCAATTTTTCTGAAATGCCCGTCGCATTTGGATAATTCCTTCTGGGGCGTCGTTTTATATTATCTAAGAGTGTACTCATCAAGATACATGAGTACATAGTTTGATAGAGCACTGTGGGTGGCTTGTTCTGGTAGAGTCTGGTAACAATAATGGTAATAAACCTGTCTTTAGTTATGTGTTATATGTGACTGTTCCTAGCTAAGTCTAAATCCTGTTTTATTGCAGAAGTTGCCTCAGTTTATACAACTGTTTAGGCTAAGTGGCATGCACCGCATACTGCTGCGCGGTTATGTCTCTTGGGGAAAAGGTTGGATTTTAACACTACATTTTGCATGGATGATATTTTATTGTATTGATTGTTTTGAGCCCTTTTTAATGATCTTTATGGGCTATGGGAAGATATTTTGTTTAACTGAAACTGCCCGGGTTCCCGGGTTCGATTCCCGGCGGGGTCAGGGATTTTCTCTGCTTCGTGATGACTGGGTGTTGTGTGCTGTCCTTAGGTTAGTTAGGTTTAAGTAGTTCTAAGTTCTAGGGGACTTATGACCATAGATGTTAAGTCCCATAGTGCTTAGAGCCATTTGAACCATTTTAACTGAAACTGTATGACTTCTTTGCTATCAGAAGCAGTTCGAATGAATTAATTGTTAAATTGAGCCAGAACTGGCCGGCCGTTGTGGCCATGCGGTTCTAGGCGCTTCAGTCTGGAACCGCGCGACCGCTACGTCGCAGGTTCGAATCCTGCCTCGGGCATGGATGTGTTTGATGTCCTTCGGTTAGTTAGGTTTAAGTAGTTCTAAGTTCTAGGGGACTGATGACCTCAGAAGTTAAGTCCCATAGCACTCAGAGCCATTTGAACCATTTGAGCCAGAACCTAGTCAATCCCCGCCCGAAAACCACTCCACCTAAACATTACTCAATACTGGAGTGTCACAGATCGTTAGAAAGTACACGTTTTGGCACATCCGCAAAATGAAAATATGGTGGTGGATAACATTCACACCGTCTGGATCTACTTTCTGTATTGTAACGTACTTGGGGCATCCTTTCCATGCTATGGTCGAGTAGTCGCCGCGCAACCCTGTACATTTCTTCGGCTATGGCCTTTATGGTGTTCTACAAGCGATAAAAATAGGTGAGGGTGGGGGGGGGGGGGGGAATGAGTAATGCACGCTCATTAAGATTCGCGTCAGCAGATACCGCAGAAGGTTCCTCCCCGTCATTTCCTGCCGTATGGAGGAAGGAGTTCACAAAATGGTCACAGTGCGTTCATGCGTTACATTCTCGAAAATCGAATCCGTCGCCAAAATTTTGACCATATACCAGTATCGTTCAGGGTTCCAAATACTTCTGATAGTGGTGTGGGGCGTCCTACAAAGGTATGTACTACCGGCGTAAAACATGACTGATGCACTTCTCTATTGAACGGATTGGACTGCATGTCTGAGGCGTAAAATAGTGCTTGCTGCCTCCACGCTACTCTAGGACTATCATCAAGTGTCAGACATCTCTTCCACTTTGCGGTGAAGTGACCCAACGACACTGATGCAATTTCCATTCCAGGTGTTATCTTCCTCACCTTCTTCATGCACCAGGGTACTCTGGTGAAGGAATGGACGCCTGGAGGCCAAATAGGGTCAACAACGCCCTCCCAGTTTCTTCATAAAAATGCCAGCGCGTAGTTTTTTTTGCGTTCTCCTTGAGGTGCCGGTAGTCCGTAATTAGTAGGGAGCCCTCTTTTGCAGGATGGGAAGATTGCAGGTGACCACTAATCCAAAGAGCACGTCTTCAGGTGTTGTTTCCTCAGCAGAGCGCTTAAGAGTTCGAATGACCGTTACCATGTTGTATGCATTTTCACTGGGAAACTTTCCGTGTAGACAACCCTTCGTGGCGTAAAGTGACACTCTGCTCACATTGTAATCTTGAAATGACTTTTCGAGACATATTGGCAGACCGAACAGCGGATACAAGCTGGAGTGTCTCGTTCTGAGAATTCGGGCTTGATCTTACTTTCATCACACCGTCACACAGCGATTTCACTTCGTGAAAAATGTACTTAAGTGGTTTCAACAAAAAAAGAATAAAAAAATAACGTTAACCGTACAGTACACTGGTGCCACCTTTTTCTTTGAGGGATAGAGAGTGATTAGTTTATCCCTCTGCAGATACAGGACATATTATATCACACACTGCTGTACATTTTCGTACGCAGGGCGATGGTGAAGTGATGAGGTGTTTGTAAGAGCTACAGGCAGCATTTCCTTTCAGTAGTGGATAAGAGCTTGTATCTTAGACGACTCAGCGGAACAATTTTTCCGGCGACTACCGTGCGATTGCTCACAAATGTCAAGCATTGACTTTCTTGCAAGTAGATTTCATTCACTATTAACACTGAATAACAATGATGAGTCATACGTCGCCAAAAATAATTTTATCTTATCATTAACAACTAGGCAGTTACAGGTTTCTAAGGGGATAACAGATTGCAGATTTCTAAGCGACGGCTTTTTATGTATGTCGGTAAGACGATGTTATACCTGTAACAATACATAATCTTTTTATCTAAAATAACTTTACAATTCCAATAAAGTGAACATTTCAAGCGTTTATAAACACTGAAATGTTCCACAATTTTTCTCTTTGCATTCGTTAGTGTTCCTGGACTTCTTGCAGACTGAAATAAGACTTTTCCCGACTTTATTTAAATGGTACTTAACTTTCATAAAATTTTGCTAAGATATTTCTGTCTTAAAATATTCTACCGAATTCTAGACTATGTTGATGCCTGATATCTTTTATTCAGGGTTTTAATAATAATTGCCAATTGCTTATAGTTATGAGTCGCCTGCTCTCTTGAAGAGCACTGTAATTATCATGAGCTGCGAAAAACTTTTCCTATAAAAGAGTAATATTACGTTTTGATGGAGCACCCTATGAAACCGAATAAGCATACCAGGCTCCATCTCAATGAGTACCAAAATATACTTTATAGCTGCACGTAGCATGGGCAGAATGAAGAAGCACTACCTATTAGAGCTGATATTCTGTGCTTTAAATTTACGACACTGTATTGCTAGAGGAGGAGTGTACCCGTGGTCATAATCAAAACGTCTTCGGTCCCGGGTTCTATCACCGCCACTGCATAAATTTTGATAAATAATTAGCATTGGCAGCCTCATTCTGCCAACGGCCTTGTCAAAGAGCGCGGAGGAGCGGATAGAGGTTCAGGACACTCTCTTGTCCTAGGGGTGGGAAATTGCCCCTAAAGGCGGAAGAATCAGCAATGATCAACGACATGAGGATGCAGAAGGCAATGGAAACCACTGCATTAAACACACGAAACGTGTATCCACAGGACATGTGTCCTGTATTAGAAGAAGTGTCATGATGATCTCTCCATTGGCAAAAGATTCCGGTATAGTCCCCCATTCGGATCTCCTAGAGGGGACTGCCAAGGGGGAGGTTACCATGAGAAAAAGATTGAATAATCTACGAAAGGATAACGTTCTACGAGTCGGGGCGTGGAATGTCAGAAGCTTGAACGTGGTAGGGAAACTAGAAAATCTGAAAATGGAAATGCAAAGGCTCAATCTAGATATAGTAGGGGTCAGTGAAGTGAACTGGAAGGAAGACAAGGATTTCTGGTCAGATGAGTAATTCATCAGATAATATCAACAGCAGCAGAAAATGGTATAACAGGTGTAGGATTCGTTATGAGTAGGAAGGTAGGGCAGAGGGTGTGTTACTGTGAACAGTTCAGTGACCGGGTTGTTCTAATCACAATCGACAGCAGACCAACACCGAAAACGATAGTTCAGGTATACATGCCGACGTCGCAAGCTGAAGATGAACAGATAGAGAAAGTGTAAGATATTGAAAGGGTAATGCAGTATGTAAAGGGGGACGAAAATCTAATAGCCATGGGCAACTGGAATGCAGTTGCAAGGGAAGGAGTAGAAGAAAAGGTTACAGGAGAGTATGGGCTTGGGACAAGGAATGAAAGAGGAGAAAAACTAATTGAGTTCTGTAACAAGTTTCAGCTAGTAATAGCGAATACCCTGTTCAAGAATCACAAGAGGAGGAGGTATACTTGGAAAAAGCCGGTAGATACGGGAAGATTTCAATTAGATTACATCATGGTCAGACAGAGATTCCGAAATCAGATACTGGATTGTAAAGCGTACCCTGGAGCAGATATAGACTCAGATCACAATATAGTAGTGATGAAGAGTAGGCTGAAGTTCAAGACATTAGTCAGGAAGAATCAATACGAAAAGAAGTGGGATACGGAAGTACTACGGAATGACGAGATACGTTTGAAGATCTCTAACGCTATAGATACAGCAATAAGGAACAGCGCAGTAGGTAGTACAGTTGAAGAGGAATGGACATCTCTAAAAAGGGCCATCACAGAAGTTGGGAAGGAAAACATAGGTACAAAGAAGGTAGCTGCGAAAAAACCATGAGTAACAGAAGAAATACTTCAGTTGATTGATGAAAGGAGGAAGTACAAACATGTTCCGGGACAATCAGGAATACAGAAATACAAGTCGCTGAGGAATGAAATAAATAGGAAGTGCAGGGAAGCTAAGACGACACGGCTGCAGGAAAAATGTGAAGACATCGAAAAAGATATGATTGTCGGAAGGACAGACTCAGCATACAGGAAAGTGAAAACAATCTTTGGTGACATTAAAAGCAACGGTGGTAACATTAAGAGTGCAACGGGAATTCCACTGTTAAATGCAGAGGAGAGAGCAGATAGGTGGAAAGAATACATTGAAAGCCTCTGTGAGGGTGAAGAGTTGTCTGATGTGATAGAAGAAGAAACAGGAGTCGATTTAGAAGAGGTAGGGGATCCAGTATTAGAATCGGAATTTAAAAGAGCTTTGGAGGACTTACGGTCAAATAAGGCAGAAGGGATAGATAACATTCCATCAGAATTTCTAAAATCATTGGGGGAAGTGGCAACAAAACGACTATTCACGTTGGTGTGTACAATATACGAGTCTGGCGATATACCATCTGACTTTCGGAAAAGCATCATCCACACAATTCCGAAGACGGCAAGAGCTGACAAGTGCGAGAATTATCGCACAATCAGCTTAACAGCTCATGCATCGAAGCTGCTTACAAGAATAATATACAGAAGAATGGAAAAGAAAATTGAGAATGCGCTAGGTGACGATCAGTTTATCTTTAGGAAAAGTAAAAGGACGAGAGAGGCAATTCTGACGTTACGGCTAATAATGGAAGCAAGGCTAAAGAAAAATCAAGACACTTTCATAGGATCTGTCGACCTGGAAAATGCGTTCGACAATATAAAATGTTGCAAGCTGTTCGAGATTCTGAAAAAAGTAGGGGTAAGCGATAGGGAGAGACGGGTCATATACAATATGTACAACAACCAAGAGGGAATAATAAGAGTGGACGATCAAGAACGAAGTGCTCGTATTAAGAAGGGTGTAAGACAAGGCTGTAGCCTTTCGCCCCTACTCAGTACATCGAGGAAGCAATGATGGAAATAAAAGAAAGGTTCAGGAGTGGAATTAAAATACAAGGTGAAAGGATATCAATGATACGATTCGCTGATGACATTGCTATCCTGAGTGAAAGTGAAGAAGAATTAAATGATCTGCTGAACGGAATGAACAGTCTAGTGAGTACACAGTATGGTTTGAGAGTAAATCGGAGAAAGACGAAGGTAATGAGAAGTAGTAGAAATGAGAACAGCGAGAAACTTAACATCAGGGTTGATGGTCACGAAGTCAATGAAGTTAAGGAATTTTGCTACCTAGGCAGTAAAATAACCAATGACGGACGGAGCAAGGAGGACATCAAAAGCAGATTCGCTATGGCAAGAAAGGCATTTCTGGCCAATAGAAGTCTACTAATATCAAATACCGGCCTTAATTTGAGGAAGAAATTTCTGTGTATGTACGTCTGGAGTACAGCATTGTATGGTAGTGAAACATGGACTGTGGGAAAACCGGAACAGAAGAGAATCGAAACATTTGAGATGGGGTGCTATAGACGAATGTTGAAAATTAGGTGGACTGATAAGGTAAGGAATGAGGAGGTTCTACGTAGAATCGGAGAGGAAAGGAATATGTGGAAAACACTGATAAGGAGAAGGGTCAGGATGATAGGACATCTGCTAAGACATGAGGGAATGACTTCCATGGTACTAGAGGGAGCTGTAGAGGGCAAAAACTGTAGAGGAAGACAGAGATTGGAATACGTCAAGCAAATAATTGAGGACGTAGGTTGAAAGTGCTTCTCTGAGATGAAGAGGTTAGCACAGGAAAGGAATTCGTGGCGGGCCGCATCAAACCAGTCAGTAGACTGACGACCAAAAAAAATAAAAAAAATTGCTAGTGGTCTAGAAATATTTCAGCCCATTTTCCAGTACATACTTGCCTCAGAATTTGCTACGCATGACCACCTACTCGTATTGTGGGGTATACGGAAAGCGCTCCTACATTTGACGTTCGTTTTTCTCGACCTAACGGAGGACACCACACCGAATGAATTTCACGACGAAACACTCTGCTCGCGTGCTGTAATTACATCGACATATAAGCAAAACCACCTCAAAGGTCGCTTTGATGTGAGTCATATTGGATACAGACTGGTGTTGGCTGCATATATGGGCCGACGCCGGAAGGCCTTTCTCGTTCCGACAATCACAAATAACTCTACCCCGACGAAGTACAGGTCAACTGTCCCTCCAAAGCAAAAGCGCTGTTTAGTTTTCCATGGTCTTACTGCGCTCATCCAGAAGATTCAAATGGTTCAAATGGCTCTGAGCACTATGGGACTTAACAGCTATGGTCATCAGTCCCCTAGAACTTAGAACTACTTAAACCTAACTAACCTAAGGACAGCACACAACACCCAGCCATCACGAGGCAGAGAAATATCCAGAAGACTACCTTTTGAAACAGCCTTTATCCGTATCCCACCAGATATGGTACCTAAACTCGGTAACGTGCAAAACACAGCGGAAGGTAGTTTGCACCAGTAATTACTACTGAACGTTTCCGTTCCCTCACCTAATGAAGATGATTGAATGACCCCACACACCGAATAATCTACACTAGGTATTTTCAAAAGTATGTTGACGGAACAGAAACAATTTAAAATCCGTCTCAAACGCAGTCTCAGTAAGTATCCCCGAGAATAACGTCGTTCCTCTGCCACTGTGACCTACGCAATAGCAGTGACCACCTATGTGGAAGATTCGTGCGCGGTCAGCAGTTCAAAACGATCCATTCGTCTATTACTATTATCCATCTCATGAAGGCCATTACAGCAAATACAGCAGTATTCAATGATCGCGTTCGTAAATCCTCTGCAGTTTCCTAAAAAATTTCTACTGAAGGAGGAGTTGGCAGACGAGTTACGGCGACGGCTGCTGTTAAAATTTGAGCCTCAGAGAATGCTGGGTGCTTCTGTCAGGTCATATGAAATCCTGTCGATAAGAAGGCCGCAAACAAGCACCTGTAGAAACTTCCTGGCAGATTAAAACTGTGTGCCGGACCGAGACTCGAACTCGGGACCTTTGCCTTTCGCGGGCAAGTGCTCTACCAACTGAGCTACCCAAGCACGACTCACGCCCCGTCCTCACATCTTTACTTCTGCCAGTACCTCGTCTCCTACCTTCCAAACTTTACATAAACTCTCCTGCGAACCTCGCAGAACTAGCACTCCTGAAGGAAAGGATACTGCGGAGGCATGGCTTAGCCATAGCCTAGGGGATGTTTCCAGAAGTTTCCAGGAGTGCTAGTTCTGCAAGGTTCGCAGGAGAGTTTCTGTAAAGTTTGGAAGGTAGGAGACGAGGTACTGGCAGAAGTAAAGCTGTGAGGTCGGGGCATGGGTCGTGCTTGGGTAGTTCAGTTGGTAGAGCACTTGCCCGGGAAAGGCAAAGGTCCAGAGTTCGAGTCTCGGTCCGGCACACAGTTTTAATCTGCCAGGAAGTTTCATATTAGCGCACACTTCGCTACAGAGTGAAAATCTCATTCTATGTACCTGTAGCATTATGATACTAATAAAAAACAAAGTGATTTCATTTGTGTGGCGATAAAATAGTAAGGACGTCCCCACAAACAATAACAAATGCGAGAGCTCAATTCAGAGTCAAGAAAAAATATATATATTATCTGCACCATACACATCCAACGGAGCGCTAAAGCACAGGTCAAATTGTACTAATTTTTGAAATGATGGCGAAGACTGTGGAGAAAATGTTTTGAGTAGAATACAAAAGTTTAATTGTGTTAGTGACGGCAGTTCAATTCCACATTATCTACTATACCTCCTCTACTAACAACGAGTGGACTTAAAAAGTTAACTGATGTATTATTACGGCAGGGTAAGGAACTTTAATTCTGCACTACACTTAAAAGGGAACAAAAACACTGACGGATATATACATATGAGCACCAAAGAGGAGTTGTGCTACAGAAATGAAAGTCGGCTGGTGTGTTTCCGCATGTGAAAGATGATGTCTATTCGAATTTCGTGCCTGTCGCTTAAGACTGGCGTCAGTAGCGCCACTGTAAGGATGCAAATCAGGTTTGATTTAAATACACGCTGTAACGCTCGTTAGTTACGTTTGAGATTGGACGCAGTTAATGTTAGTCAAGGATGCCTCTAAGGCTACCAAGCTGCCGTTATCCACATTTCGTTTGAACAAGGTCCTGTAACAGGGCTACAAGAAGATGCCACGTGGCTGTCTGGAGCCCGACACCCCCGTGACCACTGCTGCCAGGAGTCATACTGCAGAAGGCTTAGCAAGAATGTAGCCCCTTAATACTGACCAGCCGAAAATTATGGCCACCTATCTAATAAGCGGTATGTCCAACTCTGGCACGGATAAGAGCGGCGAAGCGTCGCGGCATGGAAGCAAAGAGGCCTTGGTAGGTCTATGGAGAGTGTTGCCACCATATCTGCACACACACACAAGTCCCTTGACTCCCGTAAATTACGGGTGGGGGGTGATGAGCTTTGATACCACATCCCACATATGTTACATGTGGTTCAGATCTGCCAAGTTGGACGGCCAGCACATTAACCGGTACTCGCCACTGTTATTCCATCACAATCATGGCCTTGTGACTTGGCGCATTATCTAGTCGAAAAATGCCACTCGCTTCGTGAGACACGATCGTCTGCAACCAGTGAACGATACCCGTTGGCCGTCATGGTGCCTTGCACCAGCTCCACTTGGCCTATGGATGCCCACGTGAATGCTTCCCAGAGCGTAAAGGATCCGCCGCCAGCGTGCCTTCGGCCCTTAGTAAAGGTGTCAAGAATCTGTTCCACTGGAAGACGACGAATTCTTGCCCTCCCATTGGCATGATGAAGGTATCGGGATTTATTATATCATGTAACGCTCTGCCATTGCAACAGCGTCCAGTGCCGTCGGTCACGTGCCCATATCAGTTGTAATTGCCGATGTTGTGGTGTTGACATTGGCACATTCTTGGGTCTTCGGTTTCGGAGGCTCATCGTTAGGAGTGTTCGGTGCATTGCGTGTTCACATACACTTCTGTTCAGCAATGAGGTGTGGCCGCCCAACCCCACGACGTGTGGACGTGGTTTCACCTTGGTTTCGCTATGTGTTGAAGAAACTCACGCAGCACTCCTCGAAGACCCAACAAGTCGTGCAGTTTCCGAAATACTCGTGCCAAGCCTCCAGGCCATCACGATATGCCCTCAGTCAAACTCAAATATATCACGCGCCTTCCCCGTTCTAAACACAGACAGCACGCATACTGATTTTACATGCACCGCCCTTGTGTGTGACTAGCAGTCATTCCACGCTGCTATCACCTCGACGGATATATATCGACAGAAGGTCACGAGGGTGTCGGGCTCTGGACGGCCACGTAGCAATGCCACGGAAGAAGACCATCGTGTTTGGCGTATGGTTGGTTGGTTGGTTTGGGGAAGGAGACCAGAGAGCGTGATCATCGGTCTCATCAGATCGGGGAAGGATGGGGAAGGAAGTCGGCCGTGTCCTTTCAGAGGAACCATCCCGGCATTGGCCTGGAGTGATTTAGGGAAATCACGGAAAACCTAAATCAGGATGGCCGGACGCGGGATTGGACCGTCGTGCTCCCGAATGCGAGTCCAGTGTCTAACCACTGAGCCACCTCGCTCGGTTTTGGCGTATGGCTCTAGCGCATCGTACTGCATCTGCATTAGGAATTTGCTTACCAGTGCGCACCACAATGACGCAACGAACTATTGCAAATACAGACGCCCTGTAGCATGCAGTCCACTGACTCCTAACCACCGCCTTTTGCGACTTCAGTGGTGTTAGGCGAGACCTCACTGGACGGTAGGGTGGAGGTCTGTTGTGTGTCCTGATGAGAGCTGGTTCTGCCTCGGTGCCAGTGACGGCACGAGGCCAGCTGAGGGCCTGCAACCAACCTGTGTGCGTGCTAGACACACTGGACCTACACCTGGAGCTATGATCAGGGGAGCGATTTCGTATGTCAACAGGATCACTCTTGTGGTCATCCCACGCAGCATGACTGAAAATTTGTACATCAGTCTGATGAGTGTTCTCCAACAGGATAACGCTCGTCCATAAACCGCTGTTTAACATGCTCTAAAGAGTGTTGATGTGTTGCCTTGGCCTGTTGTATCATCAGATCTATCTCCATTCGCGTACATGCGGGATATCATCAGAAGAGAACTGCCGTGACATCCACAAACAGCGTTAACCGCCCATGTATAAACCGAACAAGTGCAACAGGTATGGAAATCCGTACCTAACTGACAACTGGCACCTGTACAACACGATATATGCACGTTTTTATGTATGCAGTCAACATTCTGGTGGCTACACCGTGGTGGAAGCGGTAGCACGGTGGGAGCCGATACTGCCAGTTTACTATCGGTGTGTTAGTGGCAGGTGCATACCAAGCCCTCATAACATTCGTATTTTAAATCTTCAAGTAAAACCTGTAATATTCAGGCTAAAAGGAACGCAAAGGAAAATACGTTATGTACCGAGGAAGGAATAAGAAACGTAAATAATTGTTTAGAAGAAAGACTAATTTGTTTAACAATACTACACTATCTGTGACAATAATTGAAACACAGGGCCTCTACAACGTTGTAATCTTTTTTAAAATAATTATTTATTGTTTTTTGCCAGTACATAACATATTTATGCTTATGTTCGTTTTAGGCTGTACATAAGAGATTTTACCTGAAAAGTTTAAAATAAGGCTTTTTTGGGCGTTGTTACAGTGTTTTACACTGCTAGTTTTTAATGTTAATTCCCTATTACTTTAACAGTAAGCCAAATCAGTTTTTACTTAACGTATTACTTTATTACTACTTTGAATAATCTTGTTACTTTTACACTCTGTTATTTGAAAGTTTGAGAGCAAACATTAGTTAGGCAAATTTCTGTTAGCAGTTACTGACTGTTATGAAAATAATTACATACACATATATATAAAATCTGTTTACGATCTCTTTCTCCTATTTTGACAACTTCATAACTGCAAACGTGAGAAAACTTCCTGCAGGATAATTACTAAAGCATTCTGACACGCCACAATATACTAGGCTTCATTGTGGATATTTATACGGAGTAGTGGACGAGTGATCACGATACAACTGGATGCCAAAGTACAAAGGACTATAAAAATTAAAATTTATCATTAAAAAGTACATTTTCGGTAAAATTTATAAGAAGGAGGTTATCTCATTTCTCCGAAAATAGCCAGAATCATTTGATTCAGCCAATATCCGTGTGAAGGAGCTTTGTCTCGAGTTCTACGGAATAGTGGACCAAGGTATAGAAAAATATATACCTAGTAGGACAATTAAAAACTTTAGAAATCCTTCTTTATACACATATTATATCAGGAAACGTCTTAATAAACTGTCACTAGTACACAGTGTATCTTCAGAGAGGTAGGTCTTACATGAACTGCACTTGACTGCCACAAGGGCAATATTTGAAACATTCAGTAACTACAATATCACTATCCCATCAAGAACATTCGTTTGTCAGATATTAAGACTGCTACAAAAAAAATCAGTGTCCAGGCACGTCAGAACGATTCAGGGACGATTCTGCCTACCAAGGATGTTGGCGTCATTCAGTTGCCGCAACGATGCTAACGTGAGTGATACTGGTACCAGTTGGCTTTAAAAGGAACTTAAAAGTGAGTAAGATACTACGTCCTGTTTAGTTACATGCAGAATTTACCGCAGATATCAGTGGAGATATGTTCCCTGTGGTCGAAAAAGACCACATTTCATGCTAATCTATGAAAGCGAAAATAGAACTGATCTACAAAATTACCTTCCAGTATGACTCAAATCTATTTGTACCCAAATCTTGATGTCTTATCACCCAAGAGGAGCAAAATATTATCCAGGGAAATCAATCTGGATTACGAAAATATTGTACTGCACTATTGATCAGTCCCACATTGCGAAAGTAATCAATGTTAATTTTATTTACTAATCGCAAATAAATTTCGAGTGAGTGCAGTATTCGAAGTTAGTAATAATGAAATGGACGCATCATTTGCTGTGGTGGAAATGCAGAAATTTACAATTACTTCTATTTCCACAAAATATTCTAGACTGCATCACAAATAAATGTATTCAGCTGCTATTAACCAAATTTGTGACGAAGAAATCGGTGTCTTACCATCAACTACTGTAAAAGTACTATGCACATTATACAAGCATTAATTTTTGATATTTTTCTCTGATGACTTTTTAGAAACAGGTGTTGTAGATTCAATTGGTAATGCTGATTCTGAAGATTGGATTAATTTCTTTTTATGACGTTTGCATTTTCTACAAATAGGACCTCATATTTTAAAGATTTAGGTTACTGAAACGTCAATACCGAAACAAAATTTCAAAGTGCGTATTTTTCTGTAACTATTTTCTTATGATTTTTGTAGACATAGACTAAAAATAATTTTCAAACTTGCTGTTTTTTTTAATTTTATCTTTATTAACCTTTTTCAACTTTCAACAATAGTCGGCCTTGATACTCTCATTTCACCTTCCTTAGTTCTGGTACTTCTTGAAATATTCCAGCATGGTTTTGACAATGTCCTTCTAATATGAATGTATTTTATTCCGTTGAAAGTTTTTCGTGACGTTACTCAAGACATAATTTTCTCCAAAATTCATTACTTTTTAAGTATGTGAATTTAAGGACAAGGAAAATTACAGCTTCAGATTTTTCTTGAAAAAGGGAAATTTCAGGAAAAAAATTCTTAGAGCAGAATATCTCTTGTTGCAACGCTCCTACAAACTGCTTCTTCAAGTCCAATTTGACCTGTGTTGATGGATGCATTATCTTTTTTTGCTCTACAAGCTGCCCATGCACAACGTTTTTAGTCCAATTGGGTGAAACCTTTACATTCTAATATTTTTGCTTTGCCCGACTAATAATCTCACGTATAAATCAAGGCATTTTCCTGTACTCATATTGCTGTCTTAATGGTAGATCATACTACTAAAATAAAATAAAATTTACTGCATTATGAAGAAAAATCTGTACGTGACAGAAAAGAATTAAAGGTGGTTTTAAAATCAACATGAGAAACTAGTTAAGAAAACATTTAATTTCCATCATATGATACGATGGAGACGAGTGTTTTCTCAGACCATTTTCCGTATTTTATTTACTAATCTGAGACAAACGAAACTCTGGCGGATGGACGACTATGGTAGTGCTTTTGTGAATGTGATTGCCGCGTGACACTTCGAAATCAGCTGGCGGTGTGCTGGAGCCGAGTGGCTGTGTCCCAAAGCATTATGATGTAATGTACAAACAAAACCTCACCCTGGCTATCGTCCTGATCACACCGACAATATGTAACCACGCACAGCTTCCTGGTAGTGGCATTGTATCCTGATCTCACCAGTGTCTCCAGGCGACTAGAGATCCCCTCGTACAGATCCACGGCGATAACAGTCAGTACGAAACTCAACTCATAAAATTTACAAATTATATCATCTGTGCAATGGATAGAAGAAACAAGGTTAAAAGAGTGTCGCTAGACTTTTGAAAAGCTACACGTTAATTCTTGCTACAGGTTAATTCTTGTTACAGGTTAATTCTTGCTAAGAACAAAGCGCAGCAGCCGGGCACTATTAATAAAGCTGTTTGTTAAAATAAATACTGCAGTTGCTGATTCCGAATCGACAGGTTCAGCATCAGACCGCAGTTCTCGTTCACGATTTCCTGAAGTCTGTGCTGGACGGAAGATGTTAGCAGTCTTTGGGTGTCACGAAAGTTCTTTGAGGGGAGGGGGGAGGGTGGGTGGTTCCGTCGAAAATCCTGCCTGAATCTGTGGCATTATTGACTGTTTTTGAAGATTTTTTCGAGCTATCAGTCTTCTGACTGGTCTGATGCGAGCTGCCACGAATTCTTCTCCTGTGCTAACCTCTTCATTTCAGAGAAGCACTTACAACCTACACCATCAATTATTTGCCGGATGTATTTCAACCTCTGTCTTCCTCTACGGCTTTTGCCCTCTACAGCTCTCTGTAGTACCATGGTAGTCATTCGCTGATGTCTTAACAGATATCCTATCACCGTGTCTCTTCTCCTTGTCAGTGTTTTCCACATATCCCTTTCCTCTCTGATTCTGCGCAGAACTTCCTCATTCCTTTCCTTATCAGTCCACGTAATTTTCAACATTCGTCTGTAGCATCACATTTCAAATGGCTCGATTCTCTTCTGTTCAGATTTTCCCTCAGTCCATGTTTCACTATTGTATAATACTGTATTCCAAACGTACATTCTCAGAAATTTCTTCGTCAAATTAAGGCCTATGTTTGATACTAGAACTTTTTTCTTGGCCAGGAACGCAGTTATTGCCTATGCTAGTCTGGTTTTGATGTGTTCCTTCTTTCATTCGTGATTGGTTATTATGTTGCCCAGGTAGTAGAGTTCCTTAACATTATCTACTGCGTGACCATCAATCCTGATGCTAAGTTCCTCGCTGTTCCCATACCAGCTACTTCTCATTACTTGCGTCTTGCTTCGATTTACTCTCACTCCATATTCTGTACTTCTTAGACAGTTCATTCCATGCAGCAGATCATGTAATCCTTCGTCACCTACACTCAGGATAGCAGTGTAATCAGCGAATCGTATTACTGATATCCGCTCTCCTTGAATTTTAGTTCCACTCCACACCCTATGTCAGCGATAACCGTAGGGAGTTGTATTATATCCCTAGAGTAATCATTTAAAACCGGTTCTTGAAATTTTCTTAACAGACTTTCTCGGGATTGTTTACGTTTACCTTCAAGAGACTTCCAGCTCAGTTCCCTCAGTATCTCTGTGAGAGTCTCCCAAGGATTAAACAAACATGTGACCATTCCTGCTGCCCTTCTCTGTATACCTTCAATATCCCCTGTCAGTCCTATTTAGTATGGGTCCCACACACAAGAGCAAAATTCTAGAACCGGTCGCATGACTAATTTGTTAGCAATCGGCCGGTCGCGGTGGCCGGGCGGTTCTAGGCCCTCAGTCCGGAACCGCGTGACTGGTACGGACGCAGGTTCGAATCCTGCCTTGGGCATGGATGTGTGTAATGTCCTTAGGTTAGTTAGGTTTAAGTAGTTCTAAGTTCTAGGGGACTGATGACCACAGATGTTAAGTCCCATAGTGCTCAGAGCCATTTTTTGTAAGCCTTGGTAGAATGATTATACGTCCCCAATATTCTACCAATGAACCGGAGTCTACTACCTGCTTTACCCACGACTTACCGTAACGTATGTGATCATTCCATTTCATATTCTTACGAAGTGTTACACCAAGGTATATGTATGAGTTCACCGTTTCCAACAGTGACTCATTGATATTATAGTCTTACGTTTTTTCGTTTCTTCGTTTTGTGAAGTGCAAAATTTTACATTTCTTAACATTTACGGCAAATTGCCAATCTCCGCACCACGTCGAAATCTTATCAAGATCTGACTGAATATTTATGCAGCTTATTTGAGATAGTATTTCATTATAGATAACTGCATCATCTGCAAAGGCCTGATTCTAAGGTACCAGGTATCGAGCGAAGCTGAAACACCGATATTACTATGTGGTGTAGCCTCCAAGCGTGACACCCAGTCGACCGCACTGTCCTAGGATTCGTTACGCTGCGTCTGCTCGATCTGTGCATGTAGTTCTACCGACTTGCTCGACTCATTTCTAGTCCCGTCATATCCCACACGTTCTCGACTGGAGACAACTCCGGGGCTTGTACTGAGCAGGGAACTTGCTGCACATCTCAGAGCACGTTACGTTTCATGGGCAGTGTGTGGGTGAGCATTACCCCGTTGCAAGAATGGCAGAAGAACGGGTCTAATAGCGTTCTGCGCGTAAAGAGCGCTGGTTAGCGTCCACTCCAGAAACACCAAAGGTAAACGAGTATTGTAACTTAAAGCACGCCAGACCATAAAGCCTGTAGTGGGTCCAGAGTGCCTTGGGCGAACATATTATCCAAGACAGGGCTCACCAGGTGTATGCCGTGTGCGTAAACGACTATCACTTGGGTGCAGGCAGAATCTACTTTCATCGCTGAAGACAACGGCGAGCCAGTCTCTCTTCCAAGTGATCCTCTGAAGGCACGAGTCGAGCCGGGCACTTCCATGTTGTAGTGTGAGTGGAAGATGCGCTAGACATGCGCTTGCCCATTGTCCCTCTACTAATAACCGTTTTTCAACAGTTTCGTGTTGACATGTCTGGACCCACAAACCATCTTATCTGTGGTGTGATAGCTGTAGGGTCTGCCACTGACGCCCACGCAATACGACGATCCTGACGGGCGTCCGTGCTGCATGGACGTCCAGAACCCCGTCTACGTCTGTGAGAAAGTTCACATGACCACTTTTACCAGCATTATTACAAAACTGACCCCGCACGTCCAACTAGTGTGGCATTTCTCTGAAAGGACCATCCCACCATTTGGAAGGCCACAGCGTGATTGCTTTCAAGCTCGCTCACTTGGCTGTAGGAAGCACGAGTGCGTCTCCGAGGCGTGGTTGCCTGCTAGATTCACACGTTTGCACCACAGTGAGCCTTCTCTTCAAATGGTTCAAATGGCTCTGAGCACTATGGGACTTAACATCTGAGGTCATCAGTCCCCTAGAACTTAAACCTAACTAACCTAAGGACATCACCCAAGTTCATGCCCTAGGCAGGATTCGAACCTGCGACCGTAGCAGGAGTGAAGCGCCTAGAACTGCTCGTCCACCGCGGCCGGCGAGTCTTCTTCTGTCTGTGAACATTCCCTATTAAAAGATAGACTCACATGGCGCTCTGGTAGCTACGCCAATACACTATATGTTGACAGACGATTCTGAAGCAATTACTAGATCTACTATCCAATAAGTGGCATATGACGTCACTGCATCAAAATCGCTTTCTAAGTGCACCAGATGCAATGTAGCAAGCGAAATCTGACTCACATCTCCTTCTAATCTATAACGTTATCATAGTATCGATGGCGCCGGATGTATTTATTTGCAAAAGAATTGGCTATACGCATGATGAGAACTTTTATCTGCAGTCATAAGGACGAATATGCAAAAGGACGATAACACTGCACAGAGACGAACATCATATCTGCCTCTATGCTGCTAATAAACCCTCTACATCGACACGTTTCCTTCAGAATTTATCCGTTTTGCGATCTTACCCAAAAGCTCTTGTTTATCACTGGAACGGTTTCTCAAAACAGCGTTTCTTCCAGACCCAGATTCAATAAAGACGCAATGGAGTGAAGCTGGGGCTCCCCCGCACAGGCCGTTTTCATGGAAACAAAAGCGGATTACAGAAATGCAGGGGAAGGCTTGAAGGGTGCGCGAAACGAGCGCCATCTTAAGCACGGGTCTTTCCGCCAGAAGCTCCTTCAAGAAATGGCGCGTGCAATGCTAATAAATTTAAGAGAACATGGCGGCTACGAGGAGGGAGGAAGAGAGGGAGGGCATGCACGCCAGTGTGTGTGTGTGTGTGTGCGTGTGTGAGTGTGCATGGGCAAGTGATAGCGGGCCAGAGCGAGATTTAGGGGCGCGCTCCGTCTCCGTTATCTGACGCGGCTCGTCGCCTCGCCTCCCTCCCTGCGCTGGCGCGGCTGCTGCTCCCCCCAAACCCCTCCCCCTGGCCTCTGTAAAACCTACCACCGCTGCCCGACCCAGGGCGCTCGTCCGTCAGAACGATTTGCAACCAGAGGTGGAGGTAGTTCTCGCGGTTAGACTGCCGTACCCGCATAGACGCAACGAGAACACTAGAGTTACGGGTTGCCCCAAAAGTTGCTTCCAGTATCAAAAGTTTCTGCTAACAAATGGACAATATCTTGCATTTGTAACCAGAGTTTGTAAATTTAACGTCGTCAAAACACCCACATCCTACATCCTACAGCCTTTGACCAGATGCGGTATTCTGGTTTGCTCATCAAATTAAAGACCCACGCGCTTCCAGTTTTGTGCACTTAATAGCTGATTCACTCACGACTCTCCTGCTTCTACATGTCTGACAGTCAATCGCATCATCTCTCCCAACTTACGCTGTACGTGTTTTGTACCTCAAGTATCTCTCCTGTGCCATCACCTCTCATTTTATACACTTCAGCCATTCTTAAACCATCATTTCCCACCTCCTCCAATACGCCACCGCTCCATAAAACCTTCCAATTCTCCGAGCATATGCCCACCGCCACCTGAATCCCATAGTAAAATCGTGTAGTAGAGGGAAAAACCAAGAAAGACCACAGAAGGGCAAGTCAGCATCACTCAACAATGCTCTGGACCCCATTCCTTTTTCAAATAACTTAGGACTAATCCTGGGTGAAAAATTAACATGAAACGCGCAGCTCCTCACCACCCAACTTAAGCCTCGCAACTGATAAAAACTACCTTCTATATCACTCTATCATTATCCTCACATATAATTCCTTCAAAGGCTGCATCACAACTGATATCAGCGTGTGCTCGACGAGTAAAAGGACCTGGAAAAGGGGAAAGTGAACATCACTCGTTATAATAACATAACTTTCTGAATTTCCCTGTGCTGCGATACATAGAGAACAGGATAACAGTTTTGACAAATCGATTACACAGACCACTGCTTCAGTACAGTAAGCTCGCCTCTCAGTGAAGCATCGGAGACAGGATTCAAAGGATTCAATCTCCGACGTCGCACACTAGTCTGGTCGCGCCATAGCACAATTTTGGCCGGGTGACGCAAGCACCAGCACTTCTAAAATTATATTCAAAGACATCTTAAAACACATGCAAGTATAATAAAGGCGAATACAAGGTCCAACCCAGAATGTTAAAAAAGGAAGAAACATTTTAGAAACGTAAATGAATTGTGTGGAAATTTAATACTACCTACATTTAAAAAAAAAAGTATTAAAGTGGTGACACGTAGCAAAATCAATGCCCTTTCCTGAAATAACACTACTCAATAAAATTCAAGTAACTGGCGGGGGCCAAGTTTGCAAGGTAACGCCCAACTCCTACAGTTAAATGAATGAACGCCAACAATCGAATAACGTCCGGGGAAATTTACAAATGAACAACTTCTCAGCGCGGCCACAATCCTATGACCAAACAGCAAAAACGAACTGGTAGAACAAATTATTAATGGTATACAAACTAGTCTCGACCCAGAAGCAGTGTTATATGAAAACAACCAATTAATTTATGTCGTATAACAATAAACAATTATTAAGCCGGCCGAAGTGGCCGAGCGGTTCTAGGCGCTTCAGTCTGAAACCGTGCGACCGCTACGGTTGCCGGTTCGAATCCTGCCTCGTGCATGGATGTGTGTGATGTCCGTAAGTTAGTTCGGTTTAAGTAGTTCTGTGTTCTAGGGGACTGGTGACCTCAGAAGTTAAGTCCCGTAGTGCTCAGAGCCATTTGAACCACAATTATTAAACACTGAAAACAAGAACAAAACCCACTAACAAACGTTTACCATGAGAGGCTGAGTTGCATTATAGATAAAAACACCGAACATTTTAATTCTTTTGAATTAATGCAGGTTTAGTCTAAGAAGACTTAGAGCCGCAGCTTCACGCAAGTTGGGCAATGGTGTAATTCAGAGAGAAATTACTAAATGTCAGTTTCACAATATGCTCGGCAAAACTAGATGCCAAGTCATAATTACCTCATTTCGTGTCACGCAAAGCAGTCGAGCGGGCGTCATTTACATTAGTTCAAAAACGTATAGCCCTTTGGAAGCGGCCTGCCTGTGGTGGCAGACTTGCATGGGTGTGGTGGTCGTGCCCTCAGAGCAGGCGATTCCCTCCTCCGAAAGCTGCTCAACTCACAGCGGTCTGTCAGCGCCTCAGCTGACCAGCTACTTTTGACCTGATGCACTCAGGAGGTTGGTGTAATTAGCCACTCTCCACCACCAATACAGGTTCCGTGTCCGTGGCCAGACGGAAAGCCTCCAGCCCCAGCAGCTGAAGGTGGACTGCCAGTATGGTCTGCCTCGCGCTGCTCCGCCCGACCAACTGCACTCAGCCATCCAGTTCGACGCAGCCAGCGCGCTCGCGGGGTACGGGCAGCGAACACCGAGCCCAGTTGGAAGAAGCGGCCTCGGACGATGGCAGAGTCGTCTTGGAGAGAGCACGTCCTAGTCCAGACTGACCCGCTCATCGGTCTTCCGTCCCGCTCAGAGAGCTCGACGCGAGGCATGCAGGCCCCGTAGCTGCGAACGTACCCTGAAATAGAATCCGTGTAACCCAAGAGCGTGGTGCGAGCTATCGATACTCATGGCACGGGCCGCTAACCAATTCCTCGACCTTTGCAACACCAAAATTTTACATATTCTTTGAAATCCCCGAGAGATCTTGCCTTATGCAACCAAACGTTTACCTCTACACGCATGGTATAACACTATTCCAGTTTTCAAACATTCTTCCCTTCCAAGAACACTTTCGAACCCAGTATATCAGACCGAAAAATCAGTCCCTACATTTTAATGTCTAATACAGGTACCGTGACGCGCGGCTACAATCATATTCCGCATTTCATAGACTAGTATTCCTTGCTCATCTTCTCACGGCGGATCCTAAACAAACTCCTACTTCCCAAGCACGAGGAACTTCTCAACGTACACTTCCTACATATAGTCTACAGTGCTTAACCCCTACGTTTGCATTTATACTCTGCAAACAATTCTGATAAGCATGGCGGAGGATTCTTCTCATTGTACCACATACTAGGATTTCTTCCGGTTCTATTCGCGAGCATCACATCATCTGCTCACGTTGCCCTAACAACTATATTGGACAGACTGGCAGGAAACTGGAAACACTATTCAAAGACAGTTGTTGTTGTTGTTGTTGTTGTCTTCAGTCCTGAGAATGGTTTGATGCAGCTCTCCATGCTACTCTATCCTGTGCAAGCTTCTTCATCTCCCAGTACCTACTGCAACCTACATCCTTCTGAATCTGTTTAGTGTATTCATCTCTTGGTCTCCCCCTACGATTTTTACCCTCCACGCTGCCTTCCAATACTAAATTGGTGATACCTTGATGCCTCAGAACATGTCCTACCAACCGATCCCTTCTTCTGGTCAAGTTGTGCCACAAACTTCTCTTCTCCCCAATCCTATTCAATACTTCCTCATTAGTTATGTGATCTACCCATCTAATCTTCAGCATTCTTCTGTAGCACCACATTTCAAAAGCTTCTATTCTCTTCTTGTCCAAACTATTTACCGTCCATGTTTCACTTCCATACATGGCTACACTCCATACAAATACTTTCAGAAATGACTTCATGACACTTAAATCTATACTCAATGTTAACAAATTTCTCTTCTTCAGAAACGCTTTCCTTGCCATTGCCAGTCTACATTTTATATCCTCTCTACTTCGACCATCATCAGTTATTTTGCTCCCCAAATAGCAAAACTCCTTTACTACTTTAAGTGTCTCATTTCCTAATCTAATACCCTCAGCCTCACCCGACTTGATTCGACTACATTCCATTATCCTCGTTTTGCTTTTGTTCATGTTCATCTTATATCCTCCCTTCAAGACACCATCCATTCCGTTCAACTGCTCTTCCAAGTCCTTTGCTGTCTCTGGCAGAATTACAATGTCATCGGCGAACCTCAAAGTTTTTATTTCTTCTCCATGGATTTTAATACCTACTCCAAATTTTTCTTTTGTTTCCTTTACTGCTTGCTCAATATACAGATTGAATAACATTGGGGAGAGGCTACAACCCTGTCTCACTCCCTTCCCAACCGCTGCTTCCCTCTCATGCCCCTCAACTCTTATAACTGCCATCTGGTTTCTGTAAAAATTGTAAATAGCCTTTCGCTCCCTGTATTTTACCCCTGCCACCTTTAGAATTTGAAAGAGAGTATTCCAGTCAACATTGTCAAAAGCTTTCTCTAAGTCTACAAATGCTAGAAACTTAGGTTTGCCTTTCCTTAATCTTTCTTCTAAGATAAGTCGTACGGACACTAAATCTGCGTCAGTGCTAAACAATTCCTAAAATGCAAACATAATGTGGATGGCATGAATAACAAACTACATGTCCAAAAATGTGCTCAAAAAGGCAAGCTCAAGAAAGCAGTTGACGAGATCAAAGTTTACAGAATTATCAGGGAAGAAACCAAAAATTTAACTGACGAGCAAGATAATAAAGTTTTTTATGCCTTTTTCAAAATTTCCGCCCTTCTATAACAAGTGTAATGTAAAATTAAAGTGAGCTCGCTGTTACTATTTGCGAGTAACGTGACAAAGTTGAACAAGTCACTGTCTTCAATCAGCTTATATTCCTAGACAACATTAATGTCGTTTTTTAAATTTGGATGTTGTGTAGAACGAAGTTTTCTGTTCTGAAACTATGTCTTCCACTCTAACAAAGTTGCAACATGAGCCGTGCTCTCTCCCAACTATGCGTTTTCGTGAACTTCGCTGTCTATCTGTGTTTGGTTTGCTGCCCTTGTAGCGGTTACGTTGTGGTTCTTCCTTCTATGTGTGGCAGTAGTGACGTGTATCGATATTTGCGCCGTGTACCATCTTTGGTTTGGTGCATATAGTTTCCAGCAAGGGGGTCTGGAGTGACTCGGTCGGTTGTTGCGGACGAGGGAAGTTCGCGCGGTGCAGTCGGCTGGGGCCGCTGGCAGCCCCTGCGCAATGTCGGAGCGTGTGTGGAGCTGTCCGATCGCTACGAGCTTCGTGGTTCACCGACCCAGGACGTCAAAGTTGAGTAATGGTTTCAACTACTCAAACCATGTCTATTCATGTTGTGGTGGTTGGCTTCGGTGGTTTGCTGTTGGGGAGGATTTCCGGTGAGCAACACCGAGTGGTTCTACTGCTGAGATTTAGCCGCCATGCGGTGCAATTAACTATTTTGGTCGACTACGATTTGTGTGCACCAGTGGAATTTTCTGCCTTGTGGCCGTTAGTGTTCTGGTTACCTGTCCTGGGCACTGACGTAAATTCAGGCAGTGTTCTTTCCTAACCTGTTGTCACTGTCCAACATGGTGTGTAATTTTGACAGCTAATACATACTCCATTGTGGATTTTCACGTTTGTAACAATACCAGTTTGAGTTCTCACGTA
Organism: Schistocerca cancellata; assembly: GCF_023864275.1. NCBI lineage: Eukaryota > Metazoa > Arthropoda > Insecta > Orthoptera > Acrididae > Schistocerca > Schistocerca cancellata. The sequence goes on from NC_064626.1 coordinate 687,573,625, forward strand.
CTGATTGACAGGAAGCAAGTCGTTATGTCAGTCGGTCCATGGCTGACCCCTGGTTGGGTTCCAACGGATCAAGTAAAGTTGGGCTCACGGCCTGTCTCACCTAAATGAACGAGGGCAGACCGACCTCCATGGAGGCTTGCTGAGTGCCACCGGTGTTTAATTATCTGTTGTCAGCTATTCTAAATTTTAGGCTTATGGTTATTTGTTTTGTATTCTTAAAATTTTGCAAATTTAATATTTAAATTTGTCTTTCAAGCTTAAACACTGCGGCCTTCTGTCCTTAAAGATTATGGTAATATATTTTAAAAATTTTGAAGTTTAATTGTGGCCCTCAGCCATTGGTATTGCACCTTGCATATGTTGCTTCTTTAAATTATTTTATTGCTATCTTAATTGGAATTTTTATATTTTTATCTTGTTAAGATTTGTTGTTGGAGGCCTTCAGCCGTGAAAGAGCTGCATTCGGTAAAAATTCGGCTACGTGCCACTTTGGTTGTAAAGGATATTAAATTACAATAAATGACAATTAGAAGCAGAAACTGACCTCAACCCTTGGCCTTTTCCACAATCCTATTACCTGTTCTGCCGAGCGGGTTTAGCGGGCGTGTCACAACAGTTGTGATGTACATTCAAAACTATAGAAAATGCTGTTTGCTATTGTTTACTTCTCGGAGTTCTACTGCAAAGTTTGGCCTAAAAATTGATAATTTCAAAATTTTGTGACAAGAAAAGCGACAGAACAAGGGACAACGTGAAATACAGCAGAGAAAAGTAAGGTCTAGAATCTTCCGAATATTGTGCTGTGTGTCGAGAAAAGGGACACAGTGGTTAAGAATGAACCATGGGGAGGAGTGGAGTTCAAATCATGCATTAGAGTCTAAGTACTTACTCTAAATGTTAATTTCCAGGTGACACTGTTAAATACGCCAGTTTTTCTAATCATCACACACACACACACACACAATTTTATAAATTTTGGTTCGGTGTATGAACAAGACTGTCAGAAAAGTAAATTAAAAGTAATTCAATTCACCGATTCCTACATCTGCATCTACATGATTACTCTGCTCTTCGCAATTAAGGCAGGTTCTCATTGAACATGCTCAACAGTTCGAAAGCTTTCTTATTGCATTTCTTGTAAGGCATACGTGTCCATAATATTGGGATGAAAATGTTTTTTAATCGGTGCGCTACAAAAGTTTCTACAGCCCATTGTTCGAATCAGTGTCACGGCTGCCTCGGGATGCTATCAGCCGGAGAGGTCCAGCTCAGATAGAGAACTTGTCGTGCCGTGACGTACGCCCACAAATCGATTTACATTGCAGTATGCATGCAAACACATTCGCCGAAACTGCTGACGAACAACGTTGGCAGGCGCCCGTACGCATATCCAGCTCAGTTATGTCGGCTTTTCTCGCCAAGAAGAACGAAGGAATTGCTCTCCAAGAACAATACGAGTTAGAGAAAGGGTTGATATACGGTCCTGGGTCAGTACTAAACGTAACTAACGAAAACCCCTTTTTTGGTCAAATTTTGGTAAAAATTGGAAAAGACGTAACATTTGCCCATTCTGAATTTTGAAAATCTAGCTTCAGACTTGCATTCAGAGGCTTAAAACAAAACATGTAGGTTTTATGCAAATTGAACTAAAAATACATATACAAGTTTTCCCTAAGCCTTACACGGGCTTTTCTCGACAGACGATGTTTCAAAACTGCGTGCAACATAAAATAAAAACGGTTCAACCTATTAACGTCTCCCTTTGACTCTCGAAAAAGTAAACGCATTTCTTGGGAGTTTGTACTTATTATATGAAATTTCTCCATATTGACCATTTTTGTAAAGCAATAAAGAGTGAGACAAACACCCAAAAATCGAACTCAAACAGCCGGCCAATGTGGCCGAACGGTTCTAGGCGCTACAGTCTGGAACCGCGCGACCACTACGGTCGCAGGTTCGAATCCTGCCAAGGGCATGGATGTGTGTGATGTCCTTAGGTTAGTTAGGTTTAATTAGTTCTAAGTCTAGGGGACTGATGACCTCAGATGTTAAGTCTCATAGTGCTTAGAGCCATTTGAACCATTTGAACTCAAACATCGCGTTTACACGATATCGTCAAATTTAGGTTTATTTCATTGCGGTTAGGTATAAGTTCGCATAAATTTAATGTAGTATCGACTTATGTTATCCGTTTTTGATATCAGATATCTACTGAGGGGCCACATTGCACGCATTCACCGTAGTTACAACTGTCAGGCCCCTAATCGTATAGTTACGGGCGCCATTTTGTTTTTCTTTTTAATCTAAAATAAAGTTCAAAGTATGATCAGTCATAATCCCCAAATATATTCTTTGTATGTCTCTTCACTGTCCAAATAAGTATTTCCCAACTTTGCCGATTATTTGCTTATTTGAGTGAGAACCGGGCCTTAAGTGCTTCGCAGAGGGTTCATCGAACCACCTTCGAGCTATTCTCTACCGTTCCACTCTCGAACGACGCTCAGGAAAAAGGAGGACTTCAATCTTTCTGCGCAAGCTCTGCCTTTTCTTATTTTATCACGATGATCATTTCTCTTTATATAGATGGACACCAATGAACATTTTCGCAAGCGAAGGAGAAAGTTGGCGGTTTAAATTTCACGAGAAGATCCTACCTCAACGAAAATCGCTTTTGTTTCAATGATTGCCACCCTAATTACATACCATGTCTCTCCCTTATCACGCGATAGCACGAAACTTCTTCGACGTCCTCCGTCAGTCCAATTTGATGCGAATCTCACACCGCACAGCAGTATTCAAGGAGAGGGCAGACGAGCGTAATGTAAACAGTCTATTCAGCAGACCTGTTGCGCTTTGAAGTGTTCTGCCCATAAATGAAACGTGACGCTGTAACTAGTAGAAAATCAAACATCACACCTTCAGTCATTGAACAGACATTTTGTGCATTGCAAACTCCTTTCAATCGTCTTTCAAGTAATTTAGTTACCATTCTATATTGCCTTCGTAGTTGACATCACACTGTGGTATTATAAACGTAAAAACATCTTCTGAAACTGTAAGAACATTGATTGTGACATGAAGTAAAACGAACATGTAGGACCAGTGGCAGCTAAAGCGTGTGGCAGGCTCTGTATAGTGTTACAGACAGATGAGCAACGACAGTGAGGTCGCGACTTTTGGTTTTCAAAGACATAATTAATGATAATATAGTATAAAAATTAATTGATAGAACATCAATTATATGTTAATAGGATTTGAACGTCAGTATTTTTGTGTTTTCTCTGTGTGATCGGTGTAGATAGCAAAAAAAAAAAAAAAAAAAAAAATGGTTCAAATGGCTCTGAGCACTATGGGACTCAACTTCTTAGGTCATTAGTCCCCTAGAACTTAGAACTGCTTAAACCTAACTAACCTAAGGACATCACACACATCCATGCCCGAGGCAGGATTCGAACCTGCGACCGTAGCGGTCTCGCGGTTCCAGACTGCAGCGCCTAGAACCGCACGGCCACTTCGGCCGGGTGTAGATAGCACATGAAATTCTGTAAACGTATGCGGCACTCCGTATAACTTTGATTCTTTGATAACATTGCATATTCCAGAGTTTTTTTTATTTCTAAGGCAGGTGGCTATAAAAAGTATGGCTTATGCCACTACGAGGTGCGCAGCGCAGGGTTTCTTTAACTGTTGTAGACTGTAACTTTCCCCTGTTCCAACCACGGATGAGGATGGGGCAAGGGCAGAATAACTGCTTGTACGCCTCTGTGTATGCTGTCATTTGCCTTCTGTCATTTACACAGTCTCTACGAGACAGGAATCGAACGGAGCTGACGACTAATCCGAGATTCTCTTGAAGTTTACCGACAAGTTACTCGCGAGATTTGCTATATAGTTTTTCGAATGCCTGTCAGATATGATTCTCAACATTTATACAACATTCAGTTAGCAGTCCGACAAGCCCTTGGTCATTCGCACCAACCTTCTCATTACACCGTCGTGAGAGGTAGCCCAAACCCTATTGCACCTACTTCCACATCATCAACTTGCGAACCACTGTGAAGCGAACTATACTGTAACATTTTTCTACGAAAATAAGTAAATATAACAAGAGCTGAAAAGCGTCACCCTGTTCTCACCTTGATACTTCCCATTTTTAATAATTAAATTCAATTAATCATGGATTAAAATCATGTTTAGACTGATCAAGCTATATTTTATAAGAGTTTACGAGTTTAATAACAGTGATTGTAAGGATCAATCTATCTTTTAATTTTCTTCTCCGTTTTCTAATTGGGTTTTTACGGCTATAATAGTAAATTTATCGCCTGTGTGAATGGAGACCTTGGAAAACCTGCAGTCAGACAGAGCAAGGGACGGGAGCTGAGATGTCCCACTGCTACGAGGCAGGTGTGACTTGAGAAGAGGTCTCCGAACGATGGGAGGAGCTTTTGACCGAGCCGGACGTATTGTTCCGGTCCAGGCGTTGGTCTGGCACCCATAGTTAAAGTTTTTGCACGTCCTTTAGGAAACAATACGAGAGTCCAGCGGAACGCTGAAAGCGGCCAGGCACTTACAACAAAGTGCGTTATGCAGTGCACTTTGAACCGTTACTTTTCAGAAACAAATGAGAAGGGGATTCATGTGGACAGATGGTTATGTGCCTTCTCTCCCGAAAGCAGCCGAGCTATTCAGACTCGGTAAATTTTCATGTCACGATAAACAGATAAACAGATGCCAAGGCCCAGCAGGATGGGATTTTTTGCATTCTCGGGCAAGAAATAAACGCATTGGGTTTGACGCCAAGAGCCGTTTTCTGAAGTTTTGTACACAAAAAGAGAGTGCATTGGCGAAGAAAAGAAGCTAGAAGCTGACGTAGGGTCACTAGTATCAAACTCTGGGAGTAGCGCAGGCCAAAAGTTGGCTGGTGAGACAATGATTTGTACACAGATTTTGGTGGGACAGAAAAAAAGTAATATAAATACTACGACATTAGCTGGAGTTGGACGAAATGTTTTCTCATTGGTTAGCAATTTCTATACACAAACCGAGTGCAGAGTGGGCACATGACATGCGGTACACAGACAGTGGAAAACACTTCTTAGCTTTGTTTTTCTTTTATTGATAATGAAACTCCTCCAGCTGTATTTAAGGTTTCATATTTATTTGGCTACTAGTTTCGACGTTGCGTCAACGTCATCTTCAGGCCCTTCACTTGCACGTAGCTTGGAATCACGCCTTCAGCTGTGCATCGTTTGTTGAATGCGATGGCTGCTGTTCTCTTCATCATCTTGGTTTTATTAGCTGAAGATGATGTTCACGCAACGTCGAAACTAGTAGCCAAATAAATATGAAATCTCAAATACAGCTGGAGGAGTATCATTTTCAATAAGAAATTGTACCAGCTTAAGTCCCACCATCATCCAATTTAAATATGGATGTACGAAGATTAAATACGCCTTACCAGGCGCTGACACTAACCTGGAAGTTCTCAGCTAATAAGACCAAGCTGATGAAGACAACAGCAGCCATCACATTCAACAAACGATGCACAGCTGAAGGCGTGATTCCAAGCTATTCACAAGTGAATGGCCTGAAGATGACGTTGGCGCAACGTCAAAACTAGTAGCCCAATAAATATGAAATCTTAAATACAGCTGGAGGTGTTCCATTTTCAATAAAAAAATATACCATCTTATGTCCCACCATCATCCAGTTTAAATATGGTGTGCGGAGACTTATCTTTGTGGTGGAGACTCGAAGAAGACACTCTGGATAATGAGATGAAGATGATAGACTTATCGCTGCTTGAGAGGCAGCCTGAAATGACAGACAGGTTCCGATGGCATTCAGTTGCACTATCCGCTGTCTACTCGGCAACACACAATAATTATGATGTGAATGTCTGGTGGTATCTGCTGGTTAGGAATGAACAAAGTTAGGGTTTGCCAATATTTCAATAAATATCCGCAGGGGCATCTATGACAACGCAGGCAGGGATAGCTGCATGTTTAATTTCTTTCTCTTTCCAGTATAGTCACACAAATCACTGTAGTCCACAGGCGGCTTTTTTGTGTTGAATTAATTTGTTAGGAAGTTGCCGGCTATAGTGGCCGTGCGGTTCTAGGCGCTACAGTCTGGAGCCGAGCGACTGCTACGGTCGCAGGTTCGAATCCTGCCTCGGGCATGGATGTGTGTGATGTCCTTAGGTTAGTTAGGTTTAATTAGTTCTAAGTTCTAGGCGACTGATGACCTCAGAAGTTAAGTCGCATAGTGCTCAGAGCCATTTGAACCATTTTTGTTAGGAAGCTGATTTCTGCGGACCCGCCGGTCGGAATGACGGAGCGGTCCTAGGCGCTACAGTCTGGAACCGCGCTACCGCTACGGTCGCAGGTTCGAATCCTCCCTCGGGCATGGATGTGTGTGATGTCCTTAGGTTAGTTAGGTTTAAGTAGTTCTAAGTTCTAGGGGACTGATGACCTCAGAAGTTAAGTCCTATAGTGCTGAGAGCCATTTTTTTTCTGCGGACCCAGTCCTGGTCAGATAACTTTGCCATACGTATTAATGTTTACTGTAGCTTCGTCATGGGATACCTCATAATATCGTGTCGGACTTGCTTTTGCCCGGCGTAGTGCAGCAACTCAATGTGACATAAACTCTACAAGTCGTTGGATGTCCCCTTCAGAAATGTTGAACCATACTACGTCAACAACCGTCCATAATTTCGATGAATGTTGCCGGTGCAGGATTTTGTGCACGAACTGACCTCTTGATTATGACCCATGTCGGGCGATACGTGTGGCCAAGTCATTCGCTCGAACTGTCACGAAAGTTCTTCAAACAAATCGCGAACAATTGTGGCCCGGTGACATGGCGCGTTGTAGTCCATGCAAACTCGATCGTTGTTTTGGAACACGACGTCCACGAATTGCTACAAATGGTCTCCAAGTACCCGACATAACGATTTCCAATCAATTATCGGTTCAGTTGGACCAAAGGACCCAGTCCGTCCCATGTAAACATAGCACACAGCTATGAAGCCAGCAGTAGATTGCACAGTGCCTCGTTGATAACTTGAGTGCTTGGCTTCGTGCGGCCTGCGCCACATCGAACCCTACCATCACCTCTTGCGAACCGAAATCAGTAGTCGTGTGACCAGACTACGGTTTCCCGTCGTCTAGGATCCAACCGATATGGTATCTAGCCCAGTACAGGAGCTGCAGCCGATGTCGTGCTGTAAACAAAGGCAGTCGAGTCGTTCGTCTGGCACCATAGCCCATCAAAGTCAAATTTCGCGGCACTGTCCTAACGGATGCGTCCATCGCACTTCCTACATTTATTTCTGCTGTTATTTGACGCAGTGTAGGTTGTCTGTTACTATTGACAACGCGCTAGGCAGAAGCTGCTGCTCTCGATCGTTAAGTGAAGGCCATCGGCCGCGGTGTTTTCCATGGTGAAAGGTAACGCCTGAAATTTGGTATTCTCAACACACTCTTGATACTGAGGATGTTAGACTATTAAACTCCCTACCGATTTCCGAAATAGAGTATCCCGTACGTCTAGATCCAACTAGCATTCCGCGTTGGAAGTCGTAATTCCTGTCGTGGGGTCGTAATGACGTCGGAAACATTTTTGCATGAATCAGCTCAGAAGAAATAATATCTGGACCAACAGACTGTCCTTTTATACCATTTGCACTTGGTATTACCGCTTTTGTATATACGCATATCGCTAGCCTATGACTTCCGTCAGCTCAGTGTACTTTCTTGTTACGGTTAGATTTACTTTGTCGTGTGATCAGCTTAATTCTGTTTAATGTCCTTTTAAATTTTGTAATAAAATTTGGTTTACTTGGGCCAAGTTTTTGATTTTATAATTAGTGAATCCCTTATCACGCAGTTTATTATTATTGACGTTTGGCAATTTTAATATACAGAACTCTGTGCTAGACACGTCCCTCTTAATAAAAGAGTCTGTTAAACTCCTTAACTTTTTTATAGAATATCTGAGTTCTTTGGGAGTGATCTGCTTCCCAGCAGCCCAAATGACGCAGATTATTATACCGCTCCGGACGGAATGTCCATCTCGATTGTCATTTCTCACTGTAGAAATCTTGTACTTCCATGGTAGCTCACAGACGGCAGTAGGCATTTTTAATTGCTTACTAGTTTCTTCACGCTGACGATAACACTGGCGTCGTCGCATTGCGGCGCGAAGGAAGTGACCGTGATCGATATTCTATTAACGCGGTGGGGCGGGGCGGGCTTATCTTGGCGCGCCCAGCGACCACCGCGGCCGGAGCCGCCCGTCACGGCCGCTGACCGGAAAACGACCGACGGGCCTGCCGGAATCCGAAAGTAATTTCCAAAGTCCAAATTAAAACGATGCCGCCGCACACTGACGGTGACGCAGCGTGCCGCTCAATTTACGACGCTGGCCGGCGCCGGAAGCCTTTAATTAGCGGTGAGCTCGTCGTTGAAATGTGTTTCCCGACAGGCATAAAAAATGGGTTAGGCTGGTGCCAGTCACGACACGGACGGTATTTGACACTAATTTGCGACCGGCCGGCGGCCGGGCCACACCGGGCGTAACTCGATTATCCGGCGACGGGCGCGCTGGAGAGGGGGTTGGGGGGCAAGGCGGTGCCGTGCGTCCCGCCGTGCGCTGCCTGCAGAGCTGGCAGCGTGCCAGGGCAGCACGGCTCTCACTGAAATGCCTTGTTTAGGGCGCCCTAGTGTGTGTTCAGTGATCGTCTAATCAACAATATATTTTGCAAATATTTTCGTAGCATTTATCCCGTCGTACGAAGTTCACTATTCTGCACGGTTTTGACACTGACGGAAGTGAGTCATTTGCACTAAATCTTGACTCTGTGGGCGCTGAGGCTAACTCCCACTCCACATCGGATCACAATCACTGGGCGACTTCTTTATCTCGTGTTCCATCACTGTGGCTGGCAAGAGAGCTGCAATTACAAAGAACAATTAATGCACCTACTACGAAACTTAACTTTGTTCCTTGTTGTGGCTCTGCTGACGCTGAAGAAGTCGAGTTGTGGACACTTGTGAGAAGAGACACTTGTGAGAAACTCGAATGTGGCGACACTTGTGAGAAATCCGGGATACTGAGGGACCGGCACAGGGTGTGTCGAAAATGCTGCGCCACTACCTGCTCGGCCACTACCTGCTGCCGCTTGGTGTGACTGAGCGCTCGGCTTGTGCCGGCCCGGGCAACTGCCGAGGGACATACACACTCCTCGAGTGCAGCCAGGCAACATTATTTCAGAATTTTTTTGGGCAAGGAAGAGTGGCCTTAGTCAGATTATAAATCGGAGCTGATTTTTTCCCCCAAGATATCATGTCAACCATTAGTTGCAGCACAGTTATGCGTAAGATCTTTTTCATTGGAATTTTTGTTCTGATTAATCTTACATAGGGCATAATTTTCGCTCAACCTCATACTTAACGATGTATTTTACAGAAACCATAGAAACGGAAAATGTTTTCCATCTTTCAACCCCACACCCAAAATTTGGTATGATAGGAGTGGCAACCTTTTACCATATATTAAGAGGAGCCAACTAAAGAATTTGGTTCTCAGTAGAAACATTTTTCTTTAATTATTCCGAAATAAACCACAATTTTCCCGTACCACACAGGGAAGTGTACTGGAGTCTAATGTGAGTCCTGCAGGCAATTAGCGTTAAGGAATGCTATTTCTGTATTGAAACAAGCTGTATTCATCGTGGCGTTTGCCACGTGTTTTTGCACTTCATTAACCGTGACGACCGGAATACATGTATGGCTGCCTTCACCTAAAACGAAGTTGTTTCTTGTAGTTAGTCTTTCTTTACAGTTCTTGTTTACGTTTATGCACCGCCAATAACTTACACTTTCATTGTTGGTATATTCCGCTAAATCCACAGCAGTACTGAACTGCGGCGCGCAATCTGTTTGGTGCCCCTGTAGACCGCCCGCTACCTGTTCGGCCGGGCCTCCTCACAACTGCCGCTCTCCTCACAAGTGTCGCTTCTCACAAGTGTCCCAACCCCGAAGAAGTCTGCTGCTGGCGAGGCGTGTGTAAAGCCGCAGTAGACCACTTCCCACTGGCTGCTGTCTCCGAGGTAGCGTGATGTGCTGTGAGACTGTGCTGACTCTCAGTGATCGGGGCTGCGTTCTCCGGTTTTGCGATAGGCGTAGCTCGGACTCAGGTCTCTGTTGCTGCTGTTGTTGCTGCTACTACAGCGTTCCTCTAGGTCGTAGCACTGTTCTCACTTGCAAAACTGCTCTGTTTTCTGGGTTAATTCAACACGAACAATAATGGACGAAGACCCGATATGCTACTGTATTGCAAAGTCCATTAATTCCTAAGTGCAATGTAAACGTAAGACTGAAGTACTGAACTGAACAAATGCCATTTGAAAGTCAGTATCTATGGGACCACTGAAATAGCTCTGAGCCTCCAGCACTGCTGTGCAAATTATCTATTTTTTAAAGTTTTATTTAGTAGCACACCACTATTGGCCATAGCGAAAGGCTGCTTTAACTTTCTAGGGGACCAACTATTCAGTCGTCGCATTTGCCCTAAGTATTTAGCAAAATGAGTGCAGGGATCTGCGTAATAACGTTCACAACCCACAAGGCTAAGACTTTCACGAAGTTGTTAGATTTACTTTCCTTCTGGGTAGCAACAACAAGTTTAATCAGTTTTCACAGATGAATGTTTATCCTATGCGAGAATGTAAATAACCAGGCAGTATCTCAGCTAGCCTTTTCAGTAGTTGCAGGGGCAACAGTCTGGATGATTGACTGATTTGGCCTTGTAACACTAACCAAAATGGCCTTGCTGTTCTGGTACTGCGAACGGCTGAAAGAAAGGGGAAACTACAGCCGTAATTTTTCCCGAGGGCATGCAGCTTTACTGTATGATTAAATGATGATGGCGTCCTCTTGGGTAAAATATTCCGGAGGTAAAATAGTCCCCCATTCGGATCTCCGGGCGGGGACTACTCAGGAGGACGTCGTTATCAGGAGAAAGAAAACTGGCGTTCTATGGATCGGAGAGTGGAATGTCAGATCCCTTAATCGGGCAGGTACGTTAGAAAATATAAAAACGGAAATGGATAGGTTAAAGTTAGATATAGTGAGAATTAGTGAAGTTGGGTGGCGGGAGAAACAAGACTTTTGGTCAGGTGAATACAGGGTTATAAATACAAAAGCAAATAGGGGTAATGCAGGTGTAGGTTTAATAATGAATAAAAAAATAGGAGTACGGGTAAATTACTAGAAACAGCATAGTGAACGCATTATTGTGGCCAAGACAGACACAAAGCCCACGCCTACGACAATAGTATAAGTTTATATGCCACCTAGCTCTGCAGATGACAAAGAAATTGATGAAATGTGTGATGAGATAAAAGAAATTATTCAAGTATTGAAGGGAGACGAAAATTTAATAGTCATGGGTGACTGGAATTCGTTAGTAGGAAAAGGGAGAGAAGGAAACATAGTGGGTGAATATGGACTGGGGGACAGAAATGGCTAAGCAGGGATGGCTAGAGGACAAATGTAAGGATGTAGAGGCTTATCTCACAAGGGGTAAAATAGATACTGCTTACAGGAAAATTAAAGAAACCTTTGGATAAAGAAGAACTACTTGCATGAATATCAAGAGCTTTGATGGAAACCCAGTTCTAAGCACAGAAGGGAAAGCAGAAAGGTGGAAGGAGTATATAGAGGGTCTATACAAGGGCGACATACTTGAGGACAATATTATGGAAATGGAAGAGGATGTAGATAAAGATGAAATGGGAGATATGATTCTGCGTTTGACAGAGCACTGAAAGACCTGAGTCGAAACAAGGCCCCCGGGATAGACAACATTCCATTAGAACTACTGACAGCCTTGGGAGAGCCAGTCCTGACAAAACTCTACCATCTGGTGAGCAAGATGTATGAGACAGGCGAAATACCCTGACTTCAAGAAGAATATAATAATTCCAATCCCAAAGAAAGCAGGTGTTGACAAATGTGAAAATTACCGAACTATCAGTTTAATAAGTCACAGCTGCAAAATACTAACGCGAATTCTTTACAGACGAATGGAAAAACCGGTAGAAGCCGACCTCGGGGAAGATCAGTTTGTATTCCGCAGAAATGTTGGAACACATGAGGCAATACTGACCCTACGACTTATCTTAGAAAATAGATAAAGGAAAAGCAAATCTACATTTCTAGCATTTGTAGACTTAGAGAAAGCTTTTGCAATGTTGACTGGAATACTCTCTTTCAAATTCTAAAGGTGGCAGGGGTAAAATACAGGGAGGGAAAGGCTATTTACAATTTGTACATAAAGCAGATGGCAGTTATAAGAGTCGAGGGGCATGAAAGGGAAGCAGTGGTTGGGAAGGGAGTGACAAAGGGCTGTATCCTGTCCCCGATGTTATTCCATCTCTATATTGAGCAAGCAGTAAAGGAAACAAAAGAAAAATTCAGAGTAGGTATTAAAATCCATGGAGAAGAAATAAAAACGTTGAGGTTCGCCGATGACATTGTAATTCTGTCGGAGACAGCAAAGGACTTGGAAGAGCAGCTGAACGGAATGGACAGTGTCTTGAAAGGAGGGTATAAGATGAACATCAAGAAAAGCAAAACGAGGATAATGGAATGTAGTCGAATTGGGTCGGGTGATGCTGAGGGAATTAGATTAGAAAATGAGACACTTTAAATAGTAAAGGAGTTTTGCTATTTGGGGAGCAAAATAACAGACGATGGTCGAAGTTGAGAGGATATAAAGTTTAGACTGGTAATGGGAAGGAAAGCGTTTCTGAAGAAGAGAAATTTGTTAACATCGAGTATAGATTTAAATGTCAGGAAGTCGTTTCTGAAAGTATTTGTATGGAGTGTAGCCATGTATGGAAGTGAAACATGGACGATAAATAGTTTAGACAAGAAGAGAATAGAAGCTTTCGAAATGTGGTGCTACAGAAGAATGCTGAAGATTAGATGGGTAGATCACATAACTAATGAGGAGGTATTGAATAGAATTGGGGAGAAGAGGAGTTTGTGGTACAACTTGACTAGAAGAAGGGATCGGTTGGTAGGACATGTTCTGAGACATCGAGGGATCACCAATTTAGTATTGGAGGGCAGCGTGGAGGGTAAAAATCGTAGAGGGAGACCAAGAGATGAATACACTAAGCAGATTCAGAAGGATGTAGGCTGCAGTAGGTACTGGGAGATGTAGAAGCTTGCACTGGATAGAGTAGCATGGAGAGCTGCATCAAACCAGGACTGAAGACCACAAGAACAACAACAATCTCAGCTAGGTCCCCAATTGCTCTAGCCGGCCGGTGTGGCCGAGCGGTTCTTGGCGCTTCAGTCTGTAACAGCGCAACCGCTACGGTCGCAGGTTTGAATCCTGCCTCGTGCATGGAAGTGTGTGATGTCCTTAGGTCAGTTAGGTTAAAGTAATTCTAAGTTCTAGGGGACTGATGACCTCAGATGTTAAGACCCATACTGCTCAGTTCCATTTGAACCATTTGAACCCAATTGCACTAAAGCTTCGAGAATTTCTAAGTCTAGCTTGCTTCGGATTCAAGTTAAAGTTCACAGAAGATAACTGGCAAAAATTGCAAGTCCGAATCTTCACTCTACATCTGCGATAAAATTTCAGTTTGGAATCGTCTTCTGACGACAAAATATTCCAAGTCCTGAGCTCGAAAGTATTACTAAATATTCACTGGCGACACGCAGAAACTTTGCGAAGTCCACAAGTCGGCACTTGGAAAAATCTCAGTACTTTCACCAGGCGACCAACTCGCCTTCCATCCAACTCACCCAGAGACTGCTCGCGAAAACTGCGCAAACCATTCTGACAAGGGAACCTCCTCATCGGACCCCCCTCAGATTTAGTTATAAGTGGGCACAGTGGATAGGCCTTGAAAAACTGAACACATATCAATCGAGAAAACAGGAAGAAGTTCTGTAGAACTATGAAAAAAATAAGCAAAATATACAAACTGAGTAGTCCATGAGCAAGATAGGCAACATGAAGGATTATATGATCTCAAGAGCGCCGTGGTCTCGTGGTTAGCGCGAGCAGCTGTGAATCAAGAGGTCCTTGGTTCAAGTCTTCCATCGACTGAAAAGTTTAATTTTTTATTTTCAGACAATTACACTCCTGGAAATGGAAAAAAGAACACGTTGACACCGGTGTGTCAGACCCACCATACTTGCTCCGGACACTGCGAGAGGGCTGTACAAGCAATGATCACACGCACGGCACAGCGGACACACCAGGAACCGCGGTGTTGGCCGTCGAATGGCGCTAGCTGCGCAGCATTTGTGCACCGCCGCCGTCAGTGACAGCCAGTTTGCCGTGGCATACGGAGCTCCATCGCAGTCTTTAACACTGGTAGCATGCCGCGACAGCGTGGACGTGAACCGTATGTACAGTTGACGGACTTTGAGCGAGGGCGCATAGTGGGCATGCGGGAGGCCGGGTGGACGTACCGCCGAATTGCTCAACACGTGGGGCGTGAGGTCTCCACAGTACATCTATGTTGTCGCCAGTGGTCGGCGGAAGGTGCACGTGCCCGTCGAACTGGGACCGGACCGCAGCGACGCACGGATGCACGCCACGACCGTAGGATCCTACGCAGTGCCGTAGGGGACCGCACCGCCACTTCCCAGCAAATTAGGGACACTGTTGCTCCTGGGGTATCGGCGAGGACCATTCGCAACCGTCTCCATGAAGCTGGGCTACGGGCCCGCACACCGTTAGGCCGTCTTCCGCTCACGCCCCAACATCATGCAGCCCGCCTCCAGTGGTGTCGCGACAGGCGTGAATGGAGGGACGAATGGAGACGTGTCGTCTTCAGCGATGAGAGTCGCTTCTGCCTTGGTGCCAATGATGGTCGTATGCGTGTTTGGCGCCGTGCAAGTGAGCGCCACAATCAGGACTGCATACGACCGAGGCACACAGGGCCAACAGCCGGCATCATGGTGTGGGGAGCGATCTCCTACACTGGCCGTACACCACTGGTGATCGTCGAGGGGACACTGAATAGTGCACGGTACAGCCAAACCGTCATCGAAACCATTGTTCTACCATTCCTAGACCGGCAAGGGAACTTGCTGTTCCAACAGGACAATGCACGTCCGCATGTATCCCGTGCCACTCAACGTGCTCTAGAAGGTGTAAGTCAACTACCCTGGCCAGCAAGATCTCCGGATCTGTCCCCCATTGAGCATGTTTGGGACTGGATGAAGCGTCGTCTCACGCGGTCTGCACGTCCAGCACGAACGCTGGTCCAACTGAGGCGCCAGGTGGATATGGCATGGCAAGCCGTTCCACAGGACTACATCCAGCATCTCTACGATCGTCTCCATGGGAGAATAGCAGCCTGCATTACTGCGAAAGGTGGATATACACTGTACTAGTGCCGACATTGTGCATGCTCTGTTACCTGTGTCTATGTGCCTGTGGTTCTGTCAGTGTGATCATGTGATGTATCTGACCCCAGAAATGTGTCAATAAAGTTTCCCCTTCCTGGGACAATGAATTCACGGTGTTCTTATTTCAATTTCCAGGAGTGTATTATCTGTCCGTCCGTCCGTCCGATGCGAGGTAACTGCGCCGTAGTATTGGGCAAGGTAGAATAATCTTTTTACCGATTCGCCAAGTGTACAAGTTAGGTGGGTCGACAAAATATTTCTGTCATGTGACGCAGTCCAGTGTCGTACAGAATATATCAGACGTGTTTTCCTGTGGAGGAATCGGTTGACCTATGACCTTGTAATCAAATGTTTTCGGTTCCTATTGGAGAGGCACGTCCTTTCGTCTACTAATCACACGGTTTTGCGGTGCGGTTGCTAAACAGAGACACTAAACTTATGACAGTGAACAGAGACGTCAATGAACGAACGGACAGATCATAACTTTAAAAAAAAAGAAGTTTTTTCACTCGAGGGAAGACTTGAACCAAGTACGTCTTGCTCCGCAGTTGCTCACGCTAACCGCGAGACCACGGCGCTACTGGGCTTGTAAGTTCTGAATGTTGCCTGTCTTGCACATGTACTACTCAGTTTGTATATTTTGCTCATTTTTTCATAGTTCCACACAACTTCTTCCTGTTTTCTCGATTGATCTGTGTTCAGTTTTTCAAGGCCTATCCACTGTGCCAACTTATAACTAAATTTGAGGAGGGTGCGATGGGGAGGTTCCCTTGTGAGTGAGCCAAGATGGCGGCCGGGTACTTATACTCACGCGTAGGTGATATGAGTTAAATCAAGTACATTTGCTTCGTCATCACGCAAAAATATAAATCTGTTGATGTATAGAATTATTATATATGAAACCATTTCCAAAATTTTATCAGGTTTTCAGTGCTAAAATTTCATTTTTAGTACATCCACTGGTTTTCGCATAAATTACACTTTCGACATGAATGAAATTACTTTTGCTGATATTATTGTAATACATACCTTCTGTATAAATAATTTATTATGAACCAATGGAAAATACAGGATGGAATGTAACAATATCAGAGAATGAAAGTTGCTACTCACCATATAGCGGAGATGCTGAGTCGCGATAGGCACAACAAAAAGATTCACACAATTATAGCTTTCGGCCATTAAGGCCTTTGTTAGCAGTAGACACACATATACACACGCACACACACACACACACACACACACTCACGCAAACGCAACTTGCACACACGTTTGCAGTTGCAGAGAGCTATGGAACAACATAGAAATGTACACAGCACGGTGTCATGACGTCAAAGCAAGCAGGCATAGAAGAATCAGTAGCCTACGTACATATGGACTTCGCAGAACTGAGTCGTAGGGTGCAACTTAGTTATTAAATCTACCCTCATCTCAGACTCCTGGGAAGCTTCCCTTTCAGTAGTAGTGAAGTATTACAAATGAAAAATAAAACATTATCAAGATTTAATTACATATGCAAACATGGAAATGTAACTAATTTAGAATTTTTTATTATTATTTTACATGTATGTTCTTTTCGTTGTCTCGCTGTTATTTTGTCATAGTCTCTACTAATTTGTTACTCAATTAATATTCTGTTCCATTCCATCAGTACTACTCAATCAGGACTTTGTAATGAGAATATAACATACAGGGATTAGACAGCAATATGGAAACATGGCGAGAAATGCATGCTTGAATATTAATGTAGGTGGCAGACAAGCCTGCAGGTTGTGCTGTTGTATTTGAACTCGAACGGCAGCTGTGCAGTGTCCTCATCACGTTGTAACTGTCAGTCGTAATCGGAACAGTAATCTGTGTGGTTGTGAGTGCATTATGTCGGAGATAACTGAATTCGAACGTGGACCAGTTATTATTGCTCGTATCACGAGAGCCGAGGTGTCTGGAGTTTAAAGAGGGACAAAGTCGAAGATTTATACCGCATACATGGAAAGCAGAAAAACATCAGCCGCTAAGTCTCAACGATGACGAAAGTGTGTATTAAATTATTGTGATGCTTCGTATTTGAAGATTCTTGAGAGAAAAAATAGGAGGACGATAGCTGCAAAAGTGACTGCAGAACTCTATGCGCTCCTGAACCCTGTCGGCACTGAAATAACACGAAGGGAATTCGATAAGCAGGGATTTTCAGGGAGAGCTAGAATTCCAAAACCACTTATGTGAATGTATTGCCCAAGCGTAAAGTACGGCGGGGGTTCGATGATAATTTGGGCAGCCGTATCGTGGAATTCCATGGGCCTCATCGTTACTCTGCAACGTGGAATTAATGCCAAGGATTATGTGACTACTTTGGCTACTCAAGTCCATCACAAGGTGCAATGGTGATGCTGTGTTCCAAGACGTCAGATCTCCTGTTCACTCGGGGTTCCTGTTCGCACAGCTTACATCGTCCCGGAGGATGAATTTGTGAGTCTTTTCCGGTCGCCGCAGTCACCAGGTCTCAATATAATTGAGCCTTGGTGGTCTACTTTGGAGATGAGAGCGCGTGATCGCTATCCACCTCCATTATCATTTCCTGAAATTTCCACTATTTTGCGGAAATAATTGTATGAGATTCGCATTAAAACCACACAGGACCTATATTTATCCATTCCTAGGCTACTGGAAGGTGTTCTGAACGCCAGGCGGGTTTGATGGTGGTGGTGATGGTGTTGGTTAGTTCCTATAGGACCAAACTGCTGAGGTCATCGGTCTCTAGGATTACACGCTACTTAATGTAGCTTAAACTAACTTTCGCTAAGGACAACCCACACACTCATGCCCAAGGGAGGACTCGAACCTCCGACGGGGGTAGCCGCGCTGACCGCGCGACTACCCTGCGCCCAGGCGGATTTTCTGCACAGTATTAGGCAAGGAAATGTGTTGTGTATCTTTCCTGTTTTGGTCCACACCCTGTAGTGTGTAACACATACATAATTGTAATATTGGATTAATTGTATTATATAAATATGCTTATATAATTGTTCCCATAAATATTAATTACGTCTTATGATATAATTCTATTCAATTAGCCACGTTTTTCAATAGTGCATGATCGATTGTGACTAGTCGATCTATGGCCGGCCGGGGTGGCCAAGCGGTTTGAGGCACTACAGTCTGGAACCGCGCGACCGCTACAGTCGCAGGTTCGAATCCTGCCTCGGGCATGGATGTGTGTGCTGTCCTTAGGGTAGTTAGGGACTGATGACCTCAGAAGTTAAGTCCCATAGTGCTCAGAGCCATTTGAACCATTTTTGACTAGTCGACCTAGTTCTAACCAACTGTATCAGCTGAAAACTGCTTTGTTC
The DNA here is from genome assembly GCF_023864275.1 of Schistocerca cancellata. Taxonomy (NCBI): domain Eukaryota; kingdom Metazoa; phylum Arthropoda; class Insecta; order Orthoptera; family Acrididae; genus Schistocerca; species Schistocerca cancellata. The sequence goes on from NC_064626.1 coordinate 687,592,427, forward strand.
ATCGTAACGATAATTGTACGTAATAAAAGCTGGTTAAGATGTAACATATCACTTTCAGCCACTACAGGTAATTGCTTGAAATCATCCATCCATTTACAAATCAATATTTGTACTAAAATTTGTTCCATCAGCTTTATTTGGGTGGTTCAAATACTCATATTTGGCCAGTTTTTTTTATAAATTACCACCAACTTTACAAAAATGTAGTGGAAGTCAGAACTACTTCTTATTAGCATCGACGTGATGCGTTTTGTGGAGAACAGTTTCCATCAAATAATTCTACAGAGACTGATGGGAGAATACAGCTCAGCTTAATTTTCACATTCCTTTAGAAAACGCATAAGAAGCGTTTTATAAGTCAAAATATCTCGATTCTGAGAACTATTTCCACTTGAAAGGCCGTTTTTAATTACTGTTAACCGTTCTATGCATCAGTAGCGATGCCTCAAAAACTTTCATAATATTTCGCCTACGTAAAATCCAGTTTCAGTCTGATCAAACGAAATCGTTTGATATGCAACACAGTAACATTCTGCTAGGTTTTTGTTTTGCCATTTTTGTAGTGAGTTTTGCTTTTATGTGTTTTTGACGCTTCCATCCATGATTCCATAGTACGGTAATTTCTGAGGGTATGTATGTATGTGTGTACGTTGCACATATCCTTCTAAACCATTGGACTGATTTCAACCAAACTTGATACACGTATCCATTACTGTCAGGCAACAATCGGTGTGGTGGCAAGAGCCATCAACCTATCATGGTTGAGGAGATATGATGCCATACATAGCGCAATGCGTGAAAAACTTCCGCATCATGCACTATGTTTAAATTTATTACTTCTGTGCTGCTAATTCTATTCGCAATAAATTTAGCAGACAGTATCCACATGTGCCGCAAAATGTACCTAAAATTTATATCACCGTTTGACACACCGATCAGGACATAAGACGTCATAAACACTAAGATACGCGAGAAACTGCCTTATCATTCACGACGTTTAAACTTATTAGTTATTTGTTACTAAGTCTCTTCGCAACATATTTCGCTGACAGTATCCACACACGCCATTGAATGTAACTATACAAATATGCCATTGTACGACACATAGTTCAAGAGATATGACGTCTTAAACATTCAGATGCGTGAAAAAAAGCCGCATCACACGACTTTTAATTTATTACGACTTTGCTAGAAACACTATTCGCAACAAATTTCATTGACAGTTTACAAAGGAAATAGATCCGGATAGGTGATGGAAGAAGTGCACAGAGAGAGAAGGAGAAGGAAGTGAACAGAGAAAGGAAAGAGGATGATATGGATGGTAAGAGGGGGAGGAGGAAATGGACGGACACAGCGGGGAGAAAGAGACAGACAGAGGAAAGGGGGAGAGAAAATGTACATTAGGGGAAACATGAACTGGGTTAACAGGACTGGAATACATACGAGGGAACGTCGGGTACTCAGCTAGTCATCTGTATAATGACCCATCAACCCAGCTTACATTTAAACAGTACTTAATTTGAGTCATATTCCACGTCGTAGTTATGACGTAAGGCTTGTGTGACGCCATGGAAACGACACAAGTAGCCATTAAAATAAAAGGAACAGACTCCACTTAAAGAGGGAACTTTCTCTCTTGCTACTCGGGCAACTGTCGTGACAGTCTGGACATGACAGCTAGCAGACGAAGATGCGTGCACGTTCTTCAGATGCTGATGTAAGCGCACTGACGCAGAAAGGTTGCTTCACAGCATCGATCTCGTATTAGCGTTTATTCACAGAACGATAATAAACAAATACTATTCGAAGTTTTGACTTATTTTTTTCATAAAGCCAAAACACACCAGTCAACATATGACACCGCGGACCTGCAACCCTGGACGACAAACGACTACAAGAAAAGTAAATCTACAGGAGTTGTGGATTTGAGAATCTTCGGTATAAGGAGCGGCTGTAATTAATGCAGTTTGTTACAAACTTTAAGTAGATATGAATGTCGTGTTCCGATTTACAACTGAATGGAGCCTGTACAAGAGAAATATTCAGTGGAAGAGGCCACAGTTGACCTTTGACGTTCATTATTAGTAGAAATTATGGGACAAATGTGAATACCCGCATTCACAAAAATACATTCTGAATGATGAAACATCAAGGCAGAATGTATGTTGTGGCTGGGAATGACGTAGACTAATAATCCAATGAATGAGAATCGCTTTAGGGATTCTGTCACTACCTTTTCTGTTGTTTTCTTTTATCCATTCTACGTAGCCGGTAGGATTAGTACCAAAGTATTAATTTACATCTAACAAATTTTTCAGACACAGAGAAATCACAGACATTGGCAGCCTGCGGTCATTGATTGAAAACAGTGGAGAAAGCCAAAAATTTGTGCCGGACAAGGTTGCGAAGCGGGTCTCCTGCATAAAAAGCAGATACTCTGACCGCTACGCCCTACGTACATAGGGGACATTGCAATTGCGCAGACTTCCCTAGGACGCCTCCCATCAGATCTAAATGCTCAACTTTTTCACCCACTACTGATGTAGCGCCCCTTGCCCGTTATCCCCCGTACGGAAATATACATAATGGATGTACGAGTACAGACTGTAGACACGTGGTTGACGACGTATGGAAGCTTGGGTCTGGCTGTGGGTCGTGCTCTCATAGCCATACGGTTAGGCGACCACTCATTTTAAGCGGGAAATCCGCGTTAGAGATCCGGTCTGGTAGAAACTGTCATTTTCGCCATTCCTTTGTACTTATTCGCAACTGCGAATATATTTCATGTATTTCATAACAGCTCTAGTCGCCGCAATGCCTGATCCTTCGGACATGCCTGCCTGTCCGAAGGAGCCGGCAGTTGTGGCAGAGCGGTTCTAGGCTCTTCAGTCTCGAACCACGCGACCTCTACCGTCGCAGGTTCGAATCCTGCCTCGGGCATGGATGTGTGTGATGTCCTTAGGTTAGTTAGGTTGAAGTAGTTTGACGTTCTAGGAGACTGATGAACTCAGATGTCGAGTCCCATAGTGCTCAGAGCCATTTGGACCATTTGTCCGAAGGAACATTTTATCGTAATTCGGAAGAATACAGGCTCTGAAATATCGTATAATCGTGCGGGAATCACAGCAGTTGTTCGAGTACAGGACGTGAACACCTGGTGACTCATGGAAGTTTGGATCATTCATTGGTTCATGCTCGGATACCCGAGGCGGAGTCGGCGTGGCAGCTCAGCGTGTTCGGTGAGAGAGTTGGCTGCCCTCTGTAATAAAAAACCTGAGAGAAGTATTCAATACTGAACTTGAAATGGTGTCCTGTGACGTCCGCGCAGATCAAATTCCGAGAGATAAATAAACTGGTTAAGGTGACCGCTCATGGAAAGCCAGTAATCCGAGTTCGAGTCTCGGTCCAGCACTAAGTTTAATTCTCATCAATACAATACGCAGCTGGTGTCTGATCATACTCACAACTTTTCTATAATTTATCGAGCCATTTGGTGATATTAAGTACGAAAATGTAACGAAAAATTCTCCTTGTGTCCAGTGAGGTGTAATCTGTTTGTCATTTTTTTGCGGGCAGAAGACAGAGAGAGAGAGAGAAGGGATTAGCGAGCGGACTTGGAAGTTTTCTTTCCTTTAGGGTGGAGCGGGGGGTTGGGGGGGGGGGGAGAGATTGAAGATGTTTCGAGGCTGACAACACCATTATTTACGAAAAACGGCGAAATGTACGTGATGTAAAACGCCTTAGAAGGCGATTGTTGCGTTCTCGTTACAAATTCTGTTACACTACAAGTGAAAAATTTGACCACAAATTAATGGGGAAGATGAAGCGCAAGAAAAGGAAACATCGGACGAAGAGAGAAGAAATCCCAAGTAAAAAGGTTCATCTCAGAAGACGGAATGAGGAAAAAGACGATAAGAAACATCACACCTTCCAGTACCATTAACCATCAGGTTGCGATAGTATAAATCACTCAAGTACCGAAACGAGTAGTTGATGTAATCACTGTGTTCAAAAGAGAGAGAGAAATTTCATTGTTCTGTCATCCTCAAGTGGAAGCAGATTGATAACTCTCTGTGACTTGAGCTGTGGAATTTTGTTTTAAACTGTAAGCGCTCAGCTTCAGACAGTTAAATTAACGCTGTATTAACCAGACGATCTGACACATAAAAGTTCTGTTAAGCAGTTGTTCATTAATAGAAGGGAGTATCTGTGTTCGAGAACGCGACGTTCGTCCATTTCGCTCCTTTAGAAATCATCTAAGCACTCCGTTACAAAGCTTTATTCAAAGTACGACGGGTCAGAGACCCGACAAAGTTTTTATTTTCAGCTTTGGTGAATACTGTGGAACTCGACGAACATGCTTTCGCCATATTAGTAGCAGCTCAGCGATGCTCACGGAACAGCGTACCGTAAACTCCAAGAGGCTACGATGCAATCATTATGAGGTAGGAACATGGAAACTTGGTGGGTTGGACGTATCCGAGATGACATCCCTAAATTCAGCTATCAACAATGCGTGGCCATTTGTATTGCTGGATCATACAGAAACAAAGCTTTTTACCTAACATCAGACTAAAGATTACTATAGAGTAAAACAGTGTTCTTATCTCTTAAGATGGCAATTAAAAATATTAATTTACCAGAATTCCCTTGTTCAAACATAACTGGATACTTAACTATAGAAATGTGCAAAGTGTCAAGTTTATGAACTGAAGTTATTAGAAACAAACTGTCTGTAGTAGTGTTTTAATTATTTATTCCTCAAACTTTACCATGTAACAAATGAGAGAATCTTATCATATATTAATAGTGGTTTCATGACACTGCTGGAATTATTTGATGCTGAAGGCAACTCAAACAGAAAAATTTATGGAAGGTGCTAAGAAGCATCAAATTATTCTAGGTGCTCTGTTCTTAGTCACTCTCCTCAGGTCTGCATATAGTATTCTCTACGCTCATTCTTTTCCAGGTAAGGTACCATAGCCTTTAAATCTTTCTTCTTTTCACCTGTAATTGAATGGATTGCAGAAATAGATTCAGATATACACTACTGGCCATTAAAATTGCTATATCATGAAGACAACGTGCTACAAACGCGAAATTTAACCGACAAGAAGAATATGCTGTGATATGCAAATGATTAGCTTTTCACAGCATTCACACAAGATTGGCGCCGGTGGCGACACCTACAACGTGCTGACATGACAAAATTTTCCAACCGATTTTCTCATACACAAACAGCTGTTGACCGGCATTGCCTGGTGAAACGTATTTGTGATGCCTCGTGTAAGGAGAAGAAATGCGTACCATCACGTTTCTGACATCGATAAAGGTCGGATTGTAGTCTATCGCGATTGCGTTTTATCGTATCGCGACATTGCTGCTCACGTTGGTCGAGATCCAATGACTGTTAACAGCATACGGAACCGGTGGGTTCAGGAGGGTAATACGGAACGCCGTGCTGGATCCCAACGGCCTTGTATCACTAGCAGTCGAGATGACAGGCATCTTATCCGCATGGCTGTAACGGATCGTGCAGCGACGTCTCGATCCCTGAGTCAACAGATGTGGACGTTTGCAAGACAACAACCATCTGCACGAACAGTTCGACGACGTTTGCAGCAGCATGGACTATCAGCTCGGAGACCATGGCTGCGGTTACCCTTGACGCTGCATAACAGACAGGAGCGCCTGCGATGGTGTACTCAACGACGAACCTGGGTGCACGAATGGCAAAACGTCAGTTTTTCGGATGAATCCAGGTTCTGTTTACAACATCATGATGGTCGCATCCGTGTTTGGCGAAATCGTGGTGAACGCACATTGGAAGCGTGTATTCGTCATAGTCATACTGGCGTATCAGCCGGCGCCATTGGTTACAAGTCTCTGTTCGCATTGACGGCATTTTGAACAGTGGACGTTACATATCAGACCCGTGGCTTTACCCTTCATTTGATCCCTGCGAAACCCGACATTTCAGCAGGATAATGCACGACCACTTGTTGCAGGTCCTGTATGGGCCTTTCTGGATACAGAAAATGTTCGGCTGCTGCCCCGGCCAGCACATTCTCCAGATCTTTCACCAATAGAAAACGTCTGGTCAATGGTGGCCGAGCAACTGTCTCAATACGGCAGTCTAGTGATGAACTGTGGTATCGTGTTGAAGCTGCATTGGCAGCTGTACCTGTACACGCCATCCACGCTCTGTTTGACTCAATGCCCAGGCGTATCAAGGCCGTTATTACGGTCAGAGCTGGTTGTTCTGGGTACTGATTTCTCAGGATCTATGCACCCAAATTGCGTGAAAATGTAATCACATGTCAGTTCTCTTCTTTTACTGCTACACGTGCTACATCTGTTGAAACATACGTGACGTTAACAGTTTTTGAAACGTTTAGCTTTTTTGTAGAGAGTATTTCGTCTGCCACAGATTGAATATTAAAATCGTCGGAAGTATTCATAGACATTACCTTGAAAGACCTAACAACCTTAGCTTCCTCGACCATTTTGCAAAGATCACTGTGCAAAAATGTCTTCGTCACCGACTTCCTTCTCTCTGTCTAGGCAAACTCAGAGTCACAGGGGAGGAAGCTGAGCCCACTAACAGTAAACCGTTGTTCTATTCGTGTGAACAGCCCAGTTGCCACCAGAAAAGGAAAAAGAAATACCATCATTTCTTTCTTGTTTTATACAGCACACTTCACTCCAAACAATAAGGTTTTTCTTCATTGTTATCCCGGTGTTTAACACTTTCAGAATGCATCATGTGATTGCATTTCCACCCCAACCAGTGATACTCTCATCCCATATGCACATATAAAACTGAAGGGTGTCACCTACAGATACTATCAAATTGTAACAAGATAAATGGCGGCAATAAAACGCCTCGGAGTACGTTAGTGTGGGCACAAACATAACCTGCTGCATATCAATCGATATGCAGCAAATGTCAATGACAGGGAACTGAGAAGAACTGATGCTACCCTTCAAAAGGTTCTGTGCCATCTCGGCCTTCCTATGGTGAATCTCTAAAGGCACAAATAACTGGGTTGAAACTACGTTTGCTTCAGTGTTCAGTAGGTCACATGTCATGCTGGTATCTCTCCTAGGTCTGTGGAAGAAAAGGATGGGAAATTCTTTGAGAAAGATAAAAACTAGAACTTACGGTGCTTTCAGGAAACTCCTCTTAAAAGTGGGATTACATTCGTGAAATTTTCAGGTCAGGATTGAGTTATTCCTTGTTTGATCTTGCTCGGCTGTAATGGCTAACTTCCCGGGGAAAGCCATTTATGTGCTGTTTTATGCACATTTTGTCTTCGTCGCTGTATTGTGATTGAGCCTATCGTGTTTTACGGCGCTGAATGTTGTCTCTCCAAGATTTCAGACGTTTGTTTCCAACAGCAAAAATATTCATAAAAGTCGTTTTGCAAACTGCAACAAGATCCTCTCTACCATTTGGAATAGAATACCGAACTGTTCCCTGCCGGCGACTTTCATCGGGATCATCATAGGTTCCATGCCGATGATGCCGTATTGATGTGACACCAAGAAGACCCATCGCGAAGGGTCCTTGTATTGAGTAGTCTTTCTTACAGGACTTAGAAAACAAATCTATTTTCAACGCAGGCGTCAGCTCACTGCGCCTTAATCTGCATTTGCATAGTACCCAAAGGAAAGAACCACAAAATATTATGTTTCTATAGAGGACACTGGTAATATGTACACATCCAACAGCAATCATTCCTTGTGTAGATTTTACAGCCAGTGAAAGGCTTAAAATCGTACCTGCAGTGAGGGACGTTTCTTAAGTGGTACAAAAGTTTTCTTGCGTGTTTCATACGCTAAATTTTTCGTCTTAATTTCTTCTTTTCATCTATGAATGATCCACTACCACTCTTTCTCCGTCTCCTAGCCATGTGGCTTCCATCCGCCGTAACCTAACATATGGGCATTACATTACATATGTACAAAATGATTTAAAGATAACACGCCTGTATACGACCGTAATATTGTGCGATGTTTATACACGTACGATATAAGTTGAAGAGCAATGATTCACAAAGAAGGACAGTACAGAAGTCTATGCATGCACTTATCATGGCAGCAAAATGAAACAAGCATAACTGAATGGCACATTGCACCATTCTTATGAATCAGCAGGCAACTTAGCACCATTGCCATCTACTGATGGCAGGTGTAACCACTTGGAATTCTAGGTGCATATAGCACTTTCATCCTCCGCGGTATCCTGCACCTTTCAAACCACTTATAACTTTTTTCATGAATTTGACACTTAGCACCTCTCTACAGTTAAGTATCCAATTGTTATGAAACATAACGTACCTTTGCGCTCAGCTGTCAGACATTTGAAATTAAAATTGACTATTGATGTAGTTTATTCTTTTTTTATAGAAATGACGGAAGGAAGAAAGATTGGGTTTAACTTCCGGTTAAATCGAGATACACTATGTGATGAAAAGTATCCATACAGCCCCAAAAACATATTAGGTGCGTTGTGCTGCCACATACTGCCAGGTAATCCATATCAGCGACCTCAGTGGTCATCAGACATCGTGAGAAAGCAGAACGGGGCGCTCCGCGGAACTCAAGGACTTCGAACGTGGTCAGGTGATTAGGCGTCACTTGTGCCATACGTCTGTACGCGAGATTTCCACACTCCTAAAGATCCCTAGGTCCACTGTTTCCGATATGATAGTAAAGTGGAAACGTGAAGGGACACGTACAGCACAGAAGCGTACAGGCCGACCTTGTATGTTGACTGACAGATCGCCGACAGTTGAAGAGGTCGTAATGTGTAATAGGCAGACATCTATCCAGACCATCACACTCGAATTCCAAACTGCATCAGGATCCACTGCAAGTACTATGACAGTTAGACGGGAGGTGAGAAAACTTGGATTTCATGGTCGAGCGGCTGCTCATAAGCCACACATCACACCGATAAATGCCAAACGACGCCTCTCTTGGTGTAAGGAGCGTAAACATTGGACGATTGAATAGAGGAAAAACTTTGTGCGGAGTGACAAATCACGGTACACAATGTGGCGATCCGATGGCAGAGCGTGGGTATGGCGAATGGTTCAAATGGTTCAAATGGCTCTGAGCACTATGGGACTCAACTGCTGTGGTCATAAGTCCCCTAGAACTTACAACTACTTAAACCTAACTAACCTAAGGACAGCACACAACACCCAGCCATCACGAGGCAGAGAAAATCCCTGACCCCGCCGGGAATCGAACCCGGGAACCCGGGCGTGGGAAGCGAGAACGCTACCGCACGACCACGAGATGCGGGCGGTATGGCGAATGCCCGGTAAACATCTGCCAGCGTGTGTAGTGCCGACACTAAAATTCGAAGGGGGTGGTGTTATGTTATGGTCGTGTTTTTCCTGGAAGGGGCTTGCACTGCTTGATGTTCAAATATGGTTCAAATGGCTCTGAGCACTATGGGACTCAACATCTTAGGTCATAAGTCCCCTAGAACATAGAACTACTTAAACCTAACTAACCTAAGGACATCACACACACCCATGCCCGAGGCAGGATTCGAACCTGCGACCGTAGCAGTCCCGCGGTTCCGGACTGCAGCGCCAGAACCGCACGGCCACCGCGGCCGGCACTGCTTGATGTTTTGCGTGGCACTAACACAGCACAGACCTACATTGATGTTTTAAGTATCTTATTGCTTCCCACTGTAGAAGAACAATTCTGGGATAGCGATTGCATATTTCAACACGATCGATGACCTGTTCATAATGCACGGCCTGTGGCGGAGTGGTTACACGACAATAACGTTCCTGTAATGGACTGGTCTCCACAGAGTCCTGACCTGAATCCTAAGAACACCTTAGGGAAGTTTTGGAATGCTGGCTTCGTGCCAGGCCTCACCGACCGATATCGATACCTCTCCTCAGTGCAGCAGTCCGTGAAGAATGGGCTACCACTCCCCAAAAAACCTTCCACTACCTGATTGAACGTATGCCTACGAGAGTAGAAGCTGTCATCAAGGCTAAGAGTGGGCCAATACCATACTGAATTCCAGCATTACCGATGGAGGGGCCACAAACTTGTAAGTCATTTTCAGCCAGGTGTCCGGATACTTTTGATCACATTGTGTAGTTAGAGGCAGAAGACAAGCTTGGATTGCGCCAAGGATGAGGAAGGAAATCGGCCGCTCCCTTTCAAAGAAACCATCTCTGCATTTACCTGGAGCGTTTTAGGGAAATCACGGGAAACCTAAATATGGGTGGCCGGACACGGGTTTGAACCGTCGTCCTCCAAAATAGGCCCAGTGGGCTAACCACTGCACCAACTCACTCGGTCCTTATTTTGTACAACTAGTCAGTTTTTAAAATTACTTAATTCCTGTTACAGTTTATATTCCACATACATCCAACCCAAGCAGCTATTAACATGTATTGTCGAAGTCTGTCTGGGTACTTACGACGCAAATCTGTTACCTCGCTCTGTGACATAAAGCGTATATCTCCTCATGCCGACACATCAATATTCACCACTACATCTGAATTTACAGAAGTTGTGTTTTTTTATCTACTTATATACTTTAATGTGACCACCTCTAAGAAGCCAGAGCAACTATCTTTTCATGTTTCACGCTGCTCATCCCAACATCCATCTCTCCGAAGAATCATAAAGCGTGATTCATCTGAAAAAGCTACTTGTCGCCACTCAGTGGACGTTCAGTAGCGATACTGGCGTGCAAATTCCAGCCTTTATCCCATGTGAACAGCAGTCATCTTGGATGCGTCTACGAGGCCCACCTGCAGCAAAGTTCACTGAGCGGTAGTTGAGGAGACACACAATGTTGGTAGCCCCTTGGTTTATCTATGGACCCTTTCGGTAGCCCCGCGGTTCACCTGGGCGATCAGCTGTGCAACAGTGGCACGTTTATTCACCTGTATACATCTCAGAAGCAGTCGTTCACCGCTTGTCGGCAGCTGCCTTTGGTGGACCACAGTTGTTTCGATGCCAGTTTGGGATAGCGGCTTTTTGCTGTTCACGGTGGCACGCGAAAGTTCACAAACTTGGCGATTTCGAGAATGCATTCACCCTAGGCCTGAAAGCCAACGATCGTGCCCTTTTGGACCTCAGATTAATCGTTCCGTTTCCGCATTACGACAACGACTGCACGGTTTATCGCACCCGTCCGACACGCTTAATATACCATCCACTGCTAATGCTGGCTCCAGCCGTACACGAGACGTTATTGCATGATGACATCGAGAAAAGGCAGTGGACACGTTAATGTGAGTTAACCGTGGATATTTCATTGTATGCACTGGTTGTTAAATGCGACTGTGGTAGTGTCGTATGTCTCATGGATCAATTTAGACGCGTATAAGAAGCTGGCTGCCTGTATTTGTATATGCACATTAGATCAGGTTGGAAGATTTCTGCACGGAATTGGTTTTGACAGAGGAGAGATGGCATTTCAATGAATACCGGTATTTAGCCAGTTAGGTTCAGTGGTGTCTATATTTTGAATTGAGCTATGTGGCAATATAGTGTAGCTGGGAATCCAAGTTGATATTCAATGTGAGAAGAGTTGATTGCAGTGGGAACAAGGACGTTAACTGCTTACAAGCTCCACAGACTTTCATGAAACTGTCCTAACCAAACCCGAAAGAGCCGTAGTGACTAATCAGTTTTAGAACTGAAAAGAGAGGAGTAGGATCGTTTTAGTGTGATGCTCGTGTCGTTATTGTCTGCGCCACAGTCGGTATCCGATGATGGAAATTTTCCCAGCCTGTCGCTGACCTGCCGGTCTGTCCCTAATACTCTTAACTGGGCTGTGGAGGAGACCTGAGGCGTTGACTCAGTGGCGAGAGACTTTGCAATTGGTAGACGTTCTCAGTAATGTGCTGAAAATAACTGTATAGAAAGGCCTGGCACGAAGCAGCACTTCGCACGTTGTCAGGAAATGTCCAGTGGAAATGTCTGAATTCTGTTGATGAGACTGATTTGCTGTAAGAAATAACTGACATATAACGTCGTGGAAGTGATAAGACACTCCTTCGGATGACACTGAAGCAAATAATTTAATGTAAGATACAGCGGATCGCAAATATCAGGAAATACCCATGACAAATGTCGAACATGTGACGTCACCATATGACGTACCTCACAGCACGTACAGCAGCTGAACTTACCGGTCCATCGCACCTTATCAATCCAAGCCAAGTCAAGCTTTCCCGTCGGTGTGGCTCTGGGCCCGTGTGTGCGGCTGTAGCGCGTGTAGCTCGGGGTTCGAGTCTTGGGTCTGGCAGGCAGTATTTTTTTCACTGCGTTAGACAACTATGAGTTTACTTTGAAGTAAGACTTATTATTTTATTTACCGGTCTCGTGATCTCCGTTGGTTTACTGCAATGATGAATATAAGCTTCCGAATTCCGTAGTTACCAGTAAACGACCTATGTTTTCTTTACGGAATAACGTCTGCAAGGAAAAAAGAAAGAACGAAGGGAAAGAAACACGAAACGGGAACAACTATTACTTTATTACAGTGAGAACAATAATTCAGTAAAATTGGCACCGTTTACTCGAACCCAGGTATTTCATCGCTCAGTCATCCCTTGACGGCCAAGTCCAATCACTGCACGTACGGCGAAGTACGTCACCTGGTGACGTCACACGTTCAACATTTATCGTACATTTTTGGGCTATTTCCCGACACTGGCGACCCTATGTATGTCATATTAACTTACTTGCCCTGGCATCGTCTAAGTCTTAGTAAAAATCACCGTGTGTGTTAACCTACAGTCTATAGACGCTCAGTAAAAAAATTGTAAATGCTTTGTAGCGAATACAAAATGCTTGCATATCTTCTTACATTTCCTCACACCAAAATAAGTAACCATCACCTAATTCGCAGGAATCCTCAAATATACCATACGACACAATTCGAAAATTTGGTTCTGTGGGAACGAAAATAATTTCGGGGAAAAACAGATACTGGAAGAAAATAGAAATTGTTTTTATTAAAAATAATTATGTACAACATCTTGCTGTAACAGTATCTGAAGGTTTGTTAGAGTAATTCGAGTTCTAAAGCATCGAAACGCACTACGAATGTCTTTACGAAGTTGCCAAGTTCCACAAGAATTAAAGAATTTCCCAATGTAGAAACAATCATAGAGAGCTCATTAAGCGGAAGCGAAGTTTGGCGGAAGCCGCCTGAATGGGATACGTACAGGAGTTACCTGAGGGCTTCGTTAAAAGGAGATTTGCATAATGTCAGAGGACGGAACTTCCTTTGATAAAGCGCTCTCTCTTCTTAAAGGCTGAAGCGACTTCGCATTTAAATCCTACGAAATTCATCACAAACTCGCTGCGTATTTGCGAAAGAGCTGTAGTAACGACTACAAACTCGTGTGAATAGAGTTATCATATTTTTTAGCAGTCAGTATGCGTTCCTCACAGTCTTTTCTGTAAACTTTTCCTGCATTTTGGTAAATTTAAATAGGTGATGCTTTCAACCCAACCGCAAGTTTGTGTGGTTGCGAGTATCACCTACATCCGCTTAGTTCGTTCCACGTTTACTCTTTTTCCTTAACCTTCCGTAAATGTTTCGCTGCAGGTTTACATATTCTAAGTGATGGTAGAAGAAATGATAATCACAATCTATTAGTCGACTTCTGTTACAAATGCGACAAGTGTTACTTACGTCACCTGACGGATGGTGATATTAACTGTAATTAAAACTTTTGTAAATAATAGATTTCAGCTATCAGTCGTCCTTTTTAAATTTTATTGGCAGATCTAGATTTCAGCTAGAAACTAACCATTCTGAATGCACTATCATTTTTGATCAAGGCCGACTGATAGCTGAAATCTATTATTTACAAGTCAATATAACAGTCACTATGTGCAACAGCCTTCTCAATGGAAGATAACCTGATGAAATCAAAACATCTGGAAAGTTAACGGTACCTGGACATCACAAGGGCCCAAAAAATGGAATTCTTTTTACTTAAAAAATTACAGTGGCTCTTCGAGATTCTAAAAATCTATACTTAATGTATAGTAATTCATCATTTTCGCACTTAAATGCTTTACTAAGCCATCTGAGGTGCATGAATGCCATGCTGTCACACTACTCTTAATCACAATACCTTGCCTAAAAGCCTCGTTACTTAATTTTTGCGCTGCTCTTTCTGTAGCAACCCGCTTTTGCAATATCCTTGAAGAACATATAGACTGCAATTGTAATCGATCTTTCAGTTGACACAAACAGATTACTGGAGTTTACTTGTGTTTTTCGCATACGTTCGTGTAGGAAATTTTTTGTTGTAACTGGGTATTTCAACCATTTTACATAGTCAAATGCTAAAAACGAAGTTTAATTTCAGTCGTAAATTTTACAGAAATCAACACAAGCGTGTTTAAAATCGTAAAAATGTAGAATTTGTGAGGTCAGAGCTGAAAAGTTCGCCAGACAGTGCTTCACCGCAAGTTGAAACAAGATACTGTTGTTGTAAATAATGAAAATAAAGATTTTATTTTAATTAGTAAGTGCAAGTTTTCAGTCTTGCTTTTTTCTGTTACTACACGTAAATATTGTAATAGTCAAAAATCCCTAACGTTTAGTAGGAGGTAAGAAAGAGAAGCAGAATTGTAGAGGAATGTCAAGAGTGCGAAGTAAGTAAATGTATAATGGCATCTCCTGTAATAAGCACAGTATATAGTGAAGTGAATATTCGCCTTGCTTATTCCATGAGATGTATCGGGAAGGGAAGAAAAGCAGCCCAGGTATTCTATGATATGATGGCTCTCTCACCACCACTTATCAAATTTGAGAGGTATTATAAACGCATAATGCCCTAACAGAATTACGTGAAGCATCTATCAGGTAGCAGAAAAAGAAACTGTAGATATTTGTCAGTCTATCGATATTTTGGGGGAAAAAATGTAGAACACGCATGAAAACATAAATAGTTGCATTTGGGAACGCTTGCAAAAAACTGTTTTTGTTGGCATGTCAGCTTTTCAGATGGATGCGATAGATGTCATAATATGTTTTGATGATGTAATAACAAGCAGATTAAAAACGATCAGCAAACTAGGCATCAGAAATGGGAACAACGTGAAAAGTGGTCTTCTATGAAAAAACGGGCAGCGTGTCCTTGAATCTGAAAAACTTGCTAAAAGCAAGGGACAGAATAACAAAGAAAAGAAAGAAATCTAAAGAAGATGAAAGGAATACTACCACTTATGATTTCTTTTATTCATATTTTACACGAAAGCGTTTCGGGAAATCATTTTCATTTTTAAGTGTGTTTTTTTCTTTGTACTATGACATTTTTACGTAATGTTTTCGATGTGTGAGGTTCTGGTTTGTGTTGTTCACATTAAGTTTTCTTATGGTCCATTTCATCACACTGAAACTTGTGTGTGATGTCTAACGTGTGTGAGACTCTGGATAAATGGGCCATAAGAAAACTTTAAAGTGTACAAAACAAAGCAGAAATTCACACATTCAAAACTACTTGAAAATGGCGTCGGTCAAAGAAAAAAATACACTCGAAAATGGGAACCATTTCCGGAAACGCGTCGTGTAAAATATGAATGAAAGAAAATCAAGAGTGGTAGCAGAAAAGTCATTTGTAAATAAACCCACTGCAATATTTGTTACTACTAGTAGAAGTGATGTTCCATAAGTCTTTACCGAAAAATCCAGTTACAGAATTCATGTATGTTATGAACTCAATATTCAGTACTGTGTCATATACACTACAACATGTTCGCTGTCACCATTGGAGGGCTCTATCGAATGGGCAAGTCAAATTCCGATATAAAAATCATTTTGTTTGTAATATGAAACAAACCGACGCCTTCTATTGTCACCGCACCTCACATGAAAGACGTAACGAGTAGTAATTACAAATTTTGGGCTGACTCCAGCTACGCTACGCAAAAAACGAATCGCGAATGTCTGCCGAAACATCGCAGGAAATTCACATGACGACTGTTAGGAGAGACACGTGGTACAGATCAAATAAAAACAAGATGGCGTCGTAATTCAGAAACTATAAACGTTTAAAATTACTTGCGTACGTTTGAAAATTTGCTACTTCTTTCGCTGTAACTTAGCGAAAACTGCAGCTCGATATGTTCAGTCGTTCTCCTAAAATTTGACATTTGCATTTCTCAGCTGCCCTTTGTTGTGTAATCCTGTTTGGTTTGTTCGGGGTGGGGTTATGGGGAAAGCTCCTTCGTGCTTAATAACTGCTCACACTGCTGAAGAGGACCTGGTGGCAGAATTCTCGCTACCTGCGACATTGCTCGCAAAACGTCGTGCACGGCAAAACTTCGCGAGACGATGTCGTCCCCTCATTGTAACCGGTGGCACGGTTTCAAACGCTGCTGTAAATGTAGCGCATTTTGAACTACTATGCTGATAAACAAAAGTATTAAAAATGATTCTACTTCCATTTTATCGTCATGACGGTACGGATGAAATTTTCTCATTTCCGGTCATAACTGTGTACTCAAGTTTTTTTCGGGCCAGGATTTTCTACCTCAGATTGATGCATTTGCCATTCTCCAACATTCTTAAAAGTATTTGACATTATCACGGCAACGTCATTACGAATGCACGTCGCTCCGTTCTACGAACTGAGATGGGAACTGTGGCGCAATGTATAAGTCTGTTACTGACACAAATTCTTAGACTGAGGTAACCCCTTTAAGTGATTTTGTAGTAGCAGAACTAAATACACTAAGCTATTAAGCATGCGATCCATAAAAGACAGTTAAAGCTGTGAGAGTCGCTGCCGTCAGGGTGAGTATTCCTTCACTCACGTGGTGTTAGTGCCATTAAGGAATTCTGTAACTAACTTAGTAAGAGGTCAGGTGGGTCTTCCAAGTAGCTTCTCGCTTTAATGAATGTTTCCTTTATGGAACTTAAGTCAACAACTTTTGTAACAAAAAATTCTTTTCAGTTAGTTGTGAATTAAGTACACGGTGTTTGATGACACCTCTAGTATTTGTAAGATTCCATACTACCTGCTACAATGATAAACAATTTTCATCATAGCCACACTGAAGTTTACACAACATAACAGTGTTTTGGTCTAGCGTATCCGCTGAACAAATACTTCCCTCTAAAGTCATTGTTTTTTAGTTATTATTTAACCACCACAGCGGACATTTGAAGAAACTAAAGAGAGGAAAATATATTTTTGGAATAACAGAGCAGGCTTTGAGAGGAACTGTTCTCAACCGAATCGCATCTCTTAAATCAATATACGTTTGGCTATTTCCATACAATACTGTGAGAGAAAGAACATGTTTAAAATATTTATTTACTTACGAAGTTGCAAGGAATTTCATAGAGTAAATGGTTGAAAACTATAACGATTACCTTCAGGTCCACAAAAAAATGTTTTCTTATTTTTTTCAAAGAATGTAAAGACAGAGTGTAAGTTATATGTTATAAATAAATGAAATGGGCGTGGATCCCACACCATGACTAGAAGCAGCGATCACTCCTTTAAGTAGCCATATTGGGAGCTAGGATAAACAATACTAATAGGGAATACTTTTAAAAGTATCGCTATAACTGGAATGTTGCTAATAATATGAATGGGACTGATCTTGCACTTTATGTAGTATGAGAAGACAGTAATTTTGATGCTTTGGTGCCTTATTACATGTACCGTCAGTGAAGACTGCATGCTAATTGGCCTGCCAATGTGGTAACTCTTCTGCGCCTTAAAACGAGTTTTCTGGCACTTAACTGTTAATAAGGCAACCAACGGTATTCGAGCAATTCGCCTCCCGCTTGTACAAGCTTTAATTACCAATAAAAAATGCTGTAAAAGACTGTTCTAGGGAAGCAAACGGTTAGCCGCTGAGTGAAGAGTCTGCGATTAACAATTAAGATGGATTTTTTACTGCTGAGGCGCATAGTCGTTTCAAACTCTGCATTACATCGGTGTAAGAATTTCGTAATTACGGACGTGATCGGCAACTTACCGCGCAAAATCAAACAGAATACGTTCATCTCATGCATCCAGCTTCCCGGTACACCATAACCTGATAGCTTCCAATTATGTTTGTAAGAAATAAGAGTAGTTCGCACATGGGGAGCAGAGGGAATGGGGGAAGACAAAATTACCTTTATTTAAACAAAAACAGAAACAAACGAAAAAATCCCTACAAATTAATGTAACCTGAACTTAATCTGCCAAACGGCAGATACCTCTCAAATAGATAAATGCTTTGGCTCACGGACGTATTCTGGAAGTACAGTACAAAGGGAAAGATAAATTAATTACGCGTGCTATCTGTGTGTGAGGAAGCTAAATATCAGATCCTCACTAATGCAAAGCTAAGCGAAGAAATTTCTTGCCCTAACCATTGCTGCAATGTCTTCATACAAAAATGCGAGCTACAGTCGTTGTGCATATCTGTACTGGTAAAGCTATAGTGTCTGACCGTATTAAACTGGCTGCTTTCCCTACACGTTACTGAAGCGCATAAACTTTGATCTCATTTCAGTGCTACACAGAATAAATTCTAAACAATCGACGTAGTGTTCGAAATCGGGTAAATGCGAAAAGGTGTGTTACCACCACCGAGGCTAGTATCATGAGGAAACTAAAAACTGATAAATTAACAATTACTGTCTAAATACTTTCTTCCTACTAAGGCACTTCTTCAAACTTCTTGAATTACAGTTTTCTTGTTTAATTAATACTTTTAGTTAAATAAGGATTAATCAAACAAGAAAACTACTTCGTGAGGCGGTTCTCGATACTTCACACAATGACTACACCATCCCACTCTACGGATGGTCAACATATGCCACAGGTTCTGGACACACACACACACACGCACGCACACACACACACACACACACACACACACACACACACACACACACACGCACACATACACACGCAAGCACGTACACGCACACACAGACAGAATCACGTGTAAGAGATACGTCAGCAGTGTTTATTCCATTCTTTGTCTGTTATGAAGACAGCATTCTGAGCTAAATTCACACTACGTCTCAGTGCAAGATGTTGATGTGATACTGAGGTTGAAATAGATAGTTTATGATGAAACTAATAGACCCTCTATGAAAGTTCTAGGATTTTTTAAATGTTTACGGCCACATTAAATCGATCACATGTATAAATCTTACTACATGAATTGCAAAATCACTCTCTTAACATTGTTTTCTTGTTAGGATGTGGATATACTTTTAGTTAAATTATACTGTAGCCTTTTGTTTAAAAGTTGTTTTCCATTATCCTCCAATATTGTCCAATTATGTGTTTCATGAAATAAATTGTTGTCTCTTAGAGCTGATCTGTTTTTCTTTTACAGGTTTTGTTTTGAGTTGAAATATATGGTTTTCCATGTTTAACAATTGCTACCTAACGTTCTCGCTACACCTGTCTTCTAGCAGTGTCGCAGTTCTCACTTAATTTAAGGGAAGAAAGTGTATTTCTCTCAATTAATGAGATAGAAGTTTTTTTTCTCATTGAGAACGATTTTAAGCCTCATGGAATTACAGTGTAACCCATCTAAGATGAATTTTTATTGAGTGAGTTGTTTTTGAAATATTTAGTGTACGCTTATTTTAAGATTTTAAATTAATCTATTTCCATACCTTTTATTTTCACACCCTACAGGCCAAAACAGCTTACTCACTGAGTTGTAGCGGTCACAGCCTACATCTATGGATTGCGAGAGGATGAATAAAGAAGTTCTATGACCTAAATTCGTTATATTTACAATATTGTTGAAGGTTAAATGCAGTAAAAACATACGGGTAGCCATATCTTGTACTACACATTCAAAAAGGAGAAATTCTGTCTATAGCAATGTTGGCAGAAATTAACGTTTAGGGCCGCGCGGGATTAGCCGAGCGGTCTGAGGCGCTGCAGTCATGGCCTGTGCGGCTGGTCCCGGCGGAAGTTTGAGTCCTCCCTCGGGCATGTGTGTGTGTGTGTGTGTGTGTGTGGGTGTGTGTGTGTGTGTGTGTGTGTGTTTTTCCTTAGGATAATTTAGGTTAAGTAGTGTGAAAGCTTAGGGACTGATGACCTTAGCAGTTAAATCCCATAAGATTTCACATACATTAACGTTTAGGCATGAACCATTGCAATACTGGATTATACGAATGTCTGTCACGGGTCCCCGTCCAACAGCTTGTAGACATCTGGTGTAATATATGGGAGCAGTATTCCAGCTGCGGATTTCCAGAACTTTCAGATTAATATTAACAAATATTATGTTTAGGAATTCAAACGTTGATAAAAGAAAAATAAAAGCACTCGAAGAAAAATGCATTAATGACCGAACCTGAAGATATTACAGGGTTGCTATCATACGTGGTAACCCACTGGAAGAGCAAACGTCGAAACCTGTCATGTATACGTTATCCGGGGAGATACAGTACATTACGAGAATCCCGGTAAGTTTATAATCGCTATTTGCAAGGAATGATAGAACGGATATAGTTATCCAGGTCAGGTATCCAGGGAACGTGCTACAAAGTAATAAACTTAAGAAAAGGGCAGTCCGAGGAACAGTCATGAAAATCCAAGTATCACGCCACCTATCGAACAACAATTTCAGCAATAAATCAGTCTCGGATAAGTTCAAGATAAGGCCTTACCAATCATTGATACTACCGGTTTGCTGCAGAATGTCTAGTTTAGCAAACAGAAGAGATAAAACGAAGGAGGCAGAGATGACAAAACAAATGCTTGAGCTAGAAAACGTCTTGACGGCGACGGCGCAACCATTACGAACCGTACCGTACATGTCATGTTGCAGACGCTGTATGAAAGCAGAGTTTCACAGTCCTCGGATATATTTCAAAAATAGACCACAAGAGATTTAATAATCTAACTTTTAATCTTCTTAAAAAAACCTGACAGGAAGGGGAATTCGAAGTGATTTACTGAACCCAAAAACTTGTCAGTGAAAGCATTTGTTACAGAACATGTAGAAATATTTTTAGAAACATGATGTATATACACACATCAAAAAAAAGTTTTGCATCACCTCGGTTCCGGGAGTTCCGGAACATGTACAGCAAATTGAAATAGAGATCAACATAAACATAATTTCCGCCTTTTTTATTGCTCATGAAAACCACACATTGCATTTTATACCATCATATAGCGAGACCTTAACATTGGGTGGTCCAGACTGCTGTACACACCGGTACCTCTAATACCCAGTAGCACGTCCTCTTGCATTGATGCATGCGTGTATTCATCGTGGCATACTATCCACAAGTTCAACAAGGCACTGTTGGTCCAGATTCTCCCACTCCTCAACGGCTATTCGGCGTAGATCACTCAGAATGGTTGGTGGGTCACGTTGTCCATAAACACACCTTTTCAATCTATCCCTGGCATATTCGACACGGTTCATGTCTGGAGAACATGCTGGCCGCTTTAGAACAGCGATGTCGTTATCCTGAGGGAAGCCATTCACAAGATGTGCACAATGGGGGCGCGAATTGTCGTCCATGAAGACGAGTGCTTCCCCAATATACTGCCGATATGGTTGCGCTATCGGTCAGAGGATGGCATTCACGTTTCGTACAGTCGTACGAAAACACCAAGAAACCTCCACTTGCTGCAGTCGCTGGACAGTACGTCTAAGGCGTTCAGCCTGACCGGGTTGCCTCCAAGCACTTCTCCAACGATTGTCTGGTTGAAGTCATACGCGACACTCATCGGTGAAGAGAACGTGATGCCAATCCTGAGCGGACCATTCGGCGGCATCTTGTTTGGCCCATCTGTACCGCGCTGCATGGTGCCGTGGTTGCAAAGATGGACCTCGCCTTGGACGTCGGCTATGAAGTTGCGCTTCATGCAGCCTACTGCGCATAGTTTGAGTCCTAACACGACATCCTGTGGCTACACGAAAAGCATTGTTCAACATGGTGGCGTTACTGTCAGGGTTCCTCTGAACCATAATCCGTAGGTAGTGGTCATCCACTGCAGTAGTAGCCCTTGGGCGGCCTAAGCGAAGCATGTCATCGACAGTTCCTGTCTCTCTATATCTCCTCCATGTCCGAACAACATCTCTTTGGTTCATTCCGAGATGCTTGGACACTTCCCTTGTTGAGAGCCCTTCCTGGCACATAGTGATAATTCGGGTGAAATCGTACCGCTGTATTGACCGTCTAGGCATGGTTGAACTACAGACAACATGAGCCATGTACCTCCTTCCTGGTGGATTGAATGGAACTGATCGGCTGTCGGACCCCCTCCGTCTGATAGGTGCTGCTCATGCATGGTTGTTTATATTTTTGGGCGGGTTTAGCGACATCTCTGAACAGTCAAAGGGGCTGTGTCAGTGTTCCAAATCCACAGTCAACGTCCATCTTCAGGAGTTCTGGGAACCAGAGTGATGCAAAACTCTTTTTGATGTGTGTATTTTAGGGATTTCGGGAGGTAGTAGAAGCATTGAGGAAAATAAGTTTGAGAATGTTATGAATAAATGAATGTTGATCCCACAGAAGACTAAAATCATTGTTGTTGACTTAGTCAACAGAAGGAAAAAATTAGTTTCAAGAAGATAACAAAAAACAACAAAAATTTATTTTCCTTCGTTCAGGTGCCACAGTAGTAGAAAATTTCTGAAATGACGTTCTCTGCCTCCGCCTTACGATGCGTTTCTACACCAATTGCACGCGTGGTTGCTTGTCATAAACTTGATGTTTGCCTACCATACGAATGCTGCTGGACAGTCAGATTGTGTGTACTCCCGGACGGCAGGTAAGGAACTACTGGTAGCATCGTCAGTATTAGTAATTTCATCAGTTTTTCCATCGTTTTACGTAATTAATGCCCATTCATTTCAGCTGACTCTTGAAATGGTACAACATCCAAGACTGTCCACTAGTGGAAAATAAATAGTAATTGCTGCCGAAGACTAAAAGTGTGATTTCAGTCAACGTGTGCCGTCGTGACAGAATCTTAACGTTACATAGTACGCTTTCTACTTTATCTTATTTTGTGCGTCAAACTTTGTATTGTATATTATGGTTACTGTGAATCTCAGCCATCTACACTGCTCTTTAAATGGTTTTCATTTTATGAATCGCTCACGATAAGTCAATTTCGGCATATTGCCATCATCAGGTGCTATGTAATATCGTTGCTGCTGCCACGTGCTGTCTTTTTTAGTATTGTCAGTTTCTCCCTAGATGTACGATGGAGACGTATTTCTGGCTGTAGTCGGTTTTTATGTATGCTATTTTTCTCTTGACAGCTGGTCCACTGTCATCCAAGCTGTCAAGAGAGTAGTAGAATACATAAAAACCGACTAAATTCAGAAATACGTCTCCACCGTACATCTAGGGCGAAGCTAGCAATACTAAAAAAAAAAAAAGAAAAAAAAGCAGCACGTGACAGCAACGATGTTTTATGGCACGTCATGACGGCAATATGCCGAAATGGACTCATCGTGAACGATTGTTAAAATAAAAACAATTTAAAGAGCAGTGTAGATGGCTGATATTTATAATAGTCATGTCATTACAGTAAATTATACGATTTACAAGACGTCATTTTACTCATTTTTTCCTGTGCGGGGCATCTACATAATAGTTTCCAGATGCTCTCGTTGAAACAGGGCACTTTTCATACTCGTATTTCTCGTAATCGAGACCGTTGTGTCCTCCAGCAGCCGTGTAGTCCAAAGGAGTTCCTTCCTTTCGCCCAGTTGGTACCCTTGACGTATCGCAGGAGTTACCGGCGTACTTCGCCTCCGTCTTGAGCGAAGCGCAGTGGTCTGAAACAGTGGCTGACCCCTCCTCCCCCTGCGTCTCGTCAGCCCCGCCTTTCCCACAGCTACTGTTAATTCCGGCCAGCGGCCCGGTGAGTTCATTTGGGGCAGCACTGTTTGCGCGGCCGAGATAAACAAGTAAGCCGGAAGAATTCCATTTAGCCTGGCCGCTGCAGCGGCGGCCCAAACTCAGCAGTCAGCACTCCACAGCCCCGAGGGCGGCGAGCAATTAACCGTCAACCAGATATGATCTGCTCAAAACTGCCGCTTAATAACATCTTACCGGCTGCTGATTGGCCGTTAAGGCGTATCCCATTACCCGCGGATTACCACTCGCCGCGAAATGTCTTGCGGGATCCCAGCGTCTGAAGTATGACTGTGAGCTGCGGCTGCACAAAACTCTGAAAACAATTGTAATTAACGGATATCTCAAGGCGAGCTACTTTCTTACAGTATAGAGTCCCCTAAACACAATGCAGTTTCTTTAAGACAACGGACACGTGTTTCTCACCAGTCAGCATTTCTGCGTCACAGTTCTTTAGTAGACCTTACGTTTGCGAATTTCTGCTACAAAAAAAATGCGTTGAATTTTTTTTAACGATTGGTCATAATGTTTGTCCATGCGACTTCGACTCTGTTCTTTACCTTTTTGAAGGTAATGAATAACGTTTAGTTGTCCTCCTCACAGGACAAAGTTACGTAAGGCGACACTAATCGTTATTGGCTTGCTCGATTGTCAGGGGCTGGCAGACACTGGACGAAAGACATCATATATTTGAATATGATTGACGATGCTCTACAGAATCTCGAAATTTGTCACGGCCTGCTGTGCGATACCCTACCATGAAACTAAATCTGGCATAAAAGCGAAAGAGTTTATGGTCGTACGTATAGTACATTAGTGGGAACATAGAATCAGTACCTCCACTGCGTGATAACAATGGTAATGTTTCTGACGGCATCGCCACTAAAGCGGAGTTACTAGATACGGCTTTCAAATATTCCGCCACAAAAGATGATGCAGCAAATATTCCACAATTCAAATCAAGAACAGTTACCAACATGAGTAATTTAGAAGTACACATCCTCGGCGTAGCGAAGCAACTTGAGATATTTAATAAAGCCAAGTCTTCTGGTCCAGAATGGTTCCTTTTAGAGTATGCTGATGTAATAGCTCGATATATAACAGTCATATGCAGTCACTCAGTCGACGGAAGAGCGGTACCTAAAGACCAAATTGTTGCACAGGTCAAACAATGGTTCAAATGGCTCTGAGCACCATGGTACTTAACTTCGTAGGTCATCAGTCCCCTAGAACTTAGAACTACTTAAACCTAACTAACCTAAGGACATCACACACATCCATGCCCGAGGCTGGATTCGAACCTGCGACCGTTGCGGTCGCGCGGTTCCAGACTGTAGTTCCTAGAACCGCTCGGCCACCCCGGCGGGCTGCTCAGGTCACATCAATAGACAAGAATAAAAGTGTAATTAGCTGAATTATTGACCCATATCACAAACAACAGTTTCCAGTAAGATTTTGAAACACATATTTTTGTTCCAATATAAAGTACGTCATAAGGATTCGGGAAAAACCATGATAAAGTTGCTGTTGACACATAATCGACACGGAATCACAAAATATCGTTCTTGCTGGCCATTTATTCACAGGAAGTACTGAGTGCTGTCGACAAGGGGTCTCAAGTTGATTCCATATTTCTTGATACACAGAGGGCTTTTGACACCGTGCCATGGAGCACAGTCGCCGTTGTGTGACTGGATTCGTGATTTTCTGTCAAAGGGGACACAGTTCGTGGTAACTGATGAAAAGTCATCGAAGGACACTGAAGTGACAGCTAGCGTTCCCCGAGAAAGCGTTATAGGTATTCTACTGTTTCTAATCGATATGGATAGAGTTCAGTACTTCATGTGAAGGAAAGCGATAAGATGATAATCGGATGCTCTTACAGAACACCTACAAGTGGATTCTGTATTATAGAAATTTTTAAGAAATCGGGGAGGATTTTCTGAGTAAACTGCCTCATCATGCTATTTTGTTGGAGGATGTCTTTAGCTATCGTGACATAGAGAAGAAGACTCACGTGATTAAGAAAGGAGCCAGAGGTTGGAACTGGCATAATACTGCACTGCGTGCCTTATCCAAATATCACCTTGTACAGCTGAGAACGACTCATGAGGGTAACGTCTCATGTTTCCTCATTACAAATAAACCAGGAGTTTCCAATTCAGGTAAGAGATGTGAATCAGACTCCACATTCCTGCTGCGGCAACAATGACTGCAATTGGTAGAAGAAATTATACTTAAACAATGCTAGAAGACACGCATTTCCCCAGTAGTCAACTTTAAGCAGTTCTGTAGAGCTACGAACGTGGCTAATCAATGGATAAAATTCAGATCTATTGTACCACACACTTCCTTCTGGTATGTGTTGAGCTACGTTGTAAGGTGTGAAGAAGAGCCACATGATTAAATAGCAGTTTCAGCAAGTTTCTAGAAGAGCGAAGGAAATTTCAAGATCGTTGAGGGTAACCGCAACCAGACACAAATACTTTTTAAAAAGCCATCATTTCATATCCATTATCTGTATTTTACAACTACTTCGACTTCGGAAATCTAATTGTTTTATATCATTGACAGTGTCTTCAGAATAATTTCGTCTGATCTTTCACTCTGTAGGGACAGGTATTAGGTACGCAATTAACAGCAGCTTATACCATATACTGATGAATTACATACGCTAAAAATAGTAATGCGCGTATTTTATGAAGACAGAGGAGGTGAATGAGGTCATGTACTCCAGTGACCGACGTATAGCTACATTCAGTTTCTCCTTTGATAGCAAAATTTTTCAGTGAAATCACGAAATGCTTAAAGGCAAGAGTGATGTTTGCACATCTAATTAAGTTCGTGTACCCTTCATAATATGCATCACATCAGCTAAACTGTGCTTTAGAAGCAATGCTTTGTTTACAAGATTAAACAAAGGTTTTAAGTAATTCCTCGTAAGCAAACATTTCAATTAATTCTCATTAAGCAAGGAATATAAATGTGCAGCATTAGAAGTTCAGAAATCTTGAATTGAAAAACAAAAATGGAGTTCAACAACATCGTACCTGAAAGTAATGAAGAAAGCTTCACCACAGATTACTGGAAAATGAAAGCCTATCGTAGGCAAACGGAGGGTAAAGAGATGCTGTTTTAAGTTCCGGAAAAAAAGCTTGAAGATTAAATCTTGTAAAATTGGCTAGCGTATCATTTTACTGGCGTGAGAAGGTTTTTTTTTTACATGTACAATAATAAAGAGGAGAGTCACAATGCGGAAGGGCGTTCACGTCGAGGCTTTTCGTGTGTCATTAGCCGCTCACACTCTTTCCGACTGTGCTTTAGGCTAACGTCAGTCATATTTACTGCAGCTGTACATCAGCAGGATAGCGGTGGTCCAGTTTTTAGTGTGGCGAACGCAGATGCATGTGGCCGAGAATCACTGAAATCTCTTAAACGTGATTTTAGCTTGGTACAGTTTTTTACTGCACGGTTTCATGTAACAACGCCGATAGTGCATTAAAACTGTAATGTGAATGAAAGAAAACAACGGAAAACTGTAAACTAAGCACTAAATTTGATAGAGTTGACTTCTCTACAGTTTTCTTGAGCCACAGTCCACAGAAAAGCTTCAAAATCCCCGTTTTCTATTTCTTTATCGGCCTTTAGGTCTCTACCCATACATCCACTTAAATACAACTTTTAGTCCTCGCTATTAAATTCCAACACTTTGTAGCATGATTCTGGCTGGTTTAAGTAGATCTGGTGGCAAAGACCTTGCCACAGTGGTAACACCGGTTCCCGTCAGATCACCGAAGTGCTGCCGGGATGGGCTAGCACTTGGTTAGGTGACCCTCCGGTCTGCCGCGCTCTGTTGGTAAGCGGGGTCCACTCAGCCCTTGAGCAGCTACTTCATTGAGAAGTTGAGGCTCCGGTCTCTGAAACTGACATACGGCCGGATGAGAAGTGTGCTGTCCACTTGCCCCTCCGTATCCGAATCCAGTGACGCCTGTGGGCTGAGGAGACACGGCGGCCGGTTGTTCCGTTGTGCCTTCCAAGGCCTGTTCGGATGGAGTTAAGTTTAGTTTAGTTTTAAGTAGATCTGGTACAACTACTTTTGATTAAATACGAGGAGAGGCATAGGTAGAGAGAAGGATCAGAAATAGACATTACTTGTTATCGCCGGCCGGTGTGGCTGTGCGGTTCTAGGCGCTTCAGTATGGAACCGCGTGACCGCTACGGTAGCAGGTTCGAATCCTGCCTCTGGCATGGGTGTGTGTGATGTCCTTAGGTTAGTTAGGTTTAAGTAGTTCTAAGTTCTAGAGGACCGATGACCACAGATGTTAAGTCCCATAATGCTCAGAGCCATTTGAACCATTTTGAACTTGTTATCACGCCAGAGCGGTTAAAATTGAGGCAGCAAAAGAGAGAAAGAGTAAGAGAGAAAGAAAAAGAGAGACAGTGAGAGTGTGATAAAACCGTCATGTAAGATGTAAGTTACTCATTACATAGCTACATAATTCTTTGACTTACATTAGATACAGAAATACTACCAACAACATTGCTGCATCGGTCCCGTACCAGCCAGTTATAGTTGTCAGGAAAATTGAACTGTTGTACCTTATTTTAACAGTGAGTCATCGTAAGTTTCTTATCTACAGGGTGTCAAAAAAATCTAATGAACAAGTGCTCAAAGGCGCATGCCTTATGATATATGAGCACTTGTTGATCTTCGATGTTGTGAAACACATCTCTTCTCCTGAAAGCTCTTTGCTATTTATGTTTTCGGAGGAGGAAGAAACAAGAAAAACCGTCGAGTAAACATGAGCTATAAAATTCATACCTTATGAGCTGTGAGCACTTGTTCAGTATAGGAAGAGATGTTTTTCATAACAGCATAGATGAGCAAGTGGTCATAGCTCTTAAAATATGCATTGCACACAAGATGTTTACCATCAATTTTTCACTTGTTTTGGTCAACATTTTCTCCTCCCAAAACATGGAAAGCAAAGACTTTGCAGTAGAAGTTATCTGTTTCTATGTATCGAAGTTGAACGAGTGCTCATACTTCTTCAAGGATGCATTTTAGGGAACAGGGTTACTAAATATGTTTTACTTATTTCTGTACCTGAAACTTGTCCCTAAAGTTTGTCGGCGTTGTTTTGGGACCGCTGTATATTTTACATGAGACTTTCCTGCTCAAGGAAGGGAAAGAGTTCCCAGTAAACGGTGTGCACGCCATTCAAGCTACGCTAGCGCCTCTCGGCAGAGCCCCTTGGTGGGTCCACCCCTAACAGCACTTGTTGCGAGACATTTTTCCCCCGCAGAGAGCGAGTCCGAGGCGATACAGATGGGGCCTCATCACTTAGAAGCCTCCACTCATCATTCTTCTCACCCCTTACTGGAAACACCATTACTTCTTTAGGAAACCTGTTGAGCTGTCGTTATGGCATTTTGGGACATCTATACGCAGCGTATGAATCTTACCATCGTAATAAAAAAAGGCTCATACAGGAAAAAATCTTCTGTCAGTCAACGACTGGTAATCTGACAGTATCAAGCTGAGCAGCCGGCAAGGTTTACTTCAATATTCTTCGCTGTCTGTTTCAACAAGACGTCAGTCTGCTGAGTTTGGGCGCCTCTCAGAACGCGAGGGAACGCTGGTGTTGCAGGGTACAGGCAGAACATTATGACCACCTATATAACAGTCCGTATGCCCAGCCTTGGTACCTATAATAACGGCGAGTCATGGCATGGAAGCAATGACGGCTTGGTAAGTCGCTGGAGCGAGTTCGCACAACATCTACACACACAAGTCACGTAATTCTCGTAAATACCGGGGAGAGTGCGATGATCACTGACACCATGTTCAATCACACCCCAGACATGTTGGATCGGGCTCAGATCTGGCGTGTTGGGAGATCAGCACATCAACTGGAACTCACCACTCCGTTCCTCGAACCACTCCATCACACTCCCGACCTTGTGACATGGCGCATTATCTTGTTTAAAAATGCAACTGCCGTCGGGAAACGTGATCGCCATGAAGAGGTGTACGTCGTCTGCAACCAGTGTACGATACTCCTCGTAAATGATGGTGCCTTGCACGCGCTTCGCTGTACCCATTGATGCCCACGTTAATGTAACCCAGAGCGTAACAGAGCCGCCGCCAGTTTGTCTCTGTCCAGCATTGCAGGAGTCAAGAAGCTGTTCCCCTGGAAGAAGACGGATTCGCGCCGTCCAATTAGCCTTATGAAGAAGGTATGCGGATTCGTAGGAATATGTAGTGCTCTGCCACTGCGCCAACGTACAGTGAAGATGGTCACGTGCCCATTTCAGCCGTAGTTACCGGTGTCATGGTGTTGACTTTAGCACACGCATGGGTCGTCGGTTGCGGAGGCCTATCGTTGGGAGTGTTCGGTGCACTGTATGTCCAGAGACACTTGTACTTGTTCCGCCACAGCTCGCCGCCTGAACTGTTTTACCAGTATGCCACCTGTAGTGAGGGGTGGCCGTCCAACCCCACGACGTCTGGACGTGGTTTTACCTTGATTTCGCCATGTGGGGAAGACACTCACCACAGCACTCCTAGAACGCCCAACAAGTCATGCAGTTTTCGAAATTCTCATGCCGAGCCTCCGGGCCATCACAGTCTGCCCTCGGTCAGATAGATAGCGCGCCTTCCCCATTCTACACACGGACAGCCCGTTCAGTGATACGACATGCACAGTTCGTGTGTCTGCAGTATTCTTTGAAAGTAAAATGATACGTAAATGAGCACCTGTGATTAATTCAGATTTTAGAGGACGTCATTACCTTGCTCAGGTGATTAAAAGTATTTTCTTCTCCATATGTGTCAGATCGATTCCTTGCTGAAAATAGTTGCATCAGTGAAGCTACATTTTATTTTTTCTGCAATTTTCTGTCTTATATGGACGGAATTTCTGTGAAGGCGTCACAACCTTATAGGAACTGTGTAGAAATGGATAGGGCAATCCCGTCCACATACAGACTAAATAGAAACGATCTAGTGCATTTAGAAGTCATTGATCAATTTTACTGATATATTTTGATATGGTTTACGAGGTGCACATGCTTATGGTCAAGCATACCATATATTCCCGTTATTAAAAGCTTAAATGGTATGTTCTCTCTGCTGGTATGAAAAATACGGATGTTCAAATAAATAAATGATATGTGTCTAATGTGTGATCGTACTGGCTTATGAGATGTACGATGGCGTGCAGAAAAGTAATGCCTCTCAGTTCTTCATGTGGAAACGCTCACAGTAACATAGCTGCAACATAAGTTAACCAAGAAGATGTGCGACCACGTTCAGAAGTATGTGAAGTTTGCAAAATGCTGAATAGGACTTCTAGGATAAAGTACTTCTAAGATAAAGTCATTGACCAGATACGAAGAGTAATGAAGTCAGCTTCCATCCAGTCAATGATTATTTTCTCAGTGCCCTAGTCAACATTCTGCAGGCTGCACATAAAAAACTCTTAAGCTCTTTAAACAAAACAAACGTTACTAACATTTTACTTCTCTGTTCTTCATATCGACGTATTTTCAGCCCTCTGACGCTAGAGTGCTCCGAACTGTAGCGCGTTACACAGCGGTGTTAACGTAACTTTGTCGTTGCACAAGGAAAAGGGTACTGTGATCGCGTTTCGAATTCGGAGTGTTCTGCCACACGTGGAGCACCATCTCCTTCAGTATAACAGTGCCAGACTCCACGCGAGTGCTTTGACATCTGCAGCAATCCGACAACTTGTGTTTTTTTCTGTCATCTATCAACCTCCATATAGTTCCGACTTGACCCCATCCAACTTAGATCTGCTTCCAAAACTTAAAGAACACGTTTTAGGTCTTCATTTTGATAGTGATGAAGCGACGCAAGCGTAGTTGATGAAGTGGCTCTGTCAATAAAGCCAAATATTGTACAGTGATGTTATCAACAAATTGCTCTCTCATTGGAAGAAATGTGATCCTCACCACTATATATTGAGAAATAAATATGTAGACATCAAGAATAAAGAACTAGAATCTCCAAAACTTTTATTTTATTTGGAAAGCTTTAAGAGTTTTCCCATAAGAAATTCGAAGGTACTAATTTTCCGTGTGCTCTCGTACATTGCACAATATCTGTAGTTTCAGTTTGCGTGACTGAATTACGAACTGAAGACAGCGTGCAGGAATGTAAATCACTACAACATTGTATTTATTTCCTTCAGACGCAGATAATTCAGAACCTGCAGCCATTTGAGACAAATATTCGCTCGTTAGATGAAGCATGGTAACTTTCAGAGTTCTTGAATTCTCATCTGGTCTCTCGCCTTCTTTTCAGGTCATAAGGTTTCTGTTACCTTTCTTGAAAAGATACACGTTAGGATGTAAAGCATCTCTCTCGGTTTGCGTGTATATGTGTATGTATGTGTGTGTGTGTGTGTGTGTGTGTGTACACAAAATGCGGGTTTACAGAACGAATTTTCACCCTGGCAATGGTCTCGAGTTCGAGTCTCTGTCGGGCACACAGTTTTAATCTGCCAGGAAGTTTCATATCAGCGCACAATCCGCTGTAGGGTAAAAACCTCATTCTGGAAACATCCCGCAGGCTCTGGCTAAGCCATATCTCCGCAATATTCTTTCTTCCAGGAGTGCTAGTTCTGCAAGGGTCGCAGAAGAGCTTCTGTGAAGATTGGAAGGTAGGAGACGAGGCACTGGCGGGTTGGAGCTGTGTGGACGGGTCGTGAGTTGTGCTGAGGTAGCTTAGTCGGTAGAGCACTTGCCCGCGAAAGGCAATGGTCCAGAGTTCGAGTCTCGGTCCGGCATACATTTCTAATCTGCCAGGTAGTTCCAAAATGATGGTTTATTGGCGACCTTCATATAATAAAACATGGTCCTTGTTGTAAGATAGTCTTAAAATGGATTCAAAATTATGCAATAAGGGAATAGACTAGAACAATAACCCACATTATCGTGTTTGGGTAATCGCTTAGAAAAAAATGGGAAAAATGGAGTAGCAAGACATAAACATCAAACCATACCACCTAAAAAATTTAGGAAGCAGTACTCCTGCCCACAAAATGTTAAAAGTTTACAATTTTCAGTAGCCATCTCTTAGGAGGATATATTTTTAGGTAATTGGTTGCTGGTCTCTGAATATAAATACAAGCACGGAGTACTGAAATGCGCAGGCCACGACATCGCAATTTGGAGGGTCCTCTCATCCAAGCAAAGTACATAGAAAATATTTTTTGGATAACTTGCAGTTTTCTAACAATTTCGGGAAAAGCTGTATTTGAATGGGGTTTGGGCGTTTGCATAGTTACCAATGATTTGATCTACACGTTCATTTCATCTGCTGACTCGTATCTGTTGTAGTTTTCATGGAACGCAAAAGTCAAAAGTCGATAATGCGAGAAATCTCTGAGTAGTTATTACTGTCTGGAAGTTATCCACAATGTTTTTATCCATTAACTCATTTACTAATTCCACTATTCAGTGATAATAGATAGTTTCCTCATATTTGTTACTGCTGGAGTAGTCATTAAATTTACTTCGTGTTTGGTTCTCTATCTCACTTTCATTGATGATGATTTTGTAAGAGAATGAAGTAATTACAGATTAGATGTAGATAATTATTTGCTATTTAGGGTTAAATTTAATGCAGCTAAATATCTATGATAATTCTGAACGAAGATTTCCGAGCTGCTGAAAGACTTCAAGAAATCTCAGAAACAAAAACAATTCACGTAGGCGTGCAGTATAGTGTTGCATCAGTGTCACAGATAGCAAGCCAGTCGATCCATACAGAATCATGAAGACCAGATGTCCCCATTTAGGCAAAACGTTACTTCACCTCCGGTGCACTTTACCGACACTCTGAAATTCCAGTTGGCTTTCAGCATCTCACAACAGACGTGAAATTACTTTTATCTGGTTCTCGTGCTGTGTTCAGAACATTATCTTTTTTTTCGGAATGGAATGCTGCTTAACGATAGTGACGATAACAGTTAGAATGAAGGGGAGGCTTTGAGCGCCGTCCGCTGAGAGAGGTGGGAAGAGGCGGAATTCGATTACGTTCGCACGGAGGGCTGAGGGAGGGAGATGGGAGGTGGCGACTGGAGACAGCTGGTCCGTTATCAGCCTGCGTTGGTGCTGCTAGCAGGGGTGGTACGCTGCAATCAGAGGCGCTGCTGGCAGTCTGTTTGCAGGGGCTGCTTGCCACCATGGAACGCTTCGGACCACGCCCGTCTCACCGAGGCACTACACCAACGTCATAGGTGCCCAGTGGAGACTAAAACATGGCAGCCTTAAGGATGGCGCTATGCCCATGGTCGTTCAGCAATGCACGTCAAGTAACTGGAGCGTGGAGTCCAAGCTATTAATGAATTGAATTACTTTCGAACCACCGCTAGTGGTGAAATTCACTGTTACAGAAACGATGTTAGGTCTTTATTTTGAAAAGAATTGATGGGTGGGAGGCGTTGCTAAAACAATGGGCTGTTACCTTCGTCTTTGGTGGTGAATAAGGTGCACTGTGGCTGATAGATTTGGATGTCATGAATGATTTCATAGTCTGGGAGGGACTGTAACTCTTTTTCAATTCAATTTTGGACCAGTTGTCTGGAGACTCTAAACAGGTCGCGCATATTCAATAATCATGGTTATATACAATGTTTTATGTTATATACGTACTAACAAAACATGATAATAGCAACCGTTGGTAATAGTAATATAGAAATAAAACCGAACGTTTCAAAAATAAGACTCGATTTAAAAAATCATAAAATAAATGGAATTAAACCAAGTTCCAAGTGAATAATTTCCAGCTTACATTACTGTATATGTTACTGGTAGCCTCAAAGAAACCCGAGGTCTGCCGACTAACAGCAGCTACATCTACTTCGAAACCTATTGTTGCTACCCTACTGCGCATCACCCACGCATCCAACTGATCTTATACACTGAAAGTTAATCAGCTGAGTTAGATATTCGATCAGCTATCACACTGACTATAGTTCACAAGTTTTGGTTACTTAAAATGTTACTGTCTCTTTCTATCTGAGAAAGGTGTACTCGAGAACGACATGATCAGAGGAACCTTCCTTTCCGTATGCGCAGACCAGAGTGCTGTTTACTACATCCCACTCTATGCAGATATTTGGGATATGGACAATGATCTATTAACAAGTGCAGCATGCTTCAAGCAGGGGCAATGCCACGCAGTTTGAGCCTGTTCCTGATGCTTGCGGTGTGACCGAGCGGTTCTAGGCGTTTCAGTCTGGAACCGCGCTGCTGTTACGGTCTCAGGTTCGAATCCTGCCTTGGGCATGGACGTGTACGATGTCCTTAGGTTAGTTAGGTTTAAGTAGTTCTAAGTCTAGGGGACTGATGGCCTCAGATGTTAAGACCCATAGTGCTAGGAACCTGGTGCTTGGGAATATGCTGTAAACACGCATTGTAGTGCACGTAGTGTCCAAGTCTGATTGCCATTCATCTAATTTCCAGGCTCGTAAGTGACATTTTGTCAGCAATATGAGTTCCTGTGATCTCGTACACGCGATCATATTACTGACGCCCCAACCAGCAAAGGACTGCCCTGTAACTTGCCACAATATCCATCGGACATGACACGAGAGTCACCAGTAACCCTCTATAAGTGTAGTGCGAAAGGCACCGGTGAGCCTCAGAAGTACGCTCCGCTGAATTCGTCCCAGTACTGTTTTGTTGCTGCCTAGTCTGAGGCGATGGGGCCAGACGCTGGCAGCGAAGCCAATAATGGCGCTGAAGTTAGCTTCGTGACATGACCGCACAACATGCAACGGCAATTTATAGTAAGAAGCGCCAGTAGGGGCAATCTTACGAGTAATTCTGGGCGCTTTCTGAGTAACAGATTTTACATGTTCTAGGAAGGTTCTTTTCTCGTCGAGAAGAATGCTTAAATATCTACAAACAGTGCTGCGTTTTACAAGTATTCCGTCAAACCTCAGGGAAGGATTTCTGGCAAGAGAAAGCCTTTCTTTCAGAACTATTTATGTGGTTTTATGAACAACTGTAGTCAGTTTGTTACTGTTCCGCCAGTCTTGCATCTGAGCAACTACATTGCTCGCCTTTGCCTCAAATCTCGCCCTGGAGTCTGCAGACACAACAGCTAGGGTATCATTTGCGTCTGCAACAACACCTGCAATAGCATCTTCCCCGTCTTACAGATGTAATAGGCGTTCAGCACTAAGATCCCAGAAGAGTGGACCAATTATGGAGCCTTGAGGACAGTGCTTGGTAACCTTTTTAATTACTTTGCTCTGACCCACAAGCCAGTGGATGGTACGTCTATTGCAAATAATGTCTTATATAGACATTGTGAGGACCCTGGGATCTCGAAGGAGTACGAACATTATAAGCCACCAAAGATTATCGAAAGTGCCTGTGATGTCAATCATGAGCGCGACTGCGTACTTCGTTATCGAAATTTTAAAAATCTGAAGAGCTCTATTAACCGCACAATCTATAGACGTCCCTTTTCTGGATACATGCTGACATTAGTGTACACCAAAGAGCCCCTGTGCGCCTGCTACCGATCACAGAGCGAGGACTTCTGAACTTCGGCCATGATCTTTAATAAGCAAATTAAGTAGGTCCATAGTTTTTCAGTGATGCCGGATCTTTATCCATTTCCTTTTTAATCAAAACATCCCTAGCTGTTTTCCATATCGCCGGGATCTTCCGTATTCGCAACGCCTCTTTAAGTAGTGCTGTCAAATATGGCGCTATCAGTGAACCTACCATCCGCACCAACTCAGAGTAGATGCCATCCGGACCAGGTGCCTTTCCAGTTCTGAGCTTGGAAATTACGACAGAAATTTCTTCTTGAGTAAATGGTATCACTAACATTTGATAGTTGTATTCATTATAAAGTTCTAAGTTGTGACTATATTTCCGTAAATGTGTGTGTGTTTATCCTCAGGAAGTAAGGCTGTTAGCAGATATTCTGCTGATTCCCTTGATTTAGCCATGTTTGAGCCATTCTCTTTAGGAGTTGTGGACATGACAGTTGTCCCTTAACCTGTTCAGTCAATAATTTATACGGTCTTCCCCTTACGAAAAATAGCGCCTTCAAAAAATTTCTTTTTTTTTATTTCCTAAGGGACCAAATTGCTGAGATCATCGGTCAGTAGACTTACACACTACTTAAACCAACTTATGCTAAGAACAACACACACACCCATGCCCGAGGGAGGGCTCGAACCTCCGGTGGGAGAGACCGCGCGATCCGTGACATGGCACCTCAAACAACGCGGCCACTTCGCACGGCCACTCCGCGAGGCTGGAAATTTCTCCTCGTGTAAATGTAGAATAGGTGAGCGTTGTCCACGTATCTGAGGATGTTATGAACTGGTACAGCATATGGATGAGTTGACGTGGAGCTGGCCGCGGTGGCCGAGCGGTTCTAG
This sequence comes from Schistocerca cancellata, assembly GCF_023864275.1. Taxonomy (NCBI): domain Eukaryota; kingdom Metazoa; phylum Arthropoda; class Insecta; order Orthoptera; family Acrididae; genus Schistocerca; species Schistocerca cancellata. The sequence continues at coordinate 687,629,759 of NC_064626.1, forward strand.
GCGCTTCAGCCCGGAACCGCGCGACTGCTCCGGTCGCGGGTTCGAATCCTGCCTCGGGGATGGGTGTGTGTGATGTCCTTAGGTTAGTTAGGTTTAAGTAGTTCTAAGTTCTAGGGGACTGATGACCTCAGATGTTAAGTCCCATAGTGCTTAGAGCCAGAACGTGGATGGGTACATAAAGTGACAGGTTGCGTTATCCGAGGATTTGGAGGGAGCTGTAAGACTTGGAATGAGCAGAAGTCCAGCCACGTTTGCAGAGGTATATAAGAATACGTCATATGAGGGTTTTCTAAGCGTGGAAAATGGTCGTGGGGCTCGATTCTAATACTCATTCGGTTAGTAGTCTCAGTTTTTTGTTCGCTTTCTTTTGGATGACTAGTAGAACGAAATCTTATCTTAGATGCTGATCCAGTACTACTTATCTACGTTGTAGGGTTTAAGTTAGTGCATTGGGTGGATGTAAAATGTAATGGAGAGGTCTCGAAGATGCAGTGATTCGGTAGTTTTTCTATGACTATTGCAGAGTACAGAAATGGATCCACAGGCAACACCAAGAGGTAAAGTTGTATAGACGAAACTGCAGGTATCGTAGAATGGATAGAGGGAAGAATGAGTAGCGACGATCGCAGTGCCAGTGTAGTGGCCTATGGCCTGGGTACATGGGGGGGGGGGGGGGGGGGGGAATTACGGGCTTTCAGCCATTCATTAGAGGTAAAAGAGTATTGATGGCATGGATTCATGAGGTACCTTAATATTGGATGGAAAGCTCGAGAGTAGGTGTCGTTTATTATTAGATAGGATAGACCGTTAATCAGAAAGTATAAAGCCAGTTGGTTTAACATGACTGGAAGTACTTGCCGGTGGAGTGGGAACAGGGCAGTGGGCAGTAGCCTTTCTGTTGCCTAGGGAGAGGAAGAATGATAGAAAAACGCCTCTTATGTTGCTGGTATAGGAGGTGAAGGAACTGATCACGTGTAGAGAATTTGAAAGAACATCTGATACATTGTATAAATTGATTATGATACCTTTTTCAGAGTGCGGACTGAAAGAATTAACTGAAGTTTGAGGCAAGGCTAGTAAGTAGACAGAATGGCGCGTTACTAAAAGGTTAGCTTTTAAGTGGACAGAAATGTCTGTCTTCCCACAACTCAGGATATTAAGCAGTATGGAGTTGTATAAGTTTAATAAGTTTCCGGTAAAGTGAAATGGTATTCCTTACTGTGAGAGTATATGATGGAGCTATAACCATATACTCGTACTTTCTACAGTTACTTTTGATGTAGTTGTTACCATGTTGTTTGACTGGTGAATTTATATCTCATCACGGGGTGCCTCTTGAGTACTGAATGTTGGAAGTGAAAGCAGCAAAGGCGTCAGTACGTTAGTGGGCATATAGAAACATAGTTCGATTAAAATTGGTCTAGTCTGGTACTGAAAAGTGTCTGAAAGGTAATAGATGGAAATATTGGTGAGCTGTAGAGTTAGTTAATGTTCCACAGACCATTTGAACGATTCTGTTATCGAAATGATATGAAACGAGTCTTCTTACAAGATATGTATACGTGAGTAGTCTTAACATTAACAGTTTTTTGTCTTGGTATTTAACTACAGTTGAAAACAACTTTTTTTTCCATTTTACCAGTTTTTTAATAGAAATTCGACCATAGAATTGGAAGAGTTCGCCATGAGAAATGATTTTACGTTAGATTCCAAACTTGCTTTGTTACCTATCAGACGTTTTATGTTATTGGGCAAGTTCGTCAATATAAGAGTATATAAGAGGAAATTCATACCAAACGAAACACATAACACATATGTCTCATTAAAGAGTACCTAGATCGTCGCATCAATATACAGTGTACCCTGGTACCCTGCCCCCCCTAACCCCCCCCCCCCCCCCCCGCTCTCTGGCGGGAAAGCAGGCTTATAGACTCACATGCAAACGATCATATATAGCAGCCTGCGATAGATTGCAGTCAGCATCTTGCCCCTTTTTGCGCATTTTCTTGCAATTCTGCATTTGATCATGCATGCCCTGGAGAGTGACCAAGTTTCCGCTTCATCATGTACCACACATGTTAAACTGGCGGAAGGTTGGGTGTTCTTGCTCGCCAGGAACAGCACGAAGGGCACGTGGCCTCGCAGCAGATGCATGCGGACGTGCAATGTCCTGCTGGAAAAGCAGGTCACTTTCCTGGTGAAGAAATGGCTGTAGCATGGGGATAACAGCCGCAGGGATGTAGCTAGTACCGGTTACCTTACCCTGCAGAAACACCAATGTGATCGCGCTTTATAATTGATGGTCCCCAGAACCTGAGGGCTTGGATGCGACCTGAGTGTAGTAAACGAATTTACTCTGGAATAGACAGCTCATCATACACATGTACGTCCATCACTCATATACGCACTTCACTGAAGACAACAGAGCACCATTACACACTCTAGTATATTCTTTCACGGCATTGAATTAGTCATGCTTGGCGGTCCATGGCGTCAATAACAGCCTGACTAGAGCCACATACAATCTTTACGTTCCTGCAACAAACAGACGGTTCCCTGTGGTATCTGATGACACAACATATGCAAAATGTCTCCTTATTTCATCCCTGGATGATGTTTGCACGGACAACGCTTATCGCACAATGTGTCGCTCTTGACGTAGATCTGTACCACGAGGACGTCCAGAATCTGGTCTACGGGTGTCAGTATGTTCCACAGCAGTCCATCGATACGTCCATCCAGTTTCTCGCATGCCCACAATGTGAGCCCGATCAAATGGCTGAAATTATTCAACAGGAGTACGTATTCGTTGGTCGTACATGGTTGCACCCTAAAATGAATGTTGCAAACACTGTTCACCTTTAAACTCAGCACGCTTGTCAAAACATAGGGTGCATAGACGAACCTTCTGAACACCATCTGATGGTCGATGATTGTGACAAATGTGTCGCTAACACTATAACCGCTCAATAAGCACATGTTATACTGTGGTGCCATCAAACATAGCCCCTGATGGTGTTGACTTTTTTCCGGCAGTGTATATTATCGGTGCTTATGTTAATCCACTATACACTACCACTGATTCTCTACACCAAAACAATTGGTGCTTCCAGAACTACAATGGCACTCGGGGAGTCTCACCTGGGGCGCCCTTCCCTGAAGAGATGAATTCTTTCCTGTCTTAAGGTCTATCCAAATATCGACTCACTACAAACTATTCGCGGATTTTAAAATAACCTAGATACAGCAAACTCCCATTACCCTCGTGCAGATTGCCAAGTTTGTAGATTATCCGTCCATATTTTGGTGATTTTTGAAATAATTTAAAAGCAATATCTGAAATAATGTGTTATAATTAGAAAGAATATTTTAGTTCATATTGCATCATTATGCTTGTGGCTCGTGTCTTGGTGCTGGAAGACGATGGTGCCCCAGTCATCTCTGGACATACTTGCAAGAATTTTCTGTTACTTCTTATTTCATCTTCAGGTAAATAAGAAGATCCTTCCCTCCTTAAACGTTCTAGGCCGATTTTCTGTCAGTATATTTGCCTAGCCCTCTCCATAGCAGCTACAGTTCGATAATTTTCAGTTGTTTTTGCGGTTTAAAACGAAACAAGTTCGATAATTTCCCGATTAGTGAAAGAAAACCATTTAGGTATTTTGATAAAATTCTCTTCAGAATTCTTACTATGTGTTGATACGAAATGAATGCTTACTATTTAACATCGCCGTGAGGAATACACCTGTACTGATCGTGCTATTCTAGGTGCCGACAGTTTTCAATAATACCGTAGTCTCCAAAATGTGTCATGCACAACAGTTAAGCTATATCACGTTTATTGTTATTGCAGTACGGCCGTCAAAGATCTACGTGTGTTAGGAGGATGTTAGACAAACCAAAATATGATTTTCTATCGAAAACAAATTAGAGGTTATGCAAAAGCGAAATTTTCTCAGAATTTACATGTTGCATCTAACTGACAGGCAAGCGAGAACGTCAAATCATAAGAGTCTGAAAAATTCAACTGACGCGAAACTAGATCAAGAACTGAACTTGCGATTCTGGCAGAAGGGGGCAGGTATCACCGTATGAGAGACCCGACGTCAATAGAGAAATTTCTAAGAAACTCTAAAGACAGAAAAAAAATTTAATGCTTTATCAGGATGACTGACTCGACTTAAACATCGCTATGGATTCGAGAAATTGCTATCCAGGGCGAGAAACTCAGTGCTGACTGACTCGACTTAAACAACGCTGTGGGATTCGAGAAATTGCTGTTCACGGCGAGAAACTCAGTGCTAACACAGGCGCAGCTGACGCTCTGTGAATTGAGCTCTTGAATTACAATGAACAGTTCAGTTTCCTCCCAGAACAGATTTACAACGCTGATGACCACTCGAACTGTAGCCTCCTGGCTTATTCCGTATTATCAGTGTTTCCCGATTTCTCATTCGGCCTAGGATCCACATTAACCAGGATAATCCGAATCTTGCTATACTAGTTTTCTATATGGAAAAGAATAATGAAATACAAGAACAATAAAAGAACTATAGATGCTATATCCTCATATTGCCCTCTTTAATTCTGGCTTGAATTGAAGATCTCCTTGGAATCCGAAAACATTTTACGTATGTTAATCCCTGTGTTAGAGTTTAGTTGATCTTTCCAGTTCAATCAATAAATTAACAGTTGTATGAGAAAGCTCTTCGTTTTATTCTTATGAACGCATAAGAACGAGTAAAGTATTTGACGAATATTGACGAATTTGCTGCGGAGCACTCAACGGTGATGATAGTAATATTCTACCTATCAACGAAGTATGGAAGCATTAAAACAATGGACTCGTACGTGAGAGATATTCGTTATTCAATATATTGTGAATCCCTTTAGCCGAATGCAGGGGGGGGTTGATTTGCCACTCCTTATCCAGGCGTTCTTGTGCACCAACTCTTATTATCTTATTGGCGAAGAAACGTTACGCTTGATAACTGTAACTTAATATCATTCAGTATAATCAATGGTCTGAGAAATCCTGAAAATGTGTCATTTATGATTTAAATAATAAAACATTGCACCAGTTAATTTCTTTCACGCATAGCTCGACGAGGCGTTTCGAGAAATTATTGTCATTGTGAAGTGCAAATATTTACATTGCTGTTTTGTGTGAGGTTTGCGTCTGTGTTATTCTGCCTCCCCTTCATTGCAGTCGTCTTTTTGGAATCTTAAAGTTCTGTGTCTCCTCCACTGTGTAGAAATATGCTCACACATACACACAGACACACACAATGACTTGCACTGTTGAGTGTTAATTGACAAACGCGTCGGGCTTTTCACGAAAAACTGTAAATGACGCATTTGTAACGGTGGTCTGATCATTTAATATTAAAAGACTACGACCAAGGTGTGGACGGGGCCAAGGAATTAACATATAATACATAACACCAACTACGTAAATCCTGCTTCGATGCTTATAATTGCCCAAAATGGGAGGGCCACCACTTTCGAATTGGAAAGGCTTTAATTTAACAAACTAAAACGCCTATTATAATTTTTAAAAATAATAACACAACACATAAGTAAGCGCTAAGTGAACGCACTCTTAAATCTTTAATTATTAATCACAAAGCGTGGGTTTACCACATTTAAATTCTCATTGCAATATAAAACATAAATACATGAATTCACAGCATGGCTTCAAAATTTCTACCTGGACAACCTATGGTCCTAAAACTTTCGTCTTACATTCCAGCCAATCACATTAATAACTTATAAACACGGTTGGTAAAATACAAACGTTTGCACTACAATCAATTTTTATAATCCACAATCACTCCAAAAACAACACCAGAAGTTCGATACGGAGCATGTAAGCCTGTTTATACAATCTTTCGGACCAAAATAGGCAAAATACGCACGAGGGCCACAATAACAGAAGTGCGCTAGTTGCTTTTAGGATAGGTGCTTCCATTAGCTTAATCACTGAGCAGATATTTACTTAAGCGACAAGTAAATAGTTAATGCAAATAGAAGGTATTTCTAAAGTTTTTTTCCCTTCCTCCCTTTTAACAAGGGGGTTTTAGTAAGGTGGAAATTACACTTTGAGGAGACTCAATAGCAATCTAACGGGCGCGCCTTCACGAGGACGCCATGCCACTACACACGTACTAAACTAGCCGCGTATCCGCTGTTCAAGTCAAACATTAACAACACAGTTTCATATTCCTGACACCCAAATAGTCGGTATCAAAACAAAACCAAAAATCCCAAGAGCGCAAGATCCAGCATAGCTTCAGAACAGATCTTACTTCATGAGGTTGCCTTCACAAATACAGATATCGAAATGAAAACAAGAACGTGTAACAACATTCCCTAATCAGCACAATGTTCTTCTTTAGGTCTCGGTAGCGCTAGACAACGCTGACATGCCAATGTTAACAAACCTCTAAGGCAACACCCTCCAACTAACAAGCCGAAACTAATGTGACCCCTTATCAGCTCCGTGACAGGACTCGAACCCCCAACTACTGTCAGTGCAACTCGCTTAGAATAAATACAGTGCAAATAGTATGGAGGAACATTTACCCAGCGATTAACAGAACACTAGACTGAACTAGAATTAACCTTAATAATACAGCACTAGATCTCGGGAGACATGGAACTAACTCCCCACCCGAAATTCTGCAACCACAGGGCGGGAGGATGAACTACCAAAACATAGAAGTGCAAACGTACACAAATAACGATGCGTGGAGGAAACTGCACTGTCAGAATTGCACCAGTGGACGGAACAGAGGATTGCCACAGCGGTGGCCACAAGACGGGAAGGACGACTGGATGAACTCAATCCCAAAGGACACTTAATTTCTTTTCTCCTTTCCCTCGGCGCACTTCGTCGTTTGCCCGGGACTGCTGTGCACAACTCTGAGCGGTCCCCAGTCGTCCCGGCAGACACCGACCCAGCCGGACTGTTCCCGGACTCAAACCCTCGCCGAACGGCGGCTCCACCGCCCCATGATGGTTACTGTTTGTTTGCCTTCGTCGACGCAGGCGATGATTAGACTGCCATCCGCGTCCCGCAGACAACCAGTGAAGAACGGACAGAGGGGTTCAACCAGGCCGGCGTTCCTCCACGGGTAGAAGTGCGGGTTCGATAACAACACCCGTACGCGGGAGGCAGGATGTCGACCTCACCAGAGCAGACACGAAGGCCACTGCGCTACAACCTCCTCCAGCGTGACCGCGCTCGCCTATAAATAGTACAGGCCAAAGAGTCTGCTGCAGTAAACACGTGAGTCGGTCGTGTTACCAACCTACGGTTTCTAAGTACACCAAAGACAGAACTCGCAATCGATAGTGAGTACACTATGGGCGGGAGTTCAAACGAAAGAGCTTCATAAAAGACCAACCCTGAACAACCGCGGAAAAACGAAATAGAAGCGAAGCAATAAAAGACAGAAACGGGATGCTAGAGCCCGATCGCGCCCACATACTGTCGATTACCAAAAATATTGGCTCCACACGACGCCCTGGAAACGAGCCGTGGAAAGATGGAAGTACACACGGCTCAGCAGTGTTTTATTATTTAAATCAGGAATAATTTCTTCTGTAACTTTTTCAGGAATTTCAGCGATCTACCCTAGATGCAGTACTGATTTAAAATTAAATCCAAAACATGAATTTTTAAACAAAATTTATGGTTTTCAACTTACGTCGCCCTGAAGTATATTTCATGCGAGGCTAGTTAGCGCTCGGAAGCACAGCATACATCTAGTTGTCAATGATTTTCATTTACCCTAGCAATATCAACACATTTTCCACAGCGTGCATTACGAAATGGGGTTGGAGGGAGTTGTACTTTAGGCCCAAAAAGGAAGAGAAAAAATACAAAATTCATTGATTGTTGTTGACTTTTAGTAACAGCACCGTTTTAAAGTTGAAAGGATGTGTCAGTGGTGTTCCGAACATGGAAAGCCGGCTGAAGTGGCCGAGCGGTTCTAGGCACTACAGTCGGGAACCGCGCGACCGCTACCGTCGCAGTTTCGAATCCTGCCTCGGGCATGGATGTGTGTGATGTCCTTACGTTAGTTAGGTTTAAGTAGTTCTAAGTTCCAGGGGACTGATGACCACAGCAGTTAAGTCCCATAGTGCTCAGAGCCATTTGAACATGAAAATATCTTTTACTACATTCTAAGCAGTTTCGATAGCATGTACTAGTAAGGGGATGAGTCAACTTACACCCACTCTAAAAGAAAATTTAATGCAAATTACGTTAATTGTTGTTGACTTTCCATCAAAATATACTATTTAAAGATAAATGGATGTGTAAGTAAGATCCCAAATCTGAAAATATTGAATACGACATTCATTGGGGAAGCGACATGTGTTAAATTTTTGAGTTAAAGACAATAAACGTTTTTTTCAAAATTTTAAAGTGCAGAGTAACTGACTAAATTATATTATTTTGAAAATGTAGGCATAAAGTACCTCCCCCCTCCTCTTTGGTATTGTGAGGGCTAAGCTACAAAATGCACATATTGACGTCTCCTGCATTATTTTAATAAACAGGATTAATGTGAAAATGTCTTAGGATGACGTAATCAAGATCAAACTGGTAAGTATTTTGCAGACCAAAAAGCATATTCTGCATTTCAGATAATATGTTCATGCTCTTCATCTGGACCAGAAAGACCGGAAGAACGTCTCCAGTTTGATATGTAGTTCCCCAGTTGGGTATCGAGTCGGATACCTTTTACTAGGCAAGACAAGAAGAGTTTCTGCTGTGCGCCAGCTCTGTTTGCAATGTCACTCAAGCTGAACAGGGGTAATGACAGCACACGAGCCCTAATGAGGCAGCAGAGGCGCAGGTGCCTGCAGTAATTTGCTTGGTTACGCAGGCCTTGAAGTGGCGGCGGGCCGGCGCCTGGCTGGTAGGCAGCCCTGAGTGCGCTGCTACGGACAAAAGCCGCCACTCCGGCAGCGACTCGGCTCGTCGGCCAGGCTAATGGCGAGGAAACCGAGCGATTTTCTGGAAGCCATTCAGCGACTCGCTTAAAGCACCCGTAAGGAGCTGAGCCGAGCTGAAGAATAATGGTTGCCGATCCGCGTGGCGCTGCCGCCGTGCCCCCTCCCCCTCCCCCCACCGCGCCCCAGATACTGCTGCATTCCACTGCGACTTCCATTCCATCGTTTCCGGGCCCCTCGGTGTCTTCCTGCTGTACTGTCGAATGCAAACCTAGAAGTCGCAGCATGAAATCAGCGACTGCCCAGAATACCTAATCTCCATAATACACTGGGTGATTATAATTAAATGTTCCCTGTTTAACACGTTATAACACGGAAATTAACTATCGTACGAGCATTAATGTCGAGAAAGGGTCAGGGGTGGGGGGGGGGGGGGGGCAGGATTTCCATGCGTCACAACGCCACTGTCAACTTCCAAGTACGGCCACTAGGTTCCGTGATCAGTCGTCGTGAGTCGTAGTCCCACACACCTGGCCACAGCGCACTCGTTGACATGTCAACATGAGCTTGAACAAAAGGAGCAGGGCATTTTTGGTGAAGCTCTGCTAGCAAAACAACAGTAATGCTGCAGCTGCACTTCGAGAATATCGCCGGTTGAAGGATTACGGAAGGGTCCTCTTTCTCATCATGCCGTGTGGAGCGTGATGAAGAAGTCTGAATCAGTTTGAGAACTGGGCGTCGCTCCGGGAAGAGACTGACGACCGGCTACACCACAAGTGGTTGATGCAGTCGCTGTTGTTATGGCAGACAATGCTGCGCGCAATTCTCGATCTTCAGGCAGTGCGCGTGTTGTGTCAGACAGCTGAACATTTCGTGGTCCACTGTATTGAAGGTGCTTCGAACATTTTCAAATGGTATCCATAGAAGATCCGTATCGTACGTGCAGCAGCTTTCACCACAGGACGCACAACGACGTGTTGACTTTGCTCACCACTTTCTAGTAAAGAGTGAAGTTGATGAGGGCTGGTCCTGGACCATCCTATGGACAGACGAAGCTCATTTTTCTCTGACGGATGAGGTGAACACACAGAATTGCCGAGTGTGGGGATCTTCACTGATGGGCGCCATATTGAGCCCCTTTTGTAGCAGTAATGGCACCGGTATGTAATGGTGTGATGTACCGTAGCAGCACATTAAAATTGTTTCAATTGAACTGATTCTGCATTATTTCTCTTCTCCATACCCTTGACATTAATGTGACCATGCTTGGTACTCTTGCGGTAGTTATTTTCTGTGTTATAACTTGCTAAATAGGGAAAGTTTATTTATAACCACTCAGTATTATATGCATATTCCCGTGTATTGTGTCTCTCCTCTTCTCTTCCGTTGAACAATTCATTTGATGCAGCGATCTCTTTTTGTAAGGGGCGATCAAAAAATTTCCTTTCGAAGACGGTGCAGGCCAGAATCGATAGCCAATCATGGAAAATCGCTAAGGCAATCATCCCACCGACGCACCAGGTTCAGTAAACCCATTTGATAAAACACTCTCTACTGCTGCTTGAAGAAATCCGTAGCTCCAGCTTCCCATCCATGTCCGAGAGGAGTCGTCGACCCTTCAAAGTCTTTTTTTTAAGGGACCGAAAGTGCAGTGATTGCGTGGGGGAGATCAGTACTATAGGGCAAGATCTCGAGTGCTTCTCACTTCAGTTGGCGTTAATTTTGCGCTACGACATTTGCGATGTGGGAACGTGCATTATCATGAAGCAGCAGCATCCCTAATCGCAGTTTGCCGGACGTTCGACGTAATTTCATGCCATAATTTTCCAACTTTGCTCAATACCGTTCCACCATAATGGAGACACCAAGTTTCTAGAAATCAATAAGCAATAGGTCTCATTGATCAAAGAATAGGGTGAGCAACACTTTTCCATGAGTTGGATGGCTCTTGAAGTTCTTGGGACGAAAAGACGGCATTAATGCACCTTTGATGCATTCAACTCCAGTTCCCTGTGGTGGCTCCAGTTTTCGTCGCCTGCAACAACGCGCTCAAGGAACGGGTTACCGTCAACACTGGAACGCTTCAGGTACTTCAGACAAATAGCTGTCCGGTTGGCGTTTCGTTCAACATTCAATGTCAAGGGTATCCACTGGCTGCAGACATTATGCTGCCAGGTGATGCGCTGCGTGCTACTGAAGCTGATGTCGAGACCCTTTGCTAACGCACGAAGGGTTATGAACCAGTCCGCCCTAACAGCATCATCAAGCGCCCGCCTGTTGCGTAAGCAAACTAAAGAAGCCAGAATTCAAGAACCAATGTTAATTAAAAACACGTGAAGAACTTCACAATTAGTATCGATCTGTGACGGAATTCACTGTATCATACAACGCATCTGTTTCGGTGCAAATTATGTGTGGTGCCTCTACTGAACTTCTGCCCCGGAATATTCTACGGCACAGAACCACCCTTCAGTCGCACCACTGTAGAATGTTACGCAACAGAAGGCTTAACGCAAATGATTTATTATGGCCATTAGCACTGAAGCTGAAGTTGATACAATTTATATCATTTCAAAATAATTCATATAAGATCCCACACAAATGAATGAAACGATAAATGACTAACGTAAAAGTATATTCTGAAATAACAGATGAGATTTTCAGTAACTGTAAATTAAATAGAGCAACAGGGAATGACGTTGGACATAAATTGGCATACACACCATCGATTATATCCAACGATTATATCCAAGTTCTTGTATGGTGGAATGAATTGTGTACTAAAGTATGGTTGACGGAGTTGGGGAGTGGGTGGAAAATTAACTCGTACTTCGACGTTAACAATGATAACGCGGTCTGACTGAAACTAATTCACTGACAATGACTGTGATCTGCAAAGCTGCAAGCTACCACGCAATGCAAATTGGACAGTGACTGTTGCTGTTTGAAAGCACTGGATATTGAAAATTGAGTTTAAAAATTCATACTGTTCCGGAATTGTGGAATGCTCACCATATACCACTTGTAGTCAGCAAAGCAGCGACCAACGCATCTCTGTGTCCCCTCGAACAGTGGACCTCCGGCTTGTTCTCTGCGTCCAAGTCCAAAATCCTTGCTCTAATGCCTATCGTGGTCCTTGGCCGACAACTCGATCCAACACCTTCCGCAGCCTAGTCCGGAATTTTACTCATATCGTGCCCTCTTCTCTAATGTCCTCCCCATCTCTTCACTATGATTTTCCAAAAATACTCCATGTGGAGTACTCCCAAAAGAAACATTAAAACATACGAATTATAATGCATCAGCGCTTCCAAACGCCTGTCAGCAAAAATCTTCGTTCTCCCCACAGCCTCCCTCCAGAAGACAGACAAATTGTGCTGATAGAATCCTAACGTTATACGTGACGTGAAATAGGCGCTCACGGACACGTCCTCTGACGTCACAGTCAGCGTCCAAATCAAGAAACTGTTTCTCCGCATCTGTGTAAGTAGCTTGGTGAGGGTGCCTGCGTGACAATAAAAAACGCTATCCCGGCGTCAGTGTCACTGGCGGCTCATTTTAAATACCGAGGTGATTCTTTTATTTTTTTCTTTTTCTTTTTATTTTTGCGTTGCTAGCAGATGCAGATCTCGGAAGGAAGGACCACAGGTAACATCAAGTGGGTACCTGGAGATTCAGAAGTATGCTCTTTCCCTGATCAGGAACAATTATGAAGGCGTCAACCCGTCGCTATTCAGCTAAAGAAGTTGTAAAAATTCAGTGTAGAGGCTCTGAGACAATGCAGTGTGGTCTGCTAAAAGCTCCTTTCTCCCTAATGTTAGCTGAGGCTAGGGGAAAAGGAAGGAACTGAGATTTGGTTTAACGTCCCGTCGACATCGAGGTCATTAGGGGCGGAGCAGAAGCTCAGATTGTGTCAAGAAAGGAGAAATAAATCGGCCGTACCCTTTGAAAGACACCATCGCGGAATTTGCCTGGAGCGATGACGGAAAACTTAAATGTGGATAGCCAGACGCGGGTTTGAAACGCGACCTCGCGAATGGGAGTCCAGTGTGCTAACCACTGCACCACCACGCTCGGTCTGAGGCTAGGGAACCCACGCAGCTCGGCCTGTGTGCACCAGTGTGAGTTCCACTGTGTGAAAGCGGCAGCCGGGGCTCAAAGTATCAGCCGACATAACCGAAGACCGCGTCTCTTCTCGTTCCACAAAGTGACGGCAATAAAGCGGCCTCTCTCGTCACCCACAAGCAGCGAGCTTCCCTTCGCCTAGCCATAGACGTAACTGTCCACCAAAACATAAACGCATTTCCGTCACCTCTAATTGCTAATAAACGTTTTATTCAACCACTGTCAACCCTTCTTAATAAACATTATATCGATCACAGTGTCTTCAGAACTCGATACAAGTACCCTAATTGCAGATGTTTTCATGAACTGCATGATTATAGTGTAAGAGAGGTGAGATCAAAGCACTTGCCAGCTTTCATTTCCTTTACAGCAATCACTTTGTACATCTACCATACAACGATGCTGTTGTAGACAAGACATCCACGCACACGGTTCACTGCACATAGTTGAATATGGGGTTCCACAACGGAATACTCCCCTATGTTCTTCTATTGACCCAATAACATAGTTGTTTACGATTGTTGTGGGCATGTGGTCACAGAGCCGGGACCATGGATGAAAGAAACCATGCCAGCTGTTCGGATGAATCACGGTTCTTGTTACACCAGTTCAGTGGCCGTGTCCGGACGCGCCATCATCCAGGCGAACGGCTGTTCAAAACATGCAGCGAGCCACAGACGACGCATGGTGGTGGCTGCAGTATGCTTGGGGGACATTCACCTGGTCTTAAACGTGGCCTGTGGTAGTAACCAGTTGCAGCTGAGCCCCTTCATGCTTGATGTCTTCCTTGACGAAGATGGAATACACCAGAAGGATACGTGTCGCGTGCTACGAGTCGAGAGTCCTGCCACCGAGGAGCATGGGAGTCATCCCGCGTACACTGCTGTAAATTCGCCTTATCTGAGTCCGATGGAACGCTATCGGGCGCCAGCTACGACCCCACAAAAGTACGGCACGTGGGGATTGCGTGATCTGTGAGTATACGTATGGTGCCACATAATTACGGAAACCTACCACAGACTTGGTATGACATGCAGAATAGCTGCCGTACCGTGTTCAAAAGGTGCACCAACTTGCTGCTGAGCAGGTACTTGGCTCATCAGTGTATGTTGACAGTGCAGCAGGAAAATCACGTCTTCGGCTGAAACATGCGTTTTTATGGTTTTAGTCTCATGATTACACATTGACTGATCGAAACTTTTTAGACAACTAAATGTTTTAGTGATTGTGTTATGCTGAAATAGGAGAAGTGAATCAATCAAACGCACGTCTTCATTGACAATATACTATTTTTTTAGCTGTTAAGTGATTACGTGCTGGTTGGACACTACTAAGCTTGAAATAAGGTCTGACATCGTTTCCATAAGTTACTTGAGACACGGGTCAGCATATTTTTGCCAAAGGGTCACACTGCCACTTTCCTTGGTATTAAACGTCTACAGAGCTTGGAATTTGAGAAACTATATGTGGATGATATAATATTTAAAATTGTATGAAAAATCTAATCCGTTGATGACAACTACTTTTGAATTTTGTACATAAATATGGCTTCACACGTTCTAAATGCGCATTATACTGTAAAAGTCATTTCTTAATTAATGATTGTACAAAGAACGCTCTCAGATGTTAATCACTAATAAATCATACTCGCCGTAATTAATTTATATCCATGTAAATCAGCATAAATAAGTTGGCAGATTGGCAGTTTTGAGTTTCTCGCAGTCTTATCTTCAGCTCTGTAACCAGAAAGTATTATAATGCTTAAGCACTGAGACATTTGCCGCTTTATATGCACAGAATGTCTGAGAAAATTAGAGTCCCCAAAATAGATGTTGCATTTCACAGGGCATTTAAATAAGTTGTAGAACCATCAGACCTCTCTCTGTAACATACATTACACTCACTACAATTATCACCTTCCACACAAAAGTCATCGAATAAAACAGAGGCAATATCCGGCATTCCCCAAGGAAGTGTTATAAGCCCTCTATTGTTCCCGATCTATATTAACGACATAGGAGACAATCTGAGTAGCCGTCTTAGATTGTT
Source organism: Schistocerca cancellata (assembly GCF_023864275.1). NCBI lineage: Eukaryota > Metazoa > Arthropoda > Insecta > Orthoptera > Acrididae > Schistocerca > Schistocerca cancellata. The sequence goes on from NC_064626.1 coordinate 687,644,897, forward strand.
TGCAGATGATGCTGTCATTTACCATCTTGTAAAGTCATCAGATGATCAAAATGTCTTGCAGAATTATTTAGATAAAGCTATTTGTATGGTGCGAAAACTGACAATTGACCTTGAATAAAGAAGAGTGCGAAGTTATTCACATGAGTACTAAAATAAATCAGCTAAATTTCGATTACGCGATAAGTCACACAAATCAAAGGGCTGCAAATTCCACTAAACACTTAGGGATTACAATTACAAATAATCTAAATTGGAACGATTACATAGATAATATTGTGGGTAGAACAAACCAAAGACTGCGATTCATTGGCAGAACACTTAGAAGGTGCAACAGGCCTACCAAAGAGACTGCTTACACTACGCTTGTCCGTCCTATACTGGAGTACTGCTGTGCGGTTGTGGATCCGCATCAGGTGGGACTGACGGATGACATCGAAAAAGTACAAAGAAGGGAAGCTCATTTTGTATCATCGCGAAATAGGGGAGATAGTGTCACAGACATGATACGTGAATTGCAGTGGCAATCATTAAAACAAAAGCGCTTTTCTTTGCGACGAGATCTTCTCATGAAATTTCAATCACCAGTTTTCTCCTCCGATTGCAAAAACATTCTGTTGGCACCCATCTACATAGGGATAAATGATCATCACGATAAAATAAGAGAAATCAGGGCTCGCACGGAAAAATTTAAGTTCTCGTTTTTCCCGTGTGTCGTTCGAGAGTGAAACGGTAGAGAGACAGCATGAGGGTGGTTCATTGAACCCTCTGCCAGGCACTTTATTGTGAATAGCAGAGTAATCACGTAGATGTAGATGTAGATGTAGATGTAGATGTAGAGAAGAAAATACATTTAAATCCAGAAGTGGTTTATGATGAGTCTCGTCGTAAATACACAATGGACCATTCATATAAGTATATGACGGAGCAGTGAATATGATTTGCTAATTCGAGATCGAGAGAGTGTTTTACTAAATTTATAATAAGAGCTCCTGGGAAAATGGACGTTAGTTATGACCATACAACCACACTGACTATCATAAATCGTAAAACCCAATTTCATCGAGAAAGTTTCGGAGGCCCTTGAGGAATACCTTCTGGGTGTTTTCATGGAGGAACCCGTGGACTCCGACAGCCCATTACAGATTAATACTGCAAGTCTGATTTATTCTGTTTCTTTTTATGAAAATATTTTAACAATAGAGAAAAAAAGCATCAACTTGCAATCAATATGATTGCCATCGTTTAGGAAACAGCTCAGAACAACGCAGTTGTGCCGCCCCATCATTGCATTCAACGAACTCGTACTCAAAGTGCACATTAGGCAACCTAACTATATTGATGTGCATCAGTGTTAACGTAGAGTTTACAGACCAGACAAAGAACCAAAAAGAACTAATTGCAATCTTGAGGGTAAAGAGTAAAGTGGGCATTAATTTCGTCTAGGGCAAGCATAACCGAATGAAAAAGAAAATTACTTACGAACGATATCCAAAGCGTGTTCTATAGAAACTTGCACTTTTGTGAGGATATTTTCAGTGAAGTGTACATAAGAAGATAAATCAATAGAAATCTAGTTAGTCTGTAGTGAGTAACTGGAGACTATGTATCCCTTATACCAACATAATCAAAGAATAATCCTGAGAAGTTCCGAAGATTTGTCGAGTATTTGGGGTTCACCCTCTATAAATTGGTGCTATATTCTTCACTGCACTCTTCAGACTAGTGAAAAATTTAGAATTAAAAGACGAATGAGGTAAAGAGCTTTCGTATCGCCATTCCTATTCTCGGAAGCCCTAGAGGCAGTTGTTAGAACGTTAAACTGAAAAAAGGAAGGACTATATCTTAATACAACATACCTGAAACATATCTCTTTTCCTGATGCCACTGCTCTGTTTGTCTGTAGAACAGATATCTGAAACACGTAATGGAAGAAGACTTTAATAATAAGTATGAATGTGAATCAGTATATCAGAAAAAATAAATATTCAACATTTCTTATAGAAAACAGAAGGAAGTAAAAATGAAATCACATATCGAGTTGATGAATCTTTGAATCTTTAATAAAGACAAGTACTGCATGGGCACTAAACGAAATACCCAAAGAATAAAGGTGAGGTGGACTTTTGATAAACTAGATTTAGTTTTCAAAACTAAGGTTTTGTTCAGTCTGAATCTAAAATATTTATTACACCTGATTTTTGGTAGAGACATGAACTTCCATTACAAAAATTACAAAAAAAATCGATTCCGCGTTTAGCAATGGAGAGGTATACAGCGGGAATTATTAGGAGAGAAAAGCAAATGAATCTGGCACGAGACTCCTTCCGGAACAGTCCACAGTATCAAATAAAATGTCATCGGAGTGTTTTTGGCGAGAAAGGGCAGCATCTGCTTGAAACGTGGGCTAGGTGGAGCTATAGACTGTGCCAATAAGAAAAACGTCTAGTATTTTCATGCATTGTCCAATGAAAGAGAGGACGCTGTTGAGTACAGGATTCACAAGTGAGGTAGTCTCACCTAGGTATAGCTAGCAAAGGTCTTAGTTTAGAATTCTCTGCGAGAATGAGTTTGAGTCCAGAGTGAGGTTATCGTGAACTACGTTAGATGAAGTGATGCTTAGGCACACCACTCTTCAACGGTCAGATAATAATTGGAAACTGTGTGGCAGAGAACCTGATGTAGTTACAATTCCTCCCCCCCCCCTCTCCCCATGTTTATAAACTTAATGGGACACCATCACAAAGACCACCAACCCTCCTCAGCCTTTTTCTGTTTCATAGGCAGAATCTCATGGGCCAGTTGCAGACCAAACTCAGCTGTATGTTCCATGTGTTGATTTAGATGTGTCTTCGTTGGTAAAAAGTCGCTTTGGCAACAGCTTTTTCAGATGCCAGACTGAGATTCATTGGAAGAATCCTAAGGAAATGCAATCCGAAAACAAAGGAAGTAGGTTACAGTACGCTTGTTCGCCCACTGCTTGAATACTGCTCAGCAGTGTGGGATCCGTACCAGATAGGGTTGATAGAAGATATGGAGAAGATCCAACGGAGAGCAGCGCGCTTCGTTACAGGATCATTTAGTTATCGCGAAAGCTTTACGGAGATGATAGATAAACTCCAGTGGAAGACTCTGCAGGAGAGACGCTCAGTAGCTCGGTACGGGCTTTTGTCAAAGTTTCGAGAACATACCTTCACCGAAGAGTCAAGCAGTATATTGCTCCCTCCTACGTATATCTCGTGAAGAGACCATGAGGATAAAATCAGAGAGATTAGAGCCCACACAGAGGCATACCGACAGTCCTTCTTTCCACGAACAATACGAGACTGGAATAGAAGGGAGAACCGATAGAGGTACTCAAGGTACCCTCCGCCACACACCGTCAGGTGGCTTGCGGAGTATGGATGTAGATGTAGATGTAGATGTTAACCGTAATACTCTGTAAAATGATCGACTTTTCAGGGAAATAGTCTTCCGGCATAAGAGATGCCTTTTGTTATTGTTCTTTAGTGATACAATGGTGAAGAATCACTGAAGGCTCACGAGTCGTTGTATTGACTGACTGTATATAATTGATATAGATTACATTTATTATGCACAACGAACAGCTCCGAAGCAGGTGAAAGTTGTATACAGCCTTGAATAAGAGCCTCAAATCATACAGCTAAGCTTTTCCCACAAACAGAGAGATAGGGGGGGGGGGGGGGGGAGGGAGGGAGAGAGAGAGAGAGAGGGAATATTAAACAGACAGTATTTAGTGGCGGTGAAATTCTCCATAGCAACAAAAATGACATATAAGTAAACCCACATACCCTACATACTTCATTCGCTTGATTATCGACCTAATATCCCAAGCAAAGAGTTCCACGTGAAGAGTCTCCTGAAGGGGTTTTATAGGATCCATCTGCAGTGCAACCACTGGTTCTTTGTAGGTCTCAAGCGGAAATACATAGTAAATATCTAGCGGATATTCGGATAATGTTCAAGACTTAATGGGGTGTGAAGTTATATATTATAATAATTTCCAGTTGGTATCACTAGGATCCAGATAATCTTAATTTGGTAAATACTCTCTCAAAATTAACGTATAGGATCAGTACTGTGGGCTGCTCAGAGAATTCACCAATGTTTTCAGTGACGAGGTAGCGAATCAAAGTACACACTATCTCGAGGTAAATAATTATCTTGTTGTCTAAATTATTAGATTATTTGATAAAAGCAGTGTCTTGTATGAAGATGTGAATGTGTATGCTGTAGCTGCTACAGGAAGAAGTTTGACATTGTGAATACACATGACAAACCAAACACAAGTACACGATGTTGGATGGCGCCAGGTGTCGTTGAGGGTACTTGACACGGTAACAAGAGTATGTAAGGGGGGGGGCGGACAGGAACGGAGGATCATCCTAGGGAAGATATGGGCTGCAAAAGGTGAAATCCAATAAGATAAACGACTTTGACAAAGGTCATATTATTTTTTACGCAGAGCCTGTGAACGAGTACCTCAAAAACGGCGAAGCTGGTCGAATGTTCACGTGCTGCTGTCTTGAGCATCTACGGAAGGAAGTAGAAGGACAGTGAAACTACCACTAGGCGCTAAGTGGTTGGATGTCCACGACCCTTCACAGGACATGGGGTTCGGACGCTTGTCTTCTTTGAAATTTAGGGTAGATGGTGATTTGGGGCATCTCTACCGAAAGAGCACAATGCTGATGCATGCACAAGTGTTTTCGGAGCACATCGTTTATCGTACATTGTTGACCATGGAGCACCGCAGCAGACCACCCATAGGGATTCATGCTGACACAACGTCACCGTCAGTTACGATCGCAATTAGAACGAGACCATCGGGACTGGGCCGTTGGTCATTGGAATCGCATTTTTGCTGTACTAGGTCGATAGCTGTGTCCACAAACGCCATCATCGAGGTGAACGATGGCTCTAAACGAGCAGCGCGCCACGAGCACAGGCTAGTAGGAGTAGTATTATGCTATAGGAGTCATTCTCCTGCGCTTGCATGGGACCTGCTGTAGACATCGAAGACATGCTGACAGCTGCAAACCACAAGTACGTCTTCATGCTTGATGTCTTCCCTGACGGTGGTGTCATCTTTCATCAGTATAATTATCCTTGCCACGGAGCCACAACCGTGCCACAGTGGTTTGAGCATCATTATAGTGGTATCTCGGTGACCAAATTCGGCTGATGTGAATCCCATGGAACCCATCTGGGTCGCTATCGGGTGCCATTACCACGTACTTAAATTAGGGGCCCGTTATTTATGCGAATTATATGACCTGTGAGTAGAAATCTAATGCCACGCACCTCCAAAAAACTACCAACGAACTGTCGTATCCCTAATACGCAGAATCGGCGATGCATTTCTTTCCAAAGTCGGACAAACAAGCTATTAAGCAGGCAGTAAAAATGTTTTGGTTCATCGGTGTTTACCATGATCGGGATTACGAATTTTTCGGCCTTAGGTTAGTATTCGATCGAGTTGCAGCAATACAGATACGGAATTACACTTAAAAACACTCAGTATAGTCATTCTCTGTAGTAAGGGAATAGTAAACGATGTCTGGCAAAGTTTATCCAGTATAGTATGGAGTGTCGGCGTTACTGTGAACACTTGTCAAGGGATTAAGGATCTATCTTACTTACGGGATTACTATTACTGCTTACGACAGCTACCCGTAAGCGGTTCTTATGGAAATATTCACCTGACAATATTTTAACACCTGTAGCTAAGTGCACAACACAGGATCGAATTTTGAGTCTTCCGGAAGTTTATCTTCACGTGTGAGTGTAGTTGGAGAGCATGAGTCTATACGTTTCCTCCCTCCCTCTTTACATTCCATGATGAACGAAGTTGTATTATTTTACGTGTTCTGTTGACGATGATGTTTGGTTTGTGGGGCGCTCAACTGCGTGGTTATCAGCGCCCGTCGCGTTCTGTTGAGTTGTCCAATGCTCTGGCACCTACCAGCAATGGGCTAGGATGATCCCCTTTCTTATTTATACTATGCCAATTTAAGAATAAATGTTCTCAGTAAAAACTAATACTTTGTGTCCTGCTGTATTTCTTTTAACCTGCCATGCTGTTACCTTCATCGTAAAATACAATGGGACGAATGATTATGGCTCTTCAGGATTTTTCAGTGTTTTTGCGCGCTGCATCAAGGGAGCAGTGATCGAAACGAAACTTGATTTGTGAACGAAGTCTCATCAGTGAAGTGCGTAGCCCACACTTTATTAATTTACTGTTTATTTTGTTCTCTAAGAACATATTTTGATCTTGTATAATTTGACTGATTTAAACACGATACATTCCAATTATCCAATCATACGAAATTTTACAGTTCAGTCTGATCCTTCATGTGATGAAGATGTTTGGTGGTGGGGCCATGTAATTAATAAAAGCTCATACCGTACGTAAGTGGCTAAACACCGAAAACACATGTCTACTTTGTTTGTACGCGGTTGGAAGTCCATAAGCATTTTATTCATAGCTCTTTAAGATAACTGCAAGGAAATTAAAAGCAACGATACACTCAAGTCACTGCTAATACCAGAACTACAATCCTCTGCTGGGATTTTCTTAGGCAGGAATTTAAGCAAATGGACCATATGCATTCCCTGATTGTTTCCCTTTCTGAAGGCGTCCTAGAAAACTAAACACAGTTATGAATTTTGTTTGTGAATATGTGAAATGGCAGCGATAACTGGAGTTGTTTATCAGTAAAAACAACTATGACTCAGCCATAGTCTTAACAGTTTTGAATAAGCTCTTTAGACAAAACGTTAGTCACTTTCTTAAACCATAAGTGCTGCCTTAAGTGTTGTTCATTCAACTGGGGTATGTGTGGCAGCTTCATAGTGCACTCGACTTAGCAAGGAATAGAGTGCACAAGTTTTTCAGTTTCGCCATACCCACCTGAAACCTCTCATTGGTGAGTGGATCCTGTAGAGATACCAACCTGTTTAAACGTTGACACCTACGTTTTACCCGTTGTTACAAATAATCGGGGACATTTTCTATGGCATTACGCTCGCGTGATTTAGCGAGCCAGTAGACTTGCGTTAAGGAGCCTGTGTTTTTGTCAAACCGAGAACGTATCCATGCAGGGCCGGTGAACGCTGGCGAAAGTGCCCACGGTGTTATCACATTGTAGATGTAGAAAAACGCCTACACTTGGCCACCGAGAATATAGATTCCGGTTCATTTCACGGTAAACTGAATGAATGGTCCAAAGCCATGGTATGAAAAACACCCTCAAAAATCACAAAACCACCTCCAGCCTCAACCACACTCTCCCTCAGCTGCGTGTTAAACGTCTCATTGACCCTACGGGTCTTCGACGCCTTGCATCATCATTAGAAAAGTGGTAAAATCGGGGCTCATCCGTGAACACTAGACACGCGTTCAGATGTCTAATCTGTGGTATATCTGTTGTCTGGGCCATTGATGATGAGCGGCTGCCTGTGTTGTTGTGAGCAATGTACTCCAAATGTAAATTCCTTGCGGGCCCAAACCCAATATATATTCAGAAATTTCATTTACTGGCAGCAACAATCCCTGTTGAACTTGAAACTTACTGCCATTGACAGGACATAAAACACTCGTATACAATACGTCTTCACGTTAGTTACAATGCTGTGTGTTGGACTGTTGGCTTTGTTTCACCAGGAGATCAGGCATTTTCCTACGCGGTGTGATCATGGGCACGTGCAGCTATAGTAGCTTCTTACGCTTACCCAGTCATGTCTCCGGATCCAGCCATTGTTGTTCACTGATTCCGTAAAACCGGGTAGCAGAGTGCCACGAATTACTTCAGCAGTGAGGGGACGCATGAGCATCTGGTATAATTTCTACATCATATACAGTGCTCTGTAAACTCCAGTTTCCTCTTTTATGTGACTGTATAATATTCCGTCAGGTATGAAGAGGGAAGGGGATGAAGATGAGATAGCACACATGACACTGCGAGAAGAATTTGACAAAATCCCTGAAAGTCATAAGTCGAAACGGGGCCTGGAATAAATGAGACAGCCTTGGGAGAGCCAGATACGACAGAACTATTCCATATGGTGTGCAAGACGTGTTAGACAGGTGATGTAACTCACACTTAAAGAAGAATCTAATAATTCCAATTCCAGAAAAAAGCAGCTGCTGACGGGTGTGAGTAGTACCGAAATACAAGTTTAATAATTCGTGGTTGAAAAATACTAACACAACTTCCTCACCTAAGAATTCGACCTCGGGAAAGAACAGTTTGCATTCTGGGGAAATACGGGAACATGAGGCATTACTAGTTATTTTAGAAGATAGGTTAAGAAAAGATAAAACTACGTATATATCATTTGTTGGAACAGAGAAGACTTTTGACAATGTTGACCGGAATATTCTCTTTGAAATTCTGAAGGTAACAGGATTAAAACACAGAAAGCGAAAGGCTATGCACAACGTTTACAGAAAACAGACGGCAGATAAAAGAGTAGAGGTGCATGAAAGAGAAGCAGTGATCGAGATGGGAATGAGACAGTGTTCTAGCCTATCCCCAAAGTTGTTCAATCTGTACACTGAGCAAGCAGTAAAGGAAACGAAAGAAAAATTAGGGGTATGAATTAAATTTCAGGTAAAAGAAACCGGGTCGCCTGCTCACCAGGCAATCGCGCTGACAACTATGCACAGTGATAATCGTATCTACCTCCTGTGCAGGAGACCCGGCCTCGAATCCCAGCCACAGTACAAATTTTCATTCGTCTCTTCACTCTGCGTATATACATCACAAATGTTTGCGACGTGAAAAGGTCTCCGGAACGATATAGTTTCATTTCGTTGAAAAACATCAATGTCTGACGACGAGTTCGGAATTGTGGCAGACAGAGCAATGACAGGGCAGTAGTGGTCTCAAAGATGGATATTAGATGAATATCAACACAAACAAACCAAGGATAATAGAATGTAGTCGAATTAAACCAGGTGATTCTAAGGGAATTATACTACGAAACGAGAAACTTAAAGTAATAGAGGAATTTTTGGGCAGTAAATTAACTTTTGATGGCCGAAGAAAAGAGGATCTCGTGAAATGTAGACTGGAAACGGCAAAATACACTACTGGCCATTAAAACTGCTACGCCACGAGGATGACGTGCTACAGACTCGAAATTTATCCAACAGGAAGAAGATGCTGTGATATGCAAATCACTAGCTTTTCAGAGCATTCACACAAGGTTGCCGCCGGTGGCGACACCTACAACGTGCTGACATGAGGAAACTTTCCAACCGATTTCTCATACACAAACAGCAGTTGACCGGCGTTGCCTGGAAACGTTGTTGTGATGCCTCGTGTAAGGAGGAGAAATGCGTACCATCACGTTTCCGACTTTGATAAAGGTCGGATTGTGGCCTATCGCGATTGCGTTTTATCGTATTGCGACATCGCTGCTCGCGTGGTCGAGTTCAAATGACTGTTAGTAGAATATGGAATCGGTAGGTTCAGGAGGGTAATACGGAACGCCGTGCTGGATCCCAACGGCCTCGTATCACTAGCAGTCGAGATGACAGGGATCATATCCGCAAGGCTGTAACGGATCGTGCAGCTACGTCTCGATCCCTGAATCAACAGATGGGGACGTTTACAAGACAACAACCATCTGCACGAACAATTCGACGACTTTTGCAGCTGCAGGTACTATCAGATCGGACACCATGGCTGCGGTTACCCTTGACGCTGTATCACAGACAGGAGCGCCTGCGATGGTGTACTCAACGACGAACCTGGGTGCACGAATGGCAAAACGTCATTTTTTCGGATGACTTCACGTTCTGTTTAGAGCATCATGATGGTCGCATCCGTGTTTGGCGACTTCGCGGTGAACGCACATTGAAAGCGTGTATTCGTCATCGCCATACTGGAGTATCACCCGGCATGATGGTATGGGGTGCCATTGGTTACACGTCTCGGTCACCTGTTGTTCGCATGGACGGCACTTTGAACAGTGGACGTTACATTTCAGATGTGTACGACCCGTGACTCTACCTTTCATTCGATCCATGCGAAACCCTACATTTCAGCAGGATAATGCAGGACCGCATGTTGCTGGTCCTGTACGGACCTTTCTGGATACAGAAAATGTTCGACCGCTGCCCTGGACAGCATATTCTCCAGATCTCTCACCAATTGAAAACGTCTGGTCAATGGTGGCGGAGCGACTGTCTCGTCACTATACGTGACTGTTTTTGATGAACTGTGGTATCGTGTCAAAGCTGCATGGGCAACTGTACCTGTACACGCCATCCAAGCTGTGTTTGACTCAATGCCCAGGCGTATTAAGGGCGTTATTATGGCCAGTGTGGTTGTTCTGGATACTGATTTCTCAGGAACTATGCACCCAAACTGCGTGAAAATGTAATCACATGTCAGTTCTAGTATAATATATTTGTCCAATGAATAACCGTTTACCATTTGCATTTCTTCTTGGTGTAGCAATTTTAAAGGTCAGTAGTGTACCTGTTTCTGAAGAAGAGAAATTTGGTAAAATCAAATATGGATTTAAGTACTAGAAAGTCTTTTCTGAGGGTACTTTTGTGGATTGTGTCAACGTATGGAAGTGAAACGTAGGCTATAGACAGTTTCCACAAGAAGAGAGTAAAAGCTTGTGAGCTACAGTACTACAGAAGAGTGCAGAATATTAGATGGGTAGTTCATGTAATTAATGAGGAAGTACTGAATAGAATTCGAGAGAAATAAATTTGTGGCACGACTGAAAGAAATGATCAGTTGATGCAACACTTTCTGAGACGTAAAGCGATCACCAATTTCGTACTGGATGGAAGAGTGTAGCGTAAAAGTTGTAGAGTGAGACCAAGAGATGAATGCACTAAGCAGGTTCAAAACTATGTGGGTGGAGAAGCTTGCACAGGACTGAGTAGCACGGAGCGCTGCATCAAACCAATCTTCGGACTGGATACTACAAAAATAACAACAACGTGAAGAACAGATCTGTTTATTGGAAGCTCATCCTTTTTTAAGCGAGGCAGTAAGTATCACGATCCGGTAAGTTAGCGGACCTCTGAAGTCCTCGCTGTTTCCTGCCACAACGGCACGTCGGTGTAAGCATCGGCGGCCTGGCTAGACAGACCACCGAGCGGCTTTGGACTCTTGCAGGTGTCGACGGGACCGCAAGCGGCGTCCGCCAAGTTAATTACCGGACGGATGCAGGCTGTCCGGCAGATTAGAGCCAGAGAGGGGGGGGGCGGGGGCGTGGGCGGGGGCTGGGCGCTATTCATTTGCACGGCTGCTGCCGTAATTAAGCGGCGAGCGATGACCTGCGATGTGACTTTGCGGCGGGCAGGGGGCACGAGCGCCGGCCGCCGGACGCGGACTGCAGTGCTCGGCGCGGGGCGGCGATCAATCGAGCCCCCGGCTGGCGGCTGGAGGCTGGAGGCGGAGGCAGAGGCGGAGGCTCGAGCCGAGGCCGAAGCCGAAGCTGCCCCCAGCGGAGCGGCCCGCCGCTACCTGCTGCTGGGCCTTCTCGGAAACGGAAGCCGCCGGCTGTTTCCCGACACGGCGCCACTACCACCGTATTTGCCAACTTCGGAGATTGCCTCTTTTCGCTTCGTTCGACGTGCTCCCTGCGAGCTGCACCAGTATACAATGCTACACCTTCAATAAATCAGTGGCTTTAAGCGCGGTTGTTCATTTGCTGTGAGATGAGTATCAAAACAGGTCAAATCCCTAAGAAAAGCTGAGAATAATTTTCGAATAATGAAACAGTCAAGACTGTAATAATCATTTATTCAAAAATGATGACCAGTTTTTGCCTTTGCGGTGGTCAGCTTCAAATCTAACGCACCACACGGCTGCAGCCGGCGTGCACGGAACGGGTGCGTGAAATCAAAATTGTTAATGAGCAATAAATTGCAATAGATCGCTGTGAAATCTTTAAACAATGTTATCTAAAAGTTTAAAAAAGAACTACTGCAGTGCAGTGCAGTGTCTGAGGCTGTGCATTGACAATCAAGTGGTTCAAATGGCTCTGAGCACTATGGGACTTAACATCTGAGGTCATCAGTCCCCTAGAACTTAGAACTACCTAAACCTAACTAGCGTAAGGACACACACAAACCCATGCCCGAGGCACGATTAGCGTAGCGGTCGCGCGGTTCCAGCCTGAAGCGCCTAGAATCGATCGGCCACAACGGCCGACGCATTGACAATCAATATTGGCATTCGGATAAGAATGATCTCAAAACTGCGATTATGGGTCCACATCAGTTTAGAACTCCTCACAAAAATCAAAATTTGTGCCTGGATTTCCCTCTTGTCGCAAGCTCATTGCTCCACTCCGCTGAGCCGCTCCTCCAAGCGTGCTGGGGTAGCCGAGATGCCGGCGCTGTTGCTCAGCGTGTTCAGTCTAAACTCTGACGACTCTCTGTAACAATGATAAAAATAATAAAAACTGAATGAAGTATTCAGCGATGACCTTGAAGGGGTGTCATGTGACATCCACATAGACCGAACGGCAACACTGCTGGGTTCGAGTACCGGCTCGGCACAAATTTTCATTTGTTCCGAAATATTCTATAGGTGATGTGAAATCATAATCGCAATTGGCAGAGTTGGTTCTTACTATTTCTCAGCCGATGTGATGTTAACCCTCTCTGAATATTCGTCCTTGAATGTAACACGTTTCCAAGTACGGATGTCTTGGTGGAGACTTCCATTGCAGAAGTCTGGATTTAAGCTGTTCAGGATAATTCTGCCCGTAAAATCACATTGTCGTCATTCTGAAAATAGATGCCACGCAACGTTTCAATGGTTTCTTCATTCGACCACAGAGAACAGATCCGCGCATGAAATTTCAGCAGAGTACGTGGGTGAGGCAACAGCTGATAGCACAAAGAAGCAGCAACCGTAACAGTACTCTGCGGAAAACGTGCCGGATGCGAACGGCAACATTCCTAATGTTCAAAATGCCGTACAAGATGTTACAAATTGATCCATGATTGATTTTCTCTTTTAGCATAACCATTTCGATTGAGTTAACCGGTTTAGGTTTTTCGCAGACAAATGATGTGACCCCCTCCGTTCTTCGAAATACAGATTTGTTTGACCACAGAGGAAACATCTGAACCACGAAACCGCCCAGTCATATTATGGCGCTTTCTTGCCGTGCATTTCCACTAGCTCAGCAGTGATTGTTACAGCGTTGTTCTTTTCCGAGTACAGTCGACGAATTACCACACGGCACTTCGCTTACCTGCGGGCTGTAATACATTTTTCGGGTCCTCTAGCGGTCTTCTGCTACTATGGTCCAGAGATTTTAATGCGTACCAGGACTGCACACATTTACCTACAATCAGACAAAAAAAATGTCTAACTTTTTCGAGGTTAAAATTAAAACTCTATAACTACTCATCGTCGTACCTGTCGAAAATTAAGTTTGAAACTGCCAAGCCTAGATATTAGCATACCTAACTGTGCTAAGCAAAATAAACCGCTAACGGCCGTCTGTTAGCTTGGAGCGTAAAGAGTACTTCGCGATTGGCCGTTCAACAGGGAAGGCACGTGTGGTCTACGTCGAGGATTTTGCTATCGTAAAGGTGTTAATTTCTGCTGATATGCGGCATACCAGTTAGTTCTCGTGTAATCGTGGGTGTGGCTCATGTTTCACGTAATTTTAATACTTGTGACAAACCAATGAAGCCGAAGCTATATCTACTACTGGGACATCTACATTTCACAAGCCACCTTGTGTATTCTGTGAACCACTACCACCGCACGCTGTTACCTTTCCAGTTGCGAATGCTGCGCACTAATAACGATCGTAGGTAGCTCTATGTAGAAGTCATAGTTGTGCCCTACACGCCTTATCAAATGGTTCAAATGGCTCTGAGCACTATGGGACTTAACATCTGAGGTCATCAGTCCCCTAGACTTAGAACTACTTAAACCTTGGTAACCTAAGGACATCACACACATCCATTCCCGAGGCAGGATTCGAACCTGCGACAATAGCAGCAGCGCGGTCCTGACTGAAGCGCCTAGAACCACTCGGTCGTATCGGCCGGAGTACCTCTAGTCCTCCTGATTTTATTTTCATAGTTGAGACCATATAATTATTTTGTGTACAGCTTAATTAGAGAGTAACACGTTCCTAAAGAAACTTTCTTTGGTTCATTTGGATACAGAGATCTCTTTTCACAGATGAATGATTAAGTACTGAACAATGTGTCACTAGTCGCAGAGCACACAGATAAACTTTGTTTCACTGCTGAATTCACTCTTTGTAAGACACAATTACCAGATCTGTATTTGACAGACAATGCAAAGAAAAAAAAAACCGGATCACCACGAAGGTTTATCCGAAATGGGAGTAAATCGGTAGATGTACATGGACAGAAACAAGTAATTACAATTTCAGAAATATTCGTTCACTTATTGAACACAAGGAGCTTCACAAACTAAGCAAGTCAATTTCTAGTTGCTTCACCTCTGGCCATGATGCAAGCGGTTATTCGGCTTATCACTGATTGGCAGAGTCATTGTGTGACCCCCTGAGGGCTATCGTGCCAAATTCTGTCCATTTGATGCATTAGTATTTAAAGACCCTGAACTGGCGAGAGATCCAACGACCTTGCTGGCCAAGGTAGGGTTTGTCAAGCAGGAAGGCAAACAGTAGAACTATCCGCCGTATGTGGGCGGCTTTATCTTCTGAAATGTAAGCCCAGGATGGTTTGCCATAAAGGCAAAAAAACGTGGCGAAGAGTAACGTCGACGTACTGTTGTGCTGTAAGGGTACCGTGAATGACAACCAAAGGAATCCTGCTGTGAGAAGAAATTACACTCCAAACCGTGACTCCTGGTACACGCATACTTGCAAGAAGCATTTAATGCTTCTTGTTATTTTGAAAAGTAGTCCAAAACCAGATAGATATTTAGTTCCCAGCAAATGGTTGCAGCTTTCTGTGACAACTGGCCCGTAACAAGTGGTTGTTTAGTTCTTTCCATGTCTATCGAATACTTTTCAAATTCATACTGTACATCTTCAATTATTTCTGTAAATCATTAAAACTATATTATCTCATGAAGTTATTTTATAAAATAATTGGCGCTGCATTACTTCATTTACTTTCGCTTAGCATCGACGCTTGAAAAATGCTGAAATTGGCGGCAAACTAAACTTTCAAAGCCATAGAATGTTAACGTCTTCTGTTAAATGTTGTGATCATTGTATCCAGACGAACTAGTCGACCTCACCTATTTCAGATAGTACAAGGAAGACAATATTGCAGAAGACCAACTGTTTTCCGTTGCAACGAACTCTTCTCCGTGGTCCAGTTCCACATTTTTTCGGAATTACCATAACAATATTACCCACTTCAACAACTTATAAAAACATTCCAACCTTGCGAAACTCACATCAGACTCATAGCCATTGCACTTAGACGCCAACGAGAAATTCTAACACTGTGGAATAACTGTTTCAGTAAACTGACGCAGTTAAAAGTGTTGACCCCCTGCTCTTTCTCACCGGAAAATTCGCAGGTGACTTATTGTCTCTATATCTATACTGCAACAGTAATTTCGTGAGTGAGCAATGCACAAGAATTGCAAAA
The DNA here is from genome assembly GCF_023864275.1 of Schistocerca cancellata. Classification (NCBI taxonomy): domain Eukaryota; kingdom Metazoa; phylum Arthropoda; class Insecta; order Orthoptera; family Acrididae; genus Schistocerca; species Schistocerca cancellata. The sequence goes on from NC_064626.1 coordinate 687,660,522, forward strand.
TTCAATAGTGTCGTGGTTTCCAGTTCTGTATATTTCTGACCTAAACTGGCTCTGCATCATTTCGGGCTTCAAGTACTGCAACATTGTACCAACACAAACACTGTGCTCAAACTCTAGACTTCATTGTTCGTTTCACTTGATTTTGCACTTACTGAAATAAGAGTCGGATAACCTCCCAACATGAGAAGTTTCGTTTCGTTCCTTCTTTTCCTTCATGGAGATTAGTTTTATGGTCAGCAAGCTTCTTCCCTTCTAACCAACGAAATGATTAAAAATACGGCTAGTAATAGCTATTTAGTGTCGGCCTCCAAATCTGAGTGGACAGCGCAGCATAATCCCATGCGAGGGGCCTGGGTTTCCGGCTGGATCGGAGATTTTCACCGCTCGGGGCTGCGTGTTGTGTGGTTTTCATCATCATATCATCCTCATCGACACGCAACCCGTCGCAGTGGCGTCAACTAAAGAGACCTGCAGCTGGCGACCGGTCTACCCGCCTGGAGACCCTAGCAACACGGCATTTCATTTCATTTCACTGCTATTTAGGACTGTTAAGAAGATTTAATTTAACGTTGTCGTAGGTGAAGGAATTTTGTTTAATCTTAGACATCTTAAGCACCAACGTTCACAAATTTACCGGATAAGAAAAGATCATTGTCCAGATAGGGAAAGGATTACAAAAAAAGTCAGTAAAACCTGGGCCAGGTCGATCTACTGGTCTGATAGCATTTCAGTATAGTTTGCCTTAGAGGAATCACAAGCTGTGTTCCTGTAGCTGTGGAAATCGTTTGTTAAAACCAAGTTGAATATATGAGGGTATGGTATTGCTAAAAATTCAAAACGATTAAGAAACGAAGGTTGAGTTAATCCTCAGACAACAATTCGACTACTGTATGAAGCACTGTTACAGACGTCTGTGCTGTAATATGTGATGTGTAACGTCCCCTTAGAAAAATTAATGAATTACTGTGCTGATAAACATCTTATGTTATTTGATTTTCAAACAGCTGAGCAAAACTAAACGTACTCAGACATTCACTAAAGTGACACAAAATTTTTAGCGCAACGTAATCTGACTTTCAGTAATCCCTACAAAAGAATGGCCCTGACTAACAATAATCTATACCTTTCATGAATTCTTACCTCACAAAAATCTTCGTTACTCGAACTACTGCAATACAGCGAGCACCAGTACTGCCAGCTACATAAAATATTCAAACTACTGAAGGCACTAACTACTGATAGGCATAGTTAGCAAATGAAAGATTTTGATAGAGAAGAAACAATGTATTTACCTTAATAGTGTTCAAAAGTCATAATATATATATATATCAGTTCATGACATCCAGTCTTACAAATTTACTGTCTCTGTCCAGATCATCCGCTCTCAAAACTCCGCCATTTCTCTCCGCACATCCACCACTACTGGCGGCTCACCTCCAACTCCGCAACGCTACGCGCTGGTAACAGCCAACTGCCCAACACTACAATAGCCAACAACAATGCAAACCAGCCACAGACTGCACGCAGCACAGCCAGTGATTTTCATACAGAGCGCTACGTGGCGTTACCAATATAAAAACCTAAACAGCCTACTTACAGATGTAACACAGTTGACTAAAATACGATAGACGGAGCAACATGTAGCGGCACCACCGTTTAAGATAGGAAAGTTAGATTTGTTACAATATTTCTTAGCGTGTAAGTTATAGCCAGGCGCAGGCCTGTTGACAGTAAGTTACGCTGACCAGCAGTTGCTAAGTAGAATGGAGGTCATAGTGCCGTCGAACAGCAGAAAATAAATGCAGCAGTTTGCATGGCGCAAGTTATAGGCAGAAGGGGCCCTCTGGCGCATCTTAGATGTTATAAGTATGTGACTCGGAGTGGTGTGTTAGCAAAACAGAGGAGCACAGCCACGTATAAATAGATGCTAGTTTTCTAACGAGGGGGATTCAAGTGTGGCAACTCTTCTGGATGGTGGGGCATGTCACACCACTGGCTACACGCAGCAGCAGATGTGGCGCCGGCATTCCAGTGTACAGCGGGTCGCTAGTTCGACCCTCCGAGGCCAACGTGGGGGCCGTGGCCAGTCAGTGGCGGGCCACTCAATGGCTCGCTACCGCAGGCAGTCTTGTTGGCTCCCAACACACGCCAGAGGCATCCCGAGGCGAGGGCCACAGATTTGGCTGTCGGATCACAGATGCTTATTGTCACCCGCAATCTTAACCACGACAGTGAAGAAGCACGCAGCGGGCTGCCCTGTGGCTCCCAGCGAGTGGCACTGAGGCAATGGGGATGAGGGCCACTGAGTTGAATGCCGGCTCATACTGACGTTGTCAAAACACTGCGGCTGTACACGGCCGGCACGCTGCAGTATGTTGTATGGATCGCTGAGGTAGCCCTTCCACGCCAAGCTGTTTTGCAGACAACGAAGTGGCGTCCGCGGCATCACAGGGACATGTGACGCAGACAGAGGGTAACGTGGCACTGTAGCTGGGAATAATAAAATACTTGAAGATCATGGCCGAGTTTTAATACGGTACATCCTGACAGTGTCCATCCATCTCCTACATTCCTCCACTGCAAGCCAGCATCTACATTCGGCAGTGACAGCTACAAACATGACTTGCATCACAATGTGAACCTAAATTTTATCTTTAATCACTGAAAATGATGTCATTGTCATTACTACGTTTGACCTTCAGAGACAAAACACATTTATGCGATACTGTAAACAATACTCACAAGGAACAGATTTATTACGTCTTTTCTCAAAGCACATATTGGGGAATGAATTTGACTTATGAGGCGAAAGATGTGCTCTCCACCTTGTATCGCACTTCATTTCCTTCTGCCTTGTCAGTAGGTTTTTACTTTCGAAATGTCACAGCTAAAGAAATTTGGTTAATGTCCCATTCTTGGGCTTTATCAAGATGGGTACTCTATCGTACAGAAAATCTACAACACATGTCTGGGTGAAGAGGATGGTGAAGGAAGGACAGGTCAAGCACCGTCGTTGCCCTGGACGTCCACGAAGGATCAAGACAATTGCATGCTAAACTGCAGTGATAGATACCCTTTCAGGACTAACACAGAAATTAGGAATATTCTCGAGCTAAGTGTGAGCAGTTCGACCAGTCGTCATAGTCTCAACGACGAAAGGAAGATATAACCAAAAATCGACGGCTAAGGAAACGTTGAAGAAGCAGTATAAAGCTGCCAGATTAAACTTCGCACAAATGTACAAAAGGAAATTGCTTTCGTACTAGGAGTAAGTTATATTTACGGACGATAAGGTCTTTTCTGCTGCACCAGTTACTTCAGTCCATGTATATCGACAAAGGTGAGCGAGATGCTACAACAAGTCTGTCCATCAGAGGCAAAGGCGTGGCCAAACTGAGGATGGATATCAGAAAATGGCTGCTGGGTTCGGTGGCAAGCGAACGTCCGTTTTCCAGTCCTTACTACTGTGAAATACTGGAGAACGTAATTCTTCTGTCTCTTCGTCAGAGATTCTCCTGTTCACACTGCGAACTCTGTAAACCATTGGTTTCAAATGAACTTAGACATTCAGCAGTTCTACTGCTCTCCTGAAGGTGATGACTGCAGACCAATAAATCTCATATGGGCAAAGATGGAAAAAATCATTAGGTGTAAAAAACCATCAGTGACAACCAAGCCAGCGCTGACTGAAGCAGTTTATGACTCATGGGAAGAGATGTCTCAGAGTAATAGATTAATCTGGAAACCTGCTGCCCGTATTTCACGGCGGTTAAATACATTTGTAGAGGACAGAACAGTCGTTTAATATAGACACTCGATTTTAAATTATTTTACTGCCATTGAATAACAATACTGAGACAAACATGAAACTAATTTTCTTTGTCACATGTCGCATGACATCATTGCCGGTGAAGGCAACAAAGACAAAATATTTGTGATTTTTACATCGAGAAAAGCATCACATTAATTTGTGTTCTCCTTATTTACTTGCAGACAGGACACCAATACCGATGGAAGCACAAAGTAGATATTATTTTCTTCTAATGCCAAGCAGAAATCAGAAAACCTAAAGAGAAAAAATGGTGCAGCACCGGCTGTGTAGATGTAAGGTCGAGCGTTTGAGTCCACTATGTGCTCAGTTATATATTTATGAATACTTTAAAGTTATGAAAGCTTAATACCTCTCTTAGGACTTCTAAGCTAATAACTCTTACCAAGAATTAAAATTCTGGGAAGTAACAGGACTCTAAGCCCCTCCCCTCGCACAGGCAGATTAAAACTGACCGCCTTAACAACTACGCTATTCTACGAATCACACACGCTATACTTGTTAAATGGTATGCGTGATGTCACACCTTTCACATGAAAAAAAAGTAATGATATACCTAATGAAAGCGGCGCAGTGTGTCTTCGACGGAATAGCAGACAATCCATCTAACTTTAAATTTCATGAACAGAGCTATGAAAAACAAAAGCTGATTGAAAGTGACACGTAGGTATTCTGCTTTGCTTAATGAGATCTGCTTGTTCTGCTGGTGCCGTGTATGGGAGATGCTGCGTTGTACATTCGCTTTTTTCCGTATTCTTGGGCCCAAAGGGAGGGGTGGGGGGCAAAGTGGGCAGTGGTGGGAATGCGAAGCCTGACAACCACGTCCCGTTGCCTCGCCTAGAAACCGAGAAAGGTTTGGGAACATGGAGTAGATTTATTTATTTAGTAATTTCCATTATTTTTTATTAATACAGATTTTTTGTGAACATTCCGATGACCAGAGAATACGAAGCTCTAAAAGTGAGAATGGCGTGGATCAACTCCTCATTGCAGTAACACCCCAGCTCTGGGGTTGGTTATAAAGACACTACGAGAGAAGAGACTGCTGATTTTTGGGACACTTCCGATGTGGACTATGATAAGGATCTGGTGTCATATAGCGCTTCAGAATCCTAAAATGTTTATTTTCTTTCTTAATTTTAAAGCAAATACAATGATATGTGAGGAAGAAATGAATTACATACTTCTCAGAACAATTATTTCCTTGTGTACTGTTATCAGCCAAACGCCTTGCCACAGTGGTAATACCGGTTCCCATCAAATCATCGAATTTAAGAGCTGTCGAGCTAGGCTAACACTTGGATGGGTAACCATATGGTCTGCCGAGCGCTGTTGGCAAGCGGGATGCAATCAGCCCTTGTGAGGCAAACTGAGGAGCTACTTGAATGAGAAGTAGCGTCTCCGGTCTCAACTGACATGCGGGTGGGAGAGTGACGTGCTGAGCAAATGCCCCTCCATATCTGCATCCGGTGACGAATGTGGCCTGATGATCACACGGCGGCCGGTCGGAACCCTTGGGCCTTCCAAGGCCTGTTCGGACGGAGTACTGTTACCAGGTGCGGAGAAGCTCCTTGGTTCTTTTCGTGTATTACGTAAATTCTGGTGTCACCTCATCTTACTTTATGATAAGTTTCTTTTTTCTTGGGGTCAGAAGAGAGTGAACACAGTCACTGGCTAGTTTTCTGACGACTCGTGGCATGATACAGGTTCCATTTGCTCCGCCGGATATGCGAACAGAGTTTCAGTTTGTCATATTTCTTAAATTTCCTTGGGCAGCTACGACCTGTCACCCCATTGAGAGTGTTCATTTGCGCAGAACTATTGTGACGCAGAAGTTCAGGTTGACCAATGGTTTCTGTTTCTCAGTTCGATATCACATCGTTTTTGTCTGATTCAGCCAGTCAGTCTTAATGTGGCTTTCAGGCGACGACTATCGTCATATCATGAACCAGAAAACCACGTTTCTGACTGGACTGTTTATACTTCTCATCTATGACCGGATATAAATTCTTAAACCCTATAAAATACTAATAAATTGTACCAATTACAAATAAGTTATTTAAATATAAATAGATGAAATAACTAGATAAGAACCTACAGCTCTAAAAGTCAACCGTTGCTTTTCACCAGCTCTTAGTAATAAAAGTCTGTTATCTTCCATTCTCCTTCTCACAGTTCATGCATTGCCAGGAAACCAGGAAACTGAGAATTCTCTTCCAGTTGACGGCAACTGAGGAATGGATTGCAGCGTATGTTGTCGAACAGACATTGGTTGTCTCTAAATTTAACTTAATGGTTGTGTGTGCGTGCGTGTGTGTCTATGTGTTTGTGTGTGTTTTTTGTTTACAACCAACAATAAACGCTGCGACGTCAAGTGTTTAAGTTAATTTACACTCAACCTGATTCCTGCACATTACGTTAATTACATTCTTGGTAGATTTATTACGTCTGCAATATATTTAGCATCCACAGTACGGTCTTGATTTCGTGACTCTTGACAAGTGCAGCGGTAGGCACTGCCCAGTGTGTTTACGTTGTCTGATCGACGTACCCTCCGGCAGACGCTAAGACATATACAGAAGGACATCAACCTAGCTCTCTATGTATTACTTTCTGCACGTTCTTTAAGTAGCCAAACTGAAATGCTATTTCTGTATCCTATGGAGCAAATGGAACTAGTTGAACAATTAGTGATCAGAAAATTAACCGGTGGTAGTGTCCACTCTCTATTGACCCCAAGAAAAAAGAAATTTCTCACAAAATAAGATGAGGTGACACCTAATTTACACAATACACGAAAAGAACTATGGAGCTTCTCTGCACTAGATAACAGTACACAAGCAAATATTTTTTCTGAGAAGGACGTAATTCATTTCATCCTCTCAAATAATAGTACTTGTTTGAAAGTGAAGAGAGAATGAACATTTCGGGATTCTGAAGCGTAATATGACACCAGGTCCTTAACATAGTCCACAACGGAAGTGTCACAAAAATCAACAGTCTCTTCCCTTTCATGCATTACTACCGTTCTAAGATTCTTATTGACTGACTTCCGAACACCAAGTTCTGCAGCAGAATCAGTATAATGTTATGTTACCAATTACGTATGGGGAACATGTAAGAAAGAAGAGTAGAGCATTCCTTAACACGGCACCAGCAGTGATTTTATTCTAATCATCACGAGTAGATCATAGTAACAACTACACTATTGGCCATTAAAATTGCTACACCAAGAAGAAATGCAGATGATAAACGGCTATTCATTGGACAAATATATTATACGAGAACTGACGTGTGATTACATTTTCACGCAATTTCGGTGCATAGATCCTGAGAAATCAGTACCCAGAACAACCAACTTTGGCCGTAATAAAGGCTTTGATAAGCCTGGGCATTGAGTCAAACAGAACTTGGATGGCGTGTATAGGTAGATACAGCTGCCCATGCAGCTTCAACACGATACCACAGTTCATCAAAAACAGTGACTGGCGTATAGTGACGAGACGTTGCTCGGCCACCATTGACCAGACGTTTTCAATTGGTGAGAGATCTGGAGAATGTGCTCGCCAGGGCAGCAATCGAATATTTTCTGTATGCAACATGCGGTCGTGCATTATCTTGCTGAAATGTAGGGTTTCGCAGGGATCGAATGAAGGGTAGAGCCACGGGTCGTACCACATCTGAAATGTAACGTCCACTGTTCAAGGTGCAGTCAACAAGAGGTGACCGAGACGTGTAACCAATGGCTCCCCATACCATCACGCCGGATGATACGCCAGTATGGCGATGACGAATACACGCTTCCAAAATGCGTTCACCGCGATGTCCCCAAACACGGATGCGACCATCATGATGCTCTAAACAGAACATGGATTCATCCGAAAAAAATAACGTTTTGCCATTCGTGCACCCAAGTTCGTCGTTGAGTACACCATCGCAGGCGCTCCTGTCTGTGATGCAGCGTCAAGGGTAACCGCAGCCATGGTCTCTGAGCTGATAGTCCCTGCCGCTGCAAACGTCGTCGAACTGTTCGTGCAGATGGTTGTTGTTTTATAAACGTCCCCATCTGTTGACTCAGGGATCGAGACGTGGCTGCACGATCCGTTACAGCCATGCGGATAAGATGCCTGCCATCTTGACTGCTAGTGATACGAGGCCGTTGGGATCCAGCAAGGCGCTCCGTATTACCCTCCTGAACCCACCGATTCCATATTCTGCTAACAGTCATTGGATCTCGACCAACGCGAGCAGCAATGTCGCGATACGATAAACCGCAATCGCGATAGGCTACAATCCGACGTTTATCAAAATCGGAAACGTGATGGTACGCATTTCTCCTCCTTACACGAGGCATCACAACAACATTTCACCAGGCAACGCCGGTCAACTGCTGTTTGTGTATGAGAAATCGGTTGTAAACTTTCCTCATGTCAGCACGTTATAGGTGTCGCCACCGGCGGCAACCTTGTTTGAATGCTCTGAAAAGTTAGTGATTTGCATATCACGGCATCTTCTTCCTGTTGGTTAATTTTCGCGTCTGTAGCACGTCTTCGTGGTGTAGCAGTTTTAATGGCCAGTAGTGTATTTTGCCGTTTCCAGTCTACATTTCACGAGATCCTATTTTCTTCGGCCATCAAAAGTTATTTTACTGCCCAAAAATTCCTCTATTACTTTAAGTTTCTCGTTTCGTAGTATAATTCCCTTAGAATCACCTGGTTTAATTCGACTACATTCTATTATCCTTGGTTTGTTTGTGTTGATATTCATCTAATATCCATCTTTGAGACCACTACTGCCCTGTCATTGCTCTGTCTGCCACAATTCCGAACTCGTCGTCAGACATTAATGTTTTTCAATGAATGAAACTATATCGTTCCAGAGACCTTTTCACGTCGCAAACATCTGTGATGTATATACTTTCCTCATGTCAGCAAAAAAATGATTCTAATGGCTCTGAGCACTATGGGACTTAACTACTGAGGTCATCAGTCCCCTAGAACTTAGAACTACTTAAACCTAACTAACCCAAGGAAATCACACATATCCATGCCAGAGGCAGGATTCGAACCTGCGACCGTAGCGGTCACGCGGTTCCAAACTGAAGCGCTTAGAACCGCACGGCCACACCGGCCGGCCTCTCATGTCAGCACGTTGTAGGTGTCGCCACCGGTGCCAACCTTGTGTGAGTGCTCTGAAAAGATAATCATTTGCATATCATAGCATCGACTTCCTGTCGGTTAAGTTTCGCGTCTGTAGCACGTCATCTTCGTGGTGTAGCAATTTTGATGACCAGTAGAGTATATGATCAGAATGGTATGGGCGTTCAGAGAACGTGGTGCTGTCACATGTTCCAACTGTTCTTAATGACATGAATGGTTGTTCACTTGATCTAACGCTGCCTACCAAAGTACAGATGGCGTGGAGGCGTTGTCGCTTGTTATGACCAACAGCTTTGATCAATCTGTGCCCACATCGCCCTGCTTCTCAAGCTAGCATACACTATTCACTGATGTGTGAGTAGTCGGATGCACTGTCTACATTTTCTTTTACCACTTAGTAAGTGTAGTGTGTGCGATTCGTAGAGTAGTGTAGTATGTCTGAACACATAATGCACGCCGGCCGGAGTGGCCGAGCGTTTCTAGGCGCTTCAGTCTGGAACCGCAGGTTCGAATCCTGACTCGGGCATGGATGTATGTGATGTACTTAAGTTAGTTAGGTTTAAGTAGTTCTAAGTTCTAGGGGACTCATGACCTCAGATGTTAGGTCCCATAGTGCTCAGAGCCATTTGAACCATTCGAACATGGTGCACCGAACACTGCTAGCGATGCACCTCCGCGCCCCTTACTCGCGCACGTGATATTGTTAGCACAATATCGGCAACTACGACTGAAAAGGGCACGTGAACATCGGCTCTGGACGTAGATTCAGTAGCAGAGCGTTGCATGGTCTGATGAATCCCGATATCTTCTTCGTCATGCTTATGGGAGGGCAGTAATTCATTGTTTTCCAGGGGAACAGCTCCTTGGTACCTGTACTGCAGGATGAAGAAAGGCTGGTAGCTGTTCCATTATGCTCTGGAAATCATTCACTAGGGCAAACATGGGTCCAGTGGAGCTCGTTCAACGCACCAAGCAGGCCAAGGAGTATCGTACATGGTTGCAGACCACGTAGTCCCCATCATGGCGATCATGATTCCAGACGGCAGTGGCTTTTTTCAACAAGATAATGCTCCATGACACAAGGCCAGATGTTTGATCGAGTGGTTCAAGAAACGCAGAGGCAGATACAATTGGTATGCTGGCCCCTCGACTCCCTAGATCTGGATTCGATCCGACACATGTGGGATAGAATTGATCATGGCGTCAGACCTCACCTCCACCCTTGCTGAAAGTATCGGGAATTAGGTGACTCGTGCCTGCAGATATGGTGCCGACTCCATCCAGCGACCTACCAAGGTCTCATTGCTCCCATGCCACGACGTATTGCATGATTACATAAGAAAAAGGAATTTTGCTTCTTCTTAGAGGGAAAACAAAACATTCATTTTTCATAAACAAAATTTTCTCCCTGGTGACATAATAATTCTGCACCGTGTCCAGTTTCCGTCTTCCATTTAGCTGCGTCTATATTAAATCTCATGTTATTGCCCCCTGGGCAGGATCGTCTCCCCGAATCCAGGAAACAGCGAGTTATCGCGCACTCGACTATCCAGGTAGATAATATTTCAAAACAGAACTTTCGACATGTTAATAATAAAGCTAGGCCACTAACCAGCTCCGAAGTATACAGGGTGTTTCAGAAGTAATGTCAATAATTCATACATGGAAAATACAGGTGAAAAGTGGCAAAAAAGCTCCAATAAACATGGGTCCGCAAATCAACCGATGCCGAGGTATCGCATAAATTCGAGTTGAAAACCAACTGTAAACGCCCCTAGATACCGCGTTGTTTAAGTTGGTACGCAGGCAGCCAGACACGCGTACATTACCCGGTTACATCAGTGCTTTAGAGAAATGGGGAGTTTCACACACCACGTACAAGAAGATAGACCCAGAACCATAACACCCGATATTGAGGAAAGTGTGTTACCCATTGTACGCAATCCACCGAGTACTTCAACGAGGTGGATTGCTATCCAAGAGCGTATCCTCAGTCATAGCAGTGTGTGGTGGATTTTACATCGGCAAGTACTCCTTTCACATCACCTCCAGGGACTTCAAGCCCTCAACAATACAGACTTCCCTCCTGGAGAGCATTTCTGCCAACGTGTGTAACTGCAATGTAGCCCGAATCCCCTTCTTGTAAGCAGTATTCTGTCCACGGATGAGGACGGATTTGCCCGTGACGGTATTTTTAACTACGGTAACTGTCTGTCACATTTGGGTCGATGTCAATCCTAATGCATCACACGTATCACGACATCAGCAGCGTTACTCGTTGAACGTCTGGGCAGGACTGTTCGGAGACAGCATAACTGGACCTCACTTCCCACCACAGAGACTAGCTGAAGAGCAGTACATGCGGTTTCTGCGTAGTGTGCTTCCAGATGTTCATGATGATGCCACACTAAACCAACGCCTGAACATGTGGTTCAAGCATGACGGTGCTCCAGTACGAGTGCGCCGGCTTCTAACTCGGACGTATGGCCAATACTAGATAGATAGAGGAGAGCCTGTGCCATAGCCTCCGAGGTCTAAGGATTTAAATCCCATGGATTTCTGTGAATTGTGTCATGTCAAAAGCCTGGTCTACGCTGCTGAGATCAAGTTTCTTGAGGAACTGCGTCCGCAGATTGAAGCAGAGTCTCAGTATTTACATAAATCCCCAGGACGGCCTCAGAGGATTCGCAACTCATTCCAGAGGCGAGTTCAATGTTGCATTCAGACGCATGTACAGCTGTGCGAACACCTACTTTAACGTTTAGAGATTCCATGTGTTCGTAGACACTGATGAAATGCAAACAGCAACTGTGTTGTACCTCGATAACAGTTGATTTTTGGACCCATGTTTATTGGAGCTTCTTAGGTACTTTTGGCCTGCACTTTCCAAGTGTGAATTATTGACCATCACTTCTGAAACACCGTGTATAGAGTAGTTTGTGAGGCACGCTCATAACGCTATATTTGTCTACCGGGTCGATTAATTGATACCACGTTTAGAGAACGTAAAAGGCTAGCCGAAGCAACACACACAAGACCAAGAATCAGATACATTAAAGTCTGTCGCGATCCTGCATAAAAAAGGTAAAATGAATATTTAGGAGGAAACCTATGTTCAGGGGACTCACACACCTTTTATTTCGTAAATGTTTCCAGAAGTCGAAATGAGCTTTCCGGTAAACTACAGTTCGTAAAGGGGCACGTATTTTGGTATGTGATAAAAAGTCTTAACCCTTGTATCGATCGAGATATGATTTTTTAGGTCGAATGAAAAATTTCTTTAATGGCATCCGAAGGCATGTGAAAGAGCGAGTACAATCATATAATACTTGTTAATTTTGAGGTTCAAATTCTCTGCAAAAAAATCCGAGAAATATTCTAAAACTGAAAATAAAGTCGCCCGGAATCGGCTGTTGCGTTGTAAACGCGCTCATGCCAGGCTACTCCGTTGAATCAAGCTTTTCGACTGTTAACTTGTCTGCCGTGCAGGAGCTGTTTCGTCTATCAGCAAGTCATTTCTTCTCCAACTTGCCTTGCATGCAAACACGTACACCAGTGAGATGACGTTAGACATGTTGCTTTTATGTATCGGATGTCAAGTACCTAAACGTTACGGCGATATAGGAACGTCTACCTTGATCGTTGCTTTCCGTCGGGTCAGACTCCCGTACGAACAATTACGTCGTTGGTGCGAACAGGCGGTTTCAGCGTCAGAAGACGACGACTGCAACTAACAGAGCACAAGAAAAGACTGTTCTTGCTACGAGCTTCTCAGTGCACTTCGTAGCGCTAGACGTATTGCCAAAAGATGTTGGAAATTTTGTAAATTTGTGGTAAGTTCCTATGAGACCAAACTACCGAGGTCATCGGTCCCTAGGCTTATACACTACTTGATCTTACTTCAAGTAACTTACGCCAAGGACAACGCGCACAAGCATCCCGAGGGAGGACTCAAACCTCTGACGAAGAGGAGCCGCGCGAACCGTGGCAAGGCTCCCTAGACCGCGCAGATACCCCGTGCGGCAAGACTTATAGGACTAGTTACTCAAGTATCACTCGCAATTTGCATCTACAAAAATTCCAGGTTTATCATCTGTCATTACATCAGGCACTCTGAATTTGTGATTTCGAACATTATACAGAAGATCGTCAGTTTGCTCTGCAGCACCTGGGAGACTACCCTACTTTTTAATACCGTGTTCTGTCGAAGAAGCACCATTTACAAAAGCAATGATGTAAACTTAGGTAACATGGACTACTGGGCGGCGGAAAATCAACACTGGCGTCGTAAGGTACAACACCAACGACCGTGGAGCGTAAAAGTGTGATGTGTCATCATACAAAATTCCATTGCGGGACCTTACTTCATCCCAAGGTGGTAAATAGAAATACGTATGCACACTTTCTTATGAAATTTCTACATGTTCTTCTACAAGAGGTACCATTGGATAAGCGACAGTGTATGCGGTTCCAACGAAGCAACTGCCCATCTCACTCTTCGCGTGTTCCAAGGCAAATAGTGAATGAAAAGTTTCCCACCCGTTGGTAGGACGGAATGCTGCAGTACAGATAATCTGTCAAGTATCTTAAAGTGTAAACAATGTAGATACATTCTCCTTATAAAGAGTATTCAAAAAAAGTGTCGAATATTTTGAGAGTTGCTAGTACTCATCGAAACAAGAAAAATCAATCCAATAAACATGGGTCCAGAAAAGGACACTCATTTCACAAATATCATAATTTGTATTTTAATCTCGTCATTTGTTTTATTTTGAACCGAAATTTTTGTAAAATTAACTGGTGAATATAGTCGCTGCCAGTCACAATTCGTTGTTAGGAAGGGATGGGGGAGGGGGGGGGGGGAGTGCGAGGGGATGAAAACATATCCTGTCTTATGCATAAGAAATGGCCAAATTTTTTTGACATGAAGACAGTGTTCTCTTAAAAGAATTATAAATTAACGCACTTCATAGTGAGGTAGGAAGAGGTGTAAATATTTTATAATTTGCTTTATAGAAAAAAATGTGGAACCAGAACGTATTTTTAAAGTTGAACTGGTATGTAAGCAATTTATGTTGTAACAGCTGTTACTAGAGACTTGAATAAAAGGCCGGAAGCCCGACTGTGAATAAATACGTTTAATAACAGCCCTGGGGAAACGTTACTACTTATAAAATATGGCAAGAGATTAGACGCGAGTACACTGACGATCAAAAAAACTGTTTGTCGATATGGCTGAGTACTCGTTCCATTTTCCGACTGACGCGATATACAGGGTTATTACAAATGATTGAAGCGATTTCACAGCTCTACAATAACTTTATTATTTGAGATATTTTCACAATGCTTTGCACACACATACAAAAACTCAGAAAGTTTTTTTAGGCATTCACAAATGTTCGATATGTGCCCCTTTAGTGATTCGGCAGACATAAAGTCGATAATCAAGTTCCTTCCACACTCGGCGCAGCATGTTCCCATCGATGAGTTCGAAAGCACCGTTGATGCGAGCTCGCAGTTCTGGCAAGTTTCTTGGTAGAGGAGGTTTTAACACTGAATCTTTCACATAACCCCACAGAAAGAAATCGCATGGGGTTAAGTCGGGAGAGTGTGGAGGTCATGACATGAACTGCTGATCATGATCTCCACCACGACCGATCCATCGGTTTTCCAATCTCCTGTTTAAGAAATGCCGAACATCATGATGAAAGTGCGGTGGAGCACCATTCTGTGGTACGTTTAGCTCCCTGCTTGCTTAATTCGTCAACTTCCGCGGGCTACGCGTGAAACTTGCCCGCACGCGTTCAACCGTTTCTTCGCTCACTGCAGGCCGACCCGTTGATTTCCCCTTACAGAGGCATCCAGAAGCTTTAAACTGCACATACCATCGCCGAATGGAGTTAGCAGTTGGTGGATCTTTGCTGAACTTCGTCCTGAAGTGTCGTTGCACTGTTATGACTGACTGATGTGAGTGCATTTCAAGCACGACATACGCTTTCTCGGCTCCTGTCGCCATTTTGTCTCACTGCGCTCTCGAGCGCTCTGGCGGCAGCACCGGAAGTGCGGCTTCAGCCGAACAAAACTTTATGAGTTTTTCTACGTATCTGTAGTGTGTCGTGACCATATGTCAATGAATGGAGCTACAGTGAATTTATGAAATCGCTTCAATCATTTGTAATAGCTCTGTAGGTAATATCTCCTAAAAGCGATCTAGAATACGGCATTCATTGACGACTGTATCTCAGCTAATTCCACGCCACCCATAAATAAGTTATTTGTAAAACAGAGCGCTACCTTACGAAGATTTCTCAAAAGCCACAAAGTAAGCATTCAACATAGACGGTAAAATGTTGCTCTTGAGAGCGGTTTTAGATATCTTTTCATTGCTCTGAGAGGACAGAACTCTGAAATCTTCCATAAGAAATAAAACTTATCAGACGACGAGACCAGATTTCTCTATAAATTATCGGTAGTGAACTGTCATCCTGTTTAATAAGTCTTTGTGTAGTTGTACATAGTAATGATGGAAATATTTGCTAAGCGTCTGCTTACCATCCTACGCGTAGCAAGTGCGTAACACAACAAACAACACGACAATATAAAGAAAACAGCTCGACTTATAGTAACGAAATCAGTTGACAGGAATAGGAGAGGCCAAAGAATTCACCGCCTCAGGCAGAGAAAAGGTAAAGACGAATGCAAAGACACTGTTGTCGAATTCCGGGAGCCTACACGTTGCCGTTCTTTCCTATTCTCCCCTTGCCAGTCCTGAATGTAACAGAAATACATGAACCTTGGACGACACTGAGGTGGGATGATCATAAAGTAGGTGGTCACACAGGATGGCAAATCGTGGTGGTGGCTTCAAACAGGTGGTAGAAGGTCAACGATGCCTCCCTGGACCGCACAATTGTAGCGGGCTCCACAGTGGTTGCCAATTTGATGCCCAAGTTCCATTCTTGTGCACAGAGTATACATTTCTTTATGTATTGCTCTATGTTCTGCTTGCCTGTTTGTCATCTATGTTTCTCTGTGGCTCGTCGCTCTGTAATATGTCGCACTATGTGCACTGCCAAGACAGAATCGTGGGCATGTCTCAATACATTATTGCGTAAACTTGGTATGACCGTATGTCCACACATTTGATCCGTTTGTACAGTATCCCAATATCAACACAAAACTCTGTGTTACGAGCTTCTGACAGTCTAGGTCAGCACCTTGCACCCTTCGCCATTTGTCTGCAGAAATAGCAATACGCTCAATTGCGCACACTTTTGAATTAAGGCTGTCACCGTTTCTGTGGCTTTTACTGAGGCAGTCAGTAACTTCAAAGTCAAATTCAATAAGACATAACACCTACCAAGTCAGTTCTTTCAGGCCCATAAGCTATGTAAATAGGCCCATAAGCTATTTAATGACCCATTACGACTTTGAAGCATCTACCTTTCAAGTGTCAACAGAGATATGTGATACTGTAAATCATGTACAGTACCTTTTTGTGTGGTATAATCTTTACATGGAAGTGTAGGCTATCAGATGAATAATATACGACCACCCAGGCGCGGTTGTTAGCAAACACAGCAATATGAACTGCATCTGGTAATCATGAAAAGCTAGGAATGGATCAGAGGTCAGTAATTCCAGAATGAAATTTCCATTCTGCAGCGGAGTGTGCGCTGACATGAAACTTCCTGGCAGATTAAAACTGTGTGCCAGGCCGAGATTCGAACTCGGTATCTTTGCCTTTCGCGGACAAGTGCTCTACCAACTGAGCTACCCAAGCACTACTTACGACCCGCCCACTCAGCTTTACCGGTGGAATTAAAGCTGTGAGGACGGGTCGTGAATAGTGCTTGGGTAGCTCAGTTGCTAGAGCACTTGCCCGCAAAAGGCAAAGATACCGAGGTCGAGTCTCGGTCTGCCACGCAGTTTTAATCTGCCAGGAAATTTCACGTCTGTAAGTCCTTCAACCACACAAAGGATTCTTTGCGGGTCAGAGTCCAGCGAAACATTATCCCCTTCTTCAGAGTATGTGAGAGGTCTCACTACTTTCGGGAATTTCTAAACAAATTTGTGGTAGTAGTGGGCCTAACCTAAAAATAACTGTTATCTTCTTAACTTTATTACAAATAGGAAATTCGTTTACGGCTCATTCAAGCTGCGCAACTGTTCACATACCATTCGAGCCGATAATATGGCCTAAATAGCGAAATTACTTTAGGGCAACAAGCGTTTCTCCGCACTCAGCGTTAGCTGTGCTGCTCGTAATTAACTAAACAACAGAGATTGTCAGGCAGTTCCGTCATACCTTAACAACAACGTACTTTGTGTACCGTAAAGAATATTGTGAAGTAACGGATGGCGCAACCGAGGGATCCCTACTGCCTCTGGCCAGTGTTGAACTTTTTCAAGGATCACTTGGAGGAGGAAGCTCTAAACTCTGCGAGGTTGCGACCATCTTGCTTCCTGCGGCGCATTGACGGCACCTTCTTCATATGGCCTCAAGATGAAAACGCGCTGCAGCAGTTCGTCGACCACATCAGCGGTGTCCATCTCAATATTAAGCTTCCATTCCTGGATTTTTTAGTTGAACAGAAGGCGGAAGACTGGCTTGGACATTCAAGTGTACGGGAAATCTACAAGCAGGGACCGGTACTTAAACACCAGCAGTTTTCACAGCATTTGTACACAAGAAAGCGGTACTGAACACGTTAGTTAACAGAGTAAATATCATTTCTGATGACAGCCCTCTAGAGTCTGAATTTCAACATTTGATACGCATGTAAGCGTAGGCTTCCGCGGCCGTTGTCTTCTTCCATAAAATTCTTCAGGGTATCAGACCGCATCGTCACAATTTAAAATGCGCCAACGTTTCGGCCAGCGTTGCAGCTAGCCTTCATCAGGGCCTTACGTTAAC
Source organism: Schistocerca cancellata (assembly GCF_023864275.1). Taxonomy (NCBI): domain Eukaryota; kingdom Metazoa; phylum Arthropoda; class Insecta; order Orthoptera; family Acrididae; genus Schistocerca; species Schistocerca cancellata. The sequence continues at coordinate 687,678,427 of NC_064626.1, forward strand.
TGCTAAATGAAACACACTTGGTTCCTTAAATAGCTGCACGAGCAAACCGTGTCGTTACTTGATTGGCTGTAAAAGGAGGAGGAGGAGGGGTGAAAAGTATGCTTTATTGGTGTTTCCTTTATTATCTGTCATTGGCTGAAATAGCTGTTTTCTATTGGTCTTTATATTAATCCACCCCATTGGAGGAGACGGACGAATAGCGAACAGGTGATGGCTGTGACGTCACACTGTTTCCATGCTGTCCAGAAGCCGGCTGCGGCGTGCCATTGCTTTGTGTGCTCGCGACCACTACTGCGGCTCTCCGCGTGTCTGCTTGGGCCGCCACGGCTCTGCCGCCGCTCCGTAGCCCTGCTATTGCAGGCAGCCAAGACCTCGGAAGCTTGTACCCGTCCTCTCTATTCATGTTGGCGGGTCTTTTGGCTATTTCTATCGCCTCTCTAATCTTTCTTTTGAAAGTGAGAGGCTGTTTCGCCAGGACGCGGGCTTCTTGAAAAAATATTGGTTTCCCGCACTCGTCTCGGTGTTCCGCCACTGCTGACTTAGTGTGTTGTTTCAGGCGGATATATCTTTCATGTTCCGAGAGCCTTGTGCTAATCGGACGTCCCGTCTCACCTATGTAGACTAATCCACACGCACAACCAATTTCATACACGCCAGCTGTGTGTAGTTTGTCAACTGCATCCTTGGTAGAACCGAGCATATCTGATATTTTGTTTCTGCTTCGGAAAATTGGTTTGATGTCGGCTTTTCGTAGAATTTTGCCAATACGTTCGGTGACACCCTTGTACATATGGTAACACAGCAATGCTCTGTGCCTCCTTCTCCTCTTCCCTATTGGTCTTCTCCCTTGTCGACATGGTGCTGTCTATCATCTGCTTCCCATAGCCATTAGTTCCGAAGATGGACCTGAGGCGTTCAAGTTCTGTCTTCAGATGTTCTTCGTCGCTTATCCTGTATCGCTTCTTCGTTAGCGTGTGCAGGGCGGACTTCTTCTGCGTGGGGTGATGGTGGGAGGAGGCGTGAAGGTACCTGTCCGTATTGGTTGGTTTCCTGTACACTTTGTGGCCAAGTTTACCATCAGGTTTACGATAAACTTCCACGTCGAGAAAAGGCAGCACCCCATTCTTCTCTGTTTCATTGTAAACTGAATTTTCCTATGCTGTTGGTTAAGGTGCTTGTGGAAGTTCTGTAACTCCTCTTCTCCGTGGGGCCAGATGACGAAAGTATCATCTACATAGCGAAGCCAACAATTTGGACGTAATGGTGCGGACTGGAGGGCTGTTTCCTCAAATGCCTCCATGAAGATTTCTGCTGTGCGATGGGCGATAGGGGTGATCCCATAGCTACACCGTCAGTTTGTTCATAAAATTGACCTCTCCACTTGAAATAGGTGGTCGTCAGACAGTGGCGCACAAGCTCACATATATCAGGTGCCACGCGTTCTTCTAGGATGTTCACAGTATCTGAATAAAGGAAACACCAATAAAGCATACTTTTCACCCCTCCTCCTCCTCCTTTTACAGCCAATCAAGTAACGACACGGTTTGCTCGTGCAGCTATTTAAGGAACCAAGTGTGTTTCATTTAGCAGTTAACGTAAGGCCCTGATGAAGGCTAGCTGCAACGCTGGCCGAAACGTTGGCGCATTTTAAATTGTGACGATGCGGTCTGATACCCTGAAGAATTTTATGGAATTTGATACGCATGTTCAGAGAAAATGGTTACAGCAAGGAAGAAATTATTAGGGCTTCCCAGTGCCACCGACGAAAAATGCCTGATGAATCAGCGAAAGAGGCAAAGTCAACCACATTGCTTCCGTAATGTGGAACAACTGGTAGCTGGGTAGTATGTGTACTGGAGGGCCTTGGACTGAGAGCAGTTTTCCGGCCTGCGTCCAAGATAAGAGAGACGTTACACCTCGTTATTGCGAGGTCAGACCTGTCGCACCGTTACCGAGTGTTGTGTGGAGCATTCACGACATATCAAACAAAGGGAATTTGGGAAGTCAACATTGGCTGAACACTTCCTAGATAACAGACATAAAATACAATTTGAAAAAAGGTCCTTTATTAAAGAAGTTTCCGAAATTAGAATCAACGACAACAGTCTCAACAAAGATCAGGGGTACACATTTAATGTGGGCGAGCTTGGCGCATTGAGTGAAAGCAAAGACGTAGGCTTGACGCTTGTAGGGACGTGGGAGTGGTAGCTTCAAATATGGCACCGGCCGCTCGCTCCGTGTGATGGTTTTCTCGGTCCAACGGCGAGGTGGAGCTGCTAGGAGCTGCCCAACTTTCCTTCCGCGCATGCGCCATCCCGGCCCTTTCTGGAAGGTTCCAGATGCCACCATTACATCTATACAAGCAGAACACCGTGCCAGCGCTGGCAGTTAGTGATTTCAGTTCCTGGTGGCGATGGAGGAGACAGCTATTGAAGGCTCGAGTGTTTTATTCGAAATGATGCGGATTATAAACTTAGAAGATTTTGTTGAAGCATGCTACTATGAAAGGCTCCGAGGACACAACTAATCACATCCCATAACTACACGAACTGATCTTGAAAACACTATAACATCGTCCAAGTGTAACACACAATGCTTAGTTTCAGTTCTCACAGCACTCTGTGTAATAGTTGATGGATTGTTACCGGTGCATTCTTTAGTCCACATGACATTTGGTGAGACCCATAGTGACTTGATGGAACCGTGAATGCGGTCTTCGATCAGTCCTCTTGTTCTTCTGCTGACTGACGGTATCCACTTCGCAAATTCATACTTGCAAGACGTTGGGATTTCCTCATGTTATCAGAAGTTTCCACAACATTTGGCACTTAATGCGCTTTTGTGTCTGGATGCTGATTTAAATATCCATAGTTGCAACAAAACCGATAAACCTGATTTCAAGACGATTTTTTTGAGTACAACTACCACTAGCACCTTCCTTCTGCATTAATCTGCTGATTTGTAATCTCTTCCGTAACCCATTGAAGGTGATGCGAAAGCTGGTGTGTTTTCTTGCATCCCAATGGTTCGTTTCCAGCGGATATCCTATGCTGAGTATTGAAGTTTCTGCAACAACCTGTGTAGGTTAAACTACTCTGCATATTCTTCTGCCAATCTTTCCATTTGCTCCCTATCACTTACTGAAAATGCGACACTCTCTTCTCCAATGTGGCTAAATTGCTAGGCTGTTCAAGCTTAAAGTATTCTATATTTCATTCCCTCTCCAGATCCTTGCCCTCGAGTACCTCTACGTTGGTTATCTATGTCCCTCATAATTTCTTTTCCTCTGCCGACTCGATATTATAATGCCAAGTCAGGTTCTGTCAACCTCTTACACATGCGATGCACCATGGCGCATAAAGAATCGCGTTTCGTCCATTTCCCACTCTCCGTGAAAGTTTCTACCACACACAAAGTATTGATGGACAAATCTGCACATACATCTACCGAGACTACATTGCCTGTATAGAGTCAGTGCACTCAGTGTAGGTGGCTTCTCCTGCCCTAAGGATGTTTCATGTGGCAGTTCGGTATTTCAGCAGTGGTATCCAAACAGAACCCTGTACTGTTCAGTTCTACTACTCCCCCTATAACATGATGTTTATTCAGTAAATACAATGCATGTATGACAATGCAGCTGCTGCCAGTTCAACTCAAGGAAGAACTTTCACGCAAGCCCAAAAGCCATTTCTTGGTCCTCTCCACTCCCCCCCCCCCCCCCCGCCCCCCGGCCACCCATTTGGGAGTTCACTAATGCCGAATGTCGAAGCGAGAGAATGAACATTACCACATTACCTCCACCTATTCCACTCTCTGTATAATGACACGGATCGAAATTTTTTACTGGAATTGCGTTATCACTTACCACGGTTACTTGAGACAGAAAGGACTTGTATACTCTTTTTCCTACATTGCTGGTCACATAGTAACCAGCCAAAGATTGTATTAACGGTGTTTCTGTGCTTAAGTACACTAGAAACGTGTCACAGTATATTCTCACTTCTGTTAACTACTGAAATGCGATTTCCACCCTGCTTCTATCTACCCAAAATATTGAAAATCCCTGCAGACATTCACATTCCAATATCCAAGCTGTTTAAATTTTCTTTGCTGAAGTTTCCTGCATTTGCGCCAAATGTTGCCAGGCTAGCCGCACAACAACAAGTGTTTTCTGTATTAAGTACCATCCTCCTCCCCCCTATAGGACTGGTCACTGTATTTCTACCGTAACTGTTGCTGTTGCCACAGCTTCATTTAATGATTTTAGAAACTCTGTTCATACCTTTCAGGAATCTTCAGTTGCTAACCTCGCTGGAATGCTTCCAGCGCCCTTTGTTCTGCTATATGTAAAGGTAAAAGTAAAGGCGAATTTCCGCGTTCTGGCCTTAAGTTAGTCATTCGGGCCTGACCAATCACCATGTTATCCTCTGCCAGTGGCGTCACTGGATATGCCTGCGTTCACCACACTGCTCTCACTGTCGCTGTCGGATTTCTCGACCAGTTAGCCTTATTAGGCTGAGTGCACACCATAGCTGTCCTACCACCTGTCAAAAACACCTGACAGTACCGGGAATCGAACCGGGGACCCCCATGGCAAATAGCTGCACTGACCATTCAGCTACTGAGGCAGACTCGGTAGAATTTAAAACGGCTTAATGGTGCTATTATTATCTCTGAATCAAAGGTATTAATTTCGTAATCGTTTTTAGGAAATTTTATATAGGCTCCCTTTGTGTATCAGGTATTCCACTCAGCTGTACCCGGAAGTACTTCCAACAGCATTTCAATCATACTTCCCGCAAATCTTGGAAGGAACAAGCTTACCACAAGTCTTCATAGCACTTAATGTACCCTGTTCCATCCCCTGTTAACCATAGTCGAGCCATACTCATCAACTGCTTATCTTCCCATTCCCATAATTTTGCGGCTGTATGTAGGTGAAAATATCTTCCCTTATCTTATCCAAAAAGGGATTAACTTACGTGGCAGTATTAACAGCTAGGATGGGTAGGGACACACTAGGATAGTACTGTTACTTTCTCTCGTTCCGTAAGTTCTCTAGTTCCTTACGTAACTGTAAATTCTCTTCTAGATTAGCAGTTAATTGATTAACTGTTGGATCGCCACCCTCTGTACATGATGCCGTGCATGATGCCATCTTCCTCAAAAAAATTTATTAGAGAAATCAAAAATTCACAAAAAGTACCACGAAGTTAAGGGAGAGATAAGTAAAAGAAATAACGCTGTAACACCACACAACGTTTCCAATCAACACTAACGCTCACCCTTCTGCTGAAAGCTACCGCTATACTTCTGCTGCTGAATTTGTCATTATTGCTCTGTATTGAGAAGCCATTAGCACTTATGACACCTAATGTAGCAACGGGGAATTCTTTAGCGGGCAGAGCATAATGATTGTGGACGCCCAGTTAATCGGCGGGTGGAAGGATCATCGTTCGACCCTCGATTCTACATCTGCGTATATACTCCGTTAGCCACCAAGCGGTGTGTGGCGGAGGGCACTATTCGCGCCAAAGTCATATTCCCCCCCCCCCCTCGCCACACTGTTCCACTCGCGGATCGCGCGAGGGAAAAACGAATGTCTAAACGCCTCAGTACGACCTCTAACTTCCCTTATCTTTAAATGGTGGTCATTGCGCGATTTGAAACTTTTTGGGAATAATATACGCTCTACATCCTCGGCGAAGATTGGACTTTGGAATTTAGTGAGCAGCGTCTTCCGTTTAGCGCGTCGTCTATCTGCAAGTGTGTCTCACTTCAAACTTTCTATGAGATTTGCAGCGCTCTCGCGATGACTAAATGTACCAGTCACGAATCTTGCCGCTCTTATTTGGACCTTCTCGATCTCTTCAGTCAGAACCAACTGGTAAGAGTCCCATTCAGACGAACAATACTCTAAGACTGGACGAACTAAAGTATTGTAAGCAATTTCCTTTGTTGAAGGACTGCATCGCTCCAGGATTATGCCAATTAACCGCAATCTAGAGTTCGCCGTTACTTGTGTAAACTGATCGTTCCACTTGAGATCATTTCGAATAGTCACACCCAGATACTTGACGGATGTTACCGCTTCCAAAGACTGGCCATTTATTTTCTACTCGTACATTAATGGGGATTTTCGCTTTGTTATACGCCGTAGTTCACACTTACTAATATTGAGAGATAACGCCAGTCATTACACCATGCATTTATTTTTTTGCAAATCCTCATTCATTTTGACACAACTTTCGTATGATACTACTTTCCTGTAGACTACAGAATCATCGGCAAACAGTCTAATGCCGCTGTCACTACCCTCAACCAGATCGTTTATGTAAATCGTAAAATGCAGCGGACCTATTTCGCTGCCATGGGGCACACCTGATGTACCCAATTTAAAAAAAATAATGACATATTCATCACCCCTCTGAAAGTATTTTCAGCATAGATGTGATCCAATATTGTCATCAGTGACTCCTCACTAAAATAAGTGCAAATTAGTGTAAGTGGTGCTGGACTGAAGGGCAGGCAGTCCAAAAGGACGGCAGATGGTATGGCTTCTCCAGTGGTTGGTGGGAGAGCGATGATGCCTTCTCAGACCAACGTTGGTAGCGGTCGTCAATTCGAAACCTCTTACCGGCTGGACGACTAGCACTAAGACTAAATAGGCCGGGCTTGTTGGCGAGCAGACAACCTAGGGATCACGTAGATCCGCTGTCGCAATGCTGGAGATGTGTCTTGGATTTTGGGAACACTAGTGGTTATTGATCTACTAGTTCTACCGATATACTGAGATGGATACAATAGCAAAATTTTGGGCCAGCTGATTACTGCTAGTAGCAAGGAGCGCTTTCATGGCCTGCGCTAGTTCGTAGCATAGAAACAAATGGTTCAAATGGCTCTGAGCACTATGCGACTTAACTTCTGAGGTCAGCAGTCGCCTAGAACTTAGAACTAATTAAACCAAACTAACCTAAGGACATCACACACATCCATGCCCGAGACAGGATTCGAACCTGTGAGCATAGAAACAAAGTCAACATCATAATAGTTCACGTTTATGTGACATCTAATACACATGATGAAGAGATTGATAGCATGTATGATGAGAAGAAAGAAATTATTCGGATAGCTAAGGAAGATTAATATTTAATTGTGCTGGGTGACGGAAATTCGATATTGCGAAAAGGGAAAGAAGGAAAAATAGTAGGAAAAAAGGACTGCGCAAAGGAATGAAAGGAGAATCTGCCTGGTAGAACTATACGTAGAGCATAATTTTATCATCGCGAGAACACTGTTTGAAAGCAATGAAAGAACGTTGTCTACGCAAAAGAGACCTGGGGCCACTGGAGGGTTTCAAATCTGTTACGCAATGGAATAACGGAGTTTTAAAAACCGGATTTTGAACTGCAAAACATTTCCAAGGGCACATGTGGACTTTGACCGTAATATATTGTTACTGTACTGAAAGTTAAAAGTGAAGAAATTATGGAAAGTTTGGCTAAGATCCAGAGGTAGTTGACAGTTTCAAAGGGGACATTAGGGAAATTGAATGGAACAGGGTTAAGGAACACAGTGTAAGGTGATTGGGTACTCTTGAGAGATGGAAGGGTGGAAACAGCAGAGAATTAAGTAGGCAAAAAGTCAAATCCCAGCAAGAATCCTTGGAAAACACATTAGCTACTTAATCTAATTTACGAAAGCAGTAAATATAAAAACGCAGCATATGAAGCAGGCACACGGAAGCAGAAACCTTTAAAAGTGAAACTGACAGGAAGTGCAAAATGTCTAAACAAGAATGACTAGACAAAAAATTCAACGATGTGGAAGCGCGTATAACCAGGGAAAAACCGATGACGCCTATAGGAAAATTAACGAGATATTTCGAGAAGAGAAATGATGATGATTGAATGATTGTAACAGGTAAAAGAGCTCGCACCTTCAATATTAGGACCACATATGGTAACCCAGTACTATGCAAGAAGGAAAAGCTGAAAGGTAGAAATGAACTTCGAGGCAATATTACAGAAATCGGAATTAGAGGATGAGTTGGGAGATATGATACTGCATTAGGAAGTACTGAAAGACTTGAGTCAAGCCAAGGCCCCTCGACTAGATGACACTTCATCAATGCTATTGCAATAAAAATGGTTCAGCAGGCTAGATCGCGTAATGTCAAGTGCATAAAAGTCAGCACATTATAAAAGGTATATAATGTGCTGATTTTTATCTACTTGATAACTTGACGTGAGGTCAACGTAAAATGAATACGTTTCACAATAAGCAGATTTTTAAGACCTGAAAATAATAAAAAAGTGTGTTAAAACCGGTTATCTTAAGTAAAGAAATATTTTATGCGTTCTAGGTTGCTGAATGATTTTAACAGGTAAAAGAGCTCGCACCTTCAATACTCTCAAAATGAGAGAATTTCATCAGTTATTGAGATGCTTGGAAGAACCGAGCATGATGGAACTATTCCATCCAATGTATAAGATACATCAGAAAGCCGAAATATCCTCAGACTAACAGAATGTAATAATTCCAGTTCCAAATAATGTAGGTGCTGACGGGTGTGAGTATTAATGCGAGTATTATCGAACAACCAGTTTAATGTCATGGTTGCAGAATACTGATACAGGTGGTGGGTGGCGACATAGGGAAATATCACTTTTGGTTCCAAAGAAATGTAGAAACACGAGAGGCAACGCTGACCGTATGATTCATCTTTGAAGATTAACTTAAAAATGCCATACCCAGTGTTTACATCATACTGTAGATTCAGTGAAAGCTTTTGAGGATGTTGAAAGTTATACATTCATTGAAATTCTGGAGGTAGCAGGGATAAACTACAAGACGCAAAAGGTCGTCTATAAACTATGCAGAAACCAGTCTTCACTTGTAAGAATGAAAGGACATGGCTGGGAAATAGAAGTTGACGACTCAGACAGGGTTCTACCCCATCCCTCATATTATTCAGTCCATACACGAAGCACGCAGTAAAGGAAATCAAGGAGAAATTTGCAGACGAAATTAGAATTCAGGGAAAAATAAAATCTTGGGTGTTTGCCGTTGATCACACAAGATCAAATCAATCTTCAGGCCTCCAATGAAAATCCGTCAATTACTGAGACCAGTTAAAGACGCAGTAGGTCTCAGAACACCTGGAGTCAACGAAAAACCTTGTGAGTGTGGCCACAAGTACATCGGACAAACAGTGCGCACTGTGGAACAACGCAGGAAAGAACATGAGAGGTATTATCGCCTACATTATCCAGAGAAATCTGCGTTTGCTGAGCATGCGTTAGAAAACGGTCACCACATAAAATTTGACGATACCTCTGTCGTGGTTCGCGCTAACGGCTTCTGGGACAGTTTAATAAAGGAAGCTATTGAAATAAAAATTACCGCAAACACTCTGAATGGGGACGGTGGCTTGCAGCTCAGCGTTGCGTGGGATCCAGCGATCGCGCAGTTGAAGAGGGCACATCGAACTCCGACTCAAAACATGCCCATATATGTCAATGTCACGGGCACCAGTGACGTCACAGGCGGCAGCTAGCGTATATAAGAGTGCACCAACAGCCCGCTGGCAGTCATCTCACTTGACAATGGCCATGGATTGCTTGGCCGAAAGCTCGTGTAGTTTTAAGCAATTGACGCGGTTGGAAACCCGAGAACATTTTATTCAATGTTATCGCCGCGAGACTCTGCAGTCATACAAATACTCCGTTGGTCATCAGATTTCCTCGGTAATGTATACTCGTAGTTTCCAACAACTGAAAAATACATCACTGATTCTGCGTATCAGCGATCCGAAGGTTTGTTGGTAGGTTTGTGGAAGTATATGGCATTACATGTCTACGCACAGGTTATTAAATTCGCGTAAGTAATGGGCCCTTTATTTGCGTACAAGATGATGGCTCCCGACAGCGACTCAGATGGATTCCATAGGATTTATATCACGCGAATTTAGTCGCCGAGACATTAACGTGAGGTCACTAAAATTCTTCTCAAACCACTGTAGCACAGTGCTGGCTCCGCCACATGGACACTCACACTGCTAATGGCTCAAATGGCTCTGAGCACTATGGGACTCAACATCTTAGGTCATAAGTCCCCTAGAACTTAGAACTACTTAAACCTAACTAACCTAAGGACACACCCATGCCCGAGGCAGGATTCGAACCTGCGACCGTAGCAGTCACGCGGTTCCGGACTGCAGCGCCAGAACCGCTAGACCACCGCGGCCGGAATACACACTGCTAAAAAATGAATCACCTTAAGGGAAGACATCAAACATTAAGGAATGCATGTGGTTCGCAGCTGTCAGCGTGTCTTCCATTACTACCACAGGTCCCATGCAAGCGCAGGAGCTGCACGTTTCGAGCAGCCGTTCCCCTCGATGACAGCGTTTGTGGAGACGATCATCAACCTACTGCAGCAAAAATGTGATTCACCCGAACAGCCGACACGTTTCCATTGATCAACGGTCGAATCCCACTGCAATCGTAACTGACGTTAACGTTTGGCCACCATGTGAGCACGTAGAGTTTGTCTGCTGCGTAGCTCCATGTTCAACAATGTACGATAAACGGTGTGCTCCGAAACGCTTGCGCTTGCATCAGCATTGTGCTCTTTCGTTACAAATGCCGCAGATCACCATCGATCCTACTGTAGAGAGCATAAAAGCCTCAGAACTCCACGTTCTGGGTAGTGTCGTTGACGTCTAACCATTTGGAGCCTGTTGGTAGTTTCACTGTCGTTCTACCTCTTTCCATTGATGCTCACTACAGTAGCATATAAACATTCGACCAGCTTCGCCGTTTTCGAGATACTCGTTCACTGACTGCTTTTATCTCAACAGATTTTCCCATTTGCAGCCCGTATCTTCGCTGGTGTGATTCCCGTTCAAGTCTGCTCCGCCTACCTACTTATGCTACCGCGTCACGTGACAGCAACGCCACCAGGTAGCATCGTTCTGGATGATCCGCGTGAAAGAAGAAAGTTTATAGTTAAAAATAATTACGTTACTTCCTGCCCAGTTTAAAATAATTAATGAAGAGGCTCACCATAAAAAGAGCAGTTCCCTTATCATTTGCTCATCTGGACTTTCGGTAGCCACACAGCTATCGTCTACAGTCTACACACAGCTGTAGAGCAGTGAGGTGAGCTGCGACAGTGCAAACAGTTTTCGCGGTAGCGCTAAAAGATTTTGTTTGTAATGAAAAATTTAATTATCAGTGCTGTGCCTGTTAATTAAGAAGTCTTTTTTAGTGAAGTAATATTTATTACTTATTTTGTGGTAGTGTGCTAATTTAAATGCTAAAGAAACAGTTTTCTTTATTGTTGATGGCTAAATAGTATAATTTTTGAGGGCTACATATTGCAATTGCTATATGCTACACATACTAATTCCTGTAACTGTTGCCTGTTAAATAGTATGCCCAGGCTGCAGGCACAAACAGTCAGCATATGCTGATCCTTCTCCCAGGAAGACATCCAGTGCCTATCTGCGGTTAGTGGGGGCGCTACGTTTATGAGAGCAGCGTAGCTACTGATTTTCAGCAGTTGTAGTTTTTTCTTTCCTTAAAGCTTATACACAACTGACCATTAAAATTGCTACACCACGAAGATGACGTGCTACAGAAGCGAAATTTAACCGACCGGAAGAGGTTGCTGTGCTATGCAAATGATTAGCTTTTCAGAGCATTCACACAAGGTTGACGCCGGTGACGACACCTACAACGTGCTGACATGAGGAAACTTTCCAACCGATTTCTCATACACAAACAGCACTTGACCGGCGTTGCCTGGTGACACGTTGTTGTGATGCCTCGTGTAAGGAGGAGAAATGCGTACCATCACGTTTCCTACTTTGATAAAGATCGGATTGTGGCCTATCACGATTGCGGTTTATCGTATCGCGACAATGCTGCTCGCGTTGGCCGAGATCCAATGACTGTTTCGCATGAATCCAGGTTCTGTTTACAGCATCATGATGGTTGCATCCGTGTTTGGCGACATCGCGGTGAACGCACATTGGAAGCGTGTATTCGTCATCGCCATACTGGCGTATCACCCGGCGTGATGGTATGGCGTGCCATTGGTTACACATCTCGGTCACCTCTTGTTCGCATTGACGGCACTTTGAACAGTTGACGTTACATTTCAGATGTGTTACGACCCGTGGCTCTACCCTTCATTCGATCCCTGCGAAACCCTACATTTCAGCAGGATAATGCACGACCGCATGTTGCAGGTCTTGTACGGGCCTTTCTGGATACAGAAAATGTTCGACTGCTGCCCTGGCCAGCACATTCTCCAGATCTCTCACCAACTGAAAACGTCTGGGCAATGGTGGCCGAGCAACTGGCTCGTCACAATACGCCAGTCAACTCTTGATGAACTGTGCTATCGTGTTGAAGCTGCATGTGCAGCTGTACCTCTTACCGCCATCCAATCTCTGTTTGACTCAATGCCCAGGCGTATCAAGGCCGTTATTACGGCCAGAGGTGTTTGTTCCGGGTACTGATTTCTCAGCATCTATGCACCTAAATTGAATGAAAATGTAATCACATGTCAATTCTAGTATAATTTATTTGTCCAATGAATACCCGTTTACCATCTGCATTTCTTCTTGGTGTAGCAATTTTAATAGCCAGTAGTGTATTAATATCGTCATAATGAAACTTGATAATATTTTAAATAACGCTTTTCAACATTACAGTCAGCTACAGGATCTAGAGGAATGAGAGAAGCAATTTGAAGCAAATTTTGGATGTGCTGGGACCAACAAGTAAATTTAAAGTTGAGAGTGTACACGGCAACGAAACCGCTTCCACTGTGTCGCTGTAAGGCCATGCACTTACACGGAGTACCAGCGCGTTTTATATATACCGCCATGACTTACTTCGTGATTGCGACATTCCTTAATACTGCAGCCCAGCTTGGATTTATTAAAACGATAAATGTGTCCGCAGGGAACAGAAGCGCTTTCCTGCCCTGGTATAATCTCATTTTTCACTGCAGGGTACGCTGCGCTGAACTGAATATAACGGTGAAATAAATTTTCGGCGTTGAACTTTTATAAGGCCGCACAATTTGAAAAAAAAAAAAAAAAAGAGAGAGGACGCTGCCGTCGAAACAGGAACTTAAATGTGGCAAAGGAAAGTTACTCGTTTCACCGCGAGAACAGATTTAAGCGATTAAGGTATTTTCACAATGTAGCAAATTTGTTCGCATTGCAACTTAATAAACCTCAGTTCCGTTTCACGACTGACGTTTCGTTTCGCTGCGGATGTTTCCGCTTCATTTCGCAAGTTACTCTCGAATTCCATGTGTGGTGATTGTTATCGGCGGTACGTTAAATCCTAAAAAAGGGGATGGAATCTGCTTTGCCGATAAAATTCCTTTCCGAAATGCCCTCAAACGAGAGAAATAAGCGACTGTATATCGGTAATTACTTACGCAACGGTTATCTGATTTCTACCGATCGTTAATTAAATATGCCGAGTATGATGTAATAGAGACCAACAACTGAGATTTCACAACCGCTCGCCGTTTATAAGAGTACATAGTACTATGTAAAAAATGTGTGCGATTGAGGACTACTTAAAACTCAACGACTATTTTGTGACGCATGTGATTCTGATACAATCGATAAGTGTTTTCTTTCTCTCATTGCTTCATTTTACTACATTTTACAAATTAGCAGTTTCAAATACTAAACATGGGCTTACAACTGTTAACTAAATGATGTGCCTTAAATGTTATTGCGACTTCCGTCCGTGAGTGATCAGCTCTAGACTACGTACCCAGATGCCTCTCATCAAATGCCGTCCATCTGGCTCGTACTTTTCCCGTTCTCCTGATTCCTTATGACTCTCTCCATTGAAACTTCCTGGCAGATTACAACTGTGTGCCGGACCGAGACTCGAACTCGGGACCTTTGCCTTTCGCGGGTAAGTGCTCTACCGACTGAGCTACCCAAGCACGACTCACGCCCCGTTCTCACAGCTTTACTTCTACCAGTACCTCGTCTCCTACCTTCCAAACTTTCCAGAAGCTCTCCTGCGAACCTTGCAGAACTAGCACTCCTGAAAGAATGGATATTGCGGAGACATGGCTTGGCCACAGCCTTGGGGATGTTTCCAGAATGAGATTTTCACTCTGCAGCGGAGTGTGCACTGATGCTCCATTATTTGATGCATCGATGTCCCATCTGTGGTGCACTTTCCACTTGAAGATGAAAATCGACCCTTTTTCAAATTTACGTGGATGCGGTCGCTCCATTTGTTATTCATGTTAGTTACACTACACATCCAGCTCAATATTCTCATTTCTATGGCTCGTGACTTGCTTTTCTGCTGATTCTTCAGTTTGGATGCAGGTCTTTACTACACATTTACCTCCCAGCCCGTGTCCCTTCGACAGATTCTATTGAAAATCCTCTCCGATTTTGCGTTTTGACAGAGTTCAGTTTTCTATCTCTACTCTCAATTTTTCCCCTGTGGCTGTCTCACCAACTATTTTCCTTGGTGCTCAATGAAAACACAGCCTCCAAGTACGTTTAACTTTTATCCCGCAGCTCTCAAGAGTGGCATGTTCATGATCTGATGAAAAGAACACTACACTTCGAATTCAACGTTCTCTAAGGCACATCTAAATAGACATTGTCGTCACCAATATTCGTTATTACGCTACGTAAAAGTAGCGTCTCAACTAAAAAAAAAAAAAAAGGTTCAAATGACTCTAAGTACTATGGGACTTGCCGCGCGGGATTAGCCGAGCGGTTAGGGGCGCTGCAGTCATGGACTGTGCGGCTGGTCCCGGCGGAGGTTCGAGTCCTCCCACGGGCATGGGTGTGTGTGTTTGTCCTTAGGATAATTTAGGTTAAGTAGTGTGTAAGCTTAGGGACTGATGACCTTAGCAGTTAAGTCCCATAAGATTTCACACACATTTGAACACTATGGGAGCTCATCAGTCACCTAGGCTTGGAACTACTTCAACCTAACTAAGGACATCACACACATCCATGCCGAGGCAGGATTCGAACCTGCGACCGTAGCAGCAGCGCGGTTCCGCACTGAAGCACCTAGAACCGCTCGCCCACTCCGGCCGGCCGCCTCATGTATCTCAAACTAATTTTCCGTAATTGTAATTGCTTTTCTACCTTGACACTATGCAGTCCACGCTGTGACAAATTTGAAATGTGGTTCCCAATATCCGTTTTAAATTATCAACCACTCAGATCGACAATTATGATTCGGTATTTCTGAGGTGACAAGGACTGATTATGTACGTAGTTACACAACATGCCTGAAGTGTAATTTCTACACTTTTCTACGCGGAACTTGGCGTAATTAAACAAGAATGCGCTGTGGCCATGCTGGCAGCACCAGCCAGGGCTCTGCGGCAGTTGATAGTTTGACGACATTTTCCAGTGATCTCTGTGTGAACATTTTGTAGAGTTACAATTACCTGACTTTTCTGGTCTGTAGGAGGCGATATGTAATGAATAACGCTGTAGTCTTCTTATGAAAACACTTTTTAGCACAGATCGCAAATATCTGTACACAGATAATAAGTTTCAGCAAATTAAATTGCTATCTTCAATCTTCCAAAATATTTCAGAATAAGGTTACACGCCACTTAGTTCAAAGCAGTAGTGTCTCCATCGACCTTTGAAGCTAGACACTTTGTCATAACCGTATTTTTCAATTTTACTAGACGATTAATTGAAAGTGAGTATATCGGAAGATATTCATTGATAGGCAGAGCTGAAATTTTATGCCACGTTTATAGATACATAAATAACTCTCTCATTTCATTTTTAATGAAATTTGTAAAAATTCTTTATGCTACATAATTCTGAACAGTATATATACCCTTAATTATTGTGTTGCTCTTTACTATACTGGACGTAGCAGCTACATGTCTTCCATATCACACGTTTACATTGCATTGTCCCGTCATCGGTTTAGTACCATGACTAACAATGTCACCTTGTGGTTGGAGATGCTGACCACAATATAGACCTCGGGCTACATTACGCTATTAATGATGTTCGTTAGGAGTTTGTATCACTACACAAAGCTACGTTGTTTACATATGTATTCCCTGTGTACAACACTTTTTTTTATCATTTTATATCACATACGTATTACCTACGTATGTTCTGATTAGCTGTAACCCAGACCTCAGGCTAGGTATCGTACTCTTTATGTTACATCTTGTTGCAACGTAGACCTCGAGCTAGTAGCGCAGTTTTCATTGAAGGAAAGAAGGAATTTGGCTTTAACTTCCAGTCGACATTAAGGTCGTTAGAGACGGAGCATTTCTTCGAATAAACTTTTTAATAAAATATTTTTATTAGCGTTTGTAAAAATTCTGTATATTTTATGAGTCAGGGTAGTGTATAAGCCCTCAATCCTGCGTTGTCAATACTACACTGTGTTATCTTTGTATAATGTTCGGTAATGCATCGTGTTATACCTAATAATACATTGTTTATTACTGCACCTATTTCCGCAACTTTCACGTATTTTTACTATTACTTTTCACTCTTCTTTATGCGACTGGTTTACAGCATATGGTTCATTTCTGCATGTTCTTTCTGAATTTAATTAATACATAGAGGTTGTTCTACGTCATATGTCTTACACATACTATATATCTCCGTGCAATTAGAAGCATTTACGTCTGATATAGCTGACTATTACATATTATTTTAAGGAATGACCAGAATTCTGTTTTGTTATGCTAACTGTAGGTCACATGAGTTCCTTATAGTGTTCCAGTGCGGCCAGTTGTCTCATTACGATTTTGTGTACGTTGATACTCGTGTCTTTCGTTCTTCTTTGCAATCCTTGCCACTTGGGACGCCTAAGCCCTCGTACGGGCCATTTTCAGTGTTGGGGGTGCTTAAGCTCTCGTATGGGCCATTTTCTTTGTTCAGACTTGGTATCATTACGTACTGCTGCTCTGTTGTGTTAGAAACTAATGGTATTGTATAATGTGATGTTAATTATGAACATATCCTTGGATGTAAGTTCCAAAACTGGTTGTGAAGGAACCTGAACTTTAATATGTACCTTTTCTGTATCAATGTAAGAGCGTCTGAACAATGCCGTCCTGAAAGCAATACTTTTTAACGTTGTATAATGTGCTCTGGGTTTCACCTCTCATTTGATTTTGTATACTCTAAGACGGATTTCATGTCTTATTTTATTTCACATGTTCAGACATACTGTCCACATCATGGCTGATATTGTATCCAACATTTTTTATATTGTTCGATGTTTTGTACCAATGGTTTTGTTGCAATAGTATAGAAACTGGAATATGTTCTTCACTGAGCAATGTTGTAATACAACAGTATTATGTAAATAATTGTTCTATTTTTCCTTATGTGGTCGACCAAATTCTACCT
Organism: Schistocerca cancellata; assembly: GCF_023864275.1. Taxonomy (NCBI): domain Eukaryota; kingdom Metazoa; phylum Arthropoda; class Insecta; order Orthoptera; family Acrididae; genus Schistocerca; species Schistocerca cancellata. The sequence goes on from NC_064626.1 coordinate 687,695,858, forward strand.
CTTGCGCCATTGGTGGTTGGATCCGTATAGCTCTCTCCCACAGTGATATACATTTCTTATATGTTAAATCCGGATAATTACTAACTATAACTTTTTTATATTACTGTAATATAGGTACCCGTGAATGCAGTTTCTCTGTGAATATTCCGTCCCAAGTCTGAACTGACACCTGGTGGTGGTCTAAGAAACCCAGAAGTCTCTTTGTGTGCTATCTGTCAGGCTACTTCCTCCCTTCAGCAGGAACATATCTCCTAACACAGTATTATGCGAAATGTATTTTGGTACCTGCTTCTTGCACCATCTTGATTTATCTATTGCATCACGAAATGTCATGGGGCATAACATAATAACACTTTTACTGTGAGATACGTTTATGACGAATATACCTTGTACATATATTCATCTCTTGATTGGGAATACCTCTCCATACAATCACTTTCAATTTACCTTGCAATAAAATTGTAAATCATGGTTAAGACAAAGCGTCTAACTTCCAAGGTCGATGTAGGTACTATTACATTGTAGTAAGTAGTATATAACCCTATTGGTATACTATCTGCTTTCTTATATGTTGTTAGGGGTTAAGTGCAGACATTTTTATTGAAGGCTGAGGAAAGTGTACTGAATAACATTACATCATTATTTACTTTCACAAGCTGTGACATCGTCGAGAAAAAACAGTGACCCATATATGTAATAGGTTTCCTTTAATTTACGTCTGTGGTCACAAAATTTTAGTTAACAGATTACCGGTTTCGGTCTTTAATGACCATCATCAGATCTGTTCCATAAAAACAAAGTCCTAATGTACTGCAGCTATAGTGGCATCGTCAAGTGTTAAATGCGGAATCAGCACCAGCATCGTCAAATACATAGAAATAACATCACATGCACGAGTCATGTTGTCAGTAGACGTAAATTAAAGGAAACTTATTTAATTCCTTTGCATACTAACAATTATAATGTATAACGAGCAACATGTTTAATGCTTGTTAGTACTTCTAAGCAAGCCATTAATGTTTATTTTCCCCTGTGCAGCAGCTGAGATATTGAAGTGTGGCTGCGTGGTTGCCAGACGGACAGTTCATATCGATAGGCGTAGTCTACTTGTTGTTACGACTGTGGAGAAAAATTCGGATAGTAAATTATGTGATGTGTTTTCTGGACGACTGTTAGATGCGGATGAAAAACGACTAAGACATTCAAGTGGGTGCATATTAAGTTACCAATTATGACAATACCTATACCTGTAAATCTAACACCCTTCGTATAGAGGGTGAATCAAGAGGAAAGATATATAATCTGAGGGGTGACAGTACCAGTGATTCTGAACAAAAAACGCCATACGAACGCATGTCCTGTTCTTAAGAGTTTCCGAGAAAACTTATGAAAACAGTGGGGAACAGGACAAATGAGAGTCATAGAAAATGAAACAGTATGATCTAATATTTTATTTCATTGTGTGCATTTCATTACGAAAGATACTCAAAAGTTTCACAGTTAACTGCAATGCATTTTGTATATGTTGTAGACAGCTGCTGCGTTGCTGGTCTGAGCCTATTCAGGGAGACAAGCCGGTCCCGGATCAAATCCTCCTTTACTTGAGTACAAGCATGTAAAATACGAGCAAGAGGTTCTGCCTTTGCGTACGCTCTGCGCTTATAGACTTCGCTCTTCAGCCAATCCCAAAAGAAAAACGATTAATCTAATGGAGTAATAATGGGTAACCTCACTGGCAGGGAATGACTCCATGGACTCAACACTAATTCATGTGCAAGTGAAGTGAGCATTAAAGTGGTCAATAAAAACAACACTACCTACCCTAACGTCACTTTGATTGTACTCGCATGTGAGCGCTGGTGAAGAAGGACATGCGACCGACTCCCGTGATTTTCAAACAGCTGCACGTCGGATGCGGTCAAGAAAAAGGAGTATGATCAGTTGAAGTTTTTTGTTCAGAAACACCAATACTGTCACCCCCCGAACCATCTACCTTTCCTCAGGGTGTCCATCCCAAGAGTCGTCAAGTGTATTTTCTCTGGTGTTTCGGCAGCTATCTCCACTTTAGCTTTTGCAACCTCTAGTTCGAGACATCCCACACAAATACTAGTGATCACGTCTTTTATGCAAAGACTAGTGTTAAAAAGAATGATTAAAGTGGAGTTCGAAAGAGCGGTCCAAAACTAGTCTAGTACGATATTCGTTGTAATCGAGGTGTACTTATATTGGTAGTGCAACACGAAGAATATCCAGTCTCCCAGCAGCTACAGCACCGCCCTGACCTGCGTTGACTGCTACCGCCGTGCAGAAACACTGCTCAGTCACCGCTCGTTAATACATGTCGATAAAACGAACAACGCATTAAATTAATCTGGGGCAGCTGTATCGAATGGGCATATACTATTCCGCTTTAAAAATGGTTTTTTGCTTGTAATGAAAAACAAATTGATTGTTTCCGTCGTCGCTGGACGTCGTATGTGAGACGTCACCAGTTTGTTCTTAGGAAAGGGGCCACTAGAGTGACAGTTCTCACGTTGTGCTTGATAATGGAATCAAGACCGAAGAGAAATAGAAATAAGCTAAAAGGATGCGTCGACCAAGAAGAAAGTCTTCGAAATTCATAAGTATCTCCAATTTAGGTTTTGCAACCTCTAGTAGGAGTCAGCATCGTAAGTTGTAGGGGAAGCCGGTCGAAATACGATATGTATAAGAACCAAAAGGGTACAATAAGAATGGAAGACCAAAAATGAAGTGGTCGGATGAGGAAGGGTACAAGACAGAGATGTAAACCCTGTTGTTTAATCTACACGCTGAAGAAGCAAAGCTGCAAATAAAAGAAAGGTTCAAAAGTGGGATTAATATATACGCTGAAAATGTGGAGATTCGCTGTGTCATCGATAGCCTCAGTAAAAGTTACAAGACTTGTTAAACAGAATCAGCTAATGAGCATACGACATGAACTAAGAGTAAGCCAAAGAAAGGCGAAAAAAATGAGAACTTCAAATTTGAAGATTACGGTGCAGACAAGATGAAGAAAAAAAGTGCTGCTAACCTCAGAGCAGAGCAGCACGTGACTAACGAAGGAAGGAGCATACAAAAAGCAGGCTAGCTGAAGCGAAGGGAGAAATCGTGACCAAATGACGGCTACTGCTATCAAATATCGGCCTTAATTTTAGAAAGGAATGTACATTATGGGTTCAGTATTGTATGACAGTCAATCATGAACTGTGGGGAAAATCGCAAAATAAGAGAATCGAAGCGTTTGATAGGTATTGCTACAGGAGGATGTTGAGAATTAGGTACACTGGTAAGACAAGAGATCATGTTCTCGGCAGAATTACAGGGCAGAGCGACACGGAGACAACTTTAAGAAGAAAGAGGAAGAGAGTATAAGCGATCATTGAGTAACCTCCAAGGTATTTCAGGAAGCTGTAGAATACAAAAAGTTACTGAAGTAGACAGAGATTAGAATATACCCAACAAATAATTGAGGACATTGAGTGCGGTGCTACTGTGAAAGGAAGAGGTTGCCATAGGAGATGAATTCGTGGTGTGTAGCACGAAACCAGTTACCAAACTGAAATCCCCTAAAAAAGTTCTGTCCGAGCTGGTTCAGAACTCCTGACTATACCATCCCGTAACTTGCAAAGAATTCGCTTAAAAGAGGTATGCATATTTTGAGTAGTTGGTAACTTGGGCAACACACGTTCAGTTCTACAAAGCAGATACTGGATGTCAGTCCTTTATGCTACAGCTTACTCACATAAGGTGTTTATCGTTGAGCGCGTTTTGGGGCTTTCACCAACAGAATTTCAGAAACTGTAACTCCCGCACAGATAATCCACTTTCGTTTAGTACGATTATCTTTTGATTTTTCATTTACAGATACATGCATGAAAGACCAGAGATAATATTTTGTTAAAGATATATTAGAATGATTAACTACAGATGATTGTCCAAACTGCATTGAGCCTTACTTGATATTTAATAGCAATGCAGAAACGACTACCAATATCTGTGTAAAATGCATCGACTTACCCGTGCCGGCCGTTGTGGCCGAGCGGTTCTAGGCACTTCAGTCTGGAACGGCGCGACAGCTACAGTCGCAGGTTCGAATCCTGCCTCGGGCATGGATGTGTGTGATGTCCTTAGGTTAGTTAGGTTTAAGTAGTTCTAAGTTCCAGGGGACTGATGACCTCAGAAGTTAAGTCCCATAGTACTGAGAGCCATATGAACCATTTGACTTACCCGTCAGCCAAACAGTGACAAGACTGAATTAATAAAAAGTAGAGAAAATTTAGACGGTGGTTTTAACATTTCGTGTGCTCTAGACAGTCTCCCCTCACTTGAATATGACGCATAAAACGTTCTTACAACCATGCAAAACTTTCAGAAAAGTCTTCTTCAGGATGATGTTCAACTCGCGCGTCTCATGTCAATCTCTGCCATTTGTCCGTTTGTGGCAGGATCGTATTGATGATACCGTGTATCGGCACTCAAGATGGTTTCTTCATGAAAGAATTGTCCGCGTTTTGTAATTCAATCAAATCACTGCGGGCACCACGAGTTTCTGTTTTTGTCCGGGAATGAAGATGCGTGCGACAAACTTCGCACAATCTTCTTCCAAACATTCTGGGGAATATACATTTGACTTAGAGATGTTGCTATACTGTGATTTCTGACTCAACAACGTTGGCCCACTACATTGGCACGTACGCTACTTATCACTGCCTGCTCACAATTGACTGGTCGAACGCACACCTGTTGTTTACAGTTGCTAGTTCAAGCTGCCACGGCAATTACTCCAATGACGTCGTTTGTATGCAAGAATTAAAATCAGTCTCTAAATTTTTTTGGGTGGACAGTGTAATTTCATGTAATGAAGCACATGGTGCAATTATGTCAGTTTAGGTATAATGGGATAATGTATATAATCCTCACAACAATGGCGAACGTGAGGTCCGTAGCATCATCCGCAAAGTGGACAGTTCGCTGTTTTGTCATATCAACATTAATATGGGTTGCAGTTACAGCATAAGCTCCTGCACAAATAAAGTGGATTTTTCCGGGACTTTTGTGAGTACAGTAAGCCAACACTGTTTACAGTCTGAAACACGTATGTAACATAGCAGCGATGGTGAGGCACGTTAAAATCTTTGACCAGAGAGCCTATAATCGTAGCTAGTCTGCGCTTGACCGCGCGAGTGTTGAGAGCAGTTCGGTTGTAGTCGTCATGTAGTGCAGTACTCAGTCAGTAGTCGTTGAGAGCAGTTCAGTGGTAGTCGTCGTGGAGTACGCTAGTAGTCGTCATGCAGAGCAGTCTGTGGGCAACACTGGTCAAGATGCTGAATGAGGTATATTTTTAATTAAGGTAATCATCAGATAATGTAAAGTTTATTTATTGTAATTAATTTCCAACAAGTGCCCCAATAATAATTTTGATTTCAAAAGCAATTTTACAAAAAAAAAAATTTATTTAATTGAAGTTCCACTTCCCTTAAACAAAAGTCTCAGTTAAATTAAAAAAAAAAAAAAGAATATTATTATTTGCAATGCAGTTCCTCCAAGCTGTGCGCAAGAATAAGAGCAGAAATGTGACTAGCAGTTACAATGAGGTAAGAATTTAATTCTGATTTTTGTACAGGGCCAAAGACCGATATTTCGGTTTAATTGAAATTTCATTATCACTGAGATTTTCTTATCACTGAATGGTCTTTCATTTTTTGTGACGAGCTTACACCAGAGTCAGATTGCGAATTTCACATTTTTGTTGCCTTTGTCAGTACATTTCATTGCAGCGAGGTTATTCTTGGGTCCCATTTATTATTATAATTTTTTTATTTAATTATTTCTGTGGGGACGATATTGCTTCTTGGCTTCATTGCTATATAATATTGTCATACGAAATTTTTGTGGGGAGGTTACACTTGGCGACACCCAGTCCAGGATCGTATTTCGTGGAGAATATTTTGAACAACAGTCAGATATCTGCTCTTATTTGCTTAAGTATAATTAGAATTTGGCGCAACGCTTGTACTAATCTTGTGACTTTCCATCTACAGGTCAACGGCAATTGGTTGCTCTGTTGTATTTTTGTGTTGTTTTTGCATTTGTGCTTATTTGTTTTGTGAATATTTGTGACTATTGTAAAATGCCGCGAAAGACTGTGAATAGTGTATCGCGAAGTATTTTGAATGAAATTACCGACTCACACAACTTTACCGATAGGACATGTGACACGCAGTGTAGTGATGACAATCCTGCGTTCACTAACAATCAGTGTATTCCAACCACTAATGATGACTTTTATCTTAATGATGAACAAACGAACTCAATTGTCTCGTCTGTTAATTTGACGACAATTGATGACGCGGAACGCTCTATTGTAATGAGCGCTGCCCAGCTTAATATACCCGATTTGGAAAATTCAAGTAACGTACAGACAAATTTGTCTAATGAAAATGAACAGGATACTCAAAGTACGACGGATCTATTTAATTCCGAAATAGTGTCCGACAGTGTACATTTGACTGGCAAACCTTTTTATAAGTCTCAGAATAACCAAATGGTTACTGAAAGCGAAACAATTTCAGATCCACCATTAAACAGCACAGATAATAGAAATGCTAATTTAGGCTCGGATCCAATTTTGGCAATACTGCTACAATTTAGGGAAGAATTTAAACAACAGAATGAAAAACAGGACAAAAAATTTAATAAAATTGATGAAAATTTCAAACAACTTAGTGAACAGGTCAGACAACAGAATGAAAAATTAGACGACAATTCCAGACAGCTTAGTGAACAAATTAGAGCCGTTGCCGCGCAGTGTCATGACACTAAGGAACAGTTGCGCGTGGAAATTGAGGCTTGTTCACGCAAAAATAGCGAAGAAATTAAGTCTGTTGCGCAAGAATTAAGGGAAATGCAAACAGCCGCAACAGAAACACTCAGAGACGAAATTAGCGGAGTCGCTAAACAATGCTCTGAAAAAGCTACACAATTACGCGACGAGTTTAAAGCAATGACAGCAGAACTTTCGCGCACAATGGATTCAAAGATAGACGCGAAATTCGAACAACAGAATACTCAGATTGACGAACGCTTTAATCACCACATAGAAAACAGTAATACGCGTTTCCGCAAATTTATTCAAGATCAAAATAAAGTCAAACGTCAGGTCATGGAAACAATCAGTGCACAAAGACAAGAAGACAAACGTAAAATGTTCGCGAAAGCGAAGACGTATGTAGACAATAATATTACTACAGTGTCCGACGAAATTAATTCCATCAAACAGTCGAACACAGAATTACGTGACGAAATTTCCAATCTTAAATCAAAAACAGATACACAGACAGTAAATATTCAAACAGTAACAGACAGATTCGAACAATTAGAACTAACACAGGATTGCGATGTCATCAAAGCTGATGTTAAAAAACTGAGCGAAACTACGCGTAAGTTGTAAAAACAGATTAATGCGTCCGATTCTAAAACCGATGATCAGGCAAAAATACTGACTGAAAAATATGATGAATTGGCCAGTCGTATTGATGCTATCGAAAGTGCTAATGATAATAAATCAGATGATACTGCACCGGTTTCCTTTAACCAAACACCAGAATTTCAGAATTTACAGCAGACAATTAATGAGATCGATTCATCTAACAACACGTTACGTAGGAAGTTGTCAAATTTACAACAAGAGGTAACAGAGATTAAAAATATTTCAGTTAATAACATACCACAACAGACGCCACTTTATGAGCATTTGTCAGACTCGCGCAACGCGTATAATGCGAGCAATTTACAGAGACTACGAGATGTAAAATCCGAAAAGCTAAGCAACTTGAAATCCGAAATGACGCAGACAAATAGATTCTCACACAAACGTGAACGTGTTTTCAAATTCAATGACGAGAACGTAGATTACGAGCAATTTTTATCCGCCAGAAAATGTAAAGAATTTAATAATGACAGCGTACAGGTGCACGCTTTGAACTGTATGCGACAATTTATTTTTGTACCTTCACCGCTATTACCTGTAACGCAGAAACTAGCTTTGAACTGGATACGACAATTTGGTCTTGAATTTTTACCAACATTTCGTGTAATGCAAAAACCTGAATTAGTATGGATACAGCAATTTATTTCTGAATTTTTATCGCCATTGCGTCTAACGCAAAAGCTAAAATTTGTTTGTAGCGCGTAATTAACCTCAGGGGATTCATTACACTTTAATGAATATGTGCCGTAGCGAGCATAGGGCCCCGAGCTGTAGTAGTGCTGTTTCATCTTTAGTTTTCTGCACTGCTGCCTTCTCTTCTACTATCCTTTATATCTATCAAAACCGCTCTTTAACTATTGCTCTATTTAGAATTAAGAATATGTAAAGAAAACCGGATTTGACAAGTTATACCGAAAGTGACAATTTTATTAGGCACTCCACAACTACCAGCGTAATTTTGACATCAGGGAAAATTTTAATCATCAGTATGTGTAAAATTATCAGTAACAGTAAACACATTTTGTAACAATGGACGTTTTTCACCGCAGCAGCATGAAAGTCAGCCGCTTGGCATTCGTAACCAACAATGCAGTCTACAGGGTCAGCCAGGCTTTAATGTTCCGCCACGTGCACGTGATACAACAAATAGTAACGCACGGCAGCCACCAGGAAATAACCATGTACAGAAAAAACAGTATTTCAATCTCTATCGCAATGCGCCGTATGGAAATGACTATCACGACATACGTAAAATTAATTATCACAATTTTCAGCGTACATTCAATAACACGTCAGATAGAATTTGATTAAATACAGTACAGATTGCATATTCCAGTAACGTAAGCAATACTTTTGACACGCAGAATTTTGTTCATGAGAATGTTATTTGAAATACGCTTTGTTGAATGCACCACTTTTATCGCACCCAGATCTTACCAGAAATTTTTCCATTGCCACCGACAGTTCTAACACCGCTTTAGGCGTACACATTTTCCAGGAAATTGAAGAAGATGGTTCGATAGTAATTAAAAACATCGCATTTGCAAGCCGCATTTTGTCACCCGCTGAACGAAATTATTCCGTTACAGAATTGGAAACATTATGTGTTGTATGGGCTTTTACGAGATTTCGGCACTTTCTTTATGGCAGACATACCACCGTGTACACAGACCACAGAGCGATACAATTTTTACTTTCGGCCAAATTCACGCACGACAGATTAAGCAGATGGAAACTATATTTACAGGAATTTAATTTTACAATAGTTCATATTCCCGGCACACAAAATGTTATAGCAGACGCACTATCGCGTTCTCTCGGCAACAATCAGCAAGACGTAGCAACCGACTTCTGCAAAACAAATTTCAGTGTCATGTACATTCAACAAGTAGCATTTGAAAATTTTATTTCATCGTCATTACAGGACATAGCACAAGAACAAAATAAAGACAACGTGTGGAAAGAAATTAAACGGCTTTGGCAAGATAAGAATAATGTTACGATTAGAAACCATTACACTGTACGCAATGACATTCTGTTTCGCCGCTCTCATCCTGACAGCAACAATTGGTTATTATGCATCCCTGACGAACTTGTTAACAAATTAATCTGGTACACTCATTTAAGTTACGCACATTACGGAGCACGAAAATGTTTTCTTATACTGAGACAGAACTGTTATTTTAACAACATGGAGAAACGTATACGACGAGTTTTAGCGTCTTGTAAAATTTGCCAGAAAGCTAAATCAGACACCACTTCACATATTCCTCCTTTATATCCCATTGTACCTGTTAAATTAAGACATATGGCCGCAGTAGATATTTTTGGTCCGATTCCGAGAACTAACAGAGGTTTTTGCTACATCTTTGTCGCTGTTGAGCTCACTTCAAAATTTGTTACTTTCACTCCGTTACGCAAAGCTACTGCTAAAACTGTTTCGAAAGCATTTGTAAAACATTTTCTATTTCATGTAGGGCATGTGATGAGAGTAATTTCTGACAATGGATCACAATTTCGTAGTAGCGTATGGACACGCATGTTACGAGCCAGAAACATTTCTCCGATCTATATATCCAAGTACCACGCTTCTTCGAACCCCTGTGAAAGATTAATGAAAGAAATTGGTAAGCTGTGCAGAATATACTGCCACAAAAGACATATTGATTGGGATACACACATACTCTCATTCCAAGGTGTAATTAATTCCATTCCAAATGAATCCACTATGCTATCTCCGTCTGTTATACTGAAAAACGTTGAACCACCAAACAAAATTAAAGAATTTGTAAATTTTCCTACATCTCGTCGCTTACGACACCACGAAATAATTGACATTGCGCTAAACAACATCAAACGTGCTGCAGAGCGCCGGAGAAGACAGCAAAAACAGGTTTGTACACGCCGCGACTTTCACGTTGGACAGAAAATATTAGTACGTACACACTATTTATCCAGCAAATTAAAAGGTAAGTGCAGTAAATTTGAACTTCTATACGCAGGTCCATATCGGATTCGCAGCATCCCTCACCCCAATGTTGTACACGTCGAAACTTTGAGAACCAGAAAATCGAAAGGCAACCACCATATCTCAAACATTAAACCGTTTATTGAATGAAATCACTTTATGATTTAACAAGCTATAATGCCATTTGCTAATTTTATGATCACGTATGCAATTATACTCTCATGAATACTTACTGATGATTATCGTATTTTTTCTTGGCAAGTGCCCGGCAAGGTAAGGTTAGCAGGTCGCTTTTCTTGTCGTTACACATCAGACCATGCACATTTTCCACTTTTTTATGTACGATTGTATTCCGGTTTTGTCTATATGCACTGTGAAATAGTTAAGGTATAACACACCCGTTGACTTTGACATTTTTTGCCCTATGATGTCTCAACATCGTGACTATTTTACGTTTTTCTTTTTTTGCTGCTGCATTGTGATATTCCGTGTACATTTTTTGCGTTTGAACACTGTCTATGCTTTTGACATATTACGTTTTCTGTCATGTTATGCTGTATGCTTAATTATATTACCGTTAATCAGTAATTACTTAGTGGGTATATGATTTAAATGCAAGACGTTAATTTCTGTTCATCATTTTCAGAAAGAAATAACGTGTAAAGAAAATAAATTAAACAGAAATGGGAATTTCACCTACGGAATAAACGATAGAAGATGCAAAAACCTTATGAGGAAGAGTAAATGGATCAGGATTAACAAGCGTTAACAAGAATATACTATACTCATCGTAGAATAGCAGTCTTAACTAATTTTTTCTTTCAGAATACAAGGTGATTGATGCAGGCTGTCAGACAGAACTACACATCTTAGTTTTAGTGATGAAATATGTTAGAGATAAGGAATAGTTGTGTAATGAGTAATGAAGTGATTTTTTGCAGATGATAATGAGTGATGATGAATAATGATGAAGAGTGTGCTATTATGAATAATGAAGTTTTTCTTTACAGGTGATGATAATGATGGAGTTACGAATAATGAAGTGATGAATAATGAAGTTTTTTCTTTGCAGATGAGGATAATGTTGAAGTTATGTATTTATGCTACGTAGTTATTTAAGTATTTGTTGCAGTTTGTTTTGACAGCAGGTGTTATATTGCATAGTAGGATGACGGAAGTTTTGGAAAGGACAGCTATGGAACACATTTTACACACATTTCACTACTTGTTAATTCGAAGTTCACTACTTTTCAGCATAGTGTGCGTTTCTTCTTTCAGGTCAATAATCCATTTTGTATTTTTTCCAGGAGAAGTTTTTCATGATACATACTAAACCTATTACTTATTATACCTGTTCTAGTACTTGCATTTATTTTTTTTACCCATTTGTGTCTATTATTTATAAATGTGATCACATATACTGCCTTGTTTCATAACCTTGCTACAGCTGACTCATGATGAATGACGTTACTCATTTTTTTTTCATTTACAGTGACAACCCAGAACCAATTTTTTTCTTTCTTTTCTCTTCTTGCTTTCTCTTATAATTACCAAACGCAATGCATTGCTAACAAAAAAATGTATTACCACTCCCAAATAGTGATACCAGTTGGAGAAAGTTCTGAATAATACTGATCAACTCTGAATAGTATGTCACTTCAGTAATGACTTCGTAAAGATACAAAAAAAAATATATGTATAAAATAATGCTTTGTAACTGGCTAATAACTGCCACTGTTTATTGTAATGAGACTACTTATAATGTGTATGATTATTAATGCTATGACTGTAATTAGCTGATTTTTAATAATGACTTCGTAATGATCTGAATGTCACTCAATGAATTGTTATTACTTCTTAATGATCTGAATAATACTGAATGAGGAACAATGTTTTATACTATTCAATATTTGCTGGGCCACTGAGTGCCAATGATGAGTGTAATGTTTTGTACTATTCAGTAATTGCTGGGCCACTGAGTGCCAATGATGAGTGTAATGTTTTGTACTATTCAGTAATTGCTGGGCCACTGAGTGCCAATGATGAGTGTAATGTTTTGTACTATTCAGTACTTGCTGGCCACTGAGTGCCAAGAATGAGTGTAATGTTCTGTAATATTCAATACTTGCTGGCCACTGAGTGCCAATGATGAACATTATTCTGTCATACTAAATATGCTTTGTAACCGGCCAAGGACTGCCACTGTTTATTGTAATACGATTACCCATGATGCCAATAATTTAATTTTGTGAACATTTTTGTGTAATACTACATTCATGGTACAGAAATGTTCAACACTGGGCTATGAATGCCCCAAATGAAAACTGTAATTGTCAATATTATGTGACTTAATGTCCTTCACCTCATGAGCTAACTACCCTGAATTACTGCAATGTCCATTTGTCCTGTCTATCCTAGTGATCATGGAGCACTACCTTTGGGTTTGCACTACTTCTACGTTGGTGTGCCTTGTAAAAGCGTGGTGTTGACACGACATGCTGTCCACCACCATGAGCGATGAAGACGTTATTATGGTCCCACTGTTTGGTGTACCTAATGTACTGCCAAAATGAGAACATGAAATATTACTACGAGAGTTCAGTGTCTTGGCTACACTGATGAATTCTGATGGGAAAAGAACTGCAAATTGTGTCACTTGGTGTTGTACTTCTGTGGAAAGATATGGACTTTCAGAACAGCTGTGTGCAATCTAAAGTGCTACAACCATGATGCAATCCTTCCCTTTCCTATCCTAATTCTTGTCACATAGTGAAAATAATTTTTTGCTAACATTATTTATGTTCATGACTATACATTTTTTTTTGATTCGCTGAACTCCAGTGCGAGTACAGTTATGTCACTTGTCGATATGATTTTTGCCATTATGTTTATTTATTGCAAAAATACCTAAGACATTTTTTCGATTTGTTCTCAAGTACAGTATGTGCACTCTTGTCTTTTATATTGTATATACAATTTTTTAGTATTTTATTTTAATGATATGTTCTGAACTACAGTGCATGTGCACTTATGTTGTGTGTTAATATGTTTTCTACTGAACTCCAGTGCCTGTGCACTTTTCTCATTTTTCAATATGATTTGTACTATTCTGTATATTCAATACTTCAATGCGTATGCACTTATGTCATTTGTTACTAATTGTATATACATTTCATCATTTACTGATATGTTCTCAACTGCAGTGCATGTGCACTCATGTCACTTGTCAACATAATATTTTTTGCCAGTCTGTTTATTTGTTCTGAATATGCTAAAGAATTTTTTTTCAGTGCCTGTGCACTTTGTTATCTGTCAAATAATTTGTATATACATTTTTCTGATTTACTACTATGTTTTGTATTCACATCCTGTCTTTGTTTGATATATTTTGTACTCGGTGCATGTGCACAACATTTAATTTATGTACTAAAATTGAATATTCTGTAAATTGTAAAAATTTCTTGCGATGGCAAGTCCAAATGACTCACCATCGCTGCCAAATTTTTGCCCCCCCAGTGGAGGGTTATGAAACACGTATGTAACATAGCAGCGATGGTGAGGCACGTTAAAATCTTTGACCAGAGAGCCTATAATCGTAGCTAGTCTGCGCTTGACCGCGCGAGTGTTGAGAGCAGTTCGGTTGTAGTCGTCATGTAGTGCAGTACTCAGTCAGTAGTCGTTGAGAGCAGTTCAGTGGTAGTCGTCGTGGAGTACGCTAGTAGTCGTCATGCAGAGCAGTCTGTGGGCAACACTGGTCAAGATGCTGAATGAGGTATATTTTTAATTAAGGTAATCATCAGATAATGTAAAGTTTATTTATTGTAATTAATTTCCAACAAGTGCCCCAATAATAATTTTGATTTCAAAAGCAATTTTACAAAAAAAAAAATTTATTTAATTGAAGTTCCACTTCCCTTAAACAAAAGTCTCAGTTAAATTAAAAAAAAAAAAAAGAATATTATTATTTGCAATGCAGTTCCTCCAAGCTGTGCGCAAGAATAAGAGCAGAAATGTGACTAGCAGTTACAATGAGGTAAGAATTTAATTCTGATTTTTGTACAGGGCCAAAGACCGATATTTCGGTTTAATTGAAATTTCATTATCACTGAGATTTTCTTATCACTGAATGGTCTTTCATTTTTTGTGACGAGCTTACACCAGAGTCAGATTGCGAATTTCACATTTTTGTTGCCTTTGTCAGTACATTTCATTGCAGCGAGGTTATTCTTGGGTCCCATTTATTATTATAATTTTTTTATTTAATTATTTCTGTGGGGACGATATTGCTTCTTGGCTTCATTGCTATATAATATTGTCATACGAAATTTTTGTGGGGAGGTTACAAGTCTACTCGTTAAACATCCTGGCAGAAGCATTTATCCTAGAGGGTGATTAACAACCGTCCCACACAAATGTTGATGAGGTCGCTTAACAGCATCTGCAGTTGAGTTAGCTTAACCCTTGACCTGACTGTTTTGTTCTTACAAGAACCTGCAGTCATGAAACAGACCGCTTCTATGACATTGTGTGGGTTTGTGTGCGTTTGTGTGTGTGTGTGTGTGTGTGTGTGTGTGTGGAAGACAGCATCATTCATGTCGTGCATAGTAGACCCATGGAGAGAATGGCAGTTCAGATCCTCATATAGCTATCTATCTTATGTCTCTCGCTGTTTCCTAAATAGTTTGGTGTTAGTCTGATAAGGACATGGTTAGTTACAACCAAAAAGTAGTACTTTCATTCTCGTTTAGATAATGAAATCGCTGTACAGAATCTGTACGAGTATCTAAGTCAATCTGCAGTGCTTCGGCTATAAGCAAATTTCAAAACTTTTATTAAGAAATATTGCGCGTTACTTTTGAAGGGTAAGTGGATAGTCACGAGCATTTTACGTACCATTCAAACAAATAATTGGGGGACCCTCACACACATCGAACAAGAAACCTGCCTCTTCTAAAAAAAACTCTGACAGTCACATCAAACTGAGAGTTCTTTTCATATTATGCTAAACACTACTATTTATGATAAAAACTAACAATGTTGTAATGAATTTTTACGTGACCTGAATACTTAGCAATTTTTGTAATACTCTGAGCCAAGCAAAGGTGTAAAGCGTTAGGATAACACTGTAACAGGATGGACGAAAGCAGAGCAGAAGACATCGGTGGCTCCTGGCCATCGCCCCTTTTTCATCAGCACCCCTCAGCAGAAGCATCTACTTCCAAGACACCAAAGTGGTTTTCACTGCCCTGGAAACACCCTCCGAGAAGTCACTCCGGCATCGCCGACGCACACTGCCTACTATGACAGCCACCCCAAACATTTTCACCGTTCGAGATCGTTCGGTGTGACAGACGAATGCAGCCACTGCCGCAAAGTCAGCAGGGAACAGCAGCCTTTAAACACGGACCAACCATTGTCATCGAATAGCTGGGCAGCCGTGCGACGTGCACCCCGTGTTGTCCCTACCGCCACCAGTCTCTCAACCACTGTCCGCCACCTGAGCACCAATGCTCTTGGATACACTACCGCCTTCTAGGGACTATGATGCATGGTCCTGCAATCCCCACCCCTGCCGACGTATCAGTGAGAAATTTCCCTGGCGTATACCTCTGGATGTGTCACAGTCTCGAGAATACACTGAGAGCCGATGGCAGCCCCATTAAAAGAGTGGTGAAAACAAGGTTGCGGGCTGCAAAGCTCTGAGTCTCAAAGGACCTTCTTTAAAAATTTGAAACTAGGATTACCTAAAGCAAGTGTACTTGGTGTTCATCTACATCTACATCTACATGGATACTCTGGAAATCACATTTAAGTGCCTCGTAAAGGATTCATCGAACCACCTTCACAATTCTCTATTATTTCAATCTCGTATTTTATGGTGATGATCATTTCTCCCCATGTAGGACGGTGTCAACGAAATATTTTCACATTCGGAGTAGCAAGTTGGTGACTGGAATTTCGGGAGAAGATTCCGTCGCAACGAAAAAGGCTTTTCTTTCTATGATGTCCAGCCCAAATCCTGTATCATTTCAGTGACATTCACTCCCATATTTCGCGATAATACAAAACGTGCTGGCCTCCTTTGAACTTTTTCGATTTACTCCGTGAGTCCTATCTGGTAATGATCCCACACCATGCAGCAGTATTCTAAATGATGACGGACAAGCGTAGTGTAGGCAGTCTCCTTAGTAGATCTGTTATATTTTCTAAGTGTCCTGCCAATAAAACGCATTCTTGGTTAGCCTTCCCCACAACATTTTCTGTGTGTTCCTTCCAATTTAAGCGGTTCGTAATTGTAATTCTTAGGTATTTAGTTGAATTTACGGCCTTTAGATTTGATTGTAACCGAAGTATAACGGATTCCTTTTAGGACTCATGTGTATGACCTCACACTTTTCGTTATTTAGGGTCAACTGCCAATTTTCGCACTATTCAGATATCTTTTCTAAATCGTTTTCCAGTTTGTTTTTATCTTCTGGTGACTTTATTAATCGATAAACGACAGCGTCATCTGCAGAAAACCTAAGACGGCTGCTCAGATTGTCTCCAAAATCGTTTATATAGACAAGGAACAGCCAAGGGTCTATAGCAATACCTTGGGGAACGCTAGAAATCACTTCTGCTTTACTCTATGACTTTCCGTCAGTTACTACGAACTGTGACTTCTCTGACAGGAAACCACAAATCCAGTCACATAAGCACACAATTTCACTACAAGCCGCTTGTGTGGTACAGTGTCAAAAGCCTTCCGGAAATCCAGAAATACGGAATCAGTCTGAAATCCCTTGTCAACAGCACTCAACACTTCATGCAAATAGAGTTAGTTGTGTTTCACAAGAACGATGTTTTCTAAATCCATGTTGACTGTGTGTCAATAGACCGTTTCCTTCAAGGTAATTCATAATGTTCGAACACAATATACGTTCCGAAATCCTGCTGCATATCGACATTAACGATATGGGCCTGTAAGTAAGTCGATTACTCCTATTACCTCTCTTGAATATTGGTGTTACCTGGGCAACTTTCCAGCCTTTGGTACTGATCTTTCGTCGAGCGAGCGGTTGTATATGATTGTTAAGTATGGAGCTAATCTATCAGCATACTCTGAAAGGAACCTAATTGGTATATAGTCTGGACCAGAAGACTTGCTTTTATTAAGTGATTTAAGTTGCTTCACTACACTGAGGACAGTGTTCGTCTTTTCCTAACCGTTAGCCAGACTATCGCACCCATGTCAGGTGTTGCAGCAGTGCTGAGATAGATGTGGGAGAGAGGTTGCCAGTGGGTGTGGTTTTTCGGTGCTTGTCACCACATAAAATTAAGTATGCTATTTGTGAATTAGAGGCCTTGGCAGTCTTTTTCGCACTAGGAAAGTTCCGTTTTTACCTGGACCATAATCCATTTACTTCGTGGACTGACAAGTAAGCTTTAACTTGTGTTTTGGGTTGGCAATGATAGACGGACACAAAAACAAAGTAGGAAGTCGAGATTTCAACTTTTCAGTTTGATGTTAAACACATTACGCGAACAACAGGCGTCGTGGCAGATAGCTTAAGCTACATGTTCACTGCACAGGAAGGTGTTGAAGACAATTCAGCTGGCTGTAAGGCGCAAGATTATAATAAGAAGGATGTTAATATTATCTGATCATGTTTACCGATGTTGTTCGACGATTTTGTCACTTTCAAGGATAGTGATCCTCATAAATTTTCAATCAAACAGAAGTTACATAGGAAACAGAATGTAAAATCCTCACTGATAAAAAAAAGAAAATAAAAGAAAAATAAAAGAGAAAAAGTGTGTTACACTAATGGTAAGATTAGTAAGATGGGAAGGATAAGATAGCGCTTGCTAAAGAAGTGATTCAAGTCGGATTCAAGTATGAGCATGAATCACTAGTGGTTGTCCATTTAAGGATTTTGAAGAGGAGGATGAAAATAGAGAATATTTCAGCCGGAAGGGAATGGACAATTATATTAAGCTATTGGTTTGTGACTCTAATGTTTGTAAGGTCAGCAAACTCAATGCAGATGCGCAGGAAGCTTTACTAGTGTCGTCCAGAGGGAGACAAGACCAATGGAGGCAACTTTTATCCACTATTTAGTTTCCTTACCTAGGTCAAGAGAAGGAAATACGTATATATTTGTGGTACCTAGTGCCTTCTGTCGTTGTGTGTGGCTAGATCCTATGACAGGAATGAGTGCCACCATAACTATTAAATGGCTCAAGACTATTTTCTCTAGCTTTATCTCTCCCAGGACCTTTGGTAGTGACAACGCAGTCGTCTATTCGTCTAGTGATGTCATGTATTTTTGTTTAGACGCTGCTGTTTACGATATGACCGCAACACAGTATTAGTCATAGCCCTCATACGCTGAAAGAGTGAATAGAAATTTAAAGGCTGCCCTAACAGCTTATTATCATCAGGATCAAACTAGATGGGATCAGTCCCTGACATGGCTTTGTTTTACTTCCGTGTGGCTTGGGGAATGTAAGCCACTGCAAAGTATCCCTCTGCATGGAGAGACGTGCGACTATTTTAGCTCTCGTAAAGATAAGTTATTTAGTACAGATTACTCATTAAATACGTGTGTGTGTTTTTAAGCTAATTATTAAAGGTTTCACTTATTTCTGAAGTTTCCCTCCTATGAGTTGCATATATGGAAAATCACAGTCAACACAGTTTTGGCGCAGGTAGCGTGTCGTTGGAGTCGGTGCTAAATGATATATGCTAGTTTATTCCACCAAAGGCGGGTGTCCTCTTGAAGGGTTTCGGTAACGTGAAGTGGATTACAAACTTGTAGCCAGAATATGACGTGCATAATATTGAGGACAATGGCTGCCCCCGACTTAAAATGTATGTTGACAAATATAAACCAGTGACTGCTAAATTATATGTGAAGTTGTAGGAGCAAGATTGATTTGATTGTCACTTAAACAGATTTCTCATTTTATACCAACGAGCGAATGCACCTCGAACAACGACAGAAATCTAATGGGTTTTAATTTAATAAAATTTATCTCTAGATAATTTTTTGTTCGTTTTTCCCCACTCCTCTGTAACATATCATATAAGGACATATTTTACAGTTGATGCATTATTCCAATGAGCTCTCATGTTACAGACTTCATTGTAAACAGCCTGAAAAATGAAGCATCTGAAGAATTGCATTGCTCAGCACACAAAGTTTATCTAAGGATGGTTGTCATCACGGTAGGCGTTGATGAACTTCATTAAGCCTATTTGCTTTACGTGATTGCATAATCCAAATACAGTCCGGGACATAAATACGCCAACGAAAACAACAGTGAATTGTTGACAATGGCGTTTTTGTCACCCTAAACGCATTCTTGACTAACACCAACTCAGAAAATCTGATTTGCATCCTCATAGGGACGCTACTAGGGCCTCTCTTACGCAACTGGCGCGAAATCTGAATAGACATCGTCTTTCAGATGCAGGAACATGCCTACCAATTTTCGCTTATGTCGCACTTGGTGCTGCGATTTTTTTCGTCTTTGCATTTATTAACAGTCTACATCTACATCTACATGGCTACTCTGTAATTCACACTTAAGTGCCTGGCAGAGTTTTTATCGAACCATTTTCATACTACTTCTCTACTATTCCACTCCCGAATGGCGCGTGGGAAAACGAACACTTAGATTTTTCCGTTCGAGCTCTGATTTCTCTTGTTTTATTATGATGTTCATTTTTCCCTACGTAGGTGGGTGTCAACAAAATATTTACGCATTCGGAAGAGAAAGTTGGTGATTGAAATTTTGTAAATAGATCTCACCGCAAAGAAAACCGCGTTTGTTTCATTGACAGCCACCCCAACTCGCGTATCATATCGGTGACACTCTCACCCCTATTGAGCGATAACACGAAACGAGCTGCCCTTCTTTGCACTTTTTCGATTTCCTCCGTCAATCCTACCTGCTAAGAATCCCACACCGCGCAGCAGTATTCCAGCAGAAGACGGACAAGTGTAATGTAGGCTGTCTCAATAGTGAGTTTGTCGCATCTTCTAAATGTTCTGCCAACAAAGCGCAGTCTTTGTTTCGCCTTCCCCACAATATTATCTATGTGGTCTTTCCTATTTAAGTTGCTCGTAATTGTAATTCCTAGGTATTCAGTAGAATTGACAGCCCTTAGGTTTGTGCGATTTATCGTATACCCTAAATTTATCCGATTTCTTTTAGTACCCATGTGGATGAACTCGCACTTTTCTTTGTTTAGTGAAAATTGTCACTTTTCGTACCGTACAGAAATTCTCTCTAGATCATTTTGTAATTGGCACTGATCGTCTGATGATTTTACTAGACGGTAAATTACAGCGTCATCTGCAAACAATCTAAGGCGGCTGCTCAGATTATCACCTAGATCATTTATGTAAATCAGGTACAGCAGAAGGCCTATGACACTACCTTGCGGAACGCCAGATATCACTTCTGTTTTACTCGATGATGTACCGTCTATCACTACGAACTGTGACCTCTCTGAGAAGAAATCACGAATCCTGTCACACAACTGACACGACACTCCATATGCACGGAATTTGATTAATAGTAGCTTTTGAGGAACGGTATCAAAAGCCTTCTGGAAATCTAGGTATGTGGAATCGATGTGAGATCCCTTGTCGACAGCACCCATTACTTCATGGGAAGAAAGAGTACAAGAACAATATTTTCTGAATCCATGTTGGTTATGTATCAATAAGTCATTTGATTCACGGTGATGCATAATGTTCGAGTACAGTATATACTACAAAAACCTGCTACAAATTGAGCTCAGTGATACGGGTCTGTAATTCAATGGGTTACTCCTATTTCCTTTCTTGAATATTGGTGTGACCTGTGCCACTTTCCAGACTTCAGGATCAGACCTTTCGTCAAGTGAGTGGTTGTATATGATTGCTAACAAAGGCGCTACTGTGTCTTCATACTCTGAAAGGAACCTGATTGGTATACCATCTGGACCGGAAGTCTTGCCTTTCTTAAGTGATTTGAGTTGTTTCGTAACATCTAAGATATCAACTTTTATGTCACTCACGCTAAAAGCTGTTCTGGTTTCGAATTTTGGAATATTTACTTCGTCTTCTTCCGTGAATGAATTACGGAAAACTGTATAAGATTACATGTCGCAACCTGTAGCAAAGTTTTGTACAGTACAGAACTGCAAAAAACCATCTGCTCATCCACATATCTAGATGAAAAAAAAACATACAAGGAAAAGGAAACAAAGCCTTCATAAAATGGCTGGGCTTTGATAAAACACAGAATTCCTGAATTGGTTTGTAGGAGAGAGAGAGAGGGAGGGAAAGGGAGGGAGAGAACATGTGTGTGCCCGTTTCTCTCTCTACAGATCAAAAGCAGCATCGGCAGTGTCTAACATGAGATATGAAACATAAGTTGCGTTACCTATGCAGCTCCCTCGACATGTTAACAAACACAACCACTGGTGATGTGAGGAGATCACTTTCGAACTGCCCCAGCAAACGAATATCTCTCTCCTTTTGTCCCCCCAGTATTCCAACTGCATTCGAGTGCGTAATATGCTTTTTTTCAGACGCATGAACATATTTGTATGGGTATATCTGTCAGTGTGTGTGTGTGTGTGTGTGTGTGTGTGTGTGTTGAATGATATCAATTTATGTTGTTCAGATGAAGTTCTTATCTAGGTTTCTTTTAACATGACACCAATTCATGTGAAGGTTATGTATTTTTCAATATGGAAATTAGTTTTGCCATTATTTTTGGAACATGACACCACTCTTTGTAATAGGCTACAAGTGAATTTACATCATGTATTTCTGGAAATACTGCAATATTATCTTTTTGGAATACGGTGTCCTTTCATGCAATTCAGGTGAAGCTTACATAATTCTTTATGCGCATGTAAGATGATAGATATAACATTTGACGCAAACATTTTGAACATGGCGCCATCATGGATTGTAATATCAGTGGCTGAGGAATTATAAAGCACAGATGTTCCAGTTGCGATATCTCGGATCTTTTCGTTTCCCACCACTGCCATCTTCCATTTTTCAGTCTCCCACCATCGCCAACCTGAATTTTTTCTGCCACCGTCATCTCGCACTTATAAATTTTCTGACAGCGCCACCCTACATTTTTAAATTTCCCGCCACCGCCAACTTGTGTTTTTAAATTTCTTGTTGTGGCCTCTTGTAATTTTAAATTTCCTGCCACCACCACTCTGGATGTTTTGGGGACTGCAGCGCCAACTAGTGGCGAATGCTTGAACTATGTGTCAGAACTTACATAGCCATATTATTCACAGAGTTAGATCATTGTTTCGCTCTTCCTGCATGGGCCGCAGCGTTCCACACTGACTAGTGTAACTAAACAGTGTATAAATAACATATACTGTCCTTCATCGTGAACCAGTCTGTCTGCTGTCTGTTAATGGAAAGCGCAATAAAATTCCTACAGGAGGTTCTGAGATTAGTTCCTCAGATGCACACCAGAAAGAGAATACATACCTCATTGTGATGTTTACCATACATGTGACCTATGGAATGAATAACTAAGTAACTGGCCGGCCGCTGTGGCCGAGCGGTTCTAGTAGCTTCAGTCTGGAACCGCGCGACCGCTACGGTCACACGTTCGAATCCTGCCTCGGGTATGGATGTGTGTGATGTTCTTAGGTTAGTTAGGCTTAAGTAGTTTTAAGTTCTAGGGGACTGATGACCTCAGATGTTAAGTCCCGTAGTGCTCAGAGCCATTTTGAACTAAGTAAGTAACAAACTTAAGGTCTGGTATGTAAGTTCTGTTACTCGAACGTCTCTGAAAAAATAGTCAATTAACGCGCTGATCATCCATTTTTGCCTTAGAAACGAATTCCAGTTCAATTTGAAAACAGATTGAATAAAACTGTCATACACGGATGACGTACGCGAATTGCATCTCCACCTTAGATTAAGGGGCCGTGGGGATGAGAAGGTTACAAATGCAAATGAAATAAAATAAAAACTGTAAGGCTAAAATCATTCTTAAATGTTTTAAATACGTTATGATTGGCTTTGACTAAACTATATATATATATATATATATATATATATATATATATATATATATACGACAGATATTTAATATTTTGATATGTGTTGAAGTGCAATTTTCACAGTATTCAAATTGACAACGACTGCACGATCGGACTTGTAACACTGGATTTTATAAATAAATATTGTTTAGAGTCAAATGTAATAATGGTGTGTTTCAAACAATCTTACGTAACTGCGGACTGCACCCATGTAAAGTTAAGGAAAGACACAAAAAAAAAATTAATTACTTAGTTAATAAAACAGAAAATATAACATATCGCATTACGAGAATGAAGTACTTTGACGAGAAGGAGACAAACCCTGTATCTCAAATGAAAAGCAGGAACCATTTAGAAAATTACTTAGAAACGTGAAGAAGACAGGAGGAACTTGTGCTGGAGCTGAAAATTAAGGCACAAGGAGGGAAAACGTGGTATCTAAGCTAAATCTTGCAAACGAAACGTTTTGAAAGAAGTATAAACGTAGCATGTTGGAGAGTAGAAATGTATATTGGATATTTTTTTTTTCTTTTGATGCTGTTATCTGCCGGGCTCGGGCTGATCTAGGTCGCCGTGGGTCCGTGCCGGAGTGAAAGAGCCGCAGTATAACACAGCGGAGCAGAGCGGGGCAGGGAAGGCAGCGGGAGGCGGCGCCGACAGTCGGATATTGGGAGCCGCGCTGCGCCTGTCACGTGGCGTGGCGTGGCGGCGGCGGACTGGCAGATTAGGCGCGTGGCGGGGGGTGCTTGCGCCTGATACTCCTGACACGTGCCCGGCCAGCTGCTTTGTGCGCAGGATACGCCTCTCGCTGATCCCTCACACGGCCCACCGCTTTGAGGACTCGCGCTGCAAGAGGCACCACTTCTTCTTGTCCCTCTTTGCGATACTAATCCTTCGCGTTAGCTCCAATGATAACTGAAAGCGCTAAGTACAATACCTCCGTGTTCGTGACGAAATGGAAAGTCAACTTCAACTCCTTCACAAAGCTTCATTGTTTATATATACATTAATTGTATCATTAAATCACGTAAGTTGTTCTTTACTTTGGATAACACTTGCCCAGATTGCAGGTTCTCACCTTCCGGATTGGTTAATAAACTACATCATTGAGAACTTTCTCTATCGTCCATCCATAAGTCCTAAAACATAGCTGACTAATTACTTCAGCTTGCTTTACGCCGTCCGCCATCTGCTAATCAATGCCGCGCGGTTACAAAACATTGGACCCCAACGTTCTGTTATTTACCGTGGCGTAACACTTGCTGACAAGCCATTAGAGATACAGGGTGTCGCGGTTAATAGCAAAAACTCACACAAATCGAAGGAGATCCATAAGCGGTTCTTTTCTTTCCTTTTCCGGGCTGGTTTGATGCGGCTCGGCACGCATCCCTAACCTGTGCCAGCTTCGTCATCTGAAAGGACAATGTAAGTCCTCAATTATTTGTTGGATATATTCCAGTCTTTGTCTTTCCCTAGAGATTTTATGCTCTATATCTCCCTCAAGCGTTAGGAATGTTATTCTCTGATGTGTTAACACGTGTCCAATCGTCTTCCCCCTTCTTTCAAGTGTTACCCTCTTCACTAATTCTAAGGAGAACTTCTTCATTCTTTACCTTACCACTGTACCTGACTGTAAACATTCTTCTGTAGCACCACATCTCAAACGCCTCGATTCTCTTCTGTTCCGGGTTTTCCACAGTCCAAGATTCGCTACCAGAATCGACGAGAAAAGGAACATATGTAAGACAACGACAAGAAGAAGGTACAGGATGGCTGGACTTGAGCTACGACATCAGGGAACAATCCCATGGTACTAGAGGCAGCTGTAGGAGAAGACAGAGTTGGAATATGTCCAACAAATAATAGAGTATGTAGGGTCAAGGTGCTACTCTGAGACGAAGAGGTTAGCGCAGCGGAGGAATTCGCGGCTAGCCGCATCGGGCATCAAACCAATAGGAAGACCCGTCGTGTCCAAACACAGGATAGGAGAATGATGGGGGGTTTGAGGTCAGCCTGCAATTTCCGATCTGTGAAGAGCAAATGCAGAAAGACAAATTGCCATGGAAGGTAGGTCGATGACATGAATCAGCGCCAATCACTGTCACAGGGCACGTACGAGAGCAAAAAATACAGACGTGTGAACTTATGGAAAATATTCCACAGAGATCGCCTGTGCCTTCGCACCGACAGGCTATAAGAGATTAATCTTTACCTAATGGTAGCCTTAGTATTACACCATTATAATTACAGGGGAACCAATGCGTAGTCTAATCCAAATATTGAGTGACACCTGATAATTACATCGAGGACTTCTGTGCCAGCAAACACTTTCAAAAGGAGCGTTACTAAATTACATACGAGGGTTGTCCAGAAACTAAGTTCCGATCGGTCGCGAAATGGACAGTGTAGTGAAAATCTGATGAAGCTTTGCGCAGATGTGTTGGGTAGTGTCTCTAGTATGACCGTCGATCGCATCAAGACGCTCTTTTCTGTTGTGAGCGCACTGTGGGTCAGTAAAGATGCCTAGAACAACGATGTCTCCCGCCAAGTAGGAGGGCGCCCTGAGAGGCTTCGCCTTAATGTATGCAGCCCACCTAACACAACTGCCACGCACTTCATCCTTCAGGGCGATTCTCAGCCGCACTCTGCAGGGGCTCCTGCAGCTTTTTCGATGGGAAGTGTTCGATCACCCACAACACAGCCCTAATTGGGTCGTTCTATCATCTCTGTTCACATGAAACGCTGGATATGAAGACAACACTTGGGCGCAGACTAAGCGCTATAGACATGTGTAGAGAATTATCGGAAAGCACAGGCGGGTGCCTTCTATGAGGATGGTGTTAGAAATTTGGTATAACGCTCCGACAAATGTCAACGTTGGAGCGGCGACTATGTAGAAAAGTTTCTGGAGAGTGTACATAACTTTTGTAAATAAAATGTTTCTGATTTTCACTGTGGTTTCTATTAAGCGACCGATCTGAACTTACTTTCTGTACAACTCCGGTATATTATTCTTTGACAGTGGCGTCCCATGTGTGGGTAGTAGTCTGTAGATATCCATCATGGTGTGCAATGGGTCTCAAAAGCGTCGTTGAATTATTCTTCTCTCTTTGAGCAGAGGAAGGAGCGTTCATGTAACGAACTAACGTGCGTAACTGCACTGAAATAACCGGCCGCGGTGGCCGAGCGGTTCTAGGCGCTACAGTCTGGAACCGCGCGACCACTACGGTCACAGGTTCGAATCCTGCCTCGGGCATGGATGTGTGTGATGTCCTTAGGTTAGTTAGGTTTAAGTAGTTCTAAGTTCAAGGGACTGATGACCTCAGAAGTTAAGTCCCATAGTGCTCAGAGCCATTTTTTTTTTTTGCATTGAAATATAATCAGTTGTATGGAAAAAGCGGCGGAAGTTGTGCGAGAGAGCGGCACCTATGCACAACTACAAGCGTACAGCATTCTGCCTTAAACCATGTGGCTAGAGATTACAATACTTGTTTCCCATTGCGTGAAAGAGGCAAAAGAATATTTTCTTCGGCTACAAATGCGAGTCGTTTCAGAGCGAGAAGTCATTGCAGTTTAAGACTTACCAGCAGCAAAATCAACAGAGCCGATGGGACCAGCAGGTAGAACGCCACAGTAAAAATGATACTTCACTAGGGGCTAATAAGCGATCCCAGTTTGACTCCACTGATCCTTCACTTATATAATTAAAGTGATGTTTTTTCCATGTTTGTGTGTGCTCCTTATACACCTGCATTTCGATGATTAATTTCTTCATATTCTTTTTCTTCCTCTGTAGTTACAGATGTGAGGGTGTGTTCAGACTCGGAGAGCACCTGTGAAAACAACTTCACGACCTGACACGACGATGATGCGTTCGTCGCTCAAGCCTGGTTTGTCTACGATGTAGTTGTCATGCTCGCAAATACCACCACAGCCTGGTCCATCATCATTGTGGTATGGGCTGATGACACCAGCTCATTTGCCAATGCAGCAACGCTATGGACCATCTTGCAGTGATAGTGGACCTGCTTTTCTAGATGCGCTGAATGATAATATTGCGATGCATCCTCAGGGTATGGTATTACAAGAAAACATTGCAAATAACGATGCGGCGAGCAGCTCGTGGACTTATTCGTACGCCTCTAATTTAAAATGCGAGTAAGAAGTCTGCAAATATATCTTTTTCCATTATACATGACACTCATATTTTTTTCTTTTCTTTGCAAATGAGATGGAGACACTTGCAAGCACCTGCAGCTGCCAGTCTACTACCTGACTCACCAATCAAATGCTTGTCAGCCCATCCCAGTTTGTAGACGATGTGTTTACTGCGCCCACAGACATTATCACAGCAGGGTCAGTCATCGTCGTTACCACCAATACGGTACAAGCTGACGATACGGGTTTGTATAGTGACGAAGCCACGCCCTGGACCGTTTCGCTATCGTCATGGAGTTTCAGGCCATCGGACATCTTTTCAACATCGCTCTGGACCTGGTAGTAGCTGTAGCGCTGCCTATTCTCGTTCATATCACCAAGTAAGTCCTGCTGCCACAACGGTCCATTCTGTGGTTGCTGAAGCTTTTAAGGACTGGAT
Source organism: Schistocerca cancellata (assembly GCF_023864275.1). NCBI lineage: Eukaryota > Metazoa > Arthropoda > Insecta > Orthoptera > Acrididae > Schistocerca > Schistocerca cancellata. The sequence goes on from NC_064626.1 coordinate 687,724,002, forward strand.
CTTAAAAACCCATACTGATAACTCAAATGTGGCCTAACAAGAACCTGCCACTTTTCTCTATGCCTGACAAGGCGTTTTGTAAAGGATGCTCCTCTGATACTGTCATCGATACACAATGTCCTGCCTTAAGGATATTGCGGAGACACGGCTTAGCCACAGCCTGGGGGATGTTTCCCGAATGATATTTTCACTCTGCAGCGGAGTGTGCGCTGATATGAAACTTCCTGGCAGATTAAATTTGTGTACCGGACCGAGACTCGCACTCGGGACTTTTGCCTTTCTTGGGCAAGTGCTCTACCATCTGAGCAACCCAAGCATGACTCACGCCCCGTCCTCACAGCTATACTGGCGGAAGTAAAGCTGTGAGGGCGGGGCGTGAGTCGTGCTTGGGTTGCTCAGATGGAGCCGGCACGGTAGCTCAGCGTGTTCGGTCAGAGGGTTTAGCTACCCTCTGTAATAAAAGAACTGAGTGAACGGATCAACAAACTACCTGAACGAGTGTCATCGGACGTCCGCCACGAACACAGTCAACGACCAATATAGAACAAAATTAGATTAAAAAAAAAAGAAGAAAAAAAGGATGGTAGAGCACTGTCCGTGAAACGCAAAGGTCTCGAGTTCGAGTCACGGTGCGGCACATAGGTTCAATCTGCGAGGAAGTTTCATATCAGTACACACTTCGCTGCAGAGTGAAAAACTCATTCTGGAAGACTGAGATGTTTTTTCAAAAAAGACACGCCTCTAATGATCTTGTCGCCGACGTGAGGTTAATCTTCATTTCTTTCTTTCCCTTCTTAATTGGAAACTGAATAATATTTTGGACGAGGAATGTACCCTATCGCCGACAGCTAGCCTTGTTACAGCTACACACATGATTCGTTCCGTATGATTGAGCCTACGTGTAGTGTTTTCCTTCTTCATTACAGTTGCCACTGTTTGAGATTAAATGTGAACACACAGCTCACTCGCAGAAAACTGGAACAGGTGTCAGGCAGTTGAGGCCTCGAGCACTCCAGATAGGAGTGTCAGCACGCGGCGCCAATGTCTGCAGCGGCGCTGCCGTCTGCCGCAGTCAGCCGGCCAGGAGCCGCGGTTCAGACGCCGCTACGCGCAACCCTCGGGGGCGGCAGCGGCTGGTATTGGCCGCACTGCACGCGGCACTGAAAGGGCGCTGGCCGAGGGGCGGGCGGCGCTGCACAGTATTTTTCCCGCTGCTCTCTTTGCCTTCTGCTCTCTCCTTTGTACCAGAGCACTTTTTCTTCCCTCCGCTACCTTCCTTTCCTAGGCGTAGTAAAATAAGAGGAGCTTACAAACACCGAGTTCGGGAACGCAGCACTTCAATGCGGTTCTTACAATGTGTGCAAATAATGCTCATCATCCTCTCGGACCAAAACTATTGACATTTTCCGTGTTTCCTCACACTTTCATGGTCCACTGTAGCGTTCATCGCTAATTAGCCCTAAAAGTTAAATAGAGAATTTAAGCTGATTCAGTGACAGGCATTTTTAAGTCGCAGTACGGTCAGCAGTGACTTGCACTCGAGTCAAGAATTTGTAGTGTAATCAGACGAGTGGTTTTCCTAGTACGATGACAACACGTTTCGTTCGATCATTAGGGTGATTATAGGCCACAGAACCAAACACAGCGCATCGCCCTATAAGACAGAGTGTCTTTTTTATGTCTTCTGACTGGCTGGGTAAGAAAGGGCAGACACGCCGCTAAGTTGAAGAAACACAAATAACTGACTTACCAAATACGACGAACGTAGTAGCAGACATCTTAGATTCGTACCCAATCCAGATTTGTATCCATAGGAAGATTAAAATTTTGTGTGACAGTCCTGTATAATTACTCCTATAAAATACGCCTTCACGATGACTGTAAACTGTTTTTCACTCATTGTAGAAAATAGATCGGCCTTCTTCGCACCCAGTAAAAGAAGTTTTTGACAGCATAAACCGCTGGGTAAAGGATCATTATCAGTTGCCTTCTAGTCCATTTCTTCGTAGCGTTAAAGGTCAGTGATTGACTAATCGGCGACCAAGCGCTGTTTACTGTGACACGTCGTGTTGTGAAGAATCGAGTGCAAACTGTAAATTTGTGACATGTGTCTGAAGTCCATATGTCTTTCGCGAAGGGCCCGCGTCAACTGTAGAGCTGTGCAACTAGAGTTACGCTCTACTAGAACTATGGTCCAACATAAAAGACGAGATATATGGTAGGATTGTCCGCCACTCGTGGTCTCGCGCTAGTGTTCTCGCTTCCCGAGCACGAGGTTCCGGGTTCGATTCCCGGCGGGGTCTGGGATTTTCACCTGCCTCGAGATGACTGGGTGTTGTTGTGTCGTCTTCATCATCATCATTCATCCGCATTACAGTCAGAGGAAGGCAACGGCAAACCACCTCCACCAGGACCTTGCCTAGTACGGCGGTGCGGGTCTCCCGCATCGTTACCCTACGCTCTGTAAAGAAGCATGGGACTCCATTTCCATTTTCCACATGGTAGGATTAACGGTAGTGTTGGTAGCATTGGTAGTGAATGAAACATAAATGAGTTTGTGAGAAAGAAACTGGGAGCCGACGTCTTCTCTTTGTTTTTATTGTTCGTTTGGTTGTTTGCCATGCACAGAAATAAAGCTGCACATCATTCACGGCTAGTTAGTTGTGTTTTTTATATCCTTGTAGAATATAAATGGCATTTCGTAAGTAATAAAAATTAATTGACCGTGTAAGTTCTGCGCTTTTATGTAACAAAGACAATCCTTTTGATACAAGTGCAATTTACATGCACAAATGTTATATTATTGTTATTTTGTACTCAATAGTATCTTCATCATGATCATAGGCAAGAGTTTCCTGTTGTTATTAATAAGTGCGAAAGTTGTTTAGGAATAATTGCAAGCGAAGCGATGTTTGATTTATGTTTGTTTTACAGTTCTTTTTAATTCCATTTTTGATGAGGAAAGTGTGATTTCTAGTGCTGTATAATAAATCTGTATTGTTTTCTTTATTTTTAGTACAGCAGCCCTATGTTTCATGTTAAGCCCCCAGTAGTTTGCGAGTAAAACCTGAATTAAACAGAGACAGTTTCAGTTTTGCTATAAATACTGATTAGTTTTAATAAACATACAGGAGGATAGCTGTATAGAACAAAACCGGTCTGTAGGTTACCCGGCTCTTTATAATCCTCCCAAACGGTTCATCGCTTCGTCGTTTCGCGGGAATCTAGTAAGACACTGAACGCATACGTAAAGAAAGCGGTCGTTATAGGGTAAAGTCAGATTAGTATGCAACACACCCTGTCCGTTTATGCCTGCATCTCCATATCAGCATTGACGGGTGGAAGTTGCTTATTTATTCTCTGCCTTCCTCACACACGCACACACACTCAACAAACACACACACACACACACACACACACACACACACACACACACACACACATAGTAGGATGTTAATTCCAACGCCTTTTCGTCAAGGGACCCATATTTGTCGAAACAGAGCCACAGGATGAATTTCTTGCAGAAGAATGTTCATTGCAGCTTTAACAGCGATTCATTCGCTTCAGCAAGTGATGCGTTGCTTGTGGTTGACGTGAACTCTCTAGTAACTACACTCTAGGTTTTTTATTGCATAGTGGCAAGTATTCGTAGCATGTTGTCTGACGCTGATCCGTAGTACATGTGGCCGTAATCAAAGTGGGCATAGTAGAAAAAGGACTATGCATATATGTTGATGGAAATATTGCAGCACTTTTGCGACTTCATATATAGACGTGCAAATTCTACCTGAGGAAAGCAGTGTAGATGCCCTGTACAGTTTTGCGCAAAAGGATTTCTTTTTAGGATGAGAATTACGCTGCAGATCAGTTATACCTGCACATGCACAGGGGCGCTTTCAACTTAAACGACCAATGATATGGAAAACAGCTCGGAAACAGATGTAAGATGGGTAGCGTTCTTCAAAACGTTTACGAAATTCGTACAAAGAGGTCTTCAAATCCCACGTTTTCATTAACTTGGGGAACTAGACTGCATTTGTCAGAATTTGTCCCTTCTGCAACGCAACTTTCTTTTTAAATGCATCCCCATTAGATCAGCAATACGTACTTTCTCACTTTGCATTGTCTTACTGTGGCCAATGTGTAGTCGAATGCATTTGAAGTACGAGGTCTGTAACCGATTCCGGATCTTCTAATTTTCGTTCCCGCACTCTCTTCTCCTTCATAAAATAACAACAGCGAGTTTTAAATTGAAAAATCATTCCTGACATGCCCCATGGCCAACTTACTTTGCAATGATATAGAAAGTCTTCCTTCATTTCCATCGAAAATTGTTGCAACTGAAGTTCCACCGTCTCCATTCTGTCGTACCACTAATGTCTCCTCTGTCTTTGCTCCATGTTGCTCTCTCTCTTACTAGCACTATCTCATTCATTCCTTCCTACTGCTACTGTCTCAGCCCACTGTCGCTATCTCTCTCTTCCTCGTTGTCATTGTTATAGATCCTGTTTCTTATTATCACTGGCTCTCACCTACTTCCATTTTTTCCTTCTCTTTATTTCTCTCCAACTGATACCGTACTCCTCATGTTTTGCCTAGCACGGTTCTGTCACTGTCAGCAATGTTCCATAGCCACTATGTCCTTCTCTTTCGCCCCACTGTCATTGTCTTCTTCGCTCTTTCTATGCCACAAGCACTGTCTACTACCTTCAAGTATTTGTCACTATTCCGTCTCTTCCCACTACTACTGCCTCCTTGTCTCAGTACGAAAAAGTACGAATATTTTCGCATGCCAGTTTTTGGGAACATATCTAAACGTATAATGAGTCAGCTGGTATCCCACTTTTCAGTCAGATTCTTGTAAATGGGAGCATATTCGCCTTCTTTGTGCTCTGATAAGAGCATTTTTCCGATAGTTCTCATTTTTTCTGTGTTACAGCAGTGCATGTCACTCATATGAAAATAAATTTATGAGCCACTAAAATTCTGGAAGTTTACTTACGTGCAATTGATATAACGCAAATCCAATTTTATATAACAAATCTAATATTACATTTCAGACCGGATTTTACGTACAAAAAATTCTGCGTCTTGTTCATTACTACAACGTGCGGTTCCCACAACCCTCCTGATGATTATGGAGACAATTTACAGCTCATTCCTTCGTGCTATTTCGATTTGTAATCTACGTTTTCGCCTCACACCGGATTTTACGTGCGTAACTTATACGTACAAGTAGGGTACATTTGAACCTCGGCATCTCGGAAACGGCTAAAGATATCAAGAAAATTTTAAAGATTATTAGAGAATAGGAATGTATCTCAGAAATATGTGGTAAGAACCAGTCATTTGTTGTGCATAGCTCGTCTCTGAATTCTCTGCTCGGTTTTATAGCCAAATACTATGATTTTGAGATGATTCTTGATACCGGAGGAAGATATTTGAAAAATGGAAGAATTCACTTCTAGAGAAATGTCTAGAGAATATACCGTTAAGATCTGAGCGACTTGCTGCGGTTGTTAGTTAGACAGTACTGTACTGTAGTTAGAGTAAAACGATCTTTTTATTGAGTATACAAATGGTCCCTACCGAAAGAGCAACCAAAAGCACTTTATGCTACTTTACTGAAACTGAAGTATGATCCACAGAAAATCCCGTTTATATGCGTGAGGTTTCCGAACATATAGACAGCGAATGCTGTAGCATGCGTACCGATAGTCAGCGGTAACGGATGCAAATCGTTGTCCTGACCTTGAGAGGATACGTAGATAAGAGTTCATTGTTTATAACTAGTTCAGTCAGACAATGTAGTGTCACTTCTCTGTAAAGAAGCGCAGGTTAGAAACAAATGTGTTGGGTGAAAAAGGTTAGTGTCACGGATATTCGTAGGTTCCATCAGATGAACACTATAGCCAATATTGTCGATTCTATTTGTAAAATTTTAAGAGGACATATAGAGGAAAGATACCCTGATTTATAACAGCGTGTTGTAGGTTAGGTGCAACAAAAACGCAATGAAGCCTTTCTCATGTTGTGATAAGATATTGTAATGAAAGCGTGGGAAGTAAAGAAAGAGGGGTTTTACGACCTGTCGACGACTAGATCATTAGAGATGGAACGGAAGCTAGTACTGGAGAAGGCTGGGGAAGGAAAGTGTCAGAATATTCCGCTGTGTGCTTTAGTCGTCTTAGGAGAGCTCCAGAGCACCTAAATCGTGATGGTCCTATTGGAACACAAACCCGGCACTTCGAGAACGCGACTCCAGTGCCTTAACCACTGCTGCAGCTCGAACTCCAAAAGCCACCAGAGATACAGCGCCGAACTGAAAAGCAATGTGGACAATGCCTGAGCGTCACCAAGAGGGCAAGTATTGCTACTGAGATCTTTATTTTTCAAAAATAACTCTATTTACTCCAGTGTGTGTATAAAATTGAAGAGTTCATCTTGAACGAAATGCCAGATAATTACAAAAGGACTGTTTTGTGGGCAAAGTGAATGTCTCGAAGATGGGTTGATGACGGCCATGAGTACTGTGAGGTACAGTTTCATGGGTGTCAGTGCTGCAGCTACAGCTTCCTCCATACCTGGGATAAAAGGAACCCTGCAGTCAAAAAACTATTCTAAGGGTGATATGGGAGCTCACCCTTCACTGACGATTGAGAATAAACGGAAACTCATTGCTCATATAACGAAGTTGCAATAGCGAGAGATGCAGCGTCACACAGCACCTGCAAAAACTGCTCAGCTCAGCGTGAGTTAAATCAGCCAATTTTGAAAGTTATACAAGTGAATTCAAGGTTTGGGCAATATTCCCACTAAAATATATGCCCGCAGTTCCAAACTATGCTTATTTGCCAGAAGATACGTCTGCGCCAGCAAAGAGAAAGAGTAGAATCTCACACACAAGTCTACCGATCACTTCAAAAGACCTACTGATCCCAAGAAATTTCAAAAGAGCAGATTTATCTGCAGAATTCAAATTCATTCACTGTCGCATCTTCGGACTTCACTCCTATGTAACCTAAAACTTCCAAGATTACCACTTCAAAACTCAGTAGCTACTCCTAAGCGAACAACAACAAAACGTTTGTTGGAAATATTACCTGTTCGTTCTACTGATAAAATCATGAATTTTAAGAGGAACGACACAACTGTATCCAAAGCTCTAAGCTCTGCTGAAGATATTGAAACTGTAAAGAAAGAGAGGGACGAGAAACGATAGGGAACAGAGAGAGGCATCAGAAAGATCACCAAAGCAAAGTACTAGTGTAGAGAAAAGCAGACCAAATAAGCCAAAGAAGAAAAATACTGCTGATAGGTCATCTTGTAGATGTTTACTTGCGGATACACCATTTCTTGTTATCTTATGTAGCAACAGATTTGGTACCTCTTGCTACTGTCTGTCCTTTTTTTGTTATCGACTATATTGTTCGTTACTATGTCAGTTCCAGCGTCATATAGTAGGTTCAAGGAAATAATACGACTTTCTTATAGACAACACCGGCAACTTGAAGTACACTGCTGTTTATTTCGATATGATTTCAAGTGTTACGGTCAACGTGAATAGTGAACAGCTCTGACAGTGGAAAGGCTAAAAAAGCAGTCTAATTATAGGGAGATGATCCTCTGACCATCCTCCCCCCCTCCCCCCGGCCGCCTTCTCTCATATGCATTACCTCACACAGAAACCATGGCCATCGCGAATGAAGAACTGTCTGCAGAGGATATCATTACATACCAAGAAAAGCTGATTGGTTGATAATAGTTCGAAACAGAAGACAGACGTATTTGATTAACAAGAGGGGAACGATGGAGATAGATTCTTGTAATCTGTAATTTTCATTAAGTAAAATCTGTTAATAATAACAAAATTCTCTAGGGTCCTCTTGAGAATAGGCTTGCCTAATATTCAAATTCATCTTATAATTGGTTAAGTGCTATAATAAAATAATAAATTGATTTAAACAGTACATTCAATAGGGCAATCACGAGAACCAGACTTCAGTTAGCAAGGAGACCATATGGAAATGGGATTTTTGTAATTTTTTATGTTTATAGCACGTCAAGTTCAGTATTAAAAGATCACTACCCAAATCATTTACATAAAACTGTAAAAAATTGTCGAGAAAATCGAGTTTGAAGTTTTGCAAGTGTCTCCCATGACCTAAAGAAAGGTCGCTGTTCGGGCAATCAGCATAGCTCTCTGCTACTATGTTCGCCTGCTGCACAGGCAGTCCCGATTCGAATCCCGTCAGACGCAAATTTTTAAGCAAAGGTTCACGTTCCACGAGCATTTTCGTGAAGCGTAAAATACACAAACTTGTAAAAAGTCAACAGCACTCGAGACTGGTAATCGCTGGTTCTTTCGATCATCATTTTTTTCGATGTTTTCCGTTCAGTTCGAATACCTCCATCATTTAAATAATTCATCAAATATATGCAAATTTATACAAATCTAATGGTTATTTTTATGAAAAATGCGAGTCTTACTACTCTCTCATGGAACGTGCATGTGTTTAAAATGTACAAGATCTAGGAATCGAGCCCTGGCCGCCTATTTGGCAGGCGAACACTTTACGACAGGACAACACTAATTGTTGAAAAATCAGCTTACTTTACGGTATTAGATATGCTCGGAAAACTTCAGAATCGATATTTTCGACTATTTTTGTGAATGGCATCGAACGGCTTTGCTCGATTGACATGTCAGTGCTGAACTTCAAGAGACATGAATATAAAAAATTAAAATCATGCGATTCCTATGTGCTCTTCTTGTAAGTGCTTATATTAATGGGCAGATTTAGAAACTACAGAACCTACTGCTAAATTGGAGTAAAGTATGGACGTGACTTCTGTGGATTTTAAGTAATAGTACTATGACAGTGATGATAGCTACAACAGCAAGGATTTGGGCCATGGCTACGTCAACGTTTCTCACAGTGATCTACCATTCAGCAGAACAGAATGACTGGCAGCATCTGCCCATGTAAACCCAACTGAGCATGTTTGAGGCCGGTTGAACCTTGCAGAGCGCCATCGCAGGAAGTTCGCAGCTTCTGGTCTAGTGTTTAGTGCTGTTAGAGTAGTGCCTCCTTGGGTGTTCGCACCAGAACATCGCGCAGTGCAGACTGTAGAAAACCGTTTCATTGTGTTAACGACGCTTCGAAGCACAACTTCTCAAACGTTTTGCAACAACGCTGTCGCTCTCTCCGCATGTCTCGACCTCTCCTACAAGTGCACCTCTACTTTCTTCGTCATTGCCGAATGTTTATATGCAGTGACCTTATCGCTTTGTGTGGTAGGACAGGATTACCGATGCTAAAGAGTTTTAAATAATAACAATAGTAGCCTTCAGTTCGTTTTCAACAGAAAATTATCTCTTCTATTTTCTCCTGTTTTTTACTTGGAATTATGCTACTAAAATCAGTAACAAGGGATCGGCTGACAGCAATTCTTACAGCATTTTCTAAATTTCAACCAGAAATACTTGTACACAGTCTAGTTCTCGGAGCAGACAAAAAAGGAGAAAAACCTTTCACCCACACATGTGTAACTAAACGTAGAAATAATTTTCGCTGCTCCACTGTGCAGTTTAGGAAATTCATCCTCCAACAAATTCTGATAGAATTCTGGTAGAATCTTTGGTATCGTGAAATAAATCCTTTCGGTGATAACGGTTTTCAAAGCGATTAGTTCGAAATGCAAATCAGAAGGCGCACTTCCAGTTGCTACTGAAAACAGCTTCAAAAACATACATAGCGTTGGTTGAATGTTAGCATTTTCGTGTGACATAAACAAATATTAATAAATGAAAGAAATGTATAAAGTTTCTTTGAAGTACTAAAAGGCAATAAGTTTTGATGCACAGGTACTGTAGACTATTAATTCTAATATAATGTTACATTTGTTCATTACCAAAATCGAACATATTTTACTATTACTGATAAACCGATACATTTCTTGGAATCGGTCGCTAAACTCATTTTCAAGGGATTGTAGCACGTCGATGTACACTGGTGTCCTAAATTAAAGCAACAGCCGACCGGGTGGCCGAGCGGTTCTAGGCGCTACAGTCTGGAACCGCGTGACCGCTGCGGTCACAGGGTCGAATCCTGCCTCAGGCATGGATGTGTGTGATGTCCTTAGGTTAGTTAGGTTTAAGTAGTTCTAGCCATTTGAACCATTTAATGCAACAAACGGAAATTTTTCAAGGTTGCGTTTATTCTGCCACAAAATAGTGATACACGTGACTGTAAAGTAAAAACTATGTAAAGATTACAGAACGTAATCAACTGCAACATGCATAACGGTAGACAAAAATGTTCTTAATTTTTTCCAACTTAATGGATTTGCACACACTTTCTGACAACAGGTTAAAGTGCTCAGAATGGGATGTGACCACCTCTATCACCAGTACAGGCCTGATAACGACAGGACACGCTGTGAATGATCTCATTCACGCCCACTCTTCATGCAGAGCTACTAGCAAGTCTTGGAGAGTGGTTGGTGGATGCTGACATGATGCAACGTCTACCTAACGCATCCTAGACATGCTCTATGGGATTCATATCCGGAGAGTGAGCAGACCGCGCCATGCATGCAGTATCTTCCGTTTCCAAAATAACATCAACCACCCGTGCTCTATGAGGTCGAGCAGTATCGTCCATCAAGGCGAAGTCTGGGCTAAAGGTACCTCGCAACAACCGCGCATGAGATTCGAAGATCTCCTCACGGTACCTGACAGCAATTACATCTTGCTGATTCAACCGCACTGTTTCATGAAGAGGTGTTCGAGTGTTCAGGATAATCCTTGCCAACACCATTAGGGATCCTCTTCGATATCTGTCTCTTTACACAATGTCTGGGTCCCGAAATCGTATTCCACGTGCCCTCAAGATGCGAATCCGTCGAGAACCACTCTCCAGACCAGATATGTACTCATCTGTGGAAAGAACATTGGCCCACAGTACGACCGTCCAGGTGGCATGTTGGCGGCTCCATTCTAGACGTTCCCTTCTGTAAAGATACGCCAGAGGAGAACAGACAGCACATCTCCAACAACAAAGAACACTCTGCTGAAGCCTTTTGTACACCGTTTGCCTCCACACAACCCGTCCAGGGGATGCTGCGAGGCCAGATACCAATTGCCGTGCAGTACTCAGGCGGTACCGTCGTGGCCTTAGAGCCACTCTTTCTGATGTCACAAATGGTCGGCCCCGCCCTGCTCTCCGGGATACATTTTCCTCTACAAACCGTCGTCTCATCCGAGAAACAACAGAACGATTCACATTAAGCCGTTGGGCCACATCAGTTTGCGACTGTCTTGCTTCCATTCTTCCTATGTCCCTCCACAGTAGAGAGTCTGCAGGCGTTATCTCTGTGCCATAATGCACCGTCTATGGTTGTGTACACAGCAGTTGTAGATGTGGGACTACGCTGCAAACACTGCCCCGCTTGATAGGTGCCCTGACGTCTTTGCTGGCCTTGTTGTCGTTTGATAGGAATGCCATCTTCCGTGCAGAGCACGATCGTAACGGCATTTGTTGACATTTTATATGATTATACCGTGAATTAGACCCAGGAAGGGGAAATGGCATTTTGTTGCTTTTAATTTTTGACACAAGTGTTTTTTTCACAGGCCGCACCTTCTCTCACATGTGAAACAAAACCATAATGCCGTTTAGAACAAAGCGCTATTAAATATCCACATGCCTTATTCAAGTTGAAATTTGTGCATCACTTATCTAGCTCATAAAAGTGTTCTTTATTTTTCTCTGAAAGGTTGTTTTTAAGGAGCTGAAAATTACGTTGCAAAGCCTTTATTTTGACAAAGTGTCGTTCATGAAATAATTTTCTTTTTGGAGTTTCAGGCTAAACTCATTTAGGAGAGCCAGTAAATGTCTGCTAAAAATTCAATATCATATACCCATTCAAGAACATGCAAAAGTGGCGCCAGACGTCCTCTATCCTCCAGCGAGAAGTGGTCGAAAAACTCGTGAAACCACTCTCCCTTGGCTTAGTCAGCGTACCTTAGCCTGGCGGGGGATATATGGATACTTCTCTTCAAATGAAATCAAAAATATTTTGAGCTGACGATGGGTGAGACCGTGACAAAGAGTGTGGTTCATGAAACGCACCGCTACGTTCATCATGTCTTGCAGACGATAACCTGTTCACCTAAGGCTCAAATTGCTCTGAGCACTATGGGACTTAACATCGGAGGTCATCAGTCCCCTAGAACTTTGAACTTCTGAAACCTAACTAATCTAAGGACGACATCACACACATCCATGCCCGAGGCAGGATTCGAACCTGCGAGGCCCCTTGGTGTTCGGAAATGTGAAGGAAGGTAAATTCGACATGTTTAGCTTTTTCCGCAGTAGGCCAAAAAACCCTTTTGCTTTACCGCGCGTTGCTGGGGCCCCGTTCGTGGTCATGGAAAGCAGTTTTTCCCATGTGAGTGCTATTCCTTCAGCTGCCATTCCATTTGCTTCTAGAACATCCGCCCCTGTATCAGTGTCCTTCTTTGAAATCATATCCAGAAGCTCCTCCGTTACATGTATGTCGTCGTCCACGGCAAAAAAAAAAAAAAAAGTGCGATGAAGTACGCTAAGTGGTTTTTAGTTTCAGCTGCCAATTGTCCATCCAAATTCCTACGAATGACGATGATTCGCCAAGAGATTGTCATCGTGGAAAGTGGTATCCTGCTGCACGCTGGAGCTAATGTGGGATTCACTGTCGCTATTACGTCCAACAAAAAAACGCTTTATCAATGGCCCTTCCATAAACGGGTTCCCAGCTCTTGCTAAACGTAGAGCAACTTTATAACTCGCTCTAAGGGTCCTTTCGCAGCACCCTTCATCTTCTTCGTCCTAAAGTAGAGGAAAAAGATTGTATTAGGTATAATAGAAGCGGAAACTAACACACATTTGAGAGGAATGTAAACAAACTCCAGTTTACGTCGCAGGACCTTTAACCAAAACAAACATGCTTAAGTACTGATACAGACCCCTTTTATTGATACAGAACTCGCTTGTGCAAGAGTTTAAAACTTTCCTAATTCATCTTCTCTGGCAGCCCTCACGATTTCATTATACTTTTCTAAAATGCAGTTTGCGGTAGGGTCTTCCAATTGACGATTTTCTTACACACGTAATTACTGCACCGCAAATTAGACATCTGGCTTTATCGTCACAACTAACAAAAAATAACGAAGTTCCCATCTCGATTTAAGTGTACTTCCGAAAATTTTTGCAATTTTCGGAGCAGATTGTTCCATTACTCAAGTAAGTGACATGCGCTTATCTATTTCAGTGTTGAACAAGCCGTCCGTCGATGCACCAAGGCGGATTCACTATGCAAGCCGAGTCGAGGCGAATTAAGCAGCGTGCACCGTGCAAACACCCTCCGTCCCACGCTTTGCCGCACATGATTTTCCGTGTATGAGACGTTCTACCTCGAGTCGTGCGTTCGATTCCCGGTCGGGTCGGAAACTGGGTATTGTGTTGCCCTTACGTTCGTATGGTCGTAACTGACAAAGAAAGTCGTCTTCACCACTCTGTAGTATCGTCTTTCCATTAGTGAGATGGCTGAATGGGCACGAACCGAAAACCAATAAATAGGAAAAAACGAATAAAAATTCGGATATAGACTGTAAATGTGTTCACGAGTAATTTTAAGGGTTTCCTTTTGTTCTCAAAAATAAAAAAAATAAAATAAAGTAACAATTTAATGAATGATAAATTTTTCTAATGGTTTCAGATACACGTCCAAAAATATTACAGTGTAGACCTGCTGAATAATCTAAAAAGCATACATTATACGTATTGAAAGTTGTGATGCTCAGGTGAAGAGGAAATGATTTCCACTGAAGATAGTAATGGGTGTTTATCGACGAGTTGGACTGGTGGCCATATATTAGAATCATGGTATCGTAGTGAAAATAATTTTCTATTACCTGTGTCTTATTTCATAAGTTAAGTATACAGCAAATCGCCACATTTCCCCGCCCTACTCAGGGTAGGAAAAAACTTTATTTCTTTTAAACTACTTGGTTTCAACTATTATTCTCGACAAATATTTGATCATCGATACGTTCATTCACGTAAAAGAAACTTTTCATTAAGCAGTACTGGCGGACAAATTTGTGAAAGTGACTATTAGGAACGTAGAATTTGGATGGAGTTCCACGATACCCGACGAGTATAAGAAATCATTTTAGGTTCCACGACCAGAGTCATTCTGATTAAAATAATTTTGGACGTTAGGCTGTGTCATTGTAAAACGCTACAGCAACTGAATTTCCGATGTTTCGACTGACTTGCTGCGATCCACTTACCACGCTGAAGAGGAACGCAGCAAGTGTAATAATCCAATTGCACTGTGTGATTGCCGATTAGCTGTGCCGCCAGCACATATTTTTTCGCGACATTATGAGGTGTTCAACAGAAAAGGTGATTTACGGGAACGGTGATTTTAAAAAAATGTGATTTATATATCAATATCCAGTGCTTAGCACGTAGTAACTGCAAATAAACAACTTACTTTAAAAGGTGAGTAATATACTTTTTTGAAGATTACTGGAGCGTGTAAGAATCTATACGTACACACATAGACAATCGGGTCCAGTGCAGACTGATTCCAGGTTCTAGCTTGCGCACGGTCCAATTCCAATTAATTAAATCCCTTTTCAGCGCCGGCCGGGGTGGCCGAGCGGTTCTAGGCGCTACAATCTGGAACCGCGCGACCGCTACGGTCGCAGGTTCAAATCCTGCCTCGGGCATGTATGTGTGTGACGTCATGAGGTTAGTTAGGTTTAAGTAGCTCTAAGTTCTAGGGTACTGATGACATCAGAAGTTAAGTCCCATAGTGCTCAGAGCCATTTGAACCATTTGAACCCTTTTTAGCGGAACAGTCTTTGAATAGTGAAGCTTTTTCTCAATAGCAAGCCAGCAGTCAATATTCACTGCACCTATCTACGTAGTCTCCGGCTTGTCTAGCGTAAATCATGAATAAGAAGAGCTCAAGCTACAGATATCTACGGAGTTTAACAGCAGTGACGGCGCTGAGCAAAAGAGGCTGTTCGTGTTCCACAATTGTTTGGTTTCAGCTCTACGTATCTACGGTTACTTTGATATTAAAGTATCATAAATTTACTATAAAAGAGGGCTAGTTAAACACAAGGGTTAAGATAATTTACTCAATTTTCCTTGGATCAGATAAATAGTAATAAAATGATCTCAACTCGTTCTGCCGGCCGCTGTGACCTAGCGGTTCTAGGCGCTTCAGTCCGGAACAGCGCTGCTGCTACGATCGCAGGTTCGAATCCTGCCTCGCGCATGAATGTGTGTTATGTCCTTAGGTTAGTTATGTTTAAGTAGTTCTAAGTTCTAGGGAGGTCATGAACTCAGATGTTAAGTCCCATAGTGCTTACTGCCATTTGGTTTTTAACTCGTTCTACACTGTTAAGTAACGTCTTAATTTTCAGTTAAACGAAATCAGCTCCTCTCTCTCTCTCTCTCATTGTTACGATCTTTTTTATAAGTCGGTCGAAACGTCGGGAATTTAGTTGCTTTACCGTTTAAAAATAGCGCAGCCTAATACCTAAAATTATTTTATTAAAAAAGAAATCAGTCGGTTTGCGAAAAGAGCCAACGATATTGTCAAGCAATGTGGCATCGAAAAATTTCCGCGCGGTTGAGAGTCGCGTGCGACGAGAGAGTTAGTGATACCGCAGTAGCATGTTGTTAGGTGAAATAATTGTGGGAGGCTGGATGGCACTGCGTTGCTCCGCAAACAGAATTAACCGATAAAGCCACGGTATTGACACGGCCGGGAGTGTCGTAAAACACGGAGCAGGCGGGCAGCGGCGGCCGAACCCTGGCTGCGTTCCTGGCATAGCGGAGCGGCCCCGCAGTCCGTCCGCATCCCGTCGCACATCCACATCCACATCCAGAGCCACACAGCCGGTGCGACGCTCGCCGGGAAATGCCTGACCGCCCCTCCCCCCCTCCCCCACCCACCCTCTCGCAACCACTACCCGCTACTCCGCTTTAATTGCAATTCGCACGCACGCCGCTAGCGGCCGCGGTCCGCTGGTCAGGTAATGATTGCGTGGCGGATCGTCATGGTGTTTCCGTTTTGGCCACGCTACGGCCAAAGCTTTCCAAGGTCGGAAGCAGACTGCGAATAAATGGGCCGATTACCTCCTGATTCGTTGTACCTGTTGTTCCGCGTGAAACTGAAATGGGAGCTCACCATTAATAGAATCAACTCTGTCATTTCGCATTCACTTTCTCCCCTCTCTGCTTAGGGAAACTTGCTGGTGATGAATCAGTTTGACGTTCGTTTCGTGTCCAGTAGCTGGTTTGTAAAAAACGAGGATAGAGAGAAACAGATGGAACATGTGACGTGTGGAATTTACCGCTTAGTTGATATCTCTTGATCTGCAGGCATCCAAGGATCCAACAGCAAGGAGTCAGGGCTCCGGGGGCTGCCCCTTCCAGAGACTCAAAGAGAGCTATTGACGTCCGATACTCAGATAAAAGGAAATGCAGAATACCATCACAGCCTTGTACAATACAAATACGTTAGCACGGTAATTAACTATTAATATAACCTCATTTATTTCAGTTTGGTGCTCTGACAGAAGTCCTATACGCAATTTGAATAATAGGAATTCAGGTTTGGTTGTTAATTAAATGACTGTTCTTCTCTTGCGCATACATGTTTCAGCACCTTTGTGTCATCATCAGGCCAGCCGGTGTGGCCGAGCGGTTCTAGGCGCTTCAGTCTGGAACCGCAGGTTCGAATTCTGCCTTGGGCATGGATGTGTGTGATGCCCTTAGGTTAGTTATGTTTAAGTAGTCTAAGTTCTAGGGGACTGATGACCTCAGATGTAAAGTCCCACAGTGCTCAGAGCCATTTGAACCATTTTTTGTCATCATCAGTGTTTACCTTCATTCAGTTTTGTTACAATGGATGTTAGGTTCTGTAGTACCTGCCTTATATTATGTGAACCTTCCCATATACAATATTTTACAAAATAAGCACTGAATAAAAGTACCCACGAAGATGGCACGAAGCTACTACAACATACATGGGCATTAAAAGAAACAGACTTCATACGTGGAGCTAAATACCCATAATTTAAAACTTCCTGGCAGATTAAAACCGTGTGCCGGACCGAGACTCGAACTCGGTACATTTGCCTTTCCGGGCAAGTGCTACCCAAGCACGACTCACGCCCCGTCCTCACAGCTTTACTTCTGCCAGTATCTAGTCTCCTACCTTCCAAACTTAACAGAAGCTCTTCTGCGAACCTTGCAGAACTAGCACTCCTGAAAGAAAGGATACTGCGGAGACGTGAGTGCTAGTTCTGCATGGTTCGCAGGAGAGCTTCTGTAAAGTTTGGAAGCTGTGAGGACGGGGCGTGAGTCGTGCTTGGGTAGCTCAGTTGGTAGAGCACTTGCCCGCGAAAGCCATAGATCACGAGTTCGAGCCTCGGTCCGGCACACAGTTTTAATCTGCCAGTAAGTTTCATCTCAGCGCACACTCCGCTACAGAGTGAAAATTTCATTCTGGACCCATAATTTACGTCGACTGAAAAGACTATCGGCTTTCTCCTTACTCGCGAGACAATAAGAGCACGAATGCTTCTTTGAAATACCCGGATACAGACTTGCAGCTAAAATCCCGCTCAAAAGACAATTGAAGATTGTTGTTTAACTCTAGACGCCGGTCATTATACACCGCACAGCAACATTCTCATTGACGTAATAGCAGAGAAGAAAACAGGAAATGCTTAAGAAGAATTTCAGCTCTGGTTCTGCCTGGCGTTAATATGTGGAAACTGACAAGTACAGCAGCTCATAATTAACCCTGCACGAGATGCCAAGAGGGTAAGAGAACGTCAGCAAGTAGACAAGGCTGTTTCGCTTTCCGCGGCAACGCTGAGCCACGAGATGGTGTTCTTGAAGCAAACAGAGTTTCAGAGCAAGGTGGGTGTATGGAACAAAGACATTATCGAGGTTGCTTATACTAAACAGCAGAGGTTGACTAGCTACTAGATTTCAGTGATGAAGCTAAAACTATTATTTAGACGTTAGACAAAACTAAATATACACTCCTGGAAATTGAAATAAGAACACCGTGAATTCATTGTCCCAGGAAGGGGAAACTTTATTGACACATTCCTGGGGTCAGATACATCACATGATCACACTGACAGAACCACAGGCACATAGACACAGGCAACAGAGCATGCACAATGTCGGCACTAGTACAGTGTATATCCACCTTTCGCAGCAATGCAGGCTGCTATTCTCCCATGGAGACGATCGTAGAGATGCTGGATGTAGTCCTGTGGAACGGCTTGCCATGCCATTTCCACCTGGCGCCTCAGTTGGACCAGCGTTCGTGCTGGACGTGCAGGCCGCGTGAGACGACGCTTCATCCAGTCCCAAACATGCTCAATGGGGGACTGATCCGGAGATCTTGCTGGCCAGGGTAGTTGACTTACACCTTCTAGAGCACGTTGGGTGGCACGGGATACATGCGGACGTGCATTGTCCTGTTGGAACAGCAAGTTCCCTTGCCGGTCTAGGAATGGTAGAACGATGGGTTCGATGACGGTTTGGATGTACCGTGCACTATTCAGTGTCCCCTCGACGATCACCAGTGGTGTACGGCCAGTGTAGGAGATCGCTCCCCACACCATGATGCCGGGTGTTGGCCCTGTGTGCCTCGGTCGTATGCAGCCCTGATTGTGGCGCTCACCTGCACGGCGCCAAACACGCATACGACCATCATTGGCACCAAGGCAGAAGCGACTCTCATCGCTGAAGACGACACGTCTCCATTCGTCCCTCCATTCACGCCTGTCGCGACACCACTGGATGCGGGCTGCACGATGTTGGGGCGTGAGCGGAAGACGGCCTAACGGTGTGCGGGACCGTAGCCCAGCTACATGGAGACGGTTGCGAATGGTCCTCGCCGATACCCCAGGAGCAACAGTGTCCCTAATTTGCTGGGAAGTGGCGGTGCGGTCCCCTACGGCACTGCGTAGGATCCTACGGTCTTGGCGTGCATCCTTGCGTCGCTGCAGTCCGGTCCCAGGTCGACGGGCACGTGCACCTTCCGCCGACCACTGGCGACAACATCGATGTACTGTGGAGACCTCACGCCCCACGTGTTGAGCAATTCGGCGGTACGTCCACCCGGCCTCCCGCATGCCCACTATACGCCCTCGCTCAAAGTGCGTCAACTGCACATACGGTTCACGTCCACGCTGTCGCGGCATGCTACCAGTGTGAAAGACTGCGATGGAGCTCCGTATGCCACGGCAAACTGGCTGACACTGACGGCGGCGGTGCACAAATACTGCGCAGCTAGCGCCATTCGACGGCCAACACCGCGGTTCCTGGTGTGTCCGCTGTGCCGTGCGTGTGATCATTGCTTGTACAGCCCTCTCGCAGTGTCCGGAGCAAGTATGGTGGGTCTGACACACCGGTGTCAATGTGTTCTTTTTTCCATTTCCAGGAGTGTATTAAGTCATTAATTAACTAAGATCATAAGTTGGTACAACTTCTGAATGTCTTATGTCTACCTTAAAAACGAGATGTCACCTGATATGGGATATGAAGTACAGCCAAAATCTAACTGCTTTCAGATTTACATGTGAGCCTAAAAACTTACTTATAACGCCCATTAATAAATAATTAAGGCATTAGACGTTACATCATTAATTTATCTACCTACCAAAACACGTTTCTTGGAATAGATACTTAGCCGGCCGCTGTGACGGAGTGGTTTTAGGTGCTTCAGTCCGGAACCGCGCTGCTGCTACGGTCGCAGGTTCGTATCATGCGTGGGGTATGATTGTGTGTGATTTCCTTAGGTCAGTTAGCTTTAAGTAGTTCTAAGTATAGGGGACTGATGACCTCAGGTGTTAAATCACATAGTGCTTACAGCCATTTGAACCATTTTTTGAATAGATATTTTACTGGTGTACAGTAAATAATTGGACACTTGTTTCTTAATTAATATCAACTCTCGGCTAATCTGAATGTCATTCAGAAATATTAAAGAAATCATCAACTACAAAATTAAGAATCCATTTATCACACAATGCAGTCTTACACAGCCGGTGTTAATTTCTCTTTTTTTTCTCCTGTGATTTTGGTGGACTGTTGTAGAGCATCGTTCTTTATAGTCAAATATGTCACCTTCAGCATCCGCTTGACAACCAAGCGAAGCTTTCAAAAACCTTAGTCAGAACCATTTATTTCTTTTGTGGGACACCGCTGTCCTCTGTCCCAGCGAAAATTACAAAAAATATGTAGTTGAATATTTGAGTCCATCTGTGTCTGCGTATACATGTCAGCGCAATTGATTTAGATTGTGCAATCCGGATCAGAGTTAGGCTGTAGTCTACCCATATTTTTGTGCTTCATTTTCACTGAGAGAGACATCGACACAGATGTCTAGCTGCTGGCTGGTGGAGAAATTTTCCTTTATTCCGTAAAAAAAAGCTACACATGGCTTCATGAGACTGTTTAGAATTAATGACATTTTAACACAGCGTTTAACTTGAGAAGAAAGCTGCCTGAATATTTGTACACTGTAAAGGACCTACAACGAAACGTAAGGCCGCGCGGGGTTAGCTGAGCGGTCTAGGGCGTTGCAGTCATGGACTGAGCGGCTGGCCCCGGCGGAGGTTCGAGTCCTCCCTCGGGCACAGGTGTGTGTGTTTGTCCTTAGGATAGTTTAGGTTAAGTAGTGTGTAAGCTGAGGGACTGATGAGTTACTGACGCGAGTACAGCTGCAAGGACAGATCGTGAGTTGTACTTGGTTATCCCAGTCACAAGTCCGGCTTTAGAAGCCGACCAGTGCGGTCTTTCCGTATTTCGCTTGCAGAGCACGCGTGCTTGTTTTGTTTATCTTCTGCACCTGATACTACTCCAGAACAATGGTAAACAAATTCCATGCACGTTCTGCAGTGACTATGCAAGACCAAAAGCACTCTAGGTAGAACGCTTTCTTGTTGATGTAGCCAAAATCCCGGCAAACGACACAGTGGGCGTCCACCCATCAGTATTCAACAGTACGGGGTACGTTAAAGTCACCGATGACGCGACTTGCGGTAAGATCCTTCGGAAAAGGCAGCACGCGCTCTGTTTGTGCTACGCCGATGGTAAAGTAGAGCCGGTGATTGTCTATCACACAGGATTTGGCACGCGAACCTTTCAGGTCCTTGCACTGCCGTTCTAACCCCGGCAGCCAACATCATGGCCCATTTCCGACCTTATGATACTGTTCACAGCCATGCATCGGAACGGTGGGCACAAATTCGAGCGTACTCGGTCCTCAGCGGCTTTCACGAGATGAATAGGTCTCAACAATCATGTGACATCCTATCTCCAGGCATGCGGCTACCGCAGGTTTGTCATATGCGACGGCCAATCGCGGACTTGCTCAGAATGGGGCAAAGAAATGCATGTTCGATCAGAATGTCTCCAGCATAGCATCACACAAGTGCCGGCCTCTGATGTGACACCTGCATCACAACCGACGTTCCTTCCAGTCTCCTATGTGACGGCTCTCGTCGCCTCTGCAACTCCGCGCCACCGCCTGAATCCTGCTACGACTCGCTTATCGGGCGCCACCGCTACTACCATTGCACAACCTCCACGCCTGCGGAAACCGATCAGCCCTCAGACGACTCGATACAGTTTACATCAACGACAGTACAGGTGACAGCCTGTTTGCCGGAGCGGCGCGATTCGCTCCCGTTCTCCGACGTGGAAGGCCGGTCACGGAAGCAGCGGGTACCCAAGCGCCGTAAACGCAGACATCACACTGTCTCCGATCACGATGCCTCGCTTGCAGTTTGTATGGACTACGACCACGAGTCGACTGAAATTGAAGACCACTATGTAACCCCGACCTTCACGAACGAACAGCCACCAGCCGTAACAGCGAGTCAAAGGGTTGCCGAATCAGAGGACATGTCCATCGCTTTGGTCGCTTCTTCATAAGTAAAGCGCCCTATACCGCCAGAGCGAACGAATGATTCACCAGGACACTACACTTCCGTGAGCGCGACAACATCGAAAGCGACATTGACTGCCCGTCGGGGGAGCCCCTCAGGCGGCCACGACCTAAATATACCTAGGCTGCGACCTTGGAGGCTGGACAGGACTGTCTATAACCTTCTTATTCGCCTTCAGTTATATGCAACGTGATACTGAAACTCCACTTACTGCACCGCCAATCATACAGGATTGCCACGATCAATGCCAACCAAGTTAGTTCGTCCGCGAAATTATCTCTATTACGACATATTATTTGGGCATCTGTGGACGTTGCATTCCTACAGGAAGCATTGCACTCATACAGGAAGCACAACTGGCTGCTCTGCATCACCTTGCCAGATACATACTTTACACCTCAGCTGGTGATCCCCTTGGCAGGGACGTGACTGCATATATTAGTGAAGAAATCTCAATTATGGATCTCATCTTTCTCTCAACAGTACGAGGCGTGACTTTCAGCACTATGGACATGTGTATCATCAACATTTATGTCCCATCTGGTTCCGCCCACCCACAGGTGACAGACACATTCTACACCAAAGACGCTGACCTGTTGTTCTTAGGGCTGTATGCAAGTTGCATATTTGGAGGCGACTTCAACTGTGTCTTGAATAGAAAGATCAGACGACTCATTTTTACACTTGTCAAGAATGCATGGTCGTCCGAGACCTCAGGCTCAGTGACACACGGAAAGATAAGTTTGGTAATAACGCCCCTGGTGTCACATATCAAACAAGCCATTCAGAAAGCCGATTTTGGAGCAAGCATCTGGCGTCCAAGATGATGAACTGTGGCTGCTAGCTTTCTCAGACGACAGTGCATACATCTGCACGATTCTCCTCAAATCGTACCCAGTTTGGCGTATCACACATCTCCAGGAGGCAGAATGTCAACGACGCTCAACAGAGATTTGGACGACTTGCGAACGACGACTACTCGCTTACAGAACGACTTTAGAGTGATGGTTACGGTGTGCGAAGCCCTCCTTACAGCTAACCCTGGTGCGGTAGGGGAAGGACATCGCACAATGGCGCCGACACACAACTAACTGCTGTTATGCACTCCTCTGATATTTAGTCAACCAGGCACCCGAATCGACGGTCCAAAGGGAGCGGTAGCAGATTAAGGCACGCGTAGTAATGATGGCCCGACATTGTCTATAGGGAGTGCTCGTGAGAACACGTATACAGGACTCACTGGCCCACGAGATACCTACATTGCGTAGCATCACAACCGACGACCGGCGACTTTGACAACAGCTCATAACCAAATTGGTCAGGCCACAGGCATAGACTCTGACCCAACAATCTGATCTAAGGATATCACACACATCCATGCCCGAGGCAGCATTGGAACCTGCGACTGTAGCAGCAGCCCGCTTCCGGGCTGAAGTGCCTAAAACAGCCGATCACTACCGAAACATCAACTCGTTCTCTTTGGAAATCAGTACGTAGAGCTAGAGGTCACCAGAGTTCATATATCGATGGTGGCCCTGTGATGTAACAGCTGCCATACGGCGCTTCACTGCACTCGCGGTACTGCAAGCTGAGTGTGCGCCAGCCTTCAGCTGCTGACGAGGCACTGCTCCACCGGTCCGTCTGCGGCACGGCATTTTGGAAGGCAATCCTCTATTATTGCCCCATAAATGTGATATTGTCAGTGATGTGTTCTTCTCGCTCTCGAGTGTAGCTAGGTCCTCACCACTGCACCACGCATGGCTCTCTCCAGAGGCTGGGACTATTAAATATTGTACTTCAAGTGACAAATAAGTTTTATAAATTATTCCATGCAATGAACAGTTAAAAACATATACAACCCACCTAAGCAGATATTTTTGATCATTGGTGACATGGAATAAAACCTTCGACTATACAAGGGCGAGAGTGCAAACTGCAGGAGGACAGAAACCGAGGTCTATGGCAGACGATGATCCCATCACAATGCTAAAGTGAGTGCTACTACCAGAACTGAGATGCTTCTCAGTGGGATGTTGTCAATGACTTGCATTTAAATGATCACTTACCAATCTGGATCTCCTATAAAGCTATTTATAAAAGGCAGCCACTGTGGTGGGTGCTTAGCGGAACAAATTGGACGCTGTACAGCGAGCTGGTTACTTTTACACTGTGATAGCGTCTAGCGCTGGGTGGATGACATTATGAGCGTGGTGCACCACCCTACTAATGTAGCCTTAGGCTGGACTCGGAGGCGACATGTTCCAAGGTGTAGCTTCGCAATCATTGTAACTTTCATGCTTTCCCGACGGATCTATTGGAAATACGCTTCTCGACTTTGCCACCGGATCGTATTGTGTAACTCGCACTATATTTATCGATGCAACTGCTCGACATCATCAGGTGGTGGAAGCTGCTGCTGTCACTGCTGCAAGGCGCGACTGACAAGTCGCTCCTGGTTTCTACACCCATGCTGCCTGCAGTTCAACGGCGATGAAGGCTGGAATTTGCACGCCAGTACCACAATTGAACGTGTATTGAGTGGCTACAGTTTACCTTTTCAAATGAATCACGTTTTATGCTCCATCTGCATGCAGACACCTTGCAACAGTCGTCGGAAGAGTCCAGGTCGGATGAGGGACTTAATGGAGAAATGGTTCAAATGGCTCTGAGCACTATGGGACTCAACTTCTGAGGTCATTAGTCCCCTAGAACGTAGAACTAGTTAAACCTAACTAACCTAAGGGCATCACACACATCCATGCCCGAGGCAGGATTCGAACCTGCGACCGTAGCGGTCTCGCGGTTCCAGACTGCAGCACCAGAACCGCACGGCCACTTCGGCCGGCGGACTTAATGGAGAGATTGATCGTCTAGAAACACTCGCCATGACTTATTCTTGACGTATGTATTGTCGTTCGCGTCTTCACCCTCTCGACCTGAAAGGCTGCGAGGTTCGTAGTAGATGGTTGTCATCCGAACCATCGCACGGCCAAGCGTCTATACCTCATTGCGAAGCGACACCGTGGGACGTGCCGCCTCTGCGGTCGACCTGAGGACTTTAGGATAGATTCATGAGTGACATGATGGACCACACTGATAATTTTATCCACCCAGCGGTGCAAGCTATCTTGGTGTCCAGAAACAGCCAGTTGGCTGTTTTGCATTCATTTCGGTCACCTTAACATTCGCTGTCGTGACTTCCTCTCAGAGGCAGCTCTATAGAAGATCCAGATATGGAGGTAGTCACTTGAGTACAAGTTATCTACCACTTCCCATTCAGAAACGTCTTTAACAGCAGGGGAACAGAAAACAAGGTCTATGGCAGAAACGACACAATCGTAGCGCTGAAGTGTGTGCTTCTACCAGAATTAAAGAGGCATGACTGCTCTCACACAGCTCTTTTTTCGACAGTTCGACACCTGGGACAGTTCGATGCTGACCACCATAGTAGATCACATGCACTAAAACGTACTACATGTAGGAACTGCCGGAGGAGTTGTCATATCAGATGATGCCAGAGGTAAATACACATCAAAAATCGTAACGTTTAATGGAATGTGCACGTTGACAGCAACTGCCTGATGAGCTGTTCTGAGAGCGACAGAAGTTCGGTGATAAGTATCATTCATTTAGACGGCCAGTCTACCTTTAGCTGTTCCCCACTAATGTCACCCTTCCGGTGAAGATTTCCTGAGCACAGGGGCATCGAAGTGTTTCCTGTAACCACAGACACAATAGTCTCCCCAGTGCAAACAGTTTCAACTCGTCCATGTGTGTTCGGAACTAGTTCATGTTCCACTGGGGCACTGGAGCCATTTATCAGTGAGATTTATGACATCTCCTTTCTGTTAAGTTTGTAGGAGAAGCCACTTCAGAAGGCAAAGAACTGACAGAACTTGAGGTATCTTTTAAGTAGAAATCTAAGTACGATACTGCAGTGCCTAGAAGTACGATGCAATAAGGAACAGGCATTGCGGTGACTACAGCCCTTATGAAATATGTGAAATGTATTCCCAGCTGGGAATATGAATAGCCATCAGCTGGATAATAGAATGACAACTGCGAACATTTGTACCGGACCGCGACGCAAACCCGGATTTCCCGCTTATTGCGAGCGGTCGGCTTACATTAGGCTATCCGACCACGTTTCACGCCCACACCCAAACTTCCATACGTCGTCAAGCATGTGCCTAGAACCTGCACACGCACATACATTATGTAGGTTACCGTACAGGGGAGACATTTTAATTGAAAGTTGCTTGCTCGCCACCTGTTTTGTTCAGAAGTACGATGCAGTTTTCCTTCGGACATGCATGCAGCCACTGCCATGAATGCTGAGCTCCTTGAGGTACTCGTCATTTAAAACGTGTGGCCTTATCAAAAATTAATACTAGTCTATTAGGGTGAGCATTACCCACTCATAGAGGCAGAATACATGCTCACATTCAAATCTATGGGCACACGATACAGCAAATTGTGACGGGTCAAAAGATTTTATAGCATTTGGTGTCACAGTAATTTTATAGCTTTATCTTGTTGGCTACGCACCTAGGTGTGTATTGTCAAAGAAAATATTTTTATCAGGTTACCTTCCACTCAGAAGGCTGTTGCACTCAGCGCCTGTTATATTGACTTGTAAATAATAGATTTCAGCTATCAGTCGTTCTTTTTTTAACTTTTTTATTGGCACATCTAGATTTCAGCTAGAACCTCTCAATGCACTATCATTTTTGATCAGTGCATGTAATGCCTGTTGGTATGCCTTCATCTACAGTTCATTGAATACTAGTATTCAATGAGCTGTGGATGAAGCCCGACCAACAGGCATTACATGCATTTATGAAAATTGATAGTGCATCGAGAATGGCTAGTTTCTAGCTGAAATCTAGATCTGCCAATAAAAAAGTTTAAAAGGACGACATAGCTGAAATCTATTACTTAAAAGGTTTTTATCGTGTTTGGTTAAACATTTTGCTTACATGTTGTTGTTTAGTTGTATGTTGTAGAACGCGCCGCTGCAACATTGCTTATCGATTGCCTACTGCGCTGCAGCACCTCGAGCGGCAAAGATGTTACTACACGCGGCAGCTGACCAGTGGAGGATGAACTGGAAGACATTCTTAATATAAACATAATTGTTAAAAGTAGCGGTAGCACTGCGCCTTTGTTTGCTTTTATGGTACCAAAAACCTTTAAAATTGGCCTTATGGATAGTTGACAATGGTCTTTGAACAATTGCAGTTGAGCACTGGGTGCTCACGGTAGCAGAGCAGTTACTCACTATATATGTCTCGGAGTCCAGACATAGTCGAGAGCAAGTTACATATGTGGTATAAGTCAACTATAAAGAGAGTGACTGCCAGGAACTTTAGTGGCTCGTCGAGTTTTCTTCCGGTAAAGTGCGGTAGAGTGAGTTCTGATTGTTGTTGTCACAATTGGTTTTAAATGCATGACAGCAGTGCTAATACGGGAAGGTCTGTGAAATAATATAGAGAGCGGGCGTATATGAATTGTTAAATTACTGCAGTATTGGCCTGACAGAGTTGTATTTTGTCCAATCGATTATTATGGGTAATTTGGTGTTAACGGTTGTTGCTATCGGGCAGAGATCCGGTTTGTTCCGTGTTTTGAGGCCAGTGGTCCAGTTCACTGCCCTCCAAAGTAGTAATGGAGTGGTTGCAGTATTTGTGTTGGGATTTGATATCCTTTAAAGTAATTGAGAGTTTGCCGTATTTGCGGAAGGATTTGGCATCCTCTAAGGTAATGGCGTGGTTGCAGCATTTGTGTTGGGAACTGGCACCACTTAAGGTACTCCAGTGGTTGATTTACGTGTATTGGAGGTTGGTTTTGCAATCAGCACTGAGCGAGGTATTGACTCAATGGCTGGATATTTTGTGTAAGTAGACAATAAAAATTTTAAAACGGAAATTCACTTCGGTCATACAGCGTGTATTGCCCAGCTATTCGCAGACATCTTTCCCTGTATTATTACACAATGTGCTCTAAAGGAACCATTACTGTGCGCTCTGTGCTGAATTACCGTTACTTGCAGTATTATTGTGGTGAATGACCATTCGAAAACGTTAGCGGATCGGGTTGATCGACATCTGAAGAGGTAGAATTTTTATTCAGTTGTTTAGCTTCAGGGCCTGACGTGGTGGTGACCTTGGGTTTCTTGTTTATATTTTATTTATTTTGTGCCGTTGATGTTTTCGGGAATCATCTTTGCTGGCACTCGTCCAAGGCCGATGATAACCTTCTGTATAAAGATATGGAATGGAAATGAATTCCCATGCTTCTTGACAGAGCATAGGGGAACGATGCGGGAGACTCGCACCGCCGTACTAGGCAAGGTCCTAATGGAGGTGGTTTGCCGTTGCCTTCTTCCGACCGTAATGGGGATGAATAATGATGATCAAGACAACACAACAAGATCCAGTCATCTCGGGGCAGGTGAAGATCACTGACCCCGCCGGGATTCGAACCCGGGACCCCGTGCTCGGGAAGCGAGAACGCTACCGCGAAACCAAGAGCGGCAGACGTATATAGGCATAGATCAAATAAAACTTTTATTAGTGAAAAATTAAAATAAAGTTCAAGACTTCTTACTTGAAGCAAACAGAATTTGCCTTTAGTTAATCTTGAGCACAAAAGAAAGGAAGAATAAAGGGAAAGATCTTCTCCAACACGAAAAAGATAAAGCAAACACTAGTAATTTTCTTTTAGCGGTACTGGAGGAGAACAGTTCAGAGATACAATTAGCATGTATTACGACTATCTAGATGACAATAATCTCATAAACAGTATCTCACAGAAATAAAGTTGGAAGACAACTAACCACATTGCTGATTATGGTAATATTTTATACTAATTTTCCCATTAGGAAGAGAAATAAAGAAACATATGTTTGAAACTGATAAATACATGGAGGTAAAAAACAGAAGTGGGATAGCACTATAGACTAACGCTGTTCGTTGTTTTAGAGCCCGAGTAGGCAGGGCATGCAGCCATGTTAAACAGTCCAAAGTATTAGCACACCGTTTATGGTTGCTTCTTGTTCATTATTTCTGTCGTGTGCACGCATAACTGTTTTAAATATTAATAATTACAGGACCTACATGAATGACAGAGCTTCAGAAATGCAGTTTGCAACGTTATTTCTGTTCTTAATGCGTTTTTGCTCTAATAATACGACAGATTTGGCCTCTTTAATGTAACATGGTTTTCTTGATATATTTCGAATAACCGAGAAGAGAAGGAAGTGATATGGTTCAAATGGCTCTGAGCACTATGGGACTTAACATCTATGGTCATCAGTCCCCTAGAACTTAGAACTACGTAAACCTAACCAACCTAAGGACAGCATACAACACCCAGTCATCACGAGGCAGAGAAAGAAGTGATATGGAAAGAATCCCATTTAATTCCACTTTCACTGCATTTGTATCGGTTGTAAATGAAGCTGGAACTCCGAAACCAATGCTTGTTTGCTAGCTAGTACTGCTTCATGTTCGTACATTTTCAGCTTTCACCCTGTATGCACAACATTTTTAATGTTTACGTTTGCAAAACACTTACCTATATGTTCTTTGCTAGCCCCTAAATGTGTGCAACGAGGGAAGACGGAAGGCATGCTATCGTACCAACTACATGTCAACAAAGTCAAAGATTAATGAAATGTCAAATAAACAAAATTTCACAGAGGTGTGCCTAAATGCAGAATAGAGTTCTTGTTTCATTTGATAGTCAGTGCAATAGTTTCACTGTAGTTTCCACATTTTCTCACTTTGAAATCTTACCTATGATACCTCATTCAATGTGTGTCCAAACATAGCAATTTACAGGCTAAAAATACATAATTTCTCAAACATTTTCCACCACAGTATAAATGCGATTGAGGAAATGGTCTTAAACACTTAGACCCCGTAAAACCTATATTAATGTCTAACATTTACGTAAGTCATTTTTTAGTAATTATAGCCTAACCTGTGTATGATATAGGCCAGTCTTTCCAACAGCAGCCTGTCGGCTTCCTTTCCCGGAGTATTTCTCGCTAGTAACTTTTTCAGTCCTTATGGAATAATCAAAAATCACAATTGGAATGTACGACTACTTTGATCGTTGCTCCATTTTACTTCTGAATCTCATTTTGAGATTTTCAAAGTGTAGAAGTCTATATCATGCTTTGTGATAAACCAATGGTTAGTTAGTTAGATAGTTAGTTTGTTAGTTAGTTTCACGTTCCACGCACTATTGCACGATAAATCCTAATGATGAGAAGATAGTTATTTTATTTTAATTTTTATTGTTATTCTTTATTTTGTTTATTTATTTATTCTTTTTGTAAATATGTCTCCATACTGATCATTTATTTGTTTTTTGTTTTTAATTAAAGTCAGACAAATGTTAGTAACTCCTACTCGTCACTGTTTAGACGTTACAGTAATAGGTAAAAGGTTTTCAGTTCAGTTTCAAATTTTACTTTGCTGTCTGTCAGGCATTGTATGTCACTTGGTAACTGACCAGAAGTTTGGTTGCAGCATTTTGAAACCCTGTTTGTACTATAGACAATCTTAATATTATGGAATGAAAGTAATTTTTGTCTTGTGGTGTGATAATTATGTAAATCATTGTTCCTGCTGAAACGTAGTAGATTCAAATTCAAATGGCTCTGAGCACTATGGGATTTAACATCTATGGTCATCAGTCTCCTAAAACTTAGAAATACTTAAACCTAACTAACCTAAGGACATCACACAATGTAGTGGATTATTTAAACAAATTTCATAATGGAATAGCTATACTGTGAAGTGGATATATCGCTACTCACGCGTCGAGCAACAGGCCGGTACAACGAAAAGAGTGTTTTCGGCTAAGGCCTTCTTCGGAAAGGAAGCAAAGCAGACACACTCACACATTATACAATCGTACACACAAAACCCACACATAATTGACCGTTGTTTCCGGCTGTTCTAGGCAGAATCTTTTGTAAAGAGGAAGGCATTGTGAACAATGAATAATTATCGGCAGGAGAAATTTAGGACATAAAATGCTGCACCAACAACCAGATCGGTCACGTAGCCGTATGTTGAGCAGGGACGAGACCGTTAAACCAGTGTGGCTCGGACGTCGGAGCGTTTAAGTTTTGGAAGGTAATGAAAAATACATTAAACATAAAAAGTAAACATTGCAATCATAATTCATGTATACAAAAGAAAATATCGGTTGAACGGCTCCACTTACGATTGAAACGTGATTCCTTTAAATTTTAGATTACGATCGGGTCCATTAGTACACACGTAAACGACGCAAGCTGGCAATTTTAATGAAAAATCACACAATCAAAGCACCAGATGTTATTTGGGATTCGACCACAAAAGTCAACAGATAATCCCAACGGTCGAAACTGGGTACGAGCAAGTCAGAGTTACATCACAGGGAAGTATCAGCGCGGCGAACCATGGAGGTTGGGCAGTATAACATGGAGGACGTCAGTTTAAAGTTTTTGACGTAATGACAACTCCCTTCGCTTTATACTTCCATGGATAAATAGTAATGAGACGACCAAAATAATACTCCTGACGTGGTGGTTAATATGATCTTTGCTTGAAATTAGCAAAATTTATATGACAAAAGATGGAATGTTTGCAGGTATTACACATATTTCGATTAACTATAAGTAGAATAAACTTTCTTATGGCTAGGTTTACCCAAATAGAAACAGGGAATATAGAAACTATCGCGAGTGTTAGTAAGTTAATATCATTATTTACGCAAGTCAGCGAGGTAGTAGTGGCCAATTGCTTAAAGCTACCTGGCGTATAATAAAACAGTAATGAACCGCATATTAATCACTGTGGTATTTTGTTTGTTATAACAGAATTTTTGGTTAAGCAAAAGGATCCGTGATTTAATGACATAGTAATTGAACTAAGCGCCAGAAAAACGCAACCTTTTTAACAAATAACAACACACCTACTGTGTGAGATGGCGCAGTGGTTACCACACTGGACTCGCATTCGGTAGGACGACGGTTCAGATCCACGTCCGGCCGTCCCGATTTAGATTTTCCGTGATTTCCCTCAACCGCTTCAGGCAAGTGCCGGGATAGTTCCTTTGAAAGGGCACGGCCGGCTTCCTTCCCCATCCTTTCCTAACACAATGGGACAGACGACCTCGTTATTTGGTCTTCTTCCCCTGAATCAATCAACCAACAAACACAGTTAGTTCGTCACTCGTTAGATATCCTCATGCTGAAATAGAACATCAATTTATATTAATTATTTTGCCAAAAGATCGAAGCTAATTTGATTTATTTATTACAAGATGTACGTACAAAAATTATACAAATGTATGTATAAAGATGTATGTATAAAAGAAGTTTTAGTGATGTTGGTACTTAAGTCTGCATAGAAATAAAATCCCGGTTAAATAGGCTATTAGAAATTGAAACACGTATATGCAACTTCTTAACGATATCTGGATATTTTTGCTAGATACATCCGCCCGGGGACTGGGTGTTTGTGTTGTCCTCATCATCTCATCATCATTCGGGAAGTGCCGAGACTGGAAATGGAAAGATTTGAAACTTATACGGGCGTTGATGACCACGATGTTGAGGGCCCCACAGACCATCATCATCATCATCATCATCATCATCTTCGTCATCATCATCATCATCATCACTAACGTGTCACTCAGATGCGAAATTATGTAAGACTGTATGTACGTACATGGTAAAAACGTGCACTGGAAAGGAGTAGTATAGGATCGATACTAGCAGGGCTTTACTCACCATTTAAGTGCATAATCATCGGTTACTGACAGAAGTATTGCAGACAGTAATATATACAGGAAGTTTTCAGTGAATGAAATTTGTTCTGGCCACAGTCCATGAAGTACTGTGGACTAATTACTTTCTCTCTGCATACATAATTTTAGCCACTACAGTAATTCATAAGAGATGTACGCTCATTCTTATATTGTAACGAGATTCATTTTATTCCGCCACAGTACAACATGATATTCAAAGACGTAGGTCCAACAGTCATCTTAACTTTCTAAGGAAAGCAAGGAATACAGAAGTGTGATAAACAGCGAACTCGAATCACGCCAGTCTCACGGTGGGACTTACGTGAGGTGGATCAAAGCTGATACTTCACACGCTCAGATGAACCTCAAACACAGCACGAGAACGAAATACCCCAAAACTTCTCGGCATTTCGCTTCACGCTTCTGTATTAGGCAAATGTAAAATCTACGAATGATTAGGTGAACGGTTTGTTTTCCACTCGTCGTAGGCATTGGGGGTGTTTTTAAGATTTCAGAGTTGTCGAAAAAAGTGACAAAATCAGAGAAACTGAGATCTACGCCCTCATTAACATCTCCAGATTCTCGTGACCTACGAACGTCTCATCTTGTTCCCTTCTCCCCTCACCTCTTTCCATTAATACCTACGAGACCCTCTGATTTGGATTGTACGCCTTGATCTTTTGCCAGGAAAACAACGTGTAGCGATGTGTAAAGTTAAACTTTGCGTGGGACAAGTAATTTCTTGTACTTACATCAGTACTAACCATGAATTACCAAAATCCTCGAGTCCTCTTTTTAGGAGGAAGTGTTTTACTTTCGCCTCTAGCCATCAATACAACGAAAGCTGGTTATATTTTCTGATTCCATTTTTTGAGTGATGGCACTCAATTTTTACGTGCCGCAGTCTTTTCTGAAAGAAACTCCATTCATTTCGAAGTACCAGATGTTTCATGGTAAAAGACCCACTTCTGTTTCAACGTACAATTTGGTGTACGACAGATGAAGTACGGCTCAACTGTCCATATGTTATATTGCAGGGCGTGCTGAAAAGTAACGGCTTCGAATTTTTCGTGTGAAATGTCTTATAGCTTTATAAAAAAAAAACTTTAATAATATTCTCCATCTGTATTCTTCATGCCTTACATATTTCTACTTCTACAACTACATGAATACTCTGCAATTCACTCTTAACTTCCTGGAAGAGGTTACATCGAAGCACTTAAACACTATTTCTCTACCATTCCTCTGTCAGACAGAGAGTTCTTATGTGTCTTACTTTAATACGATGATCGTTTCTTCCTATGTAGATGGGCACAAACAACATATTTTCGCTTTCGGAGAAGAAGGTTGGTGACTGAAATTTCTTGAGAAGATCCAGCCGCAATGGAAAGCACTTTTATGTTAATGATTACCACCCCAGTTCGCGTATTATATAAATGGCACTCCCTCATCTGTTCCACAGTAATAAAATATGAGCTGCCTTTCATAGAAATTTTTCGACGCAGTCCGTCAATCCTGTCTGATGCGGATGCCATACCACGTAGAATTACTCCAGGAGAGGATGGGCAAGTGTAGTGTATGCACTCACTTCAGCAGACCTGTTGCATTTCCTAAGTGTTCAGCCAATAAATCGCAGTCGTTGGTTTGTTTCTCCAATAATATTATGTATGTGATAGTTTCAATTCAAGTTTCTGAGGATATATTTATTCCGTCGTTATAACTGCAAGAAAATTCATGTTGTTCTCCAAAGACGCGTTTTGTTTTATTGAAGTAAAGCATCATCAGTGGTCTGTAATTAACGATATTTACAATTTCATTTGTTTTCTAGATCGAAAAACAGTTCGTTGACCAATTGTTGATTTTTATGCACCTTAATTTCTGCTTGGTTTTTCACTTACATAAGGGAATACCGTCTGCTAGCACTTTTTAGATTACATTCATCGTTAGGCGCTACCAATTGTGGTCTAATTCTACTGTACATTGCAGAAATATATATTTTTGATGTTAAACACAGCATATTTCGTACACCACTGTTCATTATTTATTTGCACGCTTCTAGGTGTGTATGGTGTTTTGAATTGTTGCCAACATTGGCACTAGTTTTTCTTTATATTTTTTTCTTTCTTTGTAATTCATCATACGTGTGTTATTCCATTTCATTATATTAATGTTACTCACCACACAAAATTCAAACTCCATCATTATTCTTTAATTTCTTTTAGACAGTAAATAAATACTCAGTAACGGAATTAAATAACGTAACATACTTAATGAACTAAGGAGGGAGAGAAAAATAAGATCAATGAAAACCTAGCGACAACGTTAGCAACGCTACAAAACACTGTACACACTAAGAAATTTATAAATAAACAGTGAAAAATGGTAAACGAAACAGCGCTGTGTTAAACGTCAAAAATGCATAGTTCTGCAAACCACCGTAAAATTAGGTCACCATTATCAGTGCCTAACAAAGAATGGAACCAAGAGCATGTTTTCAGACGGCATTTCCTGATAGAGGTGAAAAACCAAGCAGAAATTACAGTAAGTGATTGATAACGAACTGTTTTTCAATCTAGAAAACAAATGAAATTTTAAACATGGTTAATTACAGTAACCATGTGGATGACATCACACATTTCATTATTTCGAGTTAATTGCCACTTTTCCCACCATATAGCTATCTTGACTAATTAATTTTGCCATAGGTATTGACAAAAAAAATGGACCAAATGGCTCTGAGCACTACGGGACTTAACTTCTGAGGTCATCAGTCCCCTAGAACTTAGAACTAGTTAAACCTAACTAACCTAAGGACATCACACACATCCATGCCCGAGGCAGGATTCGAACCTGCGACCATAGCGGTCGCGCGGTTCCAGACTGCAGTGCCTAGAACCGCTCGGCCACTACGGCTGGCCTGGGTATTGACACCTGATGATTTTATAAGACACTAAATGACAGCATCATCATCAGATAATCTAAGTGGTTTGCTCAGTTTGTCTCCTAAATCGTTCATGTAGATTACGAACAGCTGAGAGCATGTAACACGTCCTTGTGAAACTGAAACGCTAGATATTTATTTTGTTTTAGGGGATCATTTTCTTTCAGTTACTACGAACTGCGCTTCTTCTGACAGAAAATCGCGAATTTGGTCACACAACAGAGACAATACTCCATAGACACACAATTTAATTGGAAGGCGCTTGTGAGGCACGGTACCAAACGCCTTGTGGAAATCTAAAAATGTGGAACCAATTTGACATCCCCTATGAGTAGTATTCACTGCTTTGTGAGAACAAAGAACTATTTGTGGTAATTCACAAAGTTCGAACACAGTAAATGTTCCAAAAACCTTCTGCAGAGCGACAATATTTACATGGGTCTACAATTCAGCGGATTGCTGCTAATTCCTTGTTGTGACCTGTAGAACTTTCCTGTGTTTAGGTGCAAATGTTTCGACGAGATAGCGTTTGTATATAATTCCTAAGTATGAAGCTATTGTAACAGAATACTTTGGTAGGAACCTAACTGGTATACAAACTGGATTAGAGACCTTGCCTTTATTAAATGATTTAGATGATTCACTACCCGGGGAATATCTTCATCTAAGTTACTCACGTTATTAGTTGTTCTTCTTTCAAATTCTGGATGAATGATGGAATTGCGGAAAACCGTAACTTTGACTGGGTGGACTGTCATCCCTTGCCTTGTGTACTCTACATATGATCAGAATCACTTTACGTTTTCTGCCAAATTTTGGGACAGAGTCTCATTTTGGAAACTATTAACAACATCTCGCAATGAAGTTCACACTAAATTTCGAGATTATGTAAAACTTTCGTTTACCACGGGTGATCAGTACCACCTCTTATTAATTTCGAGTAGTTGGTGTAAATCTCTCAATCCTCATCTAACCAATTTCTTTTTTTTAAATTTAACCTTATAGGGTCTACGCTTGCGTAGCCAGATTGGAAGGAGTGGAGACTGTCTCTTAGGAAGACGTCAAGCGAATTTTTATCTGATTTTTTAAGTATAGATATTTTGCGTTTATTTTTGGTGGACTTGGATGTTACGGTATTCGGTTTTGTTAAACGAGCTTGTTGTCACTAATCCCTGGATCTGTCATCATGCTCCCTATCTGGTCAGGATTATTCGTCGCTAAGAGATAAGATATGTTTCTGTAACTATTTCCACTTTGTGTGGACTCCTGAACTAATTGTTCAAAATAATATTCGCAGAAACCACCCAGTACGATCTCAGACGACTTTTAATGCGTACCACCGAATTTAAACATGTATTTGCGCTAATATATCGAGGGTAGATTGAAGTCACAATCGGCTCTAATTGTGTGAGTAGGTTACCTAGTTCAAAATTTTCTTTGTACTGTTCAGTAATTGTAACATCTGAGTAGGGGAAGGGCAGAGGTCAGTAAAAGGAATCAATAATTAGTTCATTTCTGTTGTCAAGTATAATATTCACTCAGGCTACACACTGGAACTATCTACTTTAATTTTACTATAAGGGATAGTACATTTTTATTCTTTATGTATACGTATTTATTCCCCGACATTCCCCCTGGCGACGAACACAGTTCTCCCAACGAGAGACGAGTTTATTGATACCGTCAGTGTAGAATGTTCGACTGCGTTGACGGAGCTGCAATCTCTCCTCTGCTTGCACTGCTTCATCACTTTCAAAGTCGTCGAATGTGTACTTGAGGTTCCGGAAACGGATGAATATCAGATGGGGCCAAGTCCTGACTGTATGGACGATGGTTGATGACTGCAACCGATGGTGTCGCATAGTTGCACATGTCTTCGTTCGTGTGTAGTCCGCCATTTTGATGCTGAAGGGAGGGTGGTGCATGTGTGTTCGATCTTTACGATTTCTAAACTCTATTCCACCACTTTGTTTCTCAGGCACGTCGCCATATTACGCGCAACAATTCGGAGACCTCTAGCCGCAGCGGGCTGTAACTATGTAGTTGTGAGGAATGAAGATGTATAATTCCAATAACACTTGTTTTATTTACAAAGCTTTGAGAGTTTTCAGATAAAACGCTCGAAGGAATCACTTCCCAGCACACTCTCGGAAATAGTCCTAGAACATATATCATTTTACTCTACATATAATTCTGTGTCTCATTCCAAGTAGTTTCAATATATTATACAGAACGTAGTACACGACATCATTCCAAATTCGAAAACACAACCTCATATCTAACAACGGAATCAGTATAAAGTGGCGGTAACTGCTTATGGACGTCTCAAGCGTGCATTCCTTCATGTGATTCTAAAATCAGTCGCTAGACTGAAGTACCGATCAAAAACCATCGTCTGTTCCTAGGTACACTATCCTCAACGTACAAAACTCCCCACTATTAACAGACGTATGCCAGAACATTGACTACACTCCGACTGGTGTTTAAGTCATTCAGTGACAGAGACCTGCTCTTCTCCACAGTGGATTAGGACGTCAAACACAAGATCCAACCAGCTAGAGGCTTGGTAAGGTAAAAGAAAAAAAGAAAGAAAAAAAAAAACACTGAGCGATTTCTGCTCCGCGCCGACGATCAGTAAAGACGAGACTGTCTTATGATATCCATCGCATTACGTGCACTGGCGGCAAAATATCCACTACTAAGAACAAGATCCAATGTTGTCGCTGAAGCACGGAGCCGAGTACATTTAAAAAAAAAAGTGTTGGTCCACTGATTTTTATACTTGGTTGCGCTCTTTCTCTGCTCGCACCAGAACAAAAACTCTTGAAAAAAATTGGTTCTCCTGTCGTAGCGATGAAATTAATCACTCGGTGACCAGACACGTCTGTCCATCTATCAGCGAGAGCATTCTATTTTTAATTTTATCTGTGACAACACCGTGAACACGTTGAGCAACCTGGTAGCCATAGCATGGCTCGTAGCCAGAGCGAATTAAATGGACAGGTTTACTCCTGTATTGCATTTCTTAACATTGATGAGAAAGGTCCTGAAGCATAAACAACTCTAGCAACAATTTCATCTACGTCTGTCAGAAATTGTTGCAGGAGTGTCTCACATAACTAGACGTTTCATTATTTGTTTCAGACGAGGTCCTCGAAATTTTTCCATCTCTGTAAAGGTTCCTGAACCGCACGTTTGATAGACTGTGGACAGAGTCTTCACTTCAAGAGGTTCTCTCGTAGACAAGTAGCCACTGCATTGTGGTAGACGTATAGTTCCACAATACCCAAACGTGGCTTGTGTTTTCGACGGTGTTGTACGGTTCCACACTTTCAAACGAGGACGCTTGATGAACAAGGTTGTTCGCTGACTAAAATTCCATATGTCACGCGGCCGTTTATACACCCCCACTCAGTTTCTAGACGATTCGACGCTTTTCATTTTGCTGGGAATCTAGTAAGATACTGATCGCATGCGTAAACAAAGCGATCGAAATGAGGTGACGCCCGATAGGTACACAACACACATGACGTATAAGTAATGCTGCCAGAACCTTAACTCACGTAGTCTGCTGGGAATACTACCGTAATCAGTGCTTACTTATGATAATCTACTGTAACCTACGGTAGTTTTACAATTACAGGCCCAACAGAATTCATATTGGAGTCAAGCAGCATCTTTTCAGCTGCGCTGGTTCTGTCCAGTGGAGGACTCGAACACTAGGGGCGGTCGCCGACAATCACGTTCGCTCGCCACAGTGCATTCTCGGGTCCTTCCCCTCCCACTACCCCGCTTCCAGTCGCCACAGAGGCTGCCGTTATCTGCACTGCAGGCGCGCGTTCGCTAAAAAACTAAATGAGAGAAACGCCTCTGATAATTACACGGAGCGGAGGCGTGGCGCCGCTGCAGCAGGGACCGTGCCGGCCGAGCGAGGCGGAAATTTAATTTTCACGCCGTTTATGTTCACAGAGTCTGATCGTCCCAATTACACGGAAAATCTGGCCGTGTTTTCAATCTGTGCAGGAAGGCACACCATCGCAGTTGGATACCCGTCACTTATTGTGCGGAGTACATTATTTTCAGCCATTTTAAATGGAAGAGAGAGGAATACAATTTATGTATAAATCTCATATTCATATTGTTTAAGTCGCAAAAGAGATGCTGCGGATATGACAGTCACAGTTTTTGTAGCGAAAATATTTGTTTACGATAGGAAACGCTTCTGACTTTCGTCGAATCACAAAACAACTAGCTCCTTAATTGCATGGAATTTCTACTAGATTTAAAGAAAAATTTCAAAGGCATTCAACAGTGGTAGCGAGTGCGTAGGACAGTAACAGTAGACAACAAAAGCAATGCTCAAACAACATAGAAGAGCATCTTTGGAGGAATAAAGAAGCTTTGGAATTGCTAGATAAATGGAAAAGAAAAGAGAAAAAAGAAAAATGATGAACACTACAACAATTCTACTTACCTTGGAAGAACAGCTTTGACACCATGCAAGTAGACTGCCCACGTTAGTAACATAACAATTGCCGTAATGTGTTAGTGCGTCACTATCGCGACGTTCATCTGTCTCTGTACGCTGTGACAAGTTTAAAGATAATCTATCAAATCACTGAAAGTGGACGAACAGTGTACCAAGGAAGAGTTCCTGCACTCCTCCGGAAAAGAAGGTTAACTCCTCACCAGGGCATAACACGCAGAAGACATTTTATTTACAATCCTTGTAATCTAAACGAGTACCTTATTTATAACAGCTACAAGACAAACATTAATTTTAATTTTAATCATCAACAGCCTCAGTTGCATCGTTTACCTAGAATTTACCTAGGTTTCAGTCGGGATAACAGTTACTGTTAATGTTGCTGTTATTCTGAAGAAGGTTGGGTTATTCCGACTGAAACCTAGGTATTTTCTAGGTAAACGGTGCAACTGAGGCTGTTGATTATTAAAATTAAAATTAATATTTATACAGTTGCTGACAGGGCAGCGAAATGTTGAAGATATTTAAGCAAGACAAACATCCTTACTGCTGTAAAAAGCATTTGTATATGGGCACCATACAGAAACATTTAATATGAGGCATTTAAATTGTTCCCAGAAGTGGACTAAACGACACATTAAATAAAACTTTAAGCCCAATTTACTAAATATGCATTGCATTCATTTGTAAAGAATTCCAAGAAACACTTCCAGTCATACCGTTTGAGTTACATTGTAATTTCCGCCAGTCAACTTCTCCTTTCTGGCCACAAATGGGCCAATTTGCCCAGATCGACGGCTGTGTCATCCATCAGCCAAAGGTGTCACTTGGTTATGATATGGAGGAGTGTGCGGGCAGGACACCACTCTCCCGCCTACAATTGGGTTAACAGAATGGGAGCCACATCTGCTAGGTCAAGTATCTCATCAGTTGCCATCTCGAGGCTGAGTGTCCGCAGCTCGTGGTCGTGCGGTAGCGTTCTCGCTTCCCACGCCCGGGTTCCCGGGTTCGATTCCCGGCGGGGTCAGGGATTTTCTCTGCCTCGTGATTATGGGTGTTGTGTGCTGTCCTTAGGTTAGTTAGGTTTAAGGAGTTCTAAGTTCTAGGGGACTGATGACCATCGATGTTAAGTCCCATAGTGCTCAGAGCCATTAGAACCATTTTTGAACGTGGCTGAGTGGATCCTTTTAGTCCTCCAAACAAGAAAAATTACCTAGCAGGACTCGGAGACAAACATGGGTTCTCCACGTAGAAGCCACCTATACTGACTACTCGGCTATGGAGGCAGACACTCGACATTTAACATTACATTTAAACTGCGTATAACAGAAATTTAATGGACGGGGTAATGGACGGTAATTCAGTGATTACAAAATCGACTCAAATATACATAAAACTTGTTAGTATTAGCCCAATTATGTATGATGTTGCACCCACATTGATCCAGATGCACGCACAGTTGTAGTGGGAAGGTTACACAAATATATTTTATCCTCTTCTGAGGCAGACTGTCCCACAAGTGTCGTAGCTGGGTAGTAGCACTAGAACGCAGTTACCTCATAGATGGTCCCACAGATGTTCTATCAGGGACAGTTTGGGGATCTTGCTGACCACTGCAGTATTTCAGCATCCTGCAGACAGTTGATTGAAAATTGTATCTGTATGCAGACGAACATTTCCCTGTTGAAAAATTACTCCACGATATTGTGCCGCCGGCCGGTGTGGCCGAGCGGTTCTAGGCGCTACAGTCTGGAACCGCATGACCGCTACGGTCGCAAGTTCGAATCCTGTCTCGGGCATGAATATGTGTGATGTCCTTAGGTTAGTTAGGTTTAAGTAGTTCTAAGTTCTAGGGGACTGATAACCTCAGAAGTTAAGTCCCATAGTGCTCAGAGCCATTTGGACCATTTGATATTGTGCGGAGGTCTGTGGTGTACCATTTGCCATCAAAGTACTCTCTGCCACTACAGACCGGCTCTTGAAGTCACATCTGATGGCTACCCTACACAATGACACCAGGAGAAACGTTGGAAGAACGAGGATTGTAATTTCGTAGACCAGCTGCCACTAGT
Organism: Schistocerca cancellata; assembly: GCF_023864275.1. Taxonomy (NCBI): domain Eukaryota; kingdom Metazoa; phylum Arthropoda; class Insecta; order Orthoptera; family Acrididae; genus Schistocerca; species Schistocerca cancellata. Next base: position 687,766,364 of record NC_064626.1, read on the forward strand.
CTTCTAACTTGTGGCGGTCAGATGCGGTCGACTGGAACCCTGACGGTAAGTATGCCTACCCTCGAATTCCCATGGTGCCCAACAGCAAGCCACTGTCACATCTAAAACAGCCATAAATGTGGATATTGAACATGTATCCTCATGAGTGTGTAGGTAGCTAATCGGCCGCCTAGAGTTGCTACGAAGTAAGGTGAATTTGATGTATGGCTGAACGCTAGTGGGCCCAGGACACAGACAGGGCTGGCATGACAGCTCCAGGTGAGCCATGTGTGGCAGCAAAGGACTGGATGTGGGTTAATTCCAGTACGGGCAATTTTGGCAATAGGCGGTCGTTGGAAGGACATGATAAGTCAAATCATATTTGTAGAATTTTTTAACGATGTATTTTTGGTGGGCACGGCCTTCAGCCAATGAAAATGCTGACAGTAGTGGAACATTGCGAATGTAAAGTGGAAACTGAGACTTTTAGAGAGAAGGGAACGATTCTCAAAATTGGTTCAAATGGCTCTTAGCACTATGGGACTTAACTTCTGAGCTCATCAGTCGCCTAGAACTTAGAACTACTTAAACCTAACTAACCTAAAGTCATACCACACATCCATGCCCGAGGCAGGATTGGAACCTGCGACCGTAGCGGTCACGCGGTCCCAGACTGTAGCGCCTGGAACCGCTCGGCCATCCCGGCCGGCAGCCCATCCTCATCCAACATTTCCATCAACAACAGGTTCACAGCTACTGGTTATTATTTGTGGTGAATTAGCTGCTGGGCAAGAAAGCAGACGTGCACTTCATGAATCGTCCATAGCCAGGCTATCTAGCATACGAATAACCAGAGATAAAGACGCAACTGGTTTCTTCGTATGGACTGTAGTTTGGAAGAGCAATTACAATCAGCAGTAACCATCAGGTACCATTGAGAACGATTCGACCAGCTGGCTAAATGGTGACCCACAACGAGACCCATTTGAGACAGCAAATAAACAATTTTTTCTGCCTTCAGTTGCAAGGTAATTTTACTCGTTTACCTAGGTTTCGATTCCAGTAATGGAATCTTCTTCAGAACAAAAAATGAAATTATTTTGTGAGCCAAACACTGGGCATGTCACAGATTAAAAAGATAATTTCCGTATAAATATGTGAAGTATGAACAAAAGTGATATACATAGTGCTCTTGATGTCAATATTAAATTTTCTGTGGTTCTACATAATTGTTTCTTCAGCCTTGCATGCTGTTTTCCAATAGTAGTAGTAAAACATAGTCTCGTCAGACCATAAAAAAGTCATGTAGTGCAGCTACTATTACATCAGATTCAAATAAAACTGAAACACGGTACATAATACGGCTCAGGTAAAGCAGATGTCTTGCAGCATTCATTTTGTAAGACGTTCTTGTCTAAATTAAAAATATTTAAAATAATCACAAAAACATCCGAAATGGACTAAGAATCAAAAGTACGAAAGTAAATTCCAGAAAATATTGGATGGTAACAGGAAGGCTGCGACAAGTCTACTATGGAACAGGATTGCTTAGTTAGTAACCCCCTCACATCTAGTGGTAAGATGTCCCAACTGATAGTCCGTCAAAAACTATACCCAGATAAAGCATGAAAACAGGATGAAAGGGAACTGAACTGTGAAAAAAGAAGCAAATTAGAAACAGTGAACGGTACAAGCTCAAAATGTACAATACTGAGCGCATTTCCAGAATCATTCCGTCGTCATTGTGCGGTCACGAGTTCAAATCTCCCCCGTGCCTCCTTTTCTTTTCAAAATTATGAACTCTCCGTCCGATCATTGACGTGTTTGGTAAGAGTCATATTATACGTGGGTTATAGAACAGGAGACATGTGGTAAAAATGTATTACCTTCGCAAGTTAATGTGACGAATACTGAGAGCAGGCAAGATGTCGCATAGACCCCTCACAGGAATGAAAACAATAAATAATTGGATGTGAACTGTGTTACAACAGAGTAACTCAAGAGTCAAAACTTCCAAAACGGAATGCAAAAGTCATAACATGTGGTTCTTGTGTAGAACAAACAGGAAGCAGGTACGTTTTTAGGTCCCTTCCTTAGTCTTTGCTGTCGCAAAGTGACGTTACACCACGACGCAGACACACGTTTGAATACATCGAACAGACGTGTCAATGATCGGACGGACAGTTCATAATTTTGTGAAAAAAATGAGCACGAGGGAGATTTGAAGACTGACCTCCCGCTTCGCAGTCCAAAACCGTGACCATACAACCATGACGCCTCAGCTATTCACGTTCGCTCGACGTTGCACATCTTGAGCTTGTACCGTGCAGTTTCTCGAGTTTTCTTCTATTTTCACACTTCGGTATACTTTCTTCCTGTTTTCATGCTTGATCTGTGTACAGTTTTTGACGGGCTATCAAATGGACCATCTTACCACTAAATATGAAGGGGGTGCGATAGGGAATTTCCCTTATAAGGGGAATGAGAGGACGATGAGTGAAAACAAACAAACAGCTGTTTTCGTTCATGGTGTGCCAAATATATATATATATATATATATATATATATATATATATATATATATATATATCTGTATATCTGTGTGTGTGTTGGTGTGTGTGTGTGTGTTGGTGTGTGTGTGTGGAGTCGTTTCGAAAGGATTGCGGTAAAATAATAAAAATAATAATAACAAAAAGGCTGCTGCAAAGGAACACGAAGATGTAAAGAGCAACTGATAATAGATACAGAGGTGACATATCAAGCTAAAACTAAACGAAGGTCGCTGCACTACGCATACATTGATTACCGAAAAGCTTTTGACAGTGTACCCCACTCATGGTTACTACAGATATTGGAAAAATGCAAAGTAGATCCTAAATTAATACAGTTCCTAAACATAGTAATGGAAAATTGGAAAACCACACTTAATATCCAAACAAATTCAAATAATATCACATCATAGTCAATACAGATTAAGCGTGGAATATACCAAGGAGACTCATTAAGTCCTTTCTGGTTCTGCCTTGCTCTGAACCCACTATCCAACATGCTATATAATACAAATTATGGATATAATATTACTGGAACATACCCACAGAAAATCACGCATTTGCTATACATGGATGATCTAAAACTACTGACAGCAACAAATCAACAACTCAACCAATTACTAAAGATAACATAAGAATTCAGCAATGATATAAATATGGCTTTTGGAACAGACAAATGTAAGAAAAATGGCATAGTCAAGGGAAAACACACTAAACAAGAAGATTACATATTGGATAACCACAGCGACTGCATAGAAGCGATGGAAAAAACACATGCTTATAAATATCTACGATACAGACAAAAAATAGGAATAGATAATACAAATATTAAAGAAGAACTAAAAGAAAAATATAGACAAAGACTAACAAAAATACTGAAAACAGAATTGACAGCAAGAAACAAGACAAAAGCTATAAATACTTATGCTACACCAATATTGACCTACTCATCTGGAGTAGTGAAATTAACACAGACCTAGAAGCACTCAGTACACTTACACGATCACAATGCCACAAATATAGAATACATCACATACGTTCAGCAACAGAAAGATTCACATTAAGCAGAAAGGAAGGAGGAAGAGAATTTATCGACATAAAAAACCTACATTATGGACAGGTAGAGAATTTAAGAAAATTCTTTATAGAACGAGCAGAAACTAGCAAAATACACAAAGCAATCACTCATATAAATACATTGGCTACACCATTGCAATTTCATAACCACTTCTACAACCCTTTACATCACATAACATCAACAGATACGAAGAAAGTAAATTGGAAAAAGAAAACTCTACATGGCAAGCACCCGTATCATCTAACACAGCCACACATCGATCAAGATGCATCCAACACACGGCTAAGAAAAGGCAATATATACAGTGAGATGGAAGGATTCATGATTGCAATACAGGATCAAACAATAAACACCAGATATTACAGCAACCATATTATCAAAGATCCCAAAACCACAACAGATAAATGCAGACTTTGCAAACAACAAATAGAAACAGTAGATCACATCACAAGCGGATGTACAATACTAGCAAATACAGAATACCCCAGAAGACATGACAATGTAGCAAAAATAATACATCAACAACTTGCCATACAACATAAACTAATAAAACAACATGTTCCCACATGCAAGTATGCACCACAAAATGTACTGGAGAATGGTGAATACAAATTATACTGGAACAGAACCATTATAACAGATAAAACAACACCACATAACAAACCTGACATCATACTCACTAATAAAAAGAAGAAATTAACACAACTAATTGAAATATCCATACCCAACACAACAAATATACAGAAGAAAACAGGAGAAAAAATTGAAAAATACATCCAACTGACTGAGGAAGTCAAGGACATGTGGCATCAGGATAAAGTTGACATTATACCAATTATACTATCAACTACAGGAGTCATACCACACAACATCCACCAGTACATCAACGCAATACAGCTACATCCAAACATACATATATACAACTACAGAAACCTGTATTTATGGATACATGTTCAATGACCCGAAAGTTCCTAAATGCAATATAACATATACCGTACAGTTAAAAGGAAGTCATGCTTGATCAAGGTCCGTGTCACTTTCCATTTTTGACCAGACATAACGTCTGAGAAAAGAAAGAATCATAATAATAATAATAATAATAATAATAATAACCCTCGTGGAGGCCCGGGAAAAGAATAGGCCTCTGGTATGTTCTGCCAGTCGTAAAAGGCGACGAAAAGAACAAACCACTAATAGGGCTAACCCCCCTTTTAGTGTGATTACTTGGTTCAGGACAGAACTAAAGAAGCCTCGGACAAGCGCCGTCATGGTCGGGGACGACGCTTGAACCCTATGCCCGCCCACAATGGTAACGACACTGGTAGCCAACTGGAAAATGATTTAAATCCAAATAGAGGTGTTTTGCAGGATATGCTTCCTGCAACCACCCTAGAAGGAAAAAAAAGACAGAGGATGAGATGGTCAGATGAAGTTAATCGACACCTCATGTTCTGTTATTACCAAGCAACAAACCTAGGAATCAACACAACTGGATACACCGTTGGTTGGTTGGTTTGAGGAAGGAGACCAGACAGCGTGGTCATCGGTCTCATCGGATTAGGGAAGGAAGTCGGCCGTGCCCTTTCAGAGGAACCATCCCGGCATTGGCCTGGAGTGATTTAGGGAAATCACGGAAAACCTGAATCAGGATGGCCGGACGCGGGATTGAACCGTCATCCTCCCGAATGCGAGTCCAGTGTCTAACCACTGCGCCACCTCGCTCGGTTCAAAACTGGATACAGATCATTTATTACCAGATACCCGGAATTAAAATTTTTTGCAGAACAACGACTAGCTGATCAGATCCGTGTAATAATAAAAAATAACAGGATACCACAGTCATAATTAGAAAACATCAAACAACAAGCACAACAAATACTGGAACAAAATAATGTGCAATCAGAAGAAGAAGAAAATACAGTAATGGCCTCAAACATCCCAGAGCAAACAAACAAAGACCAACACGCATCAATTAAACAATCAGAGGAAAACGAAATCTTAAGACAGCCACCAGAACAAGCACAAATAGAACACGAAAAGACACACGTGTTAGATATAGAAGAGAAATTATATAGAATATATAGAATACAAAGACACAAATACAGACATTAGACCATTCTTGCATAGACCGCCAAATAACCCACAAGTCGAAACAACAATAAAAACTATCAACACAATCATACACAACAAAATAAATGAAAACACAACTATGGAAGAGTTACAACTACTGCTTTATATAGGAGCACTCACTACACTAAATATACACACTAGGCAGAGATCAGAACAAACCAACACACAGAAGAAACCCACAAAACCAGCATGGCAACACAGGCTACAGATCAGAACAGAAAAACTGAGAAAAGACATCGGACAGCTAACACAATTTATAAGAAATGAAATATCAGACAAAAAACGAAAAAGGTTAGGAAAAATCTCACAACAAGAAGTAATAGAGCAATTAGATGAAAAAAAGCAGAAATTGCAAGCATTGGCCAAACGACTTAGAAGATACAAAAAAAGTGAAAATAGAAGGAAACAAAACCAAACATTCAACACAAACCAAAAGAGATTTTACCAAACAATGGATAACACACACATTAAAATAGACAATCCACCAAACATAACAGACATGGAACACTTCTGGAGCAACATATGGTCAAACCCGGTACAACATAACAGGCATGCACGGTGGATACAAGCAGAAACAAACACATACAAGATGATACCACAAATGCCTTAAGTGATAATTTTGCAACATGAAGTCACCCGAGCAATTAATTCCACACACAATTGGAAAGCCCCTGGAAATGATAAAATAGCAAATTACTGGCTAAAGAAGTTCACCTCAACACATTCACATCTAACTAAATTATTTAACAGTTACATTTCAGACCCATACCCATTCCCTGATACACTTGCACATGGAATAACCTATCTGAAACCTAAAGATCAAGCAGACACAGCAAACCCAGCTAAATATCGCCCTATAACATGCCTATCAACAATATACAAAATATTAACTTCAGTCACCACACAGAAATTAATGACACATACAACACAGAACAAAATTATAAATGAAGAACAAAAAGGCTGCTGCAAAGGAGCACGGGGATATAAAGAGCAACTGATAATAGATGCAGAGGTGACATATCAAGCTAAAACTAAACAAAGGTCCCTACACTATGCATACATTGATTACCAAATAGCCTTTGATAGTGTACCCCACTCATGGTTACTACAGATATTGGAAATATACAAAGTAGATCCTAAATTGATACAGTTTCTAAACATAGTAATGAAAAAGTGGAAAACCACACTTAATATCCAAACAAATTCAGATAACATCACATCACAGCCAATACAGATTAAGCGTGGAATATACCAAGGAGACTCATTAAGTCCTTTCTGGTTCTGCCTTGCTCTGAACCCACTATCCAACATGCTAAATAATACAAATTATGGATACAATATTACTGGAACATACCCACACAAAATCACACATTTGCTATACATGGATGATCTAAAACTACTGGCAGCAACAAATCAACAACTCAACCAATTACTAAAGATAACATAAGTATTCAGCAATGATATAAATATGGCTTTTGGAACAGACAAATGTAAGAAAACTAGCATAGTCAAGGGAAAACACACTAAACAAGAAGATTACATATTGGATAACCACAGCGACTGCATAGAAGCGATGGAAAAAACACATGCTTATAAATATCTACGATACAGACAAAAAATAGGAATAGATAATACAAATATTAAAGAAGAACTAAAAGAAAAATATAGACAAAGACTAACAAAAATACTGAAAACAGAATTGACAGCAAGAAACAAGACAAAAGCTATAAATACTTATGCTATACCAGTATTGACCTACTCATTTGGAGTAGTGAAATGGAGTGACACAGACCTAGAAGCACTCAATACACTTACACGATCACAATGCCACAAATATAGAATACATCACATACATTCAGCAACAGAAAGATTCACATTAAGCAGAAAGGAAGGTGGAAGGGGATTTATAGATATAAAAAACCCACATTATGGACAGGTAGACAATTTAAGAAAATTCTTTCTAGAACAAGCAGAAACTAGCAAAATACACAAAGCAATCACTCATATAAATACATCGGCTACACCATTGCAATTTCATAACCACTTCTACAACCCTTTAGATCACATAACATCAACAGATACAAAGAAAGTAAATTGGAAAAAGAGAACACTACATGGCAAGCACCCGTATCATTTAACACAGCCACACATAGATCAAGACGCATCCAACACATGGCTAAGAAAAGGCAATATACACTCCTGGAAATGGAAAAAAGAACACATTGACACCGGTGTGTCAGACCCACCATACTTGCTCCGAACACTGCGAGAGGGCTGTACAAGCAATGATCACACGCACGGCACAGCAGACACACCAGGAACCGCGGTGTTGGCCGTCGAATGGCGCTAGCCGCACAGCATTTGTGCACCGCCGCCGTCAGTGTCAGCCAGTTTGCCGTGGCATACGGAGCTCCATCGCAGTCTTTAACACTGGTAGCATGCCGCGACAGCGTGGACGTGAACCGTATGTGCAGTTGACGGACTTTGACCGAGGGCGTATAGTGGGCATGCGGGAGGCCGGGTGGACGTACCGCCGAATTGCTCAACACGTGGGGCGTGAGGTCTCCACAGTACATCGATGTTGTCGCCAGTGGTCGGCGGAAGGTGCACGTGCCCGTCGACCTGGGACCGGACCGCAGCGACGCACGGATGCACGCCAAGACCGTAGGATACTACGCAGTGCCGTAGGGGACCGCACCGCCACTTCCCAGCAAATTAGGGACACTGTTGCTCCTGGGGTATCGGCGAGGACCATTCACAACCGTCTCCATGAAGCTGGGCTACGGTCCCGCACACCGTTAGGCCGTCTTCCGCTCACGCCCCAACATCGTGCAGCCCGCCTCCAGTGGTGTCGCGGTGGCGCAGTGGTTAGCACACTGGACTCGCATTCGGGAGGACGACGGTTCAATCCCGTCTCCGGCCATCCTGATTTAGGTTTTCCGTGATTTCCCTAAATCGCTTCAGGCAAATGCCGGGATGGTTCCTTTGAAAGGGCACGGCCGATTTCCTTCCACATCCTTCCCTCACCCGAGCTTGCGCTCCGTCTCTAATGACCTCGTTGTCGACGGGACGTTAAACACTAATCTCCTCCTCCTCCTCCTCCAGTGGTGTCGCGACAGGCGTGAATGGAGGGACGAATGGAGACGTGTCGTCTTCAGCGATGAGAGTCGCTTCTGCCTTGGTGCCAATGATGGTCGTATGCGTGTTTGGCGCCGTGCAGGTGAGCGCCACAATCAGGACTGCATACGACCGAGGCACACAGGGCAAACACCTGGCACCCGTACACCACTGGTGATCGTCGAGGGGACACTGAATAGTGCACGGTACATCCAAACCGTCATCGAACCCATCGTTCTACCATTCCTAGACCGGCAAGGGAACTTGCTGTTCCAACAGGACAATGCACGTCCGCATGTATCCCGTGCCACCCAACGTGCTCTAGAAGGGGTAAGTCAACTACCCTGGCCAGCAAGATCTCCGGATCTGTCCCCCATTGAGCATGTTTGGGACTAGATGAAGCGTCGTCTCACGCGGTCTGCACGTCCGGCACGAACGCTGGTCCAACTGAGGCGCCAGGTGGAAATGGCATGGCAAGCCGTTCCACAGGACTACATCCAGCATCTCTACGATCGTCTCCATGGGTGAATAGCAGCCTGCATTGCTGCGAAAGGTGGATATACACTGTACTAGTGCCGACATTGTGCATGCTCTGTTGCCTGTGTCTATGCGCCTGTGGTTCTGTCAGTGTGATCATGTGATGTATCTGACCCCAGGAATGTGTCAATAAAGTTTCCCCTTCCTGGGACAATGAATTCACGGTGTTCTTATTTCAATTTCCAGGAGTGTATACATTGAGACGGAAGGATTCATGATTGCAATACAGGATCAAACAATAAACACCAGATATTACAGCAAGCATATTATTAAAGATCCAAATACCACAACAGATAAATGTAGACTTTGCAAACAACAAATAGAAACAGTAGATCACATCACAAGCGGATGTACAATACTAGCAAATACAGAATACCGCAGAAGACATGACAATGTAGCAAAAATAATACATCAACAACTTGCCATAAAACATAAACTAATAAAACAACACGTTCCCACATACAGGTATGCACCACAAAATGTACTGGAGAATGATGAATACAAATTATACTGGAACAGAACCATTATAACAGATAAAACAACACTACATAACAAACCTGACATCATACTCACCAATACAAAGAAGAAATTAACACAACTAATTGAAATATCCATACCCAACACAACAAATATACAGAAGAAAACAGGAGAAAAAATTGAAAAATACATCCAACTGGCGGAGGAAGTCAAGGACATGTGGCATCAGGATAAAGTCGAGATTATACCAATCATACTATCAACTACAGGAGTCATACCTCACAATATCCACCAGTACATCAATGCAATACAGCTACAGCCAAACATATATATACAACTACAAAAATCTGTAATTATTGATACATGTTCAATGACCCGAAAGTTCCTAAATGCAATATAACATATACCGTACAGTTAAAAGGAAGTCACGCTTGATCAAGGTCCGCGTCACTGTCCATTTTTGACCAGACTAACGTCTGAGAATAGAAAGAAATAATAATAATAATTCTTCAATTAATATGACGCAATTTCAACTTCTACAAAAACGAAAGATAATACTTTTGATATGTCCATCGTATGGCGAGAGAGCAGAAAACTGCACAAGGCAATAACTTGTTTTCAAGGAAATGCTCTGAAGTCATCCTTAGCGTGTTTAGCAAAACTATAAACGGTTGTTCTCAAAACGTAGTTATTACTCTTTTAAGGTGATCAGTTGATTCATTCTCTATATAGTTCACAAATGCCATCTCCTCAAGAAGTATGAATCACTTCTATTGTAGCAATCAGAGTCAGTAATTACAATTTAAATTCCAGAAGAGTTTTCCACAGAACATGTACTTTGCTCTTATTACGTGTATAACAAATTATAAAATCTCGCAACTAAGAATCTTCCGTGATTTGTGTAAGGTGACTGGTTCTCCAAGTCTTATTATTTTGGACTGTCTTGAAATTGGTGACATTAGAGGTGGAATGTATAACTGGTTTATTTAATAAGTTATTAATAAGAAGAATACAGATGGGCTGTGGTTTCATTTCTGTTCCTTTATCAATGAACTATCAGGGCAGAATGCGCGACAAATCTATTTAATTATGAATGACTAAAAGTAACTAATTTCTCTTACATCTCTTTCTTAATGCTGTTTCGTTGTTGGTAATGCCATTGGAACCATTTTCTAGGAGACTGTGCCTATATATCGATCTAAATGCTATCATACACACTCTCCTTATCACATATCAACATCTACAAAACAGCCATATAGCTTTAATATTTATAAGAAGAAGAAAAAAGTGAAAATAAAAAATTCCTGCACACTATACTACAGATATTTTTAAAAGTTTTTCATCAACATGACCACAAACGAACACGTGGCATACAGCAACAATATAGTCTTCCTTTTTCTGACAAAGAAAGAAACAATAAAGGTAATATATTTTGGAATATATTTTGACTAGACAGGTAGCGTCGTCTCACGCGGTCTGCACGTCCGGCACGAACGCTGGTCCAACTGAGGCGCCAGGTGGAAATGGCATGGCAAGCCGTTCCACAGGACTACATCCAGCATCTCTACGATCGTCTCCATGGGTGAATAGCAGCCTGCATTGCTGCGAAAGGTGGAGATACACTGTACTAGTGCCGACATTGTGCATGCTCGGTTGCCTGTGTCTATGCGCCTGTGGTTCTGTCAGTGTGATCATGTGATGTATCCAGTTGACTTCGTTGTTCTTCTTTTCGTAGTTAAAGCAATGGTAAACGACCATTTTATTACAAATACTACTAATATTATCGACTAGATGTGGATTGATGTTAAAGGTCTGGTCACTCCACTGTCGGAAGTTCTATGTCTATGACGGCGTTATTAATATAGATGCAATCTTCTATTTGTGAGAACTGTCCTCTGTAACGTGTGCCATCTCCAAGGGTTTAAACATATGCGCTAATATAGCTCACTGCCGTGTAGGAACATGAGAAATACACATTTGAGTACATCAAGAAGTTGTATTTCGGTTACAGGCTGTTCTTGGAGATGGAAATTAGTTATGACATCAAATTAAACTCATTCACAGAAATCACTAAATAATTACAAATACCTTTACAATGTGAAAGTTCTTTATGATGGAAAAAGCGACAAATCTGACGTTTAATTGTACTGGCTTTCGTAGTAATAATATACTTTGATCAGTTATGTATATGTTGATTGTAACAGTATTTTAAATGACAAAAAATGCCTATGTTGAGTAGAATAGTGTAAGAATATAATTTAATAAAAACATTTTTTACGAAGAAAAACGAGAAAAATATAAAATTAGCTTCGTGATGCTATATGTTAGAGTTACTTCTCTGGCAATCTATTGTTACTTCTGTTAATGATCTACCATCAGTTTTCATTCTGCTGACAATAGCATAATGACTGTGCCGTTAAATGCTGTTGTCAGTACATTAACTCGGCAGATTTTCGCTGTCCAAATATGATTAGCTGATATGCTTCTGAATCAGAGACGCTACACAGCTCTCGTGCGCCACGACCAATTAAAAAACAAAGTTGAGAACGGTTCCGTTTTCGATACTTCAGTCTCTAAAGAAGATTAGTAGACTGTAGAAATAGTCGTGGCATTCTGACATTCATTTATACTCTCGGAAAGCCATAACTAATGGTCCTGTAGCATTATAAGTTTTCCGACGAATTGGATAACTTCAGATTTTTAAATTATATTTCCACAAAAAATCAGAAACACTAATTTTAGTTGTAGACTGCTCAGGGCCGTATTCATCCAACAGTCTGCCGGATGCCATGAATATAAACGTAACTGCTCTTTGAGATACGTTTTCAGTGCTTGGCTCTTCCTTTTCCTGTTACTACGTTTCCATCTATCTATACCTCGGTAGTGCTATCACTTGGCAGTATGTGCTGCAGTTGCAACTCACTCATAGAAAAATCTGATACATAACACGTTTTCCAAAGAAGAAATAGCAAAAAGCAACAGCTAGATGCCCAACGAAGTATGATGCTACTTGAGAAACAACAAACCAATCTCTAACACTGGGATAGCAGTGCGCACGATCTTTATACTTACAATTTATAATTTCTTTTTCCGTAGTTTCGTTACCAGATTACTTGGCCCAGCATACAGTAACTTAGTTATGTTAACAATTTAGTAACATGTAAATATTTACAACATTAATAAAATGATGGTGGAGTACAGGTAACGTTACAACGCAGACCGTTGGACTAGGTCATTTCTGAGTACTGTTCTTGAAAGGAGGTCATGTGAACCTTGTTGTGGGGCAGCAGTGAACAGACGGAACAAACGAACAACCGTAAGTTTCAAAATTAATGATGAATTTAATACTGCCATTTTCTTGTAGAAAGATTAGTGTGTCGTCTTTTTTCTGTACGACTTTTGTAGAGAGTGTGTAGTTTGGTGAAATGAGTAATAAACGTTATTCGTTTGTACGTGAATTACACAGGTCAACGATGGAAAAACGTTTTTGCTGAAAATACCTTATTCTTATGTTTTTTAGGGTAGGAAAACCAAATATGATACTTAAAAAACTGTTTTACAGCTAAATTTATTAAAGTAAGCAATTTTAAAGAATTCAACAGCTTTTATATTGTCAAAATAATTTAAAAAGGAGGTGTAATGAATGTAGATGACGACGGTAGCACTGCTGAAAAAGATTTGCTGGCAAAAAATGGTCGATTCTGTTTTTGGTTTAACAGATGGTGTTTCTTTGTCTGTCACGCTAACCTCACTTTCCTGTTTCCTGTACATGTGCTAAGTACAATGTCTAATCGTGACAGTTTTGTTATATCTGTGGTGAATTTGTGATTAAAAAACACCAAATAAACAATACAGACTTTGTGAAAAAGGTTTGGATCTAAACTTGGTGATCAAGATAAATCTTGGGAGCCGGATAAGGTACGTTATGTGTGTTGAAGATCTGAGAAAATGGCCCAAGAGAAAAAAGGCTTTAGATTTGCTGTTCCTATGATACAGAGGGAGTTTAAATCTTTAGGATGTTTAATGAGCCTGAAAGTTCACTTTTTGAACAGTCACCTTGATTACTTCCCGTACAATATGGGAGATGTTAGTGAGGAGCAAGGAGAGCGTTTTCACCAGGACATTACTGTGACGGAAAAACGCTACCAAGGCCGCTGGAACACCAACATGATGGGGGAGTAATACTGTTGGTTACTTCACGGAGATGTTCAGCAAGCGACTGATCGTAGGAAAAGCTATACAAGAAGATTCGAAGAAAAACGAGACAGAAAATACAAACCAATTCCAGCTCACAAGTGAAACCTCTATTAACACATACCATTGTTTAAGTAGATTACTGTAAATACAAACCACGCTTATGTTGTAACAAAATATTTCATTAATTTCCCCGTTTACCGTATAGCATAGGATTTTTATACTGTATAATAAAAAGCATATTGCTGGAAAACTATGGGTGATACAAGAAACTATGACTCGATTTGGATTCAGCTCATAAAAATGTATAAAAATCAGCTACCAAAGTAAAAAAAGTTTTTCAAAAAAAATTTTTCGTTGTCCTGTGTTATCGATGGTAAAAGTGAGGAGATGTATGGCGTTAAGCTAATGACTGAATAAGTGAATTTTTGGAATAACCATCTGATCTTCAGTATCATATAGAAGATTGTTTCTATTATAAAATATGTTAGTACTTCAAAAGCTCTTTGATGATGGACATACATGAATTTGATCGAACAGGTGTTGTATCTGAGAGTATATAAATAAGTATACTTTATCCACCAAAGTTCAACTGCAACCGTTAAATTATTTATTCGACTGAATAGGTTGACACTTTGAAATGAGTTGTCACTTTTAATCATATATTCCTGACATGGTTAGTCTGGAGGAGACATTATAAGTGAAGAAAGCTTCACAGGCCAAGATCGCAAAAGAAAAGCATTTTACTGGATGACTGGTTTCGACAGAATTCTGTTGTCATTACCGGATCTTATTGTTCTGAATTTTTAGAACATATTTAATTTTTGCTGATTGCAATCACAATTTCGAATATTATATTTATGTCACAAATATTTTGATCACAACGCTTTCCCAAAGCCACCAACGAAAGCCGAAGAGAAGCCACAACGTACGCAGTAAATCGTTCTATTAACCTAGTTTGCTTTTAAATGTTGAATTTTGTTTGGTTTCCCACTCTTTGAAACAATGTAATAACACTGTGATGTGAAACAGATATTTTTTAATTAATTAGTAAAATTAGTAAGCACTCAGGAAGTTTTCGTGTTGACCCTTTGGAATGTATCTGTTCTACATGTTCTAGATCGAGGCGACAAGTCCACTACGGAACTGTGGCGTTAACCTTGACCGCAGAAATCTGTTGCTGGCACGGTGTGTGACAGGCCGAAGCTGCTTTGTCCTGTGGCGCCGTTCTGGTCGTGAATATTCCGGAGAGAGTTCAGGAGTAATATTTCTGCGTCCGTGGCGGGAGGCGAGCACTGCGACGTATTTCAGATGCGCCCGCTATCGGCGCTGGGCCAGCCGTGTGATGGTTGGGGGGGGGGGGGAGGTGGCACACAGGGGAGCGGGGGGGCTGGCCTAGGTCTTCCGGCATCCGGCTGGCATGAAGCGACCGCCGGCTGCGGTGCGATACGGCCGTGTCGCCAGTCACACGGCCTGAGCGCCGGGGGAGGCTGCAGCCGCTTCGAAAAGAAGGCACTGACAGAAAAAGAGAACATTACAGCTTTGCGCCAGCTCAACGGAGAAGCAAACTCTCGGACTGAACAGAGGATGGGAAGGAAATGGTGCATTACTTATTCATAGAAACTGTGCCAGTACCAGAACACTAAGTTGATAAAAGTCATAGGATACCTCCCAATATCGTGTTGACCTCATTTTGCCCGGCTTTGTGCATAAACTCGACGCGGCAGGGACTCAACAAGTAGCTGGAAGTCCACTGTACGAATACTGAGCCATGCTGCCTCTATAGTTGGACATAATTGCGAAAGTGATACCGGCGCAGATCTCTGGGCGCTGACTAGCCTCTCGATTACGTTTAACAAATGTTCGATAGGACTAATGTCGGCCCATCAGAGTGGTCAGATCACTCAGTCGAAATATCCAGAATGTTCTTTAGCCCAATCGAGAACAACTGTAGCCCAGTGACATGGCGCCTTGTCAGCCATAAGAATTCCAGAGTTGCAGATCGTCTTTAACTAGCTGAACTTAACCATTTCCAGTTAATTATTGGTTCCATGTAATGTCAACACAGCCCACACAATTATGGAGCCACCGCCAGCTCGCACCGTGCCTTGTTTACAACGTGGGTCCATGGCGTCGCAGGGTCTGTGCCACGCTAGAAGTTCAAATGGTTCAAACGGCTCTGAGTACTGTGCGACTTAACTTCTGAGGTCATCAGTCGCCTAGAACTTAGAACTAATTAAACCTAACTGACCTACGGACATCACACACATCCATGCCCGAGGCAGGATTCGAACCTGCAACCGGAGCGGTCATTCGGCTCCAGACTGTAGCGCCTAGAACCGCACGGCCACTATAGCCGACCACTAGAAGTCTACTGTCAACACTTTTTTTTTTTTTTTGTCATCGGTCTACTGACTGGTTTGATGCGACCCGCCACGAATTCCTTTCCTGTGCTAACCTCTTACCAAATGAAATCGAGACCTATCTGAGCAGGTCATCGTTTTCCAGTCGTCTAGGATGCAACCGATACGGTCACGACACCAGGAGAGGCGGAGCTGGCAATGGGGTGCTGTTAGCAAAGGCACTCGCGTCGGTCGTCTGCTGACGTAGCCCGGTAACGCCAAATTTCGCTGCATTGTCCTAGCGGATACGTTCGTCGAACGTCCCAAATTGATTTCCGCGGTTATTTCACACAGTGCTCATGTCTGTTTACACTAGTAATTCTTTGCAAACTCCGGTTGTTAAGTGAAGGCCGTTTGCTACTGCGTTTCCGTTTTGGGAGGTAACACCGAAAATTTGGGATTCTCGGTACACTCGTGACACTGTGGATCTCAGAATACTGATTTCTGAAATGGAATATCTATGTGTCCAGCTCCACCTACCAATCGGCGTTCAGTCTGTTAATTCTCTTCGTGCAGCCGTAATCACGTTGGAAACGTTTTCATATAAATCACCTAAGTACAAATATCTTGTGTATGCTGATACTAACGCCATCTGTATGTGTGCATATTGCTATATCATGACTTTTGCCACCTCAACGTCATAGCTAATTCAGAATGACCAAATTGGGAATTGAACCTCCATATACACAGATGTGAGTTCAATTCTCTAACTACTGTAACACTATCGGCTTATGACAGAATGTGTGTTTGTGAGAGTGATAGAAGGGGGAGAGAGATAGAGAGAGAGAGCGAGAGATAGAGATAGAGGGGGTTTGAGTAACAAGATGGAATGTATGGACAGTTGGAAAAATGGAGCTGGTAGATAAGGTCCTTGGACTACTTTAGTGTAAGTACTGGCCAAGAAATGAATGGAACATTTTGTACATAGGGCAGAGTATTGCACCTGTAGGATAGTCTACCTAGAAACATACAATGTTTATTGGTTGGTATTTCAAAGCAGTTGGGCTGTGTCAATATGATCTCATTGGGGGGCATTGTTCTCTTATGTAAACAAAACATCCAGTATCCCTAGCGTCCTTACCTAAACAAACTGCACATTTCGACCATTTTTTGTTAATTTAGAGCGTAATTAATGGGAAATAACTGCCATGGAAGCTACAATTAAAAGCTAACACTATCACTGTAATAACCATTATTTACATCAAAGTTGATGGTGGAGTAGTTTACTTGCACTCACGTTTACCCACGTGTTAGTTACTGGTCAAATGCTTTTAGCCTAAAGTGCTAAGTACCATCATAAAGGTGGCAATGTATCACCCAAAACTGATCTCCTCTCTCCCTCTAGCGCAGTGAGCTTCTATTGGTACAACCCCATAAATGGCCCCCTTACACTACACAGCATCCTTCGCGGGGACTTCGCATTTGTATTCTGTACCTTGTTCAAGCGAGAACACCACCATGAAGCACCAGAAATAATCCCTGCTTCCAGGGAGAATTAAAAGAAGAAGAATGTTTCATTCAAAGGTAACTATTAATTTCTCCATCTTTCTCAAATACTTATTATTATTATTATACTTTGTTTTCAGTAACACATTGTTTCTCCTATGAATCAAAGGACTTCCGATAATTCAGTTGACCAGCCTGATTTTTGGGAGCAATTCGATTTTCCACAGCACTTACTCAATTTATTCGACTTCAGTTTCTCACTGCCTGCTTTATCCAACTTTGAGCCTCGAGCACAGGAGCTGCAGTGGTCCTTTCTCAACGTATCATAGCACAATATAGAGTAACTGTTCTTTTATGACTTTGATTTTGCCGGCCGGAGTGGCCGAGCGGTTCTAGGCGCTTCAGTCTGGCACCGCGCGAGCGCTACGGTCGTAGGTTTGAATCCTGCCTCGGGCATGGATGTGTGTGATGTCCTTAGGTTAGTTAGATTTAAGTAGTTCTAAGTTCTACGGGACTGATGACCTCAGATGTTAAGTCCCATAGTGCTCAGAGCCATTTGAACCTTTTTTTTTTTTACTGTGATTTTGTGTTATCAATGACGTCAGCACCGCTACCCATTCAGTCATAAATCAAATCATTTACTTCGTCGACTTGTTTATTTGTAGGTGACAATATAGCCCTATCCCAGTACCAATCAAGCGTCTTAGTTGACATGTTGCGAATACCTGGGGAGACTTTTTCAGTTAATTCCTTTTGCCTCGAAACCTCAGTGATCCCTGCAGCAGAATGACATATGATGGGACTGGGATTTTCTCCGTTCGGGGACTGAGTGTTATGTTACCTTCATCATCATTTCACATTTCAGCGTCATTGTCACTGAAGTCGCCGAAGTGGCCAACTAAAAAGACTTGTACCAAGCGACTGGTCTACCCGACGGGGGGTCCTGCCAACTCGCACATTTCATTATAATTTCAATTAATTCCGAGACATTTGGTACCGAAACAAAGACAGCATTAATACACTCCTGGAAATTGAAATAAGAACACCGTGAATTCATTGTCCCAGGAAGGGGAAACTTTATTGACACATTCCTGGGGACAGATACATCACATGATCACATCGACAGAACCACAGGCACATAGACACAGGCAACAGAGCATGCACAATGTCGGCACTAGTACAGTGTATATCCACCTTTCGCAGCAATGCAGGCTGCTATTCTCCCATGGAAACGATCGTAGAGATGCTGGATGTAGTCCTGTGGAACGGCTAGCCATGCCATTTCCACCTGGCGCCTCAGTTGGACCAGCGTTCGTGCTGGACGTGCAGACCGCGTGAGACGACGCTTCAACCAGTCCCAAACATGCTCAATGGGGGACAGATCCGGAGATCTTGCTAGCCAGGGTAGTTGACTTAGACCTTCTAGAGCACGTTGGGTGGCACGGGATACATGCGGACGTGCATTGTCCTGTTGGAACAGCAAGTTCCCTTGCCGGTCTAGGAATGGTAGAACGATGGGTTCGATGACGGTTTGGATGTACCGTGCACTATTCAGTGTCCCCTCGACGATCACCAGTGGTGTACGGCCAGTGTAGGAGATCGCTCCCCACACCATGATGCCGGGTGTTGGCCCTATGTGCCTCGGTCGTATGCAGTCCTGATTGTGGCGCTCACCTGCACGGCGCCAAACACGCATACGACCATCATTGGCACCAAGGCAGAAGCGACTCTCATCGCTGAAGACGACACGTCTCCATTCGTCCCTCCATTCACGCCTGTCGCGACACCACTGGAGGCGGGCTGCACGATGTTGGGGCGTGAGCGGAAGACGGCCTAACGGTGTGCGGGACCGTAGCCCAGCTTCATGGAGACGGTTGCGAATGGTCCTCGCCGATACCCCAGGAGCAACAGTGTCCCTAATTTGCTGGGAAGTGGCGGTGCGGTCCCCTACGGCACTGCGTAGGATCCTACGGTCTTGGCGTGCATCCGTGCGTCGCTGCGGTCCGGTCCCAGGTCGACGGGCACGTGCACCTTCCGCCGACCACTGGCGACAACATCGATGTACTGTGGAGACCTCACGCCCCACGTGTTGAGCAATTCGGCGGTACGTCCACCCGGCCTCCCGCATGCCCACTATACGCCCTCGCTCAAAGTCCGTCAACTGCACATACGGTTCACGTCCACGCTGTCGCGGCATGCTACCAGTGTTAAAGACTGCGATGGAGCTCCGTATGCCACGGCAAACTGGCTGACACTGACGGCGGCGGTGCACAAATGCTGCGCAGCTAGCGCCATTCGACGGCCAACACCGCGGTTCCTGGTGTGTCCGCTGTGCCGTGCGTGTGATCATTGCTTGTACAGCCCTCTCGCAGTGTCCGGAGCAAGTATGGTGGGTCTGACACACCGGTGTCAATGTGTTCTTTTTTCCATTTCCAGGAGTGTATTTATTTGACCATTTATTGCTTGAAATTCACCATTTCCTTTGTCGAGCAAGTTATTAGCAAAACGTACATTAGTTTGTATGGAAGATAAATCTCTCATATTAGTGTTATTATAAGCGGCCATAGGCATCATGTTTTCAAAGACGCCGCGACTCTTTCCGCTCTCGTCCCCCTTGCATTATCGGCCATATTTGATGAAAGTTTCCAGAGAACAAAACTGTACAGCCACCCGTAGGGCTGTTGTTGTAAGGCAAATCTCGCACTGTTCTGTTTATCGTTTCAACAGACTTTTTTATGGGACATACAAACCTCATTCCAAACAATCGAACAGGCGGGCGTACTGCCCGTTCACAGTGTATAACGTGCACAATATTTCGGCGATCAGACACGTCGCCGTCGTGAGGTGCGCTGACTAACTAAGCTCTTGGGGGCTCGGCACCGAGTAATATCCGCTCCGTCCGCGGTCCGGGCCCGCCGCCGCGCGTCGGCGTCGGCGGTCGCGGAGACGCTAGCCTCAGCGTCTGTGATGGCGTTGATGTAATTTCTCTGTCCGCCCTGGTCGCGAAATCGTTTTGTTTACTGAGAGTCTTCTTAATTACACTCAGTACTGGTTCCCAAGCCTTGCTAAGATTATAGCCTCCATCTTGGTTGACAAGATCGCCCTGGTACGAATTTCTATGGCGTCTGTAACGACGCTATACCAATATTTGGAAGTCTGTGCCTGTATCTTGATACGTTCGTACTCCATCGCATGACTCTCGGACAAACAACGCTCTGCGACTGCTGACTTTTTGGGATACATCAGTCGATTGTGCCGCTGGGGTTGTCGGCAACGATCTTCGATGGTGCGCACTGTCTGTCCAATAGAGCTTTTCAAACACTGACACGCAGTTTGGTATACGCCGGCCTTCCGTAAACCCAGATAATCTCCGGCACTTTCCAATAATGCTAGTATTTTATTGGGGACCCACCGACCAAGCTGCCCTGCCCTCCGACATCGACGTCGCTCCTCACCCACAGTCCAGAGATAACTCCCCGAAACCCCTTCTTCCTTCTTCTGTCGCCTCGCGGCGCGCGGGAAGCCAACTCATCAAAGATATGCGGCGACCAGAGACTCCAATCCGATCTCGATATTGACATCGCGGCCATTACTGAAAAGGCGGGTGGTTTCAAAAAACCAAATAATTTAAATAGCGAGCCGTACCGGCTCAATAAGGTCACAAGATTTGTCACAAATGGCGTGAATGATACCACATCTATCCTTCAGGCACTCACTTCCACACATTTCACCGTCGAGAATGACCGTTCGAAGTGCGATATACTAGAGGAGGAAGTTCCTGACCACCTTTGACACTGCCGCCATCCTGCGGACAACTTAGCCCTTCTTTACGGACATCGTGAGGCTGCAGCCCCATTTAACATGATCTCTTTCCTTTGGGATGTATCGTGACGGCTTTTGTGATCCAGTAAAAGGGAACCACTTAAATTCACTACACAAAATCTGAACGTGGTCCGAAGCAGAAAAGATTTTTAACGATTTTTCATCCACCGTTTCATTGTGACTTCCTTTGGCGTGGGCGCTGGGTGGTGTGACATTGTCACACGCATGATCACAACTGTTCCTCTATGGTCACCGCCGCCCCCCTCCTTTTCGGCAACTCTCTAAGTATAACCGGTGCAACTTTATTCGTCACTTTGAAAATGTCTCTGTATCGAGGCACCAATCCACCGATCCCCACTCGCCGGCGGATCAGGCAAGCCTCTCGACATTAGTGCCTTCAGGCCAAACGAGAAATCTGAGCAGTTTCGATAGGTTTGCTTGTCGCAATGACGGGTGTCTGTATAGAAACATTTCTAAAGTTCCTAACAACGGCCGGCCGGAGTGGCCGAGGGGTTCTAGGCGTTACAGTCTGGCACCGCGCGGCCGCTACGGTCGCAGGTTCGAATCCTGCCTCGGGCATGGATGTGTGTGATGTCCTTAGGTTAGTTAGGTTTAAGTAGTTCTAAGTTCTAGGGGACTGATGACCGTAGCAGTTGAGTCCCATAGTGCTCAGAGCCATTTGAACCTAACAACGTTTGACACTTGGCATCAAATGTGTTAAGGAACTAGCGGATCATATACAGACCCTTCGAATTGTAATTGATGTGTGTGTCGATTTCACACACTCCCATTCACACACCAGAGAAGGGCGCGAATAAGGAGGTCTGAAGAAGGATAAATACCTCTTTCTCCTTCAGTTCACGTTCAGATTTCTTCGAATGGTTTTGAACTATCCCTAGCTGATCCGTCCTGTATATCAGTGCAAAAACTGTGGTCATTCACGAAAGGCGTGAGATAACGTTCAGTGAGATTCAAGGCGCATGAGGTCTTTAGAGACCTCCTAGTAACATTGTGAGAGGTTGTCAAGAGATCACACTTCTTGAGGGCTTATGGTGTCGATTCTGAGCACCAGTGTGTCTCAAATGTTTTCCTCGGCCACTCATTAGAAAACCGTGTGATTTCAACAGTGGGCATTGTGTTTATGACGTAGATCACAGAAGCGTCAAGGAAAAGAGTGAGATGTAGGTAAGCGAGGTGTGATACATCTGCGGCGGCGATAAGCAGAAACATGAACTGCTAAAATCTCGCCCTCACCTCTTTTTTGGCGCATGTCGATATCTTGCTGTTTGAAACATCGTCGAGACCGAGGGTCAAGTTGCAGGACGGCACATTTTTTCACCTGGACTTCTGCCTTACAATGGAAAAAGATGAAGGGGTTTTAAAAAAGTGGCCCTTTAATTTTGTTGTGCACTGTAATAAGGAGCCGTCAATTGGCAAAGCAGCTGAAAGCGTTCACTGTACGATAATGAGATGGCAGTGAATGGAATTGGGAGAAAATAAATTCGTGGCACGGCTAAATGTGGTGATTGGTTAATAGAACACATTCTATCACGGAATTGTCAATTTGGTATGGGAAGGAAGTGAGGGGGATAAAAATTGTAGAAGGAGACCAAGGAATGAATACAGTAATTAGGTGCAAAGGCATGTAGGTTGGAGCAGTCATAAGGAAATGAAGAGGCTTGCACAGGACAGACTATCGTGTAGAGCTGCATCCAACCAGTCTTCCAGGCGGGACCAGAACAACAACAAAGAAAAGTTAATTACATAATGTATGTACAGCCATCTCGGTTACGTAACTGCGGTTGTATTTATACAACCGAGGTAGCTGTACATACATTCTGTAATTAGCCGGCCGGTGTGGCCGAGCGGTTCTAGGCGCTACAGTCTGGTTCAAATGGTTCAAATGGCTCTGAGCACTATGGGACTTAACATCTGTGGTCATCAGTCCCCTAGAACTTAGAACTACTTAAACCTAACTAATCTAAGGACATCACACACATCCATGCCCGAGGCAGGATTCGAACCTGCGACCATAGTAGTCGCGCGGTTCCGGACTGAGCGCCTAGAACCGCTACTAGACCACCGCGGTCGGCGCTACAGTCTAAAACCGCGCCACCGGTAAGGTGGCAGGTTCGAATCCTGCCTCGGGCGTGGATGTGTGTGATGTCCTTAGGTTAGTTAGGTTTAAGTAGTTCTAAGTTCTAGAGGACTTATGACCTCATAAGTTGAGTCCCATAGCGCTCAGAGCCATTTGAACCATTTTTGTAATTTAAGTTAACGCAGGGTAGCAGAACCTCAGCCAGTAAAAATGTTTAAAATTTCAACAAAGAAAATACTTTATCTAAACTAAAGTTCGAATCAGTGGACAATCTTAGCGGAGCCCTGAAATTCAGTTAAATAATATCAACAACCTCAATAACAGGACATTTGGATTTCTTTTTAATAGGCCTTTATATTCACAATAGGACTCACTTTGGCGCTTATTTGCAAAACGATATAGTAAAAAGGTTTGTATTTTTCCGTACAGGTTAAAAGTATTATGATGGAAGCAGCTTGTACGAGCAATGACGAAGCAATTCACCAAGTCTGACAGAAAGTGTACTACCAACGAAAGTGAAGAAGGTGGCTTTGCGGGTACATATTGATGCTAATACTACTCCAACAAATGAGTAGGAGAGACATTTAAATTAAAACTGGGAATTGGAAGAAAATGTCGCTTCTCACCGGAAACGAAAGGGCAAAATTTTCTGACGCTTCAGAAATCGGCAGAAAAATATTGCATAAAGAAGGATCGAGTTCAGGTCCGGAGAAAAAACGTAGTTCCGCCGGTTACATTCTCAACGTAAGAGGATCACATTGCGGTGGCCCTGTGCGCTTTTGGTTCGCAGAAGCCTGCCGTTTCACGTTGAGGACCACGCCACAAGCGATACTCGTCTATATAGCCTTAAAAAAAACGTGCACTTGTATCTCCCATGATGATTGGCCAATCCAGTCTCTATCTCTCCACTGCTCGTTCCTTCTAAGAATGTCTGTTATACATATAATATTGTGCGAAATCTTCTCTTATTTGGTTTCAGTTTCTTTTGCATATCATGCCGAAAGGCTCTCTTGAACCAGTAACTGACCTAGTTAGATATCATACGTTCGTCTCAGGCTATGAGTTTTCTGTTGTACTCCAGCGTTCCTATTAGGTGCGGGTAGGATAAACAATGTTTCAGATATCAGGCAGCACCTTTAATCTGCATGGAAGAGAACTCAATGTGTCAAAATATTAATGAAACTGAAGCGCATATTGTGAGCGTTCCCTTAAGAAAATTACGTCTCGCATCGACAATCGACAATGTGGGGAATCTGTTTAGCGGAATTGCCTCGAAACATATTTATATAACGTTTGAGACAGTTTAACTGTTAGAACGTCTTCTGATTTCCACTGTAGAATTTCATATTTGATATTCTTCTCAGTTCTTCCCGATAAATAGGCTTCACAACAACTTTGAATACTAAATCTGTTATCAGTAACCACCCGTAAATGTTACGACTCGCTGCAACTTAATTTGTGTGGAATGTTCTAAGATTATTGATTGTAAACACTTACTTTCAGACTCTAATTTGAATCATTAACTGTATTCTTTTGCGAAGATGATCCCTGGTAGTTGCCTTTGAAGAAATTAATCATCACTGTTTAAAACGTCATTACTGCACCTAAAGTACTTCGTTCAATGTAATAAGTTATGAGTCACTTTTCAGAGATCAGTATACCCAGCAATATTAGTCAAAGTTCGTAATAGTTCGCAATTTAGTATTTTATCACTAATGGCTTTTGAATGTTTATTGAATGTTCAGAGTAAATTCATTAATAAAGAAATTCCTTTTAAGATTAGTCACTTTCCTGTCGTTGAAGAGGTACTACTCTACTCAAAATATGTGCTCTAAAGAAATTAATAAAGGCATACTTTTTTAATCACACATTGATAGGTGTTATTATGTATCACTACATATGAAAGACCTTTCCAAGACCAGTACAAGATTATGTATATACAGAAAACTGCAGCCGGTGACTGGTTGTAGTTTCATGTATTTACGCTCAATAGACAGTCACAGGTTCTAAAACATCCGTAACAGATAAGCTTAATCTGAAATAATATTCATCCATTATTTATAAACTTTTTCAATATTTTGTTATTAATAGGTTACGCAGAAGTTCCTGTCAGTGATTTCCAGCTGTTCTCTCCGTCGCAAACCTTCGGCGCCCTTCGTTCAGTGACCCGCACTGGCGATCGTTGCGTCACAGAACACAACTGGATCTACCAGGAACATGTTCGTCCGACATGAAATGGAAAAATTGAAAACGACGTTTTTGGTATACACATTACATACGATGTACGCAATTTTACAACTAGTGCGTTTACTTAACTAAAGTCGCTCGATCGGTAAACGAGCGCAATGCTTCTTCTTAAAATTTAGAGCTCTAGAAGTTGCACATCTGGGCAATGTTGATTCCCTTGCTTATGGAAGCAGATGCGCAAGTTGTAGAGCTCCTGATTCATAGTCACTCTGTCAGAGACAAATTAATGAAGGCTGAATTCCTGTTGACACATTAATTTAATTCTAGTGGAAACTTTTTCCTTTATTGCACGTTTCGCTGCATACGTTTAATTTGACGACACTGTATTTCAAATTATTTTTGATTTATTGAAGTGAAATACAACTCAGTTTATCTTTAAATTACTGGTGAGCAGCAGGGACGATATTAACAGCTTTGTTTCAAAATCAAGTCACTACACTTTAAAGTTAGTATTTACTGTCTTGTTCGTATCAGATATTTTACAGTTAGCCGTTGTAGACTGTATTGAGTCATCATCAGGGCTAAAAATCCAGTATCTTGCTACGAAAGTAAGACGTGTATTCTTCGTGAAACACTCATTGCAGTGAGGAGCAATGATTATCATAATTACAATATCAGAAGGGAGAATAACATTCATTATTTAGGAGAGAAACGGATGCACAGTGCCGGAATAAAATTTTTGCTAACTTACGTAGACACGATAGGAACGTAAAAATTTGAAAACAAGGAGAGAAGTTCTTCCTTAACACCACCTTTTATTCTGTAGAACAATTACTGTAATGTGTAAAAGATGGTGAGTAAGAATCTCTAACTTACATCCGTAAATTTAGTAATAATAACAGTAAAAATAATAACAAAACTCTTAAATGTTTGACATGTAGCGATATTCACAAATTAATTTATGCTTTGAATGTAAAATGATTTGTTCCACACCATTATAGCATTTCTTGCAAATGATTCATGGAACATGAAACCAACTAACTTAAAGATATCTGAAAAATACGACTAAAACATTTGCGAAGAAAAGAGTATTTCCAGTTGGTCGCTTGTTCCGGCCTGGAAATTACAAATTTCATTAAAGGCAAGTCAGTGAGAGCAGGTGACAGTGGGATGCAATCCTGGACGCCAACACGCTAAACGAGAACTTATACACCAATTGAACTTTGTTTTAGGTAACTACTATGGCAATTTACACACTTCATGTGAGGCGTGAGCAATGGCCATATCTTTGTGTTACTATACGGTGTCCTTTCAGTTTAAGGAAATTATTTCATGCGGGACTCAAACCACAATAATAAGCAATTTCATACTTCTCTCAGGTTTTCTCAGCACGATTGATTAATATTGTGCTTTCTTGTGTTTAGCAGTGTTGTTTTTTCCTCTTTGTGCGTGGTATTTCGACGAACAATCCGACAGACTCCTTCTGGTGCTGCTAGTTTTGCAGTTACATGTACTCTCTGCCTGGTCTCAAACTAGACTGTGAAGTATTGGTCTATCTCAGGTATTTATAGCCGGGTTTAACTACGCCCTATGATTCTGTTTTGTTTTTCAGAGGTCGCACAGATATTCTGTCAAACGCTAGTTGTCTTCAGTATTTTCCATCTTCGTACACTAAAACGACTCCTTGATTCCACCGTGAATTACCGGGAAGATCTGCGACGTAAGGGTCTTTAAGTAAATTTTGATTGCCTAAGCAGATAGACATTACTCCCACAGCCCAATGTTTTATTATCACACGTTTGTAGCTTTCCACATTAGCCTTTTTCGATTTTCCACCAATATGATAATTGTGAAAGAGAGAATTTGTATCACCACTCATGCATTATCAACATTTTACATTTTAACTGTCCACTTTCAGTAAAGAAACGAGACTCAAAATTTGCAATACTACTTTACATATTTTATGTAGTTTAATACAGGTGTTCAGCCGTCTTCTCCTCACCAAACACAGCGCTTTCTAAAGCAATGGTTTTGTTTGCGTCGTCTCTGACGCCAAATGTAAACGTCTCCGGTATTGCAGAGTGGTCAGTTCTACCTTGCCTCTTGTTGTTCTACCACATTCCTTCACGTAGCGTGGTAAGGCGTTTCTCGTTCGTGCACTGAAGTTGTATGCAGCTTATTCGTCCCACATGGTCTTCATACGGGTTTTGTTTCTAGAAGTTCTAAGCTATCCACTTCAGTTTACACTGAAGCGACAAAAAAA
Source organism: Schistocerca cancellata (assembly GCF_023864275.1). Lineage (NCBI taxonomy): Eukaryota > Metazoa > Arthropoda > Insecta > Orthoptera > Acrididae > Schistocerca > Schistocerca cancellata. Next base: position 687,794,643 of record NC_064626.1, read on the forward strand.
ACTGATAAAGGCATGCGTATTCAAATACAGAGATATGTAAACTGGCAGAATACGGCATTGCGGTCGCCAACACCCGTAAGACAGCTAGCGTTCTGCGCAGTTGTTAGATCGGTTACTGCTGCAAAAATGGCAGGAAAGCAAGATTTAAATGAGATTGAACGTCGGTGCACGAGCGATAGGACCCAACATCTTCAAGGCAGCGATGAAGCGGGGATTTCCCCGTACGACCGTTTCACGAGTGTACCGTGAGTATTAGGAATCTGCAACATCGCTGCGGCCGGAAAAAGATCCTGCAAGACCGGGACCAACGACGACTGAAGAGACTTGTTCAACGTGTAGAAGTGCAACCCTTCCACAAATTGCTGCATATTTCCACGCTGGACTATCAACAAGTGTCAGCGTGCAAACCATTCAACGAAACATTACTAATTTTGGCTTTCAGAGCCAAAGGCCCACTTGTGTACCCTTGATGACTGCTGGACACAAAGCTTTACGCCTCGCCAGGGCCCGTCAATACCGATATTGGACTGTTGATGACTGGAACATGTTCCCTGGTCGGACGAGTGTTGTTCGAAATTGTATCCATCGGATGGACGTGTACAGGTTTGGGGACAACCTCATGAATTCATGGGCTGTATATGTCATCAAGGAGCGCTTCAGTCTGGTGGAGGCTTGTAAGAGATCCATGACTAAGGAATTTATTGCTAGCGCACTCGAGATGTAGTTTCGATGGATTGCTCACGCCCTGCCTGCGATATGTAAGCTATAACAGAATCTCAGACCAGAGAGCAGTGTTGGCTGCAGTAAGAGCAGTGTCAGTAGTAATAGTAGTAGCGAGCAGTCTGGTGTACGGAGTTGGCGGGACCGGTCGTGGGGAGCGATGGCGGTGCCTGAGCGATGTAGTATAAGGTAAAAGCAGCCGCGCGTATATGTAGTTTGTTACAACAAAATATGTACAATTGTTATATCAAGTCCCATGTAAATGTTTAAAAAAATGTTTTAATAACAATGCTTTTATAAAATTAACTTTTTGACAATCATTCATCCGAATTTAAAGAATTTATTAATTTCTGGAATCCATGGTCATCTCGATTATCATAAACAAAAATCAGTCATTTCCTTTTAAACATGACAAATCTAGCGGCCAGCATTCCACTGGGCTGTGCCAGAAAATTTTTTTATAGGATCAGATATGTACGCGTTATCCAGCGACTTCATTGTGGTAAGAATTTTCAATTTATTCAGAATGATCTCTCAGGGCCATGACGCAGCACTGCTGACGTCCAATTTTACCAGTTTGGATTCACAGTCAGTTAATTATTGAAAGGTTATATGTGAGTTACAATTTTATTGAGAGATTAGTCACGTTATTATTGCGAGGTTACGGAATGTTATACGTATTTTTCCTGTTGGGTGGTTACAGGCTCTACAGGGTGTTACAAAAAGGTACGGCCAAACTTTCAGGAAACATTCCTCACACACAAAAAAAGAAAATATGTTATGTGGACATGTGTCCGGAAACGCTTACTTTCCATGTTAGAGCTCATTTTATTACTTCTCTTCAAATCACATTAATTATGCAATGGAAACACACAGCAACAGAACGTACCAGCTTGACTTCAAACACTTTGTTACAGGAAATATTCAAAATGTTCCCCGCTAGCGAGGATACATGCATCCACCCTCCGTCGCATGGAATCCCTGATGCGCTGATGCAGCCCTGGAGAATGGCGTATTGTATCACAGTCGTCCACAATACGAGCACGAAGAGTCTCCACATTTGGTACCGGGGTTGCGTAGACAAGAGCTTTCAATTGCCCCCATAAATGAAAGTCAAGAGGGTTGAGGTCAGGAGAGCGTGGAGGCCATGGAATTGGTCCGCCTCTACCAATCCATCGGTCACCGAATCTGTTGTTGAGTAGCGTACAAACACTTCGACTGAAATGTGCAGGAGCTCCATCGTGCATGAACCACATGTTGTGTCGTACATGTCGCACATGTTCTAGCAGCACAGGTAGAATATCCCGTATGAAATCATGATAACGTGCTCCATTGAGCGTAGGTGGAAGAACATGGGGCCCAATCAAGACATCACCAACAATGCCTGCCCAAACGTTCACAGAAAATCTATGTTGATGAGGTGATTGCGCAATTGCGTGCGGATTCTCGTCAGCCCACACATGTTGATTGTGAAAATTTACAATTTGATCACGTCGGAACGAAGCCTCAACCGTAAAGAGAACATCTGCACTGAAATGAGGATTGACACATTGTTGGATGAACCATTCGCAGAAGTGTACCCGAGGAGGCCAATCAGCTGCCGATAGTGCCTGCACACGCTGTACATGGTACTGAAACAACGGGTTCTCCCGTAGCACTCTCCACACAGTGACGTGGTCAACGTTACGTTGTGCAGCAGCAACTTCTCTGACGCTGACATTAGGGTTATCGTCAACTGCACGAAGAATTGCCTCGTCCATTGTAGGTGTCCTCGTCGTTCTAGGTCTTCCCCAGTCGCGAGTCATAGGCTGGAATGTTCCGTGCTCCCTAAGACGCCGATCAATTGCTTCGAACGTCTTCCTGTCGGGACACCTTCGTTCTGGAAATCTGTCTCGATACAATTGGGCCAACTGGCGGTGAATCGAGGAAGTACAGTACAGTACATACTGACGAAACTAAAATGAGCTCTAACATGGAAATTAAGCGTTTCCGGACACATGTCCACATAACATCTTTTCTTTATTTGTGTGTGAGGAATGTTTCCTGAAAGTTTGGCCGTACTTTTTTGTAACACACTGTATAATGGTGTGGGGCGTGTGCATTTGGAGTCATATGGGACCCCCTGATACGTCTAGATACGACTCCGACAGGTGACGCGTACGGAAGTATCCTGTCTGATAGCCTGCATCCATTCATGTCCGTTGTGCATTCCGACGGACGTGGGCAATTCCAGCTGGAAAATGCGACACCCCACAAGTTCAGAATTGCTACAGAGAGGCTCCAGAAACACTCTTTTCAGTTGAAATACTTCCCGTTGGACACCAAACTCCCCATACATGAACATTATTGAGTGTATCTGGGATGCCTTCCAAAGCATTGTTCTGAAGAGATCTCCATTCCCTCGTACTGGACACCCCTGCAGGACTCATGGTGTCAGTTCCCTCCATGCCATATCGTGTTGCGGTACTTTTGCACGGTCGCCGGGGCTCTACGCGATATTAGTCAGGTGTATCAGTCTCTTTGGCTCTTCAGTGTACAATGACGCCACATAAGTCATGGGATAATGACAAGCTCATATACTGATGGCGGTAGTACCGCATACACAAGCTACAAATGGGCAGTGCATTGGCAGAGTTGTTATTTGTTCTCAGGCCACAAATTTGAAAAGGTTTCAGACGTGATTGGAACCGCACGTTGAGAAGCAACAAATTTCCAAGGCGGAATGGCAGTTGGAGCTAGACGCATGGGGCAATTTATTTCGGAAATCGGTAGGGAATTCGGTGTGCCGAGAATATAAAATTTCAGGCATTACCTCTTTCCATGGATGACGCAATGGCCGACAGCCTTCTCTTAACTACCGAGAGCAGCGTCGTTTGCGTAGAGTTGTCAATTCTAACAGTCAAGCGACACTGCTTGAAATAGCAGCATAAACCAATGTGAAACCTACGACCAATGTATCCGTTAGGACAGTGCTGCGAAGTGTGGCTTAATGGGCTAGGACAGCAAACGACGGACACGAGTTTCTTTGCTAACAGCACGAAATTGTCTGTAGCGCCTCTCCTGGGCTCGTGACCATATCTGTTGGATCCTGGACGACAGAGAAACTGCGACCTGGTCAGAAGAGCTCACCTTTCAGTTCGTAAGAGCCAATGGTAGGGTTCGAGTGTGGTGTAGAACCCACGAAGCCATGGACCCAAATTGTCAACAAGCACTGACCAAGCTGATGGTGTTTCACTGCGGTGTGGACTGTGTTTACATGAAATGGACTAGGTCATCTGGTCAAACTGAACCAATCATTGTGTGGCGATGGTTATGTTCGGCTACTCTGAGACCATTTGCAGCCATTCCTGGCCTTTTTTTTTGGATGACAATATACCATGTCATAGGGTCACAGTTATTCGCATACGGGTTGAAGAAATTCTGGACAGTTCCAGGGAATGATTTAGGCACCTACATCGCCTGACATGAAACGGATCCAACATTTATGGGACATAATCGAGAGATCAGTTCGTGCACATAATTCTGCGCTGGAAACACTTTCACGGTTGTGGACGGCTACAGAGGCAGCATGGCTCAATATTTCTGCAGGGGACTTCCAACGACTTGTTGAGTCCACGCCACGTCGAGTTGCTGCACTACGCCGGACATCCCTTTATTCTTCTAATCATTGTTAATAGTTCCTTGCAATTTTTTCTTTATTAAGAAATTGCCATTGAATAAAAGTACTTTATAGCCAGCAAGGATCATTTTATTCAAGAAACTCTAGTTGATGTGACAGTCGACGTGATTTTAATAAATTTATTGCCAACCCCAAGCGACATTAAAAGTTGTATCCGCCGTTTCTGTTTATTAGGTTTTCCGACATAGATATTTCGATAGATTCCGTAATTATCCTGTCCCAGGAACTTTGCGTCTGAACCAATAAACTGGTCTCATCATAGGTAATTTCATGATTATATCAATGCAGTGCTCGGAACAGCTGATTTGCTTGTTTGTTTTAGTCGGGTAAGTCGTTGATGTTCGTCCACCTCCGTAGCTGAGTGGTCAGCATAGGGGCTGCCATGCCGAGAAGTCTGTTCGATTCCTGACCTTTCTTGTATCTCTTCTCAACTATTCTGATAGTCTGGCCCGTGTAAGACATTCCAAATCCATATGGAATACAATAGAAGCCTGGCTTTCTAAGACTTAGGTCGAAATTATAATGAATAATGTTTTTCTTAGTTGAAGGGAGCAAAATGCACTGTATACTTTCTTTTTCGTTGGAATCTATCGATCGTTCTGGATAATGGTAGATAAGCTATATTTTTTCTTCTCTTACTCGGTCTCATTCTCAACGTCTTTCTCAGGCGTTCTTGATTTTGGCTGTGTCGCCTGTTAGACTTGATGATCCGTGTACTCATTCCTTCGGAACACTATTCGCAGGTGTAATTCTTCGGTGAGGCTCTCCTTGTCCAAAAGTGTTCGAGCTCTATGGACCAGAGTCCTTAGAATTTCTATGTGACTGATGGTGACGGCACCTGGCATGGAGACAGAGGTCAGTGTGCACAGGTTTTTCATATACTCGTACACTGTGATCCAGTCATCCGTCCGCTCTTCTGTTAACTAAGACACCAAGGAAAGTTATTTGGCTCTCTTTTTCAAGTTTCCCTGGATATCTTGAAGCTTTTCCATTCCATGTGGCTGCACTATAAATGTGTCGTCCACGTACCGGCGGAAACGCTCCGATATGAATTTAGGGGATTCTAACGCCTTTGCTGCGAAGTGTACCCTGTATAGGTTCGTCACAACTGGTGATAACTGACAGCCCATCGCACACTATTGGTTCTTTCTTAATAGTTTTTGACAAATAATAAATTAATAAATAAATGTCACAACATACTTAAAACTTTATTTGAAGTAATCGCCGAACTTTTCCGTGATTAGTTCCAAGGGATCAAAAAGTCGATCTCTCGTAAACAGGAAGACTACATCGGAACACTCTACAATATCCGTAAGTCGGCCGTTGTGGCCGAGCGGTTCTAGGCGCTTCATTCTGGAACCGCGCGACCGCTACGGTCGCAGGTTCGAATCCTGCCTTGGACATGGATGTGTGTGATGTCCTTAGGTTAGTTAGATTTAAGTAGTTCTAAGTTCTAGGGGACTGATGATCTCAGATGTTAAGTCCCATAGCGCTCAGAGCCACTTGAACCATTTTTTATAGTATCCGCATCCTGGAGCTGCTGCTGGATGAGACGGTGAACAAAGTCATCGGAGTTGCAAATGTGGTGTTCGAACTTGCCTACATAATCAGTGAGAATGCGATTCAGTTATTGTTCCAGCTTATATGTAGATGTGCAAACATTACTGAGTATAGATTTTAGACGATTTCTTTCCTTGTGTATCTTAGGAACGTCATATAGTCGAGGCGGCACTGCTACACCTGTTTCATGACCCTTAATGCCGTTACGTGGCAATCCTGACTCACTGAGATTGTATTCATAGGATCGACATACATCTGTGCCTTGCAACGTCATTCAAAGAATCGAAAATTTTGAAAATTTTCTTACTGTAGGCCACATACGACTTTAGAACCATAGCGCGGCACTTGCAGGCTGGCTGAAGCACAGTTTCCTTGTCCTCCCGCAGATTTCTCACCGCTGCGCGTTCCCCATTGGAGATGTCTGATCTTAGCATTGTCGCCCTGGTAAATGAGCTGCAGGTTTCACAGGGAACATCCTCAGCTGTTTCCGGTGGGAGAGAAGTTACAACATACTCCACGGAGCTGATGTAATCTGCTATTGGTAGCACGTTTAGAGGAACGAGAAATTCAGCAGTGTACATAGGAACTTACCCATACTGACCTCTGTCTCCACTCCTCGAAGCATCACCATCCGTCAAACTGAAATTCGGTACTAAGGATTGTGGTCCATAGAGTTCAAACTCTTTCAATCAAAAAGATCCCCGCCGAAGAGTTACAGTATCAAAGAATAATGCTCCTAAGGAATGGGTACACAGACCATCAAATGTAAGAGGTGAAGGAATCAAAATAAAAACCCCTGAGAAAGAGGTTGAGTCAGCAGAAGAAAAAAAAAATTATCTACTGACGCTGGCCAAATACCTGGAATGAACGGGTAGGCCGTTGAAGCCGAGTGGTTCTAGGCGCTTCAGTCCGGAACCGCGGGGCTGCTACGGTCATGGGTTGGAATCCTGCCTCGAGCATGGATGTGTGTGATGTCCTTAGGTTAGGTTTAAGTAGTTCTAAGTCTAGGGGACTGATGACCTCAGATGTTAAGTCCCATAGTGCTTAGAGTCATTTTTTGGAATGAACGGTAGACTGCTACCGTTACCGTCAAGATCAAAAGTCTTTTTTGTAATGCTGAAGATGATCTGAGTCTCTGAAAGCTGGGTCTATGTCTCATTCCATGTGCATGTGGCACGTCTTACGTGTTCTATACTACTGGAATAGTCGAGGAGAGATGCAAGGAGCATCAGCGACATACCTGACTGAAAACACCAGGCAAATCAGCTGCCACAGAACACTGCCTATAATATAATCGCGAAATGAAATAAGTATCGTGGTTCAAATGCTTCGGGCCAGCAAAATTAAGGAGTCTATGGAAATAAATCAGACAACCTTATAAACATGGGTGGTGGTTTCAACTTTTAATACAACTTGTAATAGGGCAAAAGTTTATTAAAATCTCCCCGGTATTCCCATCCACTAGAGCTGGGAAACACTTAGAGAAGGTTTCAGTGCAAGCTCTGAAAAACATCAAAGGTCGTAGTTGGCGTCAGAAATCTAACTCGGCTGTAAATAACGGCGTGAGCCGAACAATAGTGCACGCAACGGTTGAAGTCCAGGCAGCGAATACACGTAACAGCAAAACTCGCAGCACATGAAGGCTGGGCCGGTCGTTCACATATGGTGCATAAAATGGAGGCAACAGCTCGGTTAAATACCCTGAGCACACTATTAATTTTATGCTTGTCAATGTGAGAACAGGAACGTGGCAAAGGTGCGCCGCGTCGTGGTGTACCGAGAGTGGGCGGCGGCAGGCGCCAAGCAGCCGCTGGACAGGGCACGTCTGCAGCTGGTTGGTGTCTGCTCGCTGCTGGTCACTGCAGGCCAAGGAAACTCTCGGACATAAGTAGATCTGATCTTGATGCAGCAAAGAACCCTTTCTCAGATATGTTTCTGTAAGATTTTCTTATGACTGATGAATCAGACAGTGCAGCAAATTATCTTTGATTTCCCATTGGACTGATGCTTTTAGGAGACAAACGAAGGACAGTTTTAAAAAAACTGAAAGATAGAGAAGAGGTCAACTCACGACTTCGTGTCTACAGTGAGCGGCGTTTGTCACTTAAAAACTCGGAAGTAAGCACTTCCTCCAGAAACTTTTTCATCGTACAGTATCGCCAGTTAGTGCAGATGTTGGGACTTTAGAGTTGTGAGGGATGGCCATTTCTATGGGCCTTTTAAGTGAACGAGTCGAACTTGGTTCACTGGCGGCAAGGTTTTATGTCAAAATGTACCTGACGTGACTATTCGTTGGTGCGTAGCCGAGCGAACAGAATGTCAATCACCTGGGGCACTTGTCTCATGTCGTCTTTGAGACCATACTTGTCGCTGAGTAACGCCCTCCTGAGCCCAATGATTCCATATTTCCGTGATAGTATGGGATCACGGCAAATACTGACAGCAGTATCACTTACGATAAGTCAGGATACTGCTGCTGACGCATTCCGTAATGTCCTAGTGACGTTCCTTCATCCTGCACCAGGCCTAACACGCTCATCTTACAAACAAACAACTTTCATACGTAGTTTTGATTTAGAAACCCTCTGCATAATCTTTCCTTATTTACATAATAAAACCAGCCACCCACATATAATATACCTACATCAGGACTAACACGTTCATATGATGGACAAAAAACATTCAAATGTTGTTCTGAGTTAGAAACCCTCTGCTTAATCTTCTCTTATTTACATAGTGTAGATGGTGTCACTCCTTCTACACTGTTGGGTGTGGATGAAATTCTACATCTTATACATATACAAGCATGTAACACATTTCATAGCAAATTTGTGTTTCTTGTATGCCTCCTTCATGGGGTTAAAATCTGAATGGGCAGCAATGTTCTATTATTTTATATTCATCAAAGGTATTGTCATTTGCGAATACGATCAACTATCAGCTGTGTAGGGGAATAACGAGAACAAATGTTTGTGCCAGACTACGACTCGAACCTGGAGCCGCCACTTTACGCGAGCAGTCGCCTTAATCGATTTAGCTACCCGTGCACGACTGACGCCCAGGCCCAAACTTCCACATGTCATCCATACTGTGTCACAACCTGTACCAGTACACACGTTTCGTAAGTCCCATACATACGTGCACGTCTGTAGGAACATTTCATCGTTCTTCTTGACATTGCAGGCATTGCAGTACTGTATTTATCTGCCAATACCAGGCAGCGACTTTCAGTTAAAAATGCCCTCCCCGGTATGGGAATTACACAGACTGTGTAAGAGTGCAGGTTGTGACGCAAATATGACGACAGAAGAAAGTTTTGCTCCGGCCGTGAGTTGTGCACAGACAGCCGAAGTGGTTAAGGCGACCGCTAGCTTAAAGCGGGAAATTCTCGTTCGACACCCAAATTTGCACTGTCATTCGCTTATACAGCTGATGATTGCTCATATTCGCAGCTGTGCATACATTTCATTCATTTCATAACGGTTGTAGTAGCCTCAGCGCCTGTTCCTTTCGACGTACATGCATAATACCAGAATATAATACACAACAAAAGTATTACATTAAAAATGATATTTTCTGAGCGTTGGTGGTATTGCTGGCGTCGCCTTTCGAATTCCAGCCACCACTAGATCCGTCTGTCGTGTGATGTCCCTCTGGTTTGAGGCCATTAAGATCTCTGCTCGAGGTTGTTGGTGGGGATGGGGAGTGTTGTGGCGTGGCCAGTTGGTGACTGGTAACGGAAATATTAATTCAATGAGAGGTCCGTCCGGCGAGTAGGGCGAGCACCTGCGCAAGGGTCTCGGGCACGGAGGCCGGAGAGTGGTTGCTGGGCGTATTTGTGGGCCGATTTCAATCCGTAATTGACTTCGAGTGCCGTCTTAGTGAGTGGGACGTGGTATACCGATGAGAGAGTTGAAGCCAGTTTCGCTGCGCTGAATTCTAGGCCCCCTTTGGAACCGGCAAGGCTTCAGCTTCGATTCGTGAACTTCACTTAAGTTTTGGATTTTGAGGACTTAACTGTTATTTTATTATTGATACCTATAGGTCTGCTGCCATCATTGTGAATTCTTAGCTGATTTCACCACCAGTGAGTTCCTTGAATAGTGGCTGTCGTTTGCTTCTCCTGAGTCGATACTGGCAGTGGTTGGTCGTTTGTTAACAGGACATCTTAAACTGTATGAGTTGATGGTGTTAACTGAGCCGGAGCAATAACGTGGATAACGTGTTTCTTCTATTCTGTGGCCGGACAGCAGACGTCATCGCTCTTTTCATTACACTGAAGCACCAAAGAATACGGCGCTGCGGTCGGCAACGCCTATACAGAGTGAGTCACCTAACGTTACCGCTTGATATATTTCGTAAACCGCATCAAATACTGACGAACCGATTCCACAGACAGAACGTGAGGAGGGGGGCTAGTGTAATTGTTTAATGCAAACCATACAAAAATGCACGGAAGTATGTTTTTTAACACAAACCTACGTTTTTTTAAATAGAACCACGTTAGTTTTGTTAGCACATCTGAACATATAAACAAATACGTAATCAGTGCCGTTTGTTGGATTGTAAAATGTTAATTACATCCGGAGATATTGTAACCTAAAGTTAACGCTTGAAACCTCCGACGTTCAGTTGCGTGTTGCAACAAACACGGGCCACGGTCGGCGAGCAGCATCTGCAGGGACATGTTTACAATGACGACCGTGTTTACGAGTGTGGCTGTAGTGCACTGTTGTGGTTTGGTCTAGCTGTCGCAGTGTCCGCATGTAGCGACTGCTGTTATTGCTATTCTGCATTCGTTCAAATGGTTCAAATGGCTCTGAGCACTATGCGACTCAACTTCTGAGGTCATCAGTCGCCTAGAGCTTAGAACTAATTAAACCTAACTAACCTAAGGACATCACACACATGCATGCCCGAGGCAGGATTCGAACCTGCGACCGTAGCGGTCACGCGGTTCCAGACTGAAGCGCCTAGAACCGCACGGCCACACCGGCCGGCTCTGCATTCGTCTCTGCACACAGACCAACTGTAGTACACCGTGTTACCAGACGTCTGTGATAGTGTAGTGTTGTAGGAACTGTGACCATGGTGTATTCGAACTCTGAAAAGGCGGAGATGATACTCATCTATGGCGAGTGTCGACGAAATGCAGCTGAAGCCTGCAGGGTGTATGCAGAACGGTACCCGGACAGAGAGCATCTGTTGTAGAATTTTAGAACATGTGTTTTGCTCGAGTATCATGTCGTTTTTGGAAACTCAGAATCTACTATGTAGGAATCAACATGGATTCCGGAAACAGCGATCGTGTGAAACCCAACTCGCTTTATTTGTTCATCAGACCCAGAAAATATTAGATACAGGCTCCCAGGTAGATGCTATTTGTCTTGACTTCCGGAAGGCCTTCGATACAGTTCCGAACTGTCGCCTGATAAACAAAGTAAGAGCCTACGGAATATCAGACCAGCTGTGTGGCTGGATTGAAGAGTTTTTAGCAAACAGAACACAGCATGTTGTTATCAACGGAGAGACGTCTACAGACATTAAAGTAACCTCTGGCGTGCCACAGGGGAGTGTTATGGGACCATTGCTTTTCACAATATATATAAATGACCTAGTAGATAGTGTCGGAAGTTCCATGCGGCTTTTCGCGGATGATGCTGTAGTATACAGAGAAGTTGCAGCATTAGAAAATTGTAGCGAAATGCAGGAAGATCTGCAGCGGATAGGCACTTGGTGCAGGGAGTGGCAACTGACCCTAAACATAGACAAATGTAATGTATTGCGAATACATAGAAAGAAGGCTCCTTTATTGTATGATTATATGATAGCGGAACAAACACTGGTAGCAGTTACTTCGGTAAAATATCTGGGAGTATTCGTGCGGAACGATTTGAAGTGGAATGATCATATAAAATTAATTGTTGGTAAGGCGGGTACCAGGTTGAGATTCATTGGGATAGTCCTTAGAAAATGTAGTCCATCAGCAAAGGAGGTGGCTTAGTAAACACTCGTTCGACCTATACTTGAGTATTGCTCATCAGTGTGGGATCCGTACCAGATCGGGTTGACGGAGGAGATAGAGAAGATCCAAAGAAGAGCGGCGCGTTTCGTCACAGGGTTATTTGGTAACCGTGATAGCGTTACGGAGATGTTTAACAAACTCAAGTGGCAGACTCTGCAAGAGAGGCGCTCTGCATCGCGGTGTAGCTTGCTCGCCAGGTTTCGAGAGGGTGCGTTTCTGGATGAGGTATCGAATATATTGCTTCCCCCTACTTATACCTCCCGAGGAGATCAAGAATGTAAAATTAGAGAGATTAGAGCGCGCACAGAGGCTTTCAGACAGTCGTTCTTCCCGCGAACCATACGCGACTGGAACAGGAAAGGGAGGTAATGACAGTGGCACGTGAAGTGCCCTCCGCCAAACACCGCTGGGTGGCTTGCGGAGTATAAATGTAGATGTAGATGTAGAACGTGCCGCACATTGCAAAACATCTACCGCCAACTGTATGCAACAGGTATGGTCGTAGCACGCAAACGGGTCCGTAACTGGCCCGTCACAGGAGAAGCGGATGCAGTTGGTGTGTTAGCTGCTGTTGCCATGAACCCACACATGAGTACACGGGACATTGCGAGAGCCGGTGGACTGAGTCAAAGTAGTGTCATGCGCATACTGCATCGTCACCGCTTTCACCCGTTTCATGTGTCGCTACATCAGCAATTACATGGTGATGACTTTAATCTTCGAGTGCAATTCTGTCAATGGGCATTAACAGAGAATACGTTGCAGTTCTACCTGTTTACCGATGAAGCGGGTTTCGCAAACCACGGGGCAGTGCATCTACGGAACATGCATTACTGGTCCGTGGACAATCCTCGCTGGCTCAGACAGGTAGAGCGACAGCGACCGTGGACTGTAAATGTATGGTGCGGAATCATTGGCGACCACCTCATTGGTCCTCACTTCATTGCAGGGGCCCAAACAGCTGCAACATACATCGCGTTTCTACAGAATGATCTGCCAACGTTGCTCGAAAATGTCCCACTGGAAAGGCGTCGACGTATGTGGTATCAGCATGATGGTGCACCAGCACATTCCGCAATTAACACTAGGCTGACCCTTGACAGGATGTTCGACGGGCGTTTCATAGGACGTGGAGGACGCATAAATTGGCCAGCCCATTCTCCTGATCTTACACCTCTGGACTTCTTTCTGTGGGTTACGTTAAAGGAGAATGTGTACCGTGATGTGCCTACAACCCCAGAGGATATGAAACAACGTATTGTGGCAGCCTGCGACGACATTACACCAGATGTACTGCGGCGTGTACGACATTCATTACGCCAGAGATTGCAATTGTGTGCAGCAAATGATGGCCACCACATTGAACATCTATTGGCCTGACATGTCGGGACACACTCTATTCCACTCCGTATTTGAAAACGGAAACCACGTGTATACGTGTACCTCACCCCTCATGGTAGTGTATATGTGCGTCAGTGAAAAAGACCAATAAAAAGGTGTTAGCATGTGGACGTAATGTGCTGTTCCAGTCTCTTCTGTACCTAAGGTCCATGACCGTTCCCTTTGGATCCCTACGTAATTCGGTGCTCTCCGATACACACGATCGAACAGCGGAAGAGTGGTACTCAAGCGTCAACTTTAGGTTACAATATCTCCGGATGTAATTAACATTTTACAATGCAACAAACGGCACTGATTACGTATTTGTTTATATGTTCAGATGTGCTAACAAAACTAACGGGGTTCCATTAAAAAAAACTTAGGTTTGTGTTAAAAAACATACTTCCGTGCATGTTTTATGGTTTGTATTAACCATTTACATTAGCCCCTCTCCTCACGTTCGGTCTGTGGAATCGATTCGTCATTATTTGATGTGGTTTACGAAATATATCCAGCGGTAATGTTTGGTGACTCTCCCTGTATATGACAACACGAGTCTGGTGCAGTTGTTAGATCGGTTACTGCTGCTACAATGGCACGTTATCAAATTTTGAATGAGTTTTAACGTGGTGATATAGTCGGCACACGAGCGATGGTACACAGTATCTCCGAAGTAGTGATGAAGTGGGGATTTTCCCGTACAACCACTGCATAAGTGTACTGTGAATATCACGATTCCGATAAAACATCAGATCTCCGACATAGCTGCGGCCGGTAAATAATCCTACAAGAACGGGAACAACGACGAGTGAAGAGAATCGTCAACCCTACAGAAGTGCAACCCCTCCGCAAATTGCTGCAGATTGCAATGCTGGGCCGTCAACAAGTGTCACCGTGCGAACCTTTCAACGAAACATCATCGGTATGGGCTTTCGGAGCCGTAGGCCTACTCGTGTACCCTTGATGATTGCGCAACACAAAGCTATACTCCTCGACTGGGCTCGTCAGCACCGAAATTGCACTGTTGATGACTGGAAAAATGTTTCCTGGTCAGATGAGTCTCGTTTCAAATTGTATCGAGCAGATAAATGTGTATGGGTATGGAGACAACCACATAAATACATGGATTCTGTATGACAGCAGGGGACTGTTGAAGCTGGTGGAGGCTCTGTAATAGTGTGGGGCGTGTGCAGTTGGAGTGATATGGGACTCCTGATGCGTCTAGATATGACTCTGACAGGTGAAACGTATGCAAACATCCTGTCTGATCACCTGCATCCAGTCATGTCCATTGTGCATTCCGACGGACATGGACAATTCCAACAAGACACTGCGACACCCCCACACGTCCAGAATTGCTACAGAGTGCCTCCAGGAACACTCTTCTGAGTTTAAATACTTCCACCGACCACCAGACTCCCCAGACGTGAACGTTGTTGAGCATATCTGGGATGCCTTGCGACGCACTATTCAGAAGAGGTCTCGACGCCTCGTACTTTCAAGTATTTATGGGCGGCAGTGAACGATTCATGGTTTCAGTTCCCACCAGCACTACTTCAGACATTAGTCGAGTCCATGCCATGTCGTTTTTGCGGCACTTCTGCTTGGTCGCGGGCGCCCTACACGATATTAGGCAGGTGTACCAGTTTCTCCGGCTTAAGAGGCGCCTGGGGCTCACAATTTGCAGTCGATGAGCCTAGTTTTCTTTCGGGCGTTTCGCCGTCGTTGTAGAGGCGGTATTTTACAGTGACGCGGGCATACCGTTTGATTAGTTATTGTTGCTTCCGCATGGTTAACTTTGCTGTGTTAATATTTCTTTTGTTGTTCTGCACTCAACGAAAAGGGCCTTGGAAGGCCTGTTCTCTGATTGCAATCATTCTTGGCCTTTCTATCTGGCGTAATTTTGTGCCCCTTGCGTATAAGCTTTCTGATGCACTTTTTGTGAGGAGGCAATTCAAACTCTTGGTTATTTAAGTGAAGCAATTATTCGTGAAGGCCAACTTGTTTTCTATTTGGCAGTGTTAGATAAGTGAAGCTGTTATTAAAGAGGCCTGCTTGATTTCTGTTTGGTAATTTCACTTAACTGGAGCAGTTATTATTGAAGGCCTGCCTGTTTTGCATTTGTTAATTTGCGGCTGAAGCTGTTATCATTGTTTGTTATCTTTACTTAAGTGAAGCTGTCATAAAAGAAGGCCTGTCGTTTTCTTTTTGGTAATTTTACTTCACGGGAGTTGTTATTAAAGAAGACTGCCTGTTTTGCATGTGATGATTTTGTTTAACTGAAGCAGTGTCATTTAAGTCCTACCTGCTTTCCGTTTGGTAATTTTGCTTAACTGAAGCTGTTATTATCGAAGGCCTGCCTGTTCCCTTTCAACTAAATTGAGAGCTAATTCATATTTTGGGTTGGCTAGAACTCTAGTTAATCAAGACCTACATCTTTTTATTGACCTGTTATTGAGTTCGGATATCTTACTCAATCTATGTTATAATTAACTGAAATTTTGACTGCCAAGGGCCTACCTGTTTCAAAGGCATTTATATCAATAAGGTAGTAACAGAAAGTGACACATGATGGTACGTGGGCGCTAACCTTTCATCTTACATCCCTTTATCCATCGGTCTCATTTACAAATAGAACAGGACTTTTGATACTCAGATAGCAGGGCATTAAAATAAAATAGGTATAAAATTATATACACTCCTGGAAATGGAAAAAAGAACACATTGACACCGGTGTGTCAGACCCACCATACTTGCTCCGGACACTGCGAGAGGGCTGTACAAGCAATGATCACACGCACGGCACAGCGGACACACCAGGAACCGCGGTGTTGGCCGTCGAATGGCGCTAACTGCGCAGCATTTGTGCACCGCCGCCGTCAGTGTCAGCCAGTTTGCCGTGGCATACGGAGCTCCATCGCAGTCTTTAACACTGGTAGCATGCCGCGACAGCGTGGACGTGAACCGTATGTGCAGTTGACGGACTTTGAGCGAGGGCGGATAGTGGGCATGCGGGAGGCCGGGTGGACGTACCGCCGAATTGCTCAACACGTGGGGCGTGAGGTCTCCACAGTACATCGATGTTGTCGCCAGTGGTCGGCGGAAGGTGCACGTGCCCGTCGACCTGGGACCGGACCGCAGCGACGCACGGATGCACGCCAAGACCGTAGGATCCTACGCAGTGCCGTAGGGGACCGCACCGCCACTTCCCAGCAAATTAGGGACACTGTTGCTCCTGGGGTATCGGCGAGGACCATTCGCAACCGTCTCCATGAAGCTGGGCTACGGTCCCGCACACCGTTAGGCCGTCTTCCGCTCACGCCCCAACATCGTGCAGCCCGCCTCCAGTGGTCTCGCGACAGGCGTGAATGGAGGGACGAATGGAGACGTGTCGTCTTCAGCGATGAGAGTCGCTTCTGCCTTGGTGCCAATGATGGTCGTATGCGTGTTTGGCGCCGTGCAGGTGAGCGCCACAATCAGGACTGCATACGACCGAGGCACACAGGGCCAACACCGGGCATCATGGTGTGGGGAGCGATCTCCTACACTGGCCGTACACCACTGGTGATCGTCGAGGGGACACTGAATAGTGCACGGTACATCCAAACCGTCATCGAACCCATCGTTCTACCATTCCTAGACCGGCAAGGGAACTTGCTGTTCCAACAGGACAATGCACGTCCGCATGTATCCCGTGCCACCCAACGTGCTCTAGAAGGTGTAAGTCAACTACCCTGGCCAGCAAGATCTCCGGATCTGTCCCCCATTGAGAATGTTTGGAACTGGATGAAGCGTCGTCTCACGCGGTCTGCACGTCCAGCACGAACGCTGGTCCAACTGAGGCGCCAGGTGGAAATGGCATGGCAAGCCGTTCCACAGGACTACATCCAGCATCTCTACGATCGTCTCCATGGGAGAATAGCAGCCTGCATTGCTGCGAAAGGTGGATATACACTGTACTAGTGCCGACATTGTGCATGCTCTGTTGCCTGTGTCTATGTGCCTGTGGTTCTGTCAGTGTGATCATGTGATGTATCTGACCCCAGGAATGTGTCAATAAAGTTTCCCCTTCCTGGGACAATGAATTCACGGTGTTCTTATTTCAATTTCCAGGAGTGTATATACACGTGTGTGTGTGTGTGTGTGTGTGTGTGTGTGTGTGTGTGTGCGTGTAATACAGGTAAATATAATATAGGTGTAAAATATTATAGTATTTAAAATACGGATAAAATACGGAAACAAGATATAGCCAAATTAAGAAGTATGTTGGGCTACACATGGTCGGGGGGGAGGGGGTGGTAGAGAGAACTGAGACCCTTGTAAGTGAGGGAGGATGTTGAACAAAGAGGGTAGGGGGAAGAGAGAGAGGGGGTGAGGAAGAGAGAGGGGAGATAGAGGGAAGAGAGAAGGGGGAAAGGGCGGAGGCGCTGATAACGGGAAGCGGCCACATGCTTCCTAACTCGACTGGTTATTTCTTGTTTCTGTGTTATAAATCTATCATATAGTTCTTTATACCTACACTATTAACTTTTTATTATTTTAATAGCTTGCTATTCGTGTTGTATTTGCGAATGTCATTTTTATTGTTATGGTTTTGTTCTGCCTTTCATTCTGGTATTATTACAACAAATCGTTATTGTTGGCTCATATCGTTTGGAAGGAAAATTACCGTTCCTGCAATTAGTGTACGATGACCTGCCTGTGGCCGGCCGGAGTGGCCGTGCGGTTCTGGGCGCTACAGTCTGGAACCGAGCGACTGTTACGGTTGCAGGTTCGAATCCTGCCCCGGGCATGGATGTGTGTGATGTCCTTAGGTTAGTTAGGTTTAATTAGTTCTAAGTTCTAGGCGACTGATGACCTTAGAAGTTAAGTCGCATAGTGCTCAGAGCCATTTGAACCATTTTGAACCTGCCTGTGGCTTTGAACATATTCCGCAATATGTACTTGCACCATGTGATCTATACCTAAGTTTTTCAATATTTCCTTTATTATGTTATTCAAATAGCTCATTACACTGGATTCCCATGTGCAGTGACGCACCTCGTTCCATATTGTTATTTTACGTAATTTATTATCAGTGTGTATGACCGTACTGTCAGTTAGTGGTAAATTTGTTTTCCCATCCAAGTTTTATGGGAACTCGCTTGGTAGTGTGTTAAGTCATGTTGCGAATACACCTGAGTGCTACCTTTGCACCTGAGTAGGTGGGAATGGACCGCAGAATGTTTCAAATGGTTCTGAGTACTATGGGTCTTAACATCTGAGGTCATCAGTCCCCTAGAACTTAGAACTACTTAAACCTAACTAACCTAAGGACATCACACACATCCATGCCCGAGGCAGGATTCGAACCTGCGACCGTAGCGGTCGCGCTGTTCCAGACTGAGGCGCCTAGAACCGCTCGGCCACAATTCCCGGCGTGGACTGTTCGCACATTTGTTTAGTGGTGCTTAGTTATTAATTCTAAAAGGTTACGTATTTTTGTATACGAATTTGTTTCTCATATTTCTGTATTAGATAATCGAAGTTGGAAATAATTCTGAAACGCGTCACTTTGCGACATTCTTCACTCGCAGTATGACTTTTTATGTGACCTAGCCAGCTTAGCAACAGATATACGCCTAAGTACAGTCGCTTTCCAACTGTGAATTGACTGTGAATAACGATTCTGCCTGAACCGAAAAACTTGTTGTAACGGAGTAGTGTGATGTTTGTCAGAACTGTGATGTTTGTCAGAAGTGCGCTGGAAACTATGTGCATGAGGACAAAATGAGCTCGCTGTCCCAGTGTGTGGTGTGCCTGTGTGACACGCCTTTACGTCGGCCGGTCCACGTCCTGCAGCGCTCTGTGCCCAGGCAGCGACGGCAGGGAAGCCCGTGTGCGGCGGCCCCTGGAGCCCCGCCTTTGGTCGCGGGCTGCGCCTCAGCCGCAGTGTTAAGTGTGCTCCGCCGCCGGCAGCCAACTCGTAACGCAATTGCGGAGGCAGCGGGCCAGGCCGGGCCGGCTGTCAGCCGCCTCGCGCCCTGACAAACGACTCCGGCCGCCTCGGCTCCTCCCCGTCCGCCGCGTTTACTGTTTACTTCCCGCTCGTCGCCTGTCGCGCCTGACGCATTGCCAACAACTTTGCAGGCAGGGAGAAAACAAAAATTAATTACGGATCTGCTGGTCGACTTTCTACTCGTTTATTCCACATTTCCACCTCGGAAACCAACAAAAAATTTCCTAAGTTTGCGAGAAGTCCTTTTCATCACAATTTTTTTGAATACATTAACTCGAGAGCGGTAGAGGCCTTGTAAGGTAGCAGACTTTGCACCTTATCTGATGCTAAATCAGTTCTAATGCACCGAATACACAGAGATACAGTTCCGCACTGTCGCCTGATGAACAAAGTAAGAGCCTACGGAATATCAGACCAGCTGTGTGGCTGGATTGAAGAGTTTTTAGCAAACAGAACACAGCATGTTGTTATCAATGGAGAGACGTCTACAGACGTTAAAGTAACCTCTGGCGTGCCACAGAGGAGTGTTATGGGACCATTGCTTTTCACAATATATATAAATGACCTAGTAGATAGTGTCGGAAGTTCCATGCGGCTTTTCGCGGATGATGCTGTAGTATACAGAGAAGTTGCAGCATTAGAAAATTGTTACGAAATGCAGGAAGATCTGCAGCGGATAGGCACTTGGTGCAGAGAGTGGCAACTGACCCTTAACATAGACAAATGTAATGTATTGCGAATACATAGAAAGAAGGATCCTTTATTGTATGATTATATGATAGCGGGACAAACACTGGTAGCATTACTTCTGTAAAATATCTGGGAGTATGCGTGCGGAACGATTTGAAGTGGAATGATCATATATAATTAATGGTTGGTAAGGCGGGTACCAGGTTGAGATTCATTGGGAGAGTCCTTAGAAAATGTAGTCCATCAGCAAAGGAGGTGGCTTAGTAAACACTCGTTCGACCTATACTTGAGTATTGCTCATCAGTGTGGGATCCGTACCAGATCGGGTTGACGGAGGAGATAGAGAAGATCCAAAGAAGAGCGGCGCGTTTCGTCACAGGGTTATTTGGTAACCGTGATAGCGTTACGGAGATGTTTAACAAACTCAAGTGGCAGACTCTGCAAGAGAGGCGCTCTGAATCGCGGTGCAGCTTGCTCACCAGGTTTCGAGAGGGTGCGTTTCTGGATGAGGTATCGAATATATTGCTTCCCCCTACTTATACCTCCCGAGGAGATCACGAATGTAAAATTAGAGAGATTAGAGCGCGCACGGAGGCTTTCAGACAGTCGTTCTTCCCGCGAACCATACGCGATTGGAACAGGAAAGGGAGGTAATGACAGTGGCACGTAAAGTGCCCTCCACCACACACCGTTGAGTGGCTTGCGGAGTATAAATGTAGATGTAGATGTAGATGTAGAGATTTCCATTTAACAAAACAAGATAATTGACCCGCCGGTAGGAGAGAATGAACACAAAAAAGGAAGTTGTGTGTGTCATATCAAACTAACGAGATGACCTCAGAGGCTGGAACACGGCCGGAACCCCAAAGGAAGTTGTTTATGTCATGTCAAACTAACGAGATGGCCACAGGGGCTGGAACACGGCCGGACCCATTTGTCGTCTGGCACTTCAGACCACCAAAGACGATGGGAGAGGGTGGGCCATCGCAACAAGAAGTGAGAAGGAGCTATATGCGAAAGAGAGAAAGACGATTTCGCACCACAATCGAAAATTTGCGGAAGACTGTGAATTGGCGCAGAACGAGTAGAGATACATATTAAAAGTTTCGCGGCAACAGTAACCGCGGCAGAATTCTGTGTCGTGGTTGGGTACAGAAGCGCAAGGATACATGGAAGTTTGTGTCGTGATTGGCTACCAACGAGCACGGATCCATGCGGCGAAGAACGGCCAGGTTTGCAAAAATCTGAATGGGGACTCTGGACTAGAGCATCACTGTGTCTGGCTGCCCTGCTTGGAGAGCGTGGAGAGAAGTAGGTTGGAGAAATTACCGGCATTGAGTCCAGTGGTTACTCTCCAAGCTTCGGTAGCTCAGATGGTAGAGCACTTGCCCGCGAAAGGCAAAGGTCCCGAGTTCGAGTCTCGGTCGGGCACACAGTTTTAATCTGCCAGGAAGTTTCAGCTTGAGTATTGACACGTGACGGACTCCGCAATTGAACACACGTACATGAGTTTACGGACGCAGATCACGTCCTCGTTGGAGATTAAAGCCAAGCTCGCTCCCGGGAAAGACGGAATCGCGACGTTGGCTGGGCCGACCGTCGTAATCATCACGGAGAATTACGGTGATATTAGCAATCATCTGCCAAAGTAGGGCACTGTAATTCTAAATGAGTTCGTATTCCGCTAGCTCTTTGATTGGCGCTCTCTGAGTCTTTGTCCGTTCAGACAGAACTTCAATAGAGTCACTTGCGGATTCAGTGTTGACTTAAGTAGTTAGGAAAAGAGGATACATTCTGCCAATGATAGGCTAGTTAGGTTAGCGAGTGTATTGGATTGTCACGATAGGCTAGAAATGTTGCTCATCCTGTAATCTGAATAAATATTAATTTGGTATCAAATGCTGATCATTGCGTTATTGATTTCGTAGCTAGCAATCACCATATTTTTGTTTAATAATTAGAGTGTAATGATTAATTTCTATGCAAATGATACTGGGGGTATAACCGCGCGTTTAAACAGAGCCAACTTAAGTCAGATAGCAACTCAAAGGTCGACTAAGACTACCAATAGATATTTTTAATATATCGATAACTAACCATAAAAACACCGTTCGTTGCAGCCTTAGTTAATGAAAAGCTTTACGTTGTGAATACCTTAAAACACCTACACTAAAGGCCACCAGACCGATACTCTAGCAGTTCCATGCATTTCGGATACA
The DNA here is from genome assembly GCF_023864275.1 of Schistocerca cancellata. Classification (NCBI taxonomy): domain Eukaryota; kingdom Metazoa; phylum Arthropoda; class Insecta; order Orthoptera; family Acrididae; genus Schistocerca; species Schistocerca cancellata. Next base: position 687,816,914 of record NC_064626.1, read on the forward strand.
TTGTTTATGTGAACTTGTTTTCAGTAGAAACGGTCTTTCCCACAGTTGAGGTACGGTGTGAATACATGATGGCAATCAGGTGTGTTTAACGTTACTGGAACTTTTCACATGGAGATCGCAACATGGCACGCTCAGAGGACGTGCACGTACACATTCCCGTCATCTTTTGTTATCGATATGTGGAACATCGCAATATTGTAGTAACTGTGGTTGACGCCTATTGATACAGCCACAACGATATACCAGAGTGCAGCGAGTTGCCAACATGCCAGGCGCCTGCAACTCAACCGCAGTATATATTTTAAGGGCTTCTCCACACTTCTGCAGTTGCCCAGCATTCCCATTAGCCAGCTTCCATGATGATGACAGTTTTCCTCTTTCAGATCTCTCTTCCTTATCACTGTAATTACTCCCGCTCTCCATGTCAATCTCGACCGTCCACGCTTCCTCTTTCCTGGCGGCGACTCGTTCCAGGACTGCTTTTCGCCATTGTCCCAGCTCCATTCGCCGTACATAGTCGTACCATCGAGGAGCACGACTGGTTGTTCCATATCCATTATCCCCTAATTTCCTTATTTCTTCTTCGCTCTATTCTAGATATCCTGACTGCTCTTACTCTATCCATCCCTACTGTCTGTACTGTGCTTCTCTGTCGATGCCCTAGGGTCCATCGTTCTGCACCGTATGTTGGTGTGCTTTCCACTACTGTTCCCAGAATCCTCTTCTTCGTTTCTATTCACATTGACCGGCTTCACAGAACTCCAATTACCATTGTAATTGCTCCTCGTGCCAGCTGAGCCCTGCGTTCCACATCTGCTTCATAGCTTCCTGACGAATTAATAATCAATCCTAAGCACTTAAACTGCTTTACAACTTCAATATTTCCTTGCGGCAGAACTAGATCCCTTCCATCCCCTTCCACTACTAGATACTCTGTCCGCTGAGCCCAGCTCGTTCTGATGCTTCCGTTAACTTCCTTATCATAATCTTGATATCAGATCGACTGTGTCCTGTCAATACTTGACCATCGGCAAACAATAAGCGGTAGATAGTATCATGCTCGGAAGCAATTCCATACTTCCGCATGACTGACTGCACCCATCCACTAAACGCTGCATATAATTTTTAAACAGAGTCGGCGACATACTGCGCCCTGTGTAAGTCCTTTCATGTTTCGAATGTCTCACTCAGCCTTCTACCTGCTTTAACTGCTGGGCACGATTGGGCATATTCGTTGTACTTCCAGTGTTATATATTTCACCGCTTCCCCTAGAGCTTCATGGGTACAGAATCATACACTTTTTCTACACCTACAAATATTAGGTCTACTGGTCTCCTTCCTGGTCCTTAAGCTAAACGCTCTCACTTTTTTTCATTGTTGTTATTTCATCACTCCACGCCCATTATTTGGGGGGGGGAGGGGAGGGAGGAGGAGTGGTTGGGCTGTCACCAATACAGACAACCCACTCATCAGCTAATGGCCAATTAAAATAGTAAAGTAGATGCAAATACAAGAAACAGATAGCGGAGACACATACCCAGAATTTAAAACATTTTAAAGATGAAAAACAAAATAGAAGTTTTGAGATATACGATGGATTAATTTTTGAGCACCTAATTAAAAACAGAAATAATAAAAGGTAAGCTGAAATACAACATTTAAACCATGTTTCTGAAACACTGATATGTAAAAGGAGCTCTTTACTGCCACAAGAAATTGGAAGGACCTGCCGCGGGATAGGGAGTCAGTTGCAGAAGGAGAAAATGTTGGCCAATTAAGAGCGGAGGAATGTGGTGGTACAAGGATGGAGGACTGGTGCGTGCAATTTGTTGTTAAAAGCACGGCAGCGTAAGAGGCTTGGAAAGTAGAGAGGAAACAAGGATGGAGGACTGGTGCGTTGCAGCTATGGGCTAAGAGTGGCTGTTGGAACAGAGAAGGAGATGGAGTAAAAGGGGGGAATTGGTCACTCTAGTAGCTGGGGAAAGAAAGGCAGATGGGGAAAAAGAAGATAGTAAAATGTGGGGAGAGGAAGCCTTGATGAGTTGGATTGGGTGCAGTATACCTACAGTTCATAAGATGGGTAAATTTCGGGCGGAGTTCATGATTTGGGAGGGGGAGATGGTTGAAGTTTCTTTGGAAGAGCATGTGGAGGGTGTGTAAGTAGAGGGTTGGTGGAATGTGTTGTTAAAAGCACGGCAGCGTAAGAGGCTTGGAAAGTAGAGAGGAAACAATAGGATTATTTGAGTCGAGTTTGCGGATGGTGTCGATTATTAGGAAGTATTCAGTGTCAGAGAGACGGAAACGTGACGAGTTGTAAGGGATTCTTGTGGGGGAAGGTAAACGGATGCGGAAAGCGAGACGGAGTGCATCACATATCTCCTCACTTATTTGTCTAAGGCTGAAAATATGATCTTTCCCTCAGTCTCATTCTCCAATCTGTTTTCCAATACAGCGCTTAAAATGTCTGCTGATAGATGTCATAACACTAATTCCCCTACTATCACTTGGGTGTTTCTAGTTTCCTTCTTTATAGAGAGCTGATATGAATAATATACACCGCACTCTTGACATTTCCTCACCATCCACAATATGACTGAACAATTTACATATAAGCAAGTCATACAGGCAGGAATCGTTGCTCGATCTGGTGACGCCCCATCGCAGGATACAACGCTGCTAAAGCTGACACTACTTCACCTCACGATATCCTGGTATTTTCTCCGTTCGACAGTTTTATGGAAAGCCGCCCAGCAGCTCGGCAGTCTGATGACATCGGGAGTTTACAGACACGGTTCTCTGGGCCAGGAGCCGAACAAGCAGGCGGTCCATCCGAGTTTCGTCTGTCGCAGCGCAGCGTACACCAGCCGGAGCCTACAACATATAATACTGCGTACACCCTCGTAGACTTCGCAAGTGTTTCAACCAAGCACTAACCCCACGCATGGCCGTTTCCTGGCAACGTCAGCGTGTACGTAACTCAGTGGCAACGTTAGCGTACGTTGTGGCTTATTAATGCAAGAAACTGTCATTGTACGAGGGTCATTATATAATTAAAGATACTAATTGGTCTGGGGAAAAAACTGCAAGTAGGTCAAGTTTGGTACCGGAGTAAGCTCTGATTAGCTGATGTATCAACATTGTTTTGTTTATAACCTCAAAAATACATTTCAAGACGGCGAGTCCGCTTGATACGTCCACATTAGTTGAACAATGTTCTGTTATTCGTTTTATAGTTGCTGAAGGCGAAAAACCAGTGAATATATACTGAAGAATGTCCAAAGTTTATGGTGAAGGTTGTATGAATCGTAAAAACTTTTGCAAGTGAGTAGAGCAGTTCAAAAATTGTCGCGACTCAGTGACTGGCGAACACCGTTCTGGCCAACCACTTGCTCTTTCAACTCCCTCACTTGAAAGTCGGATTGATGACATTATTCGTGCCGCCCGCCGTATGACTATGGAAATGATAATTGATAAGGTTCAAGTTAGTAGTAGTACAGTTCATAACATTATCTGTAACACGCTGAAGTACCGCAAAACACGTGCAAGATGGGTCCAAAAGGAGTTGACAAGGCTACACAAGGAAATAAGGTTGAGAGTGTGCATAGAGCCAAAGAAAAGTTATGAAAGAGAAAGTGAGCACTTCCTCAACAAATTTTAACTTGTGATGAAACTTCGGTTCACTATTACGAGCCAGAATCAAAAACACAAAGCATGGAGTGGGAGGACACCAACTCACCTGTCAAGAAAAAATTCAAAACCCAATAATCAGCAGAAAAACTAATGTATTTTGAGATGCTGAAGGTCCAGATTTTTGTGATTATCTCGAAGAGCAGTATACAGTGAACAGCCAACACTACTAGGATTTGATTTTGAAGAAGGTGAAGCCATGAGAGAGAGACGTCGTGGATCTCAAATGAGAGGTATGATTCCCCAGCAAGACAACGCACGTCCTCATATTGCTCAACTAACCCATGAAACCATGGACAAAATGGACTGGGAGGCACTGCCTCATCCTCCTTACACTCCTGATTTAGCACCTAGTGATTTCCATTTGTTTGGTGCACTGAAGTAGGCATTACGTGCAAAGAGGTTCCAGGACAACGAGGAAGTGAAAAAGTTTGTGGTAAATTGGTTCAAACATCAACATAAAGAGTTCTTTGCAGCCGGAATACAAGAGCTTGTAGCCCATTGGAAGAAGTGCATAAATGTTCTGGGGGACTATGTTGGAAAGAAGAAAAAGTATTGTATTGTAAAACTAAACGCTTTTTTCTCCAGACCAATTTGTCTCTTTAAGTACTGAATAACCTTCGCACAATGAGGTGACAAAAGTCAGCCATGCGAGGTAGCGGCACGGTCTGGGTCGTCACAGTCCGCGCTGCTGTCTGTCCCCATCGGAGGTTCGAGTCTTCCCTCAGACGTGGGTGTATGTGTTGTCCTTAGCGTAAGTTAGTTTAAGTTAAATTAAGTAGTGCGTAAGCTTAGGGACTGATGACCTCAGCAGTTTGGTCCCATAAGACCTTACCACAAATTTTCAAAATTTTGACGAAAGCCATGGGATACTTCCTAATATTGTGATGGACCTCCTTTTACCCGCCGTAGTGCAGCAACTCGACGTGTCATGAACTCAACAAGTCGTTGGAAGTCCCCTGCAGGAACAGTGAGCCATACTACGTCCATAGCCGTCCATATTTCCGTAAGTGTTGCCGGTGCAGTATTTTGTGCACGACCCGAGCCCTCGATTTTGTCCCATAAACGTTCGATGGGGTTCACGTACGGCGATCTCGACAGCCAATTCATTAGCTCGAACTCTTCAGAATGTTCTTCAAACCAATCGCGAACTATGCAGCCAGCTGCTATGACGCGTTGTGATCCATAAAAGCCCCATCGTTCAATGGCTGCAAATGGTCTCCAAGTAGCCGCACTGAACCACATACAGTCAATGATTGGTTCAGTTTAACCAGTTCACCCGGTCCATTACATGTAAACACAGCCCACACCTTTAAAAGCCAACACCAGGTTGCGCAATGCCTTGCTGACAACCTAGATCCATGGCTTCGTGAGGTTTGCGCCACACTCGACCCCTACCATCACCTCCTACCAACGGGAATGTGGACTCATTTGACTGGGCCACGGTTTTCCAGTGTCTGAATTCCAACCGACATGCTCAAAAAATGGCTCTGAGCACTAGGGGACTTAACTTCTGAGGTCATCAGTCCCCTAGGACTTAGAACTACTTAAACCTAATCAACCTAAGGACATCACACACATCCATGCCCGAGGCAGGATTCGAACCTGCGACCGTAGCGGTCGCGCGGCTCCAGACTGTAGCGCCTAGAACCGCTCGGCCACCCCGGCCGGCCGATATGCTCACGAACCCAGGAAAGGCGCTGCAGGCGATGTCATGCTGTTGGCAAAGGCACTCGCGTCGGTCGTCTGCTGCCATAGCCCATTAACTCCAAATATCGCCGCAGTGGCTTAACAGATATGATCATCGTGTCTCTCACATAGATTTTTTGTGGTTATTTCACTAATTTTTTTGTCTGTTAGCACTGACAACTGTACGCAAACGTCACTGCTATCAATCATTAACTGAAGGCCGTCGGCACTACGTTGTCCGTGGTGAGAGATAATGCTTGAAATTTTGTAGTCTCGGCACACTCTTGACACAGTGTATCTCGGAATATTGAATTCCACAACGATTTCCGAAATGGAATGTCCCTTGCGTCTAGCTCCAACTAACATTCCGCGTTCAAAGTCCGTTAATTCCCGTTGCGTGACCATAATCGCTTTGCGAACCTATACACGTGAATTACTTGTGTACAACAGCTCCGCCAATGCACTGCCGTTTTGAACCTTGTGTAAACGATATTACCGCCACCTGTATATGTGCTTATCGCTATTCCATGACTTTCGTCACCTCAGTGTATTTGGTTTCAACCCTCAGCAGATCAGAATAGTCCTTTGCATTCGTTCGAAAGTTCTGTTGCTCTCTCAGCACATCTATTTATCGTTGCGTTCATCTCCCACAACGGGAATCAACAAGCGTCATACCCGAAAATCGTACAGACAGTACGCTGTAGTACAATGAGTACAAAACGAATGTAGAGAGAGAGAAGCAAGAAAAAAGACTTACAAAAAGCGTAGGCACTTACCCATCCAGAAAAACTCCACCGCGAGGGGATCGTAGGATTGTTAGGCTGGCTCTGACGTATAGAAATACGGACAGCGTGAAACAAATATTCCTGAATCTAACGCTTTCTTAAACTCTTCGTCGATTTTACAATTCCAGTCAGAAAGTCTTTGGCCGTATCATATTCATAGCAATCGGTGTGATTCTGATTAATATTTAAAGTGGTTAGGGTTGCACAGTTTTCATGATTCTTTTTGACAGTTCTCAATAATATTAAATGAATTTTTCCTGGTTGATCTTGGCTTTCGTTCATTGTTACTCTATGTTCGTAACGCTTGGTTCAGGGACACGCAACCTTCCTGATTTGTCATCGAAGAAAAAACCACATTTCAAGCTTTCACCTTTCCCCGACATTCTCTACACATCGCACAGACATGATATAATACACAGTACACTCAAATGAGGATTAGTTTTTTGCGAGGAAATGACAACGAAACAGTGACTCTGTGTCATCCGCCCAAAAAAGTTTGTCTTCTTGAAAACAGATGTTTTTCATTTCTGTTTGTGATTGTTTCGTGCACTCTGCAGCATACAGCGTCAGGGTTGCTGTCCTGGTCTTTAGTCCGTAAACTGGTTTGATGTAGCTCTCCACGCTTCCCTGTCCCGTGCAAGCCTGTTCGTGTCCGAGTAACTACTGCGACCAACATCCATTTGAAGCTGCTTACTGCATTCGTCTTTTTGTCTCTCTCTACCATTTTTAGCCCCCACACTACCCTCGAATGCCAAACTGATGATTCATTGACGTCCTAGAATGCGTCCTGTCAACCAATCAATTCTTTTATGTAAGTTATGCTACAAACTTCTTTTCTCCCCAGTTCCATTCAGTGCCTCCCCATTAATTGTGCAATCTACCCATAAGGTCTTCAGGATTCTGCTAGAGCACCACATTTCATACGGTTCAATTCTCTTACTGTCTGAACTCCTTGTGATTCATGTTTCACTTCTGTACAGGTCTACACTCCTGTCAAATACCTTTAGAAAAGACGTCCTTACACTTAAATTTATACCCAGTGTTAACAAAGTTCTCTTCTTCAGAAACGCATTTCTGGACATTGCCAGCCTACGTTTTCCATCATCTCCTTCGACGATCATCAGTTATTTTACTGCCCAAAAAGCAAAGCTCATCTCTACTTTAAGTCTCTCGTTATCTATTCTAACCCTGCAGCATCACCTGATTTAGTTCGTCTTCATTCCGTTATACTTGTTTTACGTTTGTGCACATTCATGTTCTGTCCTCGTTTCAAGACACCCTCCTTTCCGTTCAGCTGCTCTTCCATGTCCTCTCCTGTCTCTGTCCGATTTATAAACTCATCGGCAAACCTCAAAGTTTTTATTTCTTGCTCCTGAGCTGCAGTTCCTTCTACCAGGTTTTCCGTCCATCTGTAAGTAATTTGTTACAACCATGACTTGTTGAACTAATAGTTCGGTAATGTTCGCAGAGCAGCGGGAAAGATAAACCATCAGGCTGCAGCCGGAAGAAGGCGAGCTCCCCTCTTGTGCGGTGTCCGTTATCAACTCACACGCCCCATCCCCCATCAACAACATGAGCATAGATCTTAGTGGCCTCATTGACCTAGCTGAGCCAGGAATTCGAAAGGCGACGCCAGCAACCCCGCCACGTCTCACGTAGCTTCAGAATGTATTTTCGATTAAGCTGCACAGTGATGGTTTCTGCAGCTTGAACTCCCCACGCAGATCATTTACCTATCTGTCTCCCGCATATACACAACTTTCAATCGGAGTAAAGATTTTTGTTATTCTACAATATGTCTTCTATTCCCCTTCCTATCGTATCAACAACGGGGCAATCTCTACCAAGACATCCGATCATATGGAGTTTGTTATAACCAGAAAGAACACAGTAAACATATCACCGTTCTACGGTTTACTGACACAACAGTGCTACAGAATAATTCTGTTATCAAGCGCCAATTTATAGATGAACACCTTATGGAAAATTATATAAACTGATGGTGGTAATGCCGATGTCCAGGAAGTACAAGTGAAATGCGGAATTGTGGCGTAAATCACAAATCCGTTGACATACTAAGCCTAGTGAAAGTTGAACTCTTAAGTTCAGGTACAGCATTCGGATTCTAAGTCCAGAGCGTAGCCAAATAAACATCGAACAGCAGGTCGACCACAGCGTAGCACTTCCTAGTTGTGGGGCACGATGGAAAATGGTTTTTAGGGGTCAGCAGCAGCGTTAAATAACGCACCATATCTAACGCAGCCGGCGGCTGGGGTGGTTGTATAATCTGGGCGGCAAATCGCTTAGTGTTATAGGTGGCCCAGTCGCGTGGTTTAAACGGTGCACGCGTGAAAGTGGCCTGCGATGCTAGCAGCGGACCGTGCACAGAGACGGGCGGCCAACGATGCGTTTCTCGGCCGCGCGTAATAGCGCGCCGCTGCTCGGTGCGGAGATTAAAAGTTGTGCGTATCACAAAGTTTGTTTTTGCATAGGGGGAGTGTAAACTGAGCTGCATTACGGTTTCCTTCGAGTCGCTGACGTAGTGGAACACATCACCTTCCTCACCTCAATGCAACCCCAAAGCAAGGCTATTTGCGTAACATTTAATCTGGTTAGCCGAGCGGTCTGACGCACTGCTTTCCGGAGCGGGAAGGACCGCCTGTTCCCGAGGCACGAATCCACCCGGTAGACATGTGTCAAGGTCCGGTGAGCCGGCCAGTTTGTGGATGGTCTTTTATACGTACAACATTTAATCTACGTCTACATGAGTGCTCTTCATACTTAAGTGGCTGACAGAGTGTTCATAAAACCACCTTCACGCTATTTCCGTACCGTTCCACTAACGAACGGCACGCGGGAAAAATGAACAAAAAACTTTTTCCAGCAGAGCTGCGATTCCTTTTATTGTATTACGATGATCATACTCGTATCTCCCTAAGTAGGTGGACGTCAATATATATATATATATATATATATATATATATATATATATATATATATATATATATATATATATACAGGGTGTCCCAGCTATGTTGTCCACCCAGAATATCTCTGGAACAATAACAGCTATTGGAAAACGACTTTCACCGGTATCAATGTAGGGCTGGGGCCCATGAATGTACGTATTTGGAAACATTCTAAAACGAAAGCATATATGTTTTTTAAATGGACCTCCTATATTTTTTCTTCAGCAATCCATAGCATGACAAAGCACATACACAATGGCGTTGACTGCATCGCAATATTCCCATTACATCCCGAGATATTAAGACGCGAAGTTGACGCTTGAAACACCCGACATGCGCTGCTAGCGCACATCCTGAGGCTCAGGCGTGAACCCCATGCTGCCCGTAATCGCGATGTGATTGACATGCGTAATCACACTTCCATACTTATCAAGAGGTCCGAAACGAATAATACGGTCTTCCGCCATCCTGCATTAACGTCGTACATTCCAGCAGGTGTTTATCCCATAGGCTAGGGGTGATGCGATTCTGAAACATATCTGTGTACCGCAACGTTAGTCACAAAGTTACCTTCGCTTATCGTTAATCCGTTACTAAAAAGGTAATGCCGTTGAACGTTAAAACTTTACTTTACTGTAGATCTAGCGCAAGTGACAGTTAGTCATTCACTCGTAATAGTAAAATTCATGTTGATGGTTTTAATGAAAAGAGCAAGTGGACTAAAAGTGCAAGAGGGAAACCATTATGTGCTTATGAGAGTTGATGGCAGCAGACCGTATTATTCGTTTCGGACCTCTTGATAAGTATGGAGGTGTGATTACACACGTCAATCACATCGCGATTACGGGCAGCATGGGGTTCACGCCTGAGCCTCAGGACGTGCGCTAGCAGCGCATGTCGGGTGTTTCAAGCGTCAACTTCGCGTCTTAATATCTCGGGATGTAATGGGAATATTGCGATGCAGTCAACGCCATTGTGTATGTGCTTTGTCATGCTATGGATTGCTGAAGAAAAAATATAGGAGGTCCATTTAAAAAACATAAGTTTGTGTTAAAAACACATATGCTTTCGTTTTAGAATGTTTCCAGATATGTACATTCATGGGCCCCAGCCCTACATTGATACCGGTGAAAGTCGTTTTCCAATAGCTGTTATTGTTCCAGAGATATTTTGGGTGGACAACATAGCTGGGACACCCTGTATAATAGTCACCCGCCGCATCGGAGCAGCGTATGGAACTTAGCAATTCAGACGACCGAAACATTAGGGCACGTCTCAAATGACATTCACATTTTCTCACTGGACTCTCATTGACTGGGAACAGTTTTTAGATACATTCGAATATTCACTTTAACGATTACTATCCCAACTCGCGTATCATATCCCAGACATTTTCTGCTCTATTTTCTGATAATGCTAAAAGAGTTCCCTTTGTTTTAACTTTTTGGTTGCTTTCCGTAAATCCTCTCTAATAATGACCCAGCGTGGCGTTACAATACTTCAGAAGAGGACGGACAGGTGCATTGCAGTCAGTCTCGTGACATCTGTTGCGTCTTCTAACCGTTCCGTGAATAAAACGCAATCTTTGCCTCGCCTTCCCCAAAACATTTCCTATGTGATAGTTCCAATTTAAGTTGTTCGCAATGGTGATTCCTAGGAATTAGGTGACAACCTTTAGATTTGTTTTATTTATCGTCCAACTGAAATTTAACAAATTCCTTTTTGCTCTCCTTTTGTTTACAGTCATGCGCCACTTTTCGCATCACACAGATATCTAAATTATTCTGTAATTGGTTTTGATCTTCTCATGACTAGACGTAAACATAATTTGCAAATAATGGAAGGGCACTTTTCAGATCGTTCCGAAATTGTTTGTATAGGAACAGCAGATGTCCTGTAACGCTTCCTTGGAGACCGCCATATATGACTTCTATTTTGCTCCTTGATTTTCTATCAATTAGCTACTATGAACTGTGACCTTTCTGACAAGAAATCACTTCAGTCGCACAACTGATAAGATACTCCATAGGCATGTAGTTTGATTAGAAGCCGCATGTGAGAACGGTTCCAAAAAGTCACGCGCGGAAATGCGTTTTTTTCAAGAGGTCATATGTCTGGCTCTATTGACAACAGACATAAGGGGTCAAGTGTTTTGCATAATACTTGATCTTGCCATCACTTTTATACCCATCAAAAGAACGGGCACCCTGTAGCTGGCCCTCATTACAAGGTCAAAATTTAAACATTACACACTTCCTCCAGCCATTGAGAATTGAGCAGATCCGTTGGTTCTTTTGCATTAGGTACGGTCTAGCGTGGATGACTGCTTCTACAGTTTCTATTCTGGCAAACCGTCGAAATTCTTACTATATGTTTTGATCATGATGTTCGTGGAGAAACTTGTAACGCATCATTATCCGTTGCCGAGATACACGACGTATAGATGTTGAAATTATCGTACATATGCACGCAAAATAGGCACATATTATCCGATCTAAACCCCTCAAAGTGGTAGAGAGTTTCTCTTATTTAGGGAGTGAAATATCTAGGGATGGAAGAATAACTAACGAAATTAATAGGAGGTTACAGAAGAGAGGTAATTTCTACCAAACAATAAAACACCCGATTTGGAATAATGAAGTTTCAGAAAGATCAAAACTCCTTATGTATAAGAATTATTACAACCCTATTGTCACCTATGGTGGAGAAACATGGACAATGACAAAAAGGGACTGGAGCAGACTGCAAGCAGAGGAAATGAAATTTCTCAGAGCAGTTAAGGGAAAAACAAGAATGGACAGAGTAAGGAATGTAGAGATTAGAAAGGACCTCAAACAAGAAAGTATGAGAGAAGAAATTGAAAGAAAGAGATTAAGATTGTATGGGCATGTTAAGAAGATGCACGGGCAGAGACTCCCCAAAATTATGGAAGAACTAAAGATGGATGGGAAAAGACCTAGAGGGTGCCCAAGAACACGGTGGAAAATGGGAGTGAGAATATCTGTGGAAAGGAGAGGTGTGACCTGGCAGCAACTGGAGGAAGAAAAGTGGTGGGAGGACCGAGCCAAATGGAGAGGACTCGTCAGCACCCAGACCCGGCAGTAGCTGAAGTGGGATTCGAATATAGATAGATATAAATAGATTATCCGATCTAAGGTGTAAATGTAGTTTTCACTAATTTAATGAACCCTTTGGTTTCTGGGGTCATCGCCACGCGTTCTGTTGTCAGCAGCTATATCATTAGTCGCCATTTTTTCACGAAAAAATCTATATGATGCACTATCTCTTTATAATAGCACATATGTCCCCAAATCCTACTGCAACTCGATATGGGTCTATGAGTCAGTAATTCTACGATTACTTCTCTTTCCTTTCTTGGGTGTTGGTGTAACCTGTGTAACTTACCAATCTTCAATGGAGTTTCAAGTGATGTAGCTGGCTAAAGCACGCAATAAGATTTACATGATGCATCCAGTTAACAATTTGTAGTAGTAAGGGGTTAATAAATTATTTCATGTCGATACATTCAGTGTCTTAGTTACATTGGTGTCAAAACGACACTTGAAAGCTTCTGAGATATCTTGATGAAAATCTCTCGGGTTTCCAGCCGGATGGCAGTGTTAAAGCATCGCGACGTCGGAAGATGGTGAGTGTGACAATCCTCTAAATATTGACCCGTAAGTTACGGAAAGTTCATGATTCATCTATATATACCTCTACATCCGTACTTAGGACACTACTGCGAAGCTCATAGCAGAGAGTACTTCTCATTGTACCATTTATTACGTCTTCTAACTGTTGCAATCACTTATGGAGTGTGAGCTGTAATTAATGTAATCTTATCCTAACTATAGCTACGGGTGCGATACGTAGAGAATTGTAGTGCACGTCTAGATTCATCGTTTAAAGCTAGTTCTTCAAACTCTGTAAGTAGGTTTCTTCGGGACAGTTTGCATCTGTCTTCAAGTGTGTGCCAGTTCAGTTTCTTCAGCATCTCTGTGAGACTCTCCAGCGGGTCAGACAAACCTGTGACCACTCGTGCTGCCTTCTCTATATACATTCACTACCTCCTGTTAATCCTAATTGGTTCCGGTCTTACAAACCTGAGCAATATTCTACGAAGGGTCGAACGAGTGAATTGCAGGCCATTCCTTTGTAGAGTTACTGCGTTAGCCTCGAATTCTATATGATCATTCCATTTCATATTTCTGTCCCAGACATTTTTATGACTTGACCGACTCCAGCTGACAGGTTGCTACTTTTTGGTTTTGTGAAGTGCACAGTTTTATAGTTCCGAAGATTTTAAGCAACTTGCCAATCGTTGCACCACTTTCAAATCTTATCAGTATGTAACTGAATATTTTTGCAGTTTCTTTCAGATGGTAATTCAGCATAGATAACTGCATTATCTGTGAAAATTATGAGGTTGCCACACCGTCCAGTCACATTAATGTGACTACCGCCTAAGTTCTATGTCAAAGCGCAACAACCTCTCACAGACTGCAGGTAGGAGCACAAGCAGTGTTGGGGGCGCGGATAACAGTGCAGTCCTTGTAACACAGAAACGGAGTGGTTTATCTGACATCTGAAAGGGCATGACCATTTGTTTCGGGCCAAGGGTGGAAGTATTCCCTAAACGGCTAAATTTAAAACTGTTAACATGCTGCCGTGGTTAAAGCATACCGAGCATGGCGAAATGGCGCAATCCAAAACAGGCGGCGATGCAACTGGGGTGTACCATAGGCCACAGATGACAGGGTTGAATGATGACAGCTGCGGAGACGTGTACGGGCGAATAGATCTGCAACCACTGACCAACGACCGTTCAGCGAATATTACTGGAGACGGACCTCCTTAGCAGGCGCCTGGTTCATGCACCCACGCTGCCTGTTGTTCATCGATGACGAAGGCTGGAACTTCCACGCCGATATTGCAACTGGGATTCCACTAGGTGGCGACAGAAGGACTTTTCAGATCATTCAAGTTTTATGCCCCATCGGACAGATGGCCGTTAGCGCGTAAGGTCTGGAAGCAAACAACGTGCAACAATCGTCGGAGGGATATGGTCTGCGGAAAATTTTGTGGCGTTCCCTGAGTGATCTCGTCGTTCTGGTAGGCGCAGTGGATCAACACAAATATGCATCCATCCTTGGGGACCATGTCAACCCCGACCGACATGTAATTTTGTTTTCCTTGGCACGATGGCACCTATCACCAGGACAATGCAACGTATCACACAGCTCGCTGCGTACGTTCGTAACAGAAGAGCAAAAAAAATGGCTCTGAGCACTATGGGACTTAACATCTATGGTCATCAGTCCCCTAGAACTTAGAACTACGTAAACCTAACTAACCTAAGGACAGCACACAACACCCAGCCATCACGAGGCAGAGAAAATCCCTGACCCCGCCGGGAATCGAACCCGGGAACCCGGGCGTGGGAAGCGAGAACGCTACCGCACGACCACGAGATGCGGGCAACAGAAGAGCACCAATATGCGATCGCCGGACTCCCATGGCCACCAAATTTATCGGATATAAAACCACCTCTATTGGTCTGTTCGCGCCATCGTTTCTACACTGAAAAATCTAAAGCAGCCTGCCACGCATTGGAGTCGACATGGTTCCACACCCCTGTCGATAGTTTCCAGAAACTCACTGACTCTCCTCCTCCAAGTCTCGCAAAGGTGGTTATTCGGGGTTTTGACAGGAGGTCGTATTATCGTGACAACAGTGTATTTATACTGTCTGCAAGACCATTAATGTATAATATGAACAGCAAGAGTCCCGAAACAACTCTCTTCAGCACACCTGAAGTTACTTCCACATCTGCCGATGACTCTTAGTCTTTCTTTTACGTTGTAGTCAACTTTCTGCTGATTATGTAAGCAACACTGACAAATTTTAAATCAATTTTATTAATTGTAATAATTAATTTTTACTCGGCACTAAAGCTAAATTTTCGCAATCGTATAGCCCAATTAAGAGTTTTATGAAATACACTCCTGGAAATTGAAATAAGAACACCGTGAATTCATTGTCCCAGGAAGGGGAAACTTTATTGACACATTCCTGGGGTCAGATACATCACATGATCACACTGACAGAACCACAGGCACATAGACACAGGCAACAGAGCATGCACAATGTCGGCACTAGTACAGTGTATATCCACCTTTCGCAGCAATGCAGGCTGCTATTCTCCCATGGAGACGATCGTAGAGATGTTGGATGTAGTCCAGTGGAACGGCTTGCCATGCCATTTCCACCTGGCGCCTCAGTTGGACCAGCGTTCGTGCTGGACGTGCAGACCGCGTGAGACGACGCTTCATCCAGTCCCAACATGCTCAATGGGGGACAGATCCGGAGATCTTGCTGGCCAGGGTAGTTGACTTACACCTTCTAGAGCACGTTGGGTGGCACGGGATACATGCGGACATGCATTGTCCTGTTGGAACAGCAAGTTCCCTTGCCGGTCTAGGAATGGTAGAACGATGGGTTCGATGACGGTTTGGATGTACCGTGCACTATTCAGTGTCCCCTCGACGATCACCAGTGGTGTACGGCCAGTGTAGGAGATCGCTCCCCACACCATGATGCCGGGTGTTGGCCCTGTGTACCTCGGTCGTATGCAGTCCTGATTGTGGCGCTCACCTGCACGGCGCCAAACACGCATACCACCATCATTGGCACCAAGGCAGAAGCGACTCTCATCGCTGAAGACGACACGTCTCCATTCGTCCCTCCATTCACGCCTGTCGCGAGACCACTGGAGGCGGGCTGCACGATGTTGGGGCGTGAGCGGAAGACGGCCTAACGGTGTGCGGGACCGTAGCCCAGCTTCATGGAGACGGTTGCGAATGGTCCTCGCCGATACCCCAGGAGCAACAGTGTCCCTAATTTGCTGGGAAGTGGCGGTGCGGTCCCCTACGGCACTGCGTAGGATCCTACGGTCTTGGCGTGCATCCGTGCGTCGCTGCGGTCCGGTCCCAGGTCGACGGGCACGTGCACCTTCCGCCGACCACTGGCGACAACATCTATGTACTGTGGAGACCTCACACCCCACGTGTTGGGCAATTCGGCGGTACGTCCACCCGGCCTCCCGCATGCCCACTATACGCCCTCGCTCAAAGTCCGTCAAGTGCACATAGGGTTCACGTCCACGCTGTCGCGGCATGCTACCAGTGTTAAAGACTGCGATGGAGCTCCGTATGCCACGGCAAACTGGCTGACACTGACGGCGGCGGTACACAAATGCTGCGCAGCTAGCGCCATTCGACGGCCAACACCGCGGTTCCTGGTGTGTCCGCTGTGCCGTGCGTGTGATCATTGCTTGTACAGCCCTCTCGCAGTGTCCGGAGCAAGTAAGGTGGGTCTGACACACCGGTGTCAATGTGTTCTTTTTTCCATTTCCAGGAGTGTATATCATGCCTTGTCACAGCTTCCCTTCTGATTATGTTAACAGCTTTCATACATTTGTTAAGAATCTTTTAACATCGTGTAACGTTGGTTTGTTGTTACTGTTACTATCTTGCCGCATCTCATATAAAATGTTGATCACTGATAGTCATTGCTATATTCTCTGTGCTTGTTATCAATATGATAATATGCACGGTTATAGTCCTGATAATGTTCTGCTATCATCTCGAAGATTTTGTAATCGCACGACCTCATGTGTTTTAACAACCTTTATTTTTGTGTTATAAAAAGCGTATATGTATATGTTTCTATCACTGTATGTATATGTTGCCTCTTATTGCATTATATCTTGATGCTGAGACATCTTTTCAAACATAACGAAAATGTAGATTATTTTCACTAAATATTTTTCGATCAATATTATTGGAAAAAATACTGCTTGCTGTATAACGTTGCAATAATGTTACAAACTTGTTGCTCATGTAAAAAAATTTGTTTACTTGTATATAGCTTAACACTGTTCATACATGACATGTTGTTGTACACGAGACAGCTACCACCTGCGGGTACTCTGTAGCAATATGTAGTTCTTTTAACAACTTTCCAGCAGTTTTATTTTATTTTGATTAGTGTCGTGTGATTGTTTATGTTCTGTGAAGTAAATATTATTTTAGTTTCTTTTTAATTTCACAGTATATCTCCATGTTTTCAATGGCCATATGGTAATGTGTCACATGTAGGGGTTTATAATTCACATTTCCTATGGTATATGAAACTGAGTTAATTTTTTTTAGAAATTACGTATGATAATTATAAACCTTATAACATATTAGTAATACTTACAGATCTAAAGGTGGTAATAGAACTTGGCTGCAACTAGTAATCAGGATATCAGCTGCGCTCTGGGCAACAAAACTTCTATTTTAGATTCTTTTTTATATTGATTGTTGGATGTTTAAAGTCTCTTCCAGCGACAACAGTATGACTGAATAACCTACATACTTGTGACCTTAAGTTTTCTCAGATATTTCCGGTTGCAGCTGAAGGCGAGCTTGCTGGTCGATAGGAGGTTCTGAGTATAGCTTTGTTCCCATCCATGATATTGTGTCTTGTCTAGACAGTGTTGCTCACAATACCAAATGTAGTGTACCATCTGTATTTACCATTTGCCTTTCATTTCGATATACAATTAAATTTTCAACACAAATATCACTGCTATCCTGTACCTTATATATGTGAGCTCAGCTGCTTTTTAGGAATATTTCACTTTGTTGCCAATGCTTCGCTAATTAAACAATAGGATTTTAATACTCTCGTCTGTAGGGGCATTTCCTGGGATCCTTACCAATATTTCCGAGTCCCCTACAGCTATCGCCATCTCTAATAGATGGAGAAACGCGTAATGTGAAAAATCATTGTCTGAACCCACACACAATCAGCTACCTAAGCAGCAACCCGTGATGTGAGTGTACACCCGACTCATTTAGGGGGACCCTACAGTTTTCAGCCCTATGGTGCAAGTTCAGGAAGTCGCAGTCTAGATAGTCACAGAAACTCTGAAGTCTGTGGTTCAATTACTCCATTCTGCACAGAATAAGGGAAACGCGATGTATTCTTGTGACAATGCTGCAAATAATGAGTTTCGTTGTCATTCGTGAGTAAGCTGACCTTCTCCACATTCTCTGAGAGTAGCTGAAGTGATCCAAGTGTGACCTCAGATCACAGACGACAGGCACCGTCTGCAGTTTACTGCCAGAATAGTCTATTCAGTATGCTGGAAAAGGACCCCCGGCAAAAACAATGAGTGCATCTGGTGTACTTTCCTATCCCTTGTTGCCGTATCCTAAGGGGTACCGTTATTAGCAAAAATGGCTCTGAGCACTATGGGACTCAACATCTTAGGTCATAAGTCCCCTAGAACTTAGAACTACTTAAACCTAACTAACCTAAGGACATCACACACACCCATGCCCGAGGCAGGATTCGAACCTGCGACCGTAGCAGTCCCGCGGTTCCGGACTGCAGCGCCATAACCGCTAGACCACCGCGGCCGGCGTACCGTTATTAGCCATACGTTTCGTCTACCAGTGATCATAGACACATACTCTTTTGTAATTGCTTTCTCTCGAGGCAGGACGCAGCGGGTCTTCCAGTGGCTCAATTAAGTCTCACTGGCTCAGTTTCGGTTTCTATGGAAGTCAGCGGCTCGTATGTTCTCGTTATGGGGACGGGTTTAACTCCCCGAGTTGTTGCTGGTTCCTTTCTTTCAAGTAAAGGGCGTATATCGCTATCACTGAAATGCCACTCTCAGTCCGTTGGACGAGTACTAAGCGAGCTTGCGCTTCCTGTTGTCGAGGCAGGATCCTATTTTATCCTGGTACACAACTCTCAGGAGCGTTTCCAACACATGTATTCGCAGGAACTTCCAGTCGTTTGAACTCCAATCGTTTGAACTCTCCAAGTCTAGTGATTTCGAGCATGCATCCTCCCTGATAGATCCTCTTTGTACCGGCAGTGGAACATAACCTCAAGTATCTCTAATATCGAAAATAATAAAAAAAATATTAGCCATTCATTACTTTGTTCTAGTATAGCAAATGGTACTTCATTTTCTTTCCATATATGATGGTTGGTCATGTGGACCGTTACTGAAAAAGCTTCCAAAAACATCAGATGTTGAAAGTTCTATCTTCGAACCACCAGTAACAAAGAAACAAGTAGGCGTGAGAGAAAAATGCCAATATCCTTACGGATTTTATAAATACTACAAGCAATTTCAGCACGAGATTGACATTGTGACGTTTAATTTGAGGGTCTACAATTGCGTTTTAGGTGTCAGTTACATCTTAACCTGTAAGTAAGATCAGTAGCAGCAATAAGTGAGCCACATGTGTTTTTTACTATTACAGAATAATAACAGAGACGTTTAGACATGGAAATAAAATTGTGAAAGTTAATGTGAGGATCCGAAATGCCTTTTAGGAGGTTGAGTACAAAGATCTAACTTCAGTAGTATTTGGTCGACAAGTTAAGTACAAAGAACACTACCACTCTGGTGTACATAATGATTGGCTGTTTCATTTTAATGGCTGCTAAAACAATGGGCTGTGGTGCTTTGTTTTAATGAGTGGTGAAATACTGGGCAGTGGCTGGGCGATCAAACTGTGTGTGTGTGTGTTTGTGTGTGTGTGTGTGTGTGTGTGTGTGGCCACCGTCACGGTTACTGCACATTTTTCGAGTAATATGCAAAGAAAAACTGTTTGTATCACGATTATAAATGTGAAGAATTGGAGCAACCACAAGTAGAATACAAAGGCAGCTGCAGCATCAAAACTGCAGTTGATGTTTTAATGAAGAATGGCTGGAGATTAAATATGTGTTGTGCTAACTGAAGATGGGGAAACTCCGAAACGTATAATGGCATAAAGGGACGTACATAAAAAGTGACTGGTTACTATATTTTTTAAAGTAATGTATTCCACAGCCACGGAGCTCAACAACCAGTAAAATCGATAAATTAATACATTCCAAATCCTCAATGCGTCTGTACTCGAGTCGAGCGGCAGCGAGGTCAGCGTCTGTCCATCTAGTAGGTACGGCTGTATTATATGCTCCAGGAACTGACAATCCCTGGTTC
The DNA here is from genome assembly GCF_023864275.1 of Schistocerca cancellata. Taxonomy (NCBI): domain Eukaryota; kingdom Metazoa; phylum Arthropoda; class Insecta; order Orthoptera; family Acrididae; genus Schistocerca; species Schistocerca cancellata. The sequence goes on from NC_064626.1 coordinate 687,837,101, forward strand.
TAAACACCCAGTGGAAACACTGGACCAAAACTTACAAGCTACCATGATTCGTGAGAGTAATGACAGAATTACCCCAGGTGGTAACCAATCCACTCGTCGACAGACGACAACTGGGTTTTCGGATTCTGGGGAACCCGGGCCATCACGATCAGAGTTCTCAAGCAAACTTCGTCCCAAGGTTCCCATGTACATTGGTACCTTTAACATTCAGACCCTAATTCAACCTGGAAAATTACACAACTTAGTAACAGAGCTAGACCAACAAAAAAATTAAGATCTTAGCGTTACAAGAAACTAGATTCACGGATGAAAATACAATAGACTATGGAAACTATCGCATCTTCAAGAGCAAGACTGATAAACGAATTGCCAATGGTACGCCACTCCTGGGCATGGCATTTGCGGTGCACAGAAATATATTAGGCTCAATTAGAGAGGTCTCTTCCATAAATAATCGCCTCATGACCATGCGTATCCAGTACGCCAACAAGAAATACACATTGATAAATGTTCATGCACCCACAAACATAGACAACAAAAAACGCCAACTACAAACTGAAAAATTCTGGACTAAACTTGAAGATGTCATGGCCAAAATTCCCCGGGATGATATCAAAATCTTAATGGGAGATTTCAATGCACAAATTGGCAGAGAGAAAGAACACCAAAAAACTGTAGGAAAATATCCAGCACACAGATTCACCAACAGAAACGGACTGAGATTTATTGAACTATGCCAACAAAATAATCTAAAAATAATGTCTACATCTTTGAGAAAAAAACCTAGAAAACAAAAGACCTGGAGGTCCCCCATACAAGAGATCGGCGAATATCAGATTGACCACATTGCCATCTCCTATTTCGTACAGAAAGAGATCCATGATGTCCAAGTCCGCAGAGGGGCGAACATTGACTCAGACCACTACTTAACACGCATTAAAGTGAAATTAACCCCAAAAAAATTCTATCCGAAGAAAACACACGTGATGAAATTTGACACACGAACAATCAAAGAAACCAATCTGAAGGAGGAGTGGGAAAAGGAACCAACTGACTCTTGGGAAAAATTTCGAACAAAAATTACAAAGAAGGCAAAAGAACTGATCCCATTGAAAAAGAACACAAAACACCCCTGGTGGGACTCTGGATGTGAAAAAGCGCTGGAAGAAAGAAAGAAAGCCTTTCTGAAGTATAACAGTAAAAAATCCCCAGAAAATCTAGATCACCTCCACAAGACCAGAAGACAAGTGGCAAAAACAATCAGACAACTCAAGAGGAAGTACCTCAAGGAACAGTGTGAGTCTATTGAAGAAAATTTCCGTAACTATAATGTACGAGACTTCTATAAGACCTTTGCTGGGAGAATCAATGGATACGGCACACGAAATCTATGTTTCAGAAAACCAGATGGAAAACTAGCGCTCACAAATCGGGAAAATTGTGAGGAGCTGGCGAGATACTTTTCCGGACTCCTCAATTGCCCTGAACCTTCTTCAAGCTTCCCTCAAGAAACTGCTGTCCACACAAATCCAGAATCCCCACCACCTACACTAGAGGAGATCCAAAGACATATTCATAGACTGAAAAACAACAAGGCATCCGGAGAAGATAATATCACTGCAGAACTACTTAAAAATCTTGGACCAAATTCCCTCAAAGAACTCACTCAAATCATCACAGACATTTGGCAGACAGAAAAACTACCAGAAGATTGGAAATGCGCCCTAATTCATCCACTGCATAAAAAGGGAGACGTGGCAGATATAAACAACTATCGAGGAATCTCCCTTCTCCAAGTCACTTATAAAATCCTCTCAGCTTGTCTTCTTCAATGAACACAAGAACAACTCGAACACAGTATTGGTGAATACCAAGCTGGCTTTCGCCCTCACCGATCCTGTGCAGAACTAATTTTCAATTTGAAGACAACACTAAAATACAAAGCAGTCAGAAACAGTCCGATCATTTGTTCCTTTGTTGATTTCGCAAAGGCTTATGATTCAATCGATAGGCAATCTCTCTTTATTATCCTTGAGGAGCTAGTACTCGATCCGAAAACCCTAAACCTTATCAAAGAAACGCTCACAAACACAACTTCTAAGATAAAATTCCTGGGTGAAATATCAGAGCCCTTCCTGATCAAAACCGGCGTCAGACAAGGTGACGGCTTGTCTCCACTCCTCTTCAACCTTGTCTTAGACAAAGTCATCCGAGAATGGGAAAAAGAATTGAAGAATCAAAATTACTGGAAGCCTATACTACTACGAAGATCGAAAGATGGTATTAAAATTTAATGCTTGGCATTTGCATATGACGTGGCCATTCTAGCAGAAAATGAGACCACAGCAATTAAACAGATAGACATTCTCAAAGAATGCGCCGAAAAAGTTGGGCTACAAATTTCCTTCCAAAAAACCAAATTCATCTGCTCAAAATTTGAAACTCAAAAACTGACTACAAAATATGGACAAATTGAGAGAGTTCCATTCTTTAAATACTTAGGCGAGGTCCTAGAACCCACAGGGGGAGAGAAAACTGCACAAAAAGTTCGACTGCAAAAACTGAAAAGCGCATACTGGAAAACCCACAACATCTACAATAAAAAGTGTCTCTCCATTCACTCAAAAATACGACACTACAATACAGTAATCAAGCCCGAAGCACTATATGCCAGCGAAACACTCACACTCCATAGAAAAGGCGACCTGGAAGGCATCCTGAAAGAGGAACGCAAAATTATCAGAAAGATTCTTGGCCCAAAAAGAACTGAAGATGGAGACAGGTTACAGTCTCGGAAAACTACAGAAAAATTATCTAACCTCGCCGCAGACATCCGGAAAAGAAGACTAAAATGTTACGGTCATATCCACAGACTCCCAACACCCAGACTCTCCCACAAAATTTTAATATACATTGAAAAATTGAAAACCATACCCTGGATAAAAGAAACCAAAACAGATCTAGCAAATGCACAAATAAATTCTTCAGAAGTTATAAACAGAAATGTATACAGGCAAAAAATCAATAGTTGGAAAGTACAGCCCGAGAATGAAGTTTGCAAGAGACAGGGGACAAAATGGACAGAGGAAAGAAAGAGAATTCATGGGGAAAGAATGAGAGAAGTTTGGAGAATTAAAAAATTGAATCGGAAAAGCTTTGCGTGATCCGTATGGGTCCAATCGCACATAATAATAATAATACAGTTAACGTTACTAGGTAAGAAAAAAGTAGAGTTACTATTTTCCTGTTATTTAGAATCGAAAACGCCGCCTGAAAACTTCCAGTATAAGGAGTCATCCTAATTATCACAAAGATAAAAGAGGGCAGGAGCGTATAGAGGTTTGGGAAGGCATTTTGCCATTGGAGTAGGAAACGGTCTGTGTGCAATACACAGTGATGACCGGCACAAGGATGCCGAAAGCAACAGAAACCAGTGCATTATAGGCACACACAAAGTATATAAATGAAATGTAGCCTGTAATAGGGAAATAATTATTTTGATCTCCCCATAGAGAAATATTTCGTATTAGTCACCAATTCCGATCACCGACAGGACACTGCCATTGCGGAGGTACTCACAACAAAAACAATAAACCAGTGGTTTTAGAAAGCGACATTAAACTTAACTGGTCTGATAAGACGAGACACGAGGAGATCTTTCGCAAAACAGGCGAAATAAAGAGTATGTGAAAATCAATGTTCAGAAGAAAGGAAACGATGGTAGAATACCTGGAAATACCTCAGGGAATAATTTCCGTTGTACAAGAGCGAACGTAGAGGGCAAAAACAGTAAGGATTTCTTATATATCTAACAAATAATTCAGGATGTTGGGTTAATTTATAAGGTGAAGTTGTCATCACAGAAGAGGTAATTGGGAAGCATCAAACCAGCCACAAGACCGATGACTAAAAAAAATAGTTAATGTTGTATTTTGTCACTATCCGGCAGTGAGCGTCACCGGTATCCTGTGCATGTGAGCGGAAGACGCTGGAGAGGGGAGAGGCCCTGCTCGGGTTTGGCGTGTGCAGCTGGGTGCTGGGCGCTGGGCAATGGTTGGGTGTGGGACCCCGGCAGCGGCGGCGGCGGCCGCGGCTGCGCCGGCCTGCGGTTTTACGGCCATTAGGGGGATGGATTGCCGGCTTAGGGCGACTTGCGGTCTCGCGGCCCTGCATCGCCTCCGCCGGCCACGCCATTGAATACGATCCCCCCCACCGGTCTGCGGCTGTCTGGGAATGCTCTCGTCGCGTGGTAGGCACGACTACGAGGCTGGTCAGCTGCCAAAGTGCACCCCATTGTAGGCGCTGAGAGGCGTTTACACCGTAAACTTAGTACGGGAAGCCTACAAAAAATACTAGGACCTGCGTTATAGCGAAGAGATGGAATCTCCAAATAAATGCTAGAACAGTGCTTTGATACCTGCGATACGTTTAGTTTTATAAGACCGTTCAGTACCAAGTCACAAGAAATAATTCAACTTCTCTAGCATGTTAACGCATTTAATGTGGAGTACTGCTCGAGCTTTTGGGATCCCTATCAGGTCGGATTGAGGGAGAACATGAAGCAATTCAGAGGCGGGCTGCTAGATTTGTTACTGGTAGGTTTGATCATCACGCGAATATTACGGAAATGCTTCAGGAACTCGGGTGGCAGTCTCTAGAGGAAAGGAGGCGTTCTTCTTTTCGTGAATCGCTACTGAGGAAATTTAGAGAACCAGCATTTGAGGCTGACTGCAGTACAATTTTACTGCCGCCAACTTACATTTCGCGGAAAGACCACAAAGATAAGATAAGAGAGATTAGGGCTCGTACAGAGGCATATAGGCAGTCATTTTTCCCTCGTTCTGTTTGGGAGTGGAACAGGGAGAGAAAATGCTAGTTGTGGTACGAGGTACCCTCCGCCACACACCATATGGTGGATTGCGGAGTATGTAGATGTAGATGGAGTTACTACTTTATTACTAGTGTAACGGTTACCGTGGGCCAGTATTCGAAGCAAACATACTCGACAGAAGTGTAACTGGCTTTAATGTAAGATACAGCCCATCCTTCTTCTTAGCATGCTGAGAGAATTGAACCTTCATTCAAGTAACGGTTACTGGATGCTTCGCAATTTTCTATCATCTCTCATTATGTTGCAACTACACCCAAGAACTGCAAGTGCATATAGTTACAAAAGTAGTGTGTAGTGAAGCCTGTGCCAAATGCTCGAAAAGAAACAATTACATTTCTTACTCCACTAGCCACTGTACACTGTGTGGCGAAAGAAACACAGTCTTGCAGATGAAAACAAACAGGAAACGGATTTAGCAAGGAATAAAAGGAACTAAAAATGTTGTGAAAAATTTTACAAATGAAGTTTATAAAAATTTATGTAATTATGACTGGAAATTATACCAGATCAAATTAAACTACAGGTTCTGCATTTTAGACAGTGAATATAGTATCAGTAGAGAACAAAAGTTCTCATCAGTTAGCAGAAAGTGAAGGAAAAGCAAATCTCAAATAGAACAAAGCGATTATTGAAGTGAAACAAGACTTTCAAGCAAATGGCAGTAGGAACATCACAAAATATGCCAAATCAAACAAAACTGTCCTAAATATTAACGAGAGAAAACCCACAATGCAAAGTTGGTACGAGAAACAATAATTATAAAAAATAAAAGTATGAAGGGAACAAAATAAGTACTTCCGTTGTTTGGGTAGACGCTACATTTCACCATATAAGAGAGCAGACTGAACAGTGTCTAAGGCACAATTAAAATGTCCGTATAATTCAAGAGGTGGCTGAGAAAGGCTTTTAAATAATAACGAAAAAAGTGACATTCCGGAAGTAATGAGAGATGATCATATGGTTCAAATGGCTCTGAGCACTATGCGACTTAACTTCTGCGGTCATCAGTCGAATAGAACTTAGAACTAATTAAACCTAACTAACCTAAGGACATCACACACATCCATGCCCCAGGCAGGATTCGAACTGCGACCGTAGCGGTCACTCTGTTCCAGACTGTAGCGCCTAGAATCGCAAGGCCACTCCGGCCGGCAGATGACGTGAACAGTGTTATTCGTGGTAAGAAGAAAGAAGAAACGAATGAAGATAGTGGCATTTCAGATAATGACGAAAGGATTGAAGCTCCAAGTAATCGTACTTGCAATATTTTTAAATATAGGTTGAAGGAAAGTCGGTTCGCCAAAACTGGATCAAAAGAAGACAAACAAGTCTTAAGAATCTCTCCTCTCTCTAATGTGGATAGCAATATTATTAACAACTCTATAAGAAAAACATTTCAACACATGAGGCTCTCTTTATAAAATAATATAATGTGAAAGACTATTTCCAAGTAGTGAACTGATTTTTAAATGGATCAATGATTATGCATATCCACTCTGCTTAGGGTTCATAGATTAAACTGGCTCTAACATGCTTTGAACAAAATCTGTGAAAACTTTCCTTGAGGAAAGAAATCCCATATCACCAAAACTGCCCTCAGTGTTCGTAGAGAAATTTTTCCGGTCCTGATACATGAAAAAAATAAGAGGTAATACGTATTAATTGGGGATATCTTAACAACATTCGTATTTCTGAAGACAGTCAGTTGTTTTCATCCTATTCAGATATAATTCAACAACTAATGGAAGAATATAACAGAACATATTTGAAAGTGGAGTGTATCCTCTGTACCTGATACTGAAATTCTATAGGACCCGTCACGTTGCTCCATGGAGCAACCGCCTTCCCGCATAGCCGCAACAAACAACATTTTCAATATGAGCGCGCAGCATCGCTAAAAAAGAAGAAACAGAAAGAGGGTGAAAGAGAGGGATCAACCTCTTTACATTCAGATTCATTCGTTAGCGCTGCCATGGACTGTTAATTGTCATTTGCAAGTAGTCAACTGTACAGTTTTTGGTAGTCAATTGATGCTGGTCTATGCGTTTCTTAGCTTGAATGTGAGCAGAATTAGTTCCGAGCTTAGACTTGCGGCATTGCGACAATGTATCTGCAATTCGAGTTCAGACGTGATATTTTTGCAAGAAGAATTATTTGACCATTTTTCTATTCCCGGCTTGTCTGTTTTCTTTAATGTGACTCCTGAACTGCCTAATGGTACTATTTTATTTTACAGAGAGGGAATACCACTGTCTGAGCTCGAAGTTCTTGATGTTGGCCGAGGAATAGACTGCACCTTTTGTGACCTTACTTTAATTATTCTTTATGCCCATTGAGGATCTGGTCGTTCTGCAGATTATGAGCGTTTTTATAAAGAGGATATACTTTATTTACTTCGTAAAACTCCACAGAAACTTCTTTTAGGGGGAGATTTTAATTGTGTTTTGCGTCCTATGGCTCAGACCCTTAATTTTAATCTTTTTAAGGAACTAGACAATATGGAGTGCACTTCACAAATACGAGATGCGTGGGTCTGCCCACATCCCACTCTCGTCAGATATAAGCATTTTACAGCTACACTACTGGCCAGTGAAATTGCTACACCAAGAAGAAATGCAAATGATAAACGGGTATTCATTGGACAAATATATTATACTAGAACTGACATGTGATTACATTTCACGCAATTTGCGTGCATAGATTCTGAGATATAAGTGCCCAGAACAACCACATCTGGCCTTAATAAAGGCCTTGATACGCCTGGGCATTAAGTCAAACAGAGCTTGGATGGCGTGTACAGGTACAGCTGCCCATGCAGGTTCAATACGATACCACAGTTCATCAAGAGTAGTGACTGGCGTATTGTGACGAGCCAGCAGCTCGGCCACCATTGACCAGACGTTTTCAATTGGTGAGAGATCTGGAGAATGTACTGACCAGGTCAGCAGTCGAACATTTTCTGTATCCAGAAAGTCCCGTACAGGACCTGCAACATGCAGTCGTGCATTATCCTACTGAAACGCAGGGTTTTGCAGGGATCGATTGAAGGGTAGAGCCACGGGTCGTAACATATCTGAAATGTAACGTCCACTGTTCAAAGTGCCGTCAATGCGAACAAGAGGTGACCGAGACGTGTAACTAATGGCACCCCATACTATCATGCCGGGTGATACGCCAGTATGGCGATGACGAATACACGTTTCCAATGTGCGTTCACCGCGATGTCGCCAAACACGGATGCGACCATCATGATGCTGTAAACAGAACCTGGATTCATCCGAAAAAATGACGTTTTGCCATTCGTGCACCCTGGTTCGTCGTTGGGTACACCATCGCACGCGCTCCTGTCTGTGATTGAGCGTCAAGGGTAACCGCAGCCATGGTCTCCGAGGTGATAGTCCATGCTGCTGCAAACGTCGCCGAACTGTACGTGCAGATGGTTGTTGTCTTGCAAACGTCCCCATCTGTTGACTCAGGGATCGAGACGTGGCTGGACGATCCGTTACAGGCATGCGGATAAGATGCCTGTCATCTCGACTGCTAGTGATACGAGGCCGTTGGGATCCACACGGCGTTCCGTATTACCCTCCTGAACCCACCGATTCCATATACTGCTAACAATGATCGGATATCGACCAACGCGAGCAGCAATGTCGCGATACGATTAACCGCAATCGCGATTGGCGACAATCCGACCTTTATCAAAGTCGGAAACGTGATGGTACACATTCCTCCGCCTTACACGAGGCATCACCACAACGTTTCACGAGGCAACGCCGGTCAACTGCTGTTTGTGTATGAGAAATCGGTTGGAAACTTTCCTCATGTCAGCACTTTTGTAGGCGTCGCCACTGGCGCCAACCTTGTGTGAATGCTCTGGAAGGCTAATCATTTGTATATCACAGCATCTTCTTCCTGTCGGTTAAATTTCGCGTCTGTAGTACGTCATCTTCGTGGCGTAGCAATTTTAATGGCCAGTAGTGTACTTCCAGCAGCCGACTCGGTCACTTTTATATTTCTGACTCTATATGTGGGCACCTGTTAGCAATAGATGTGATACCCACTGTTTTCACTGATCACGGTGCCGTAGCTGTAACCGTAAATCAGTAAAGCTGCATCGCCACCTCTGGATGTTAAATATATCCCTATTAACGATCCTTCCCCCGAGATTGTCGTTCGACAGATTTGGGCACGTAGCTTGCGTTCGCAAGACCGTTATCCTTTTCTCTTATGGAATGGTGGTCAGGGCATACCAAACTTTTGCTCCTGAAACCGTTAATGCGCTACGGTGCTGAGAGGGTGAGGAATCTCCGTCGGACCCAAGAATTTTATTATTCCGTCTTCGGACAACTTTATGACGGTGCCAGACAAGCTCCCTTATGGATCATGGATGTCCTCCGTGTTAAGGCGAAGCTTCTTCAGTTAAAGAAGCAACAATTTGAAGGACTCAGGTTTTGATCAAAATCCCTCACCTTCCTACAGGATGAACTGACCTGATATCATCTTATCCTCTTACGGACGCATCGAAAACGAGCATGTATCACATCCCTTCCTCACACCGATGGTCACACACTGACATTCAAACGTGATATTTCCAGAGCGAGCTATAATTACTTTACCAACCTTTGAGATATCCCGTTACTGATACTATGGTCAGTGATGGATTACAGTACCGCAGTACCGCAGTACCGCATTGAGTAATGACTTTCTGTGTGACTTTGTCTGCGATGTTACATATATCGCCTTGTTGTTAATTCATCATGGCAGAAACCGCTGGGCCTTGACGGTATTCCTAAGGAACTTTATGTACATTTTTGGTTTCTTATAGGTGGTAGCATTATGTAGTCGGTAGATGAGGTGATACGGGGGAGTTTGATTCCTGACCCATTCAAGGTTGGTAAAATCGTTCTAATTTCGAAGACAATCGGACACCCGGACATTAATAAATTTCGTCCGATCGCACGACTTAATTTCGATTACAAAATAGTCGCCCGCTCGGTTAACAGCTTTGCTGTGTATCAAAATTGTGTGCTTGGGCGCACGATTCTGACTTCTGTTCTGACTTCTGTAGTCGAATGCCGCGAAGTTGTCTCGGTAGCTGCGGTCACCTCTGTCTCTGGAGCCTTGCCTTTATTGATTTTAAGCAGGTATTTGCCCGGGTGAGTCATGGATTCTTGATGTAGGTGCTCAAGGCGACCGGTCTCAGTCATACTGCATGTCAGGTACTGTCCAATATTTTTATTGGTATTCACGCATATGTTGTAGGGAATGGACAACTTACTCCCCAGATCACCACCCGATGGGACTTACCGCAGGGGAGTCCCCTATCCATGTCGCTTTTCGTCTTGTCCCTGTACCTCTGCTACTCCGTATTGCTGACCAGTTATGTGGCTAGAAGGTATTAAGAGAAATCTTCTCGGGACGAGCGAACGTGGATGATTTTATGGGTTTGCTACGTCATTTCGATGACATATTATTGCTCAAGGACATATTGGATTTTTTCTTCCTCTCTCTGGAAATGTACCCTATTACCAGTGCAAGGTTTACAACACGTTGTCGTTCCATGTACAACCGTAGTTACTCGCCACAAATCGTTGGGGATTACTGTGGATCGCTGTCCGATGCAAACGACTGCACTCAATTGATAGGAGGTGACTAATCGAATTAAAGGGGAAATTCATGAACATGAACGCCGTTCCCTTAGTCTCCTTCACAAATGGGTAACGTTAGATTCCTACATTTCCAGCAAAGTATACTATGCTGCACAAATATTCCCGCTCCTCTCGATGATAACGTGCAAATTGATGCAACTGTCCGCTCGTTAAATTTGGAAAAGTCATATACGTCGACTTTGATATGAATGCTGGAGGGACCCTGTCCCCTTGGAGCGTTGGGACTTCCCAATATCAGGTGAAGGCTTCAATGTTGTTTCTATGGAGCACCGTTCTAACATGTACTCTAGAAACTCTATTACATCTCGCTTACTTACGTGTCTTCGACCGGCCTGTTTGATTCCGCCTGGCGGGCCGCGGTGGCCGAGCGGTTCTAGGCGCTTCAGTCCGGAACCGCGCGACTGCTACGGTCGCAGGTTCGAATCCTGCCTCGGGTATGGATGTATGTGATGTCCTTAGGTTAGTTAGGTTTAAGTAGTACTAAGTTCTAGTGGACTGATGACCTCAGATTTAAAGTCCCATTGTGCTCAGAGCCATTTGAACAATTTTTGACTCTGCCTGCCGACGTTGGCCGGATCAACTCCAATTTGCGGCACGTTCGTGAATTTTATATTATAATAAGTTTTCTGGAAGCTGACATTTTATCAGTAACACACCTTACGACCAGATCTTTGGTTTCTCTTACAATCATCTCTCTCCCGTGCAGAAGTGGCCGCGCCATTGGTATCCTGGAAGACAGTGTGGTTTCACATTAGTCTTCGTATCCTCCTGATGGAAGTCGTCTCATCGTGGTACAGGGTCATTCGCAGTCTGATCCCGACCAAAGAACGCCTCCATCGCATTGATCTTAGTCCGACTGAGCTTTGCCAGAAATCTCATGAACCTGATACTCAGACTTGTCTCTTGTGGATAACAACAATGGCTCCGGATTCGCCGACAACTGGTTTCCCTTGCCCGATCAGCTGAAGCTGCCTTATCGGTTAAACTTCTTCTGTATCCGGCCTTTTCTGTTTTCCCTCGGACCACAACTAATTCGATCGCGTGGCTCCTTGGACACTACGCCGACTATGTAGTCCGGTGCGACAACGATCACGACCCACTCGTTTTCCGCCAATATATGATGAATGCTCATTGGAAGTGGCAGAGCTTCCACGTAAACGTCCTATACTTGCAAATATCTTTCCGCTTGTCGTTAATCGTCAAGGAACTGGATAGCTTTGCTTTCTTTTTCCTTGTTCTGGAGCCTTCTCTCATTGTGTTCTTCCTAGAGAAAAAATTGCTCCTTTCTGAGTACCGGAATTATGGAAATTATGTCTATCAAGTTTTCTTCTCATAAAATAAGTGACAAAATATAAAGAAAAATTTTAAAAAGTATATAAAAATAAAAATAATAAAAAACGTGAAATAAAAGAAAACAACTTACTACCATGTCCATGTATGGGAAGATCCAACATAGTGACAGGCGGAGTAAGAGGCGCCGTGGCCAGGCCTCGGGTCTCGATCACTGCCTCTCATGTCCCCACCCAGCCTAAAGCTGACTGTGTCCGATCACTCCTGCAAAATAAAGTCTAAAGAGCCAGAAAAAAAGTGGTATTGGACTAGCGCCGTTCACTGACAGTCCAGATGTCCTTTCATTAAGTCCACTTTTAGTAGCAGGCAGACGAGGACGTCTACTGCGTCCCGTCAGTCTTACTACGTTCAGCGCGCTGTGAAAGATCTCTATAGGCAAGACATGATAAAGATCACTTGTGTTGTCAATACAAGCCGGCAGCTGTTGCCGAGCGGTTCTAGGCGCTTCAGTCCGGAACCGCCCTGGTGCTACAATCGCAGGTTCGAATCCTGCCTCGGGCATGGATGTGCGTGTTGTCCTAAGGTTAGTTAGGTTTAAGTAGTTCTACGTATAGGGGACTGATGACCTCAGATGTTAAGTCCCATAGTGCTTAGAGCCATTTGAACCATTTTTTGTTGGCAAGACAGCTTTCCGACTGTTTGACCATGAGATCAATCATATATCGGAAAAGTATAATACTTTCCAAACGCACAGAGCTTACAACGGAGTATGACAGGTGAAAATCTGTTTCTCAAAGCATGCCCCTTCGTACTTGAAAGTAGGTGGATGTCATGCCATCATCATGAACGACGACCAATCTAGAACATGTTCAGGCTGCGTTCAACACCGTGTTAGGTCAACAGGCCTGCAGCATTGTCTTACAAGCTCTCCAACACATTATTTTGTTGTACCCACAGAGACGGCAATTCTCCCCCTCCATTAATTCAAGCCTCCCGCGCCACCCTCGGTGTGCGGAGAAAGGAGCGATGTGCTGAAGTAAACAGAAACCGCAGGTGGGCAGGACTCCACAACGACGGAGCTTTCGAAGACACCGACGACGGCTACTGTGACCACAGACCACCAATCGGCTGTGGTTATATCTCAAGAGATGGACGTGGACGCTAGGGTCATGCCAACATCGGTTTTCCTTACGGACAATGAGATACCAACAGAATATCCACCGCACACAAATACGGACGTTCATGGCTGTGAACAGCTATCACCTCGGCCCACAAGAAAAGCGTGATTTTAGGAAGAACACCGCTTACAGTTGGTAAAATAGTTTTTTACTAAAACACGAACAGCTTCACTCTTTAAGCCGCATCATCAGGTGAACATGTGTAGTAGAAAGCAAAGTACAGTGTCACCACATTTTGCGGATATTAAAATTAGCCTAAAAGATACAACGATAAAAGATCATAGGCATGCTCATCGCTCCTAGTCAAAATTTACTCACCATAGTATTGACGATATTTTCTGAATAGTAAATTTTGACTAGGAGCAATGGGTATGCCTATGATCTTTTAACTTTGTGGGTGTAATTCAGACATTCTTTTACTAATTTAAATATCTGCAAAATGTGGTGACACTGCACTTTGGTTTCTACTACACATGTTCACCTGATTCTGCGCAGAACCTCCTCATTCCTTACCTTATTAGTCCACCTAATTTTCAACACTCTTCTGTAGCACCACATCTCAAATACTTCGAATCTCTTCTGTCCCGGTTTTCCAACAGTCCATGTTTTACTACCATACAATGCTCTGCTCCAAACGCACATTCTTAGAAGTTTCTTCCTCAAGCTAAGATCCATGGTCGATACTCTTGGCCAGGAATGCCCTTTTTGCCAGTGCTAGTGTGCTTTTGATGTCCTCCTTACTCCATCCATCATTGGTTATTTTGCTACCTAGGTAGCACAATTCCTTATCTCCATCTGATTCGTTACTATCAATCCTGATGTTAAGTTCCTCGCTATTCTCGTTTCTGCCACTTCTCATTACTTTTGTTCTTCTTCGATTTACTCTCAATCCGTACTGTGTACTCATTAGACTACTACTTCCATACAGCATATCATGTAATTCTTCTTCACTTTCACTCAGGAGACAATGTTGTCAGCGAATCGTATCGTTGATATCCTTTCACCTTGAATTTTAATCCCACTCCTGAACCTTTCTTTTATTTCCATCATTGCTTCTTCTATGTACAGATTGAACAGTAGGGGCGAAAAGCTATATCCCTAACACCGTTCCTAATCCAAGCACTTCGTTCTTGGTTGTCCACTCTTATTATTCCCTCTCGACCCTTGTACATATTGCATATTAACCATCTCTCCCCATAGCTTAGCCGTATTTATCTCAGAATTTCGAAATCTTGCGCCATTTGGCATAGTCGAACGTTTTTTCCAGGTCGACAAATCCTATGAACGTGTCTTGATTTTACTTTAGTCTTCTACGATTAGCAAGCGCAACATCAGAATTGCCTCTCTTGTGCGTTTATCTTTCCTATAACCAGACTGATTGGCATCTAACATATCCTCAGCTTACTTTTCCATTCTCCTGTATATTATTCCGATCAACAATTTCGATGCATGAGCTTTTAAACTGATTTTGCGATAATTCTCGCACTTACACTTGCAGTGTTCGGAATTGTGTGGATTATATTTTTACGGAAGTCAGATGGTTTACCTCCAGACTCATATATTCTGCACACCAACGTGAATAGTCGTTTTGTTGTCACTTCCTCACAATGATTTTAGAAATTCCGATGGAATGTTAACTCTCTTTTCTGCCTTATTTGACCCTAAGTCCTCCAAAACTCTCTTAAATTCTGATTCTAATACTTGATGCTCTACCTCGTCCCTTTCGACTCCTGCTTCTACTTCTATCAATTCAGACAAACCTTCCCCCTCATAGAGGTCTTCAGTGTACATTTTCCATCTATCCGCTCTCACCTCTGCATTTCACAGTGGAGTTCCTGTTTCATTTTTAATGTTACCACAGTTGCTTTTAGTTTCGTATATGCTGTGTCAATCCTTCCGATTATCATATCTTCTCCGATTTTTTCACATTTTTCGTGCAAGCATTTCGTCTTTCTTCCCTGTTCTTCGTATTTATTTCGTAACCCAGCGACTTGTATTTCTGTATTCCTGAATTTCTCTGAACATTTTTGTTCTTCTTTCTTTCATCGATCAGTTGAAGTATTTTTTGAGTTACCCTTTGTATCTTCGTAGTTACTTCTTTCGTACACATGTTTTTCTTTCGAACTTCTGTGATTTCCCTTTTTGGAGATATCCATTCCTCTTCAACTATGCTACGCACTGAGCTATTCCCTACTGGTTTCGAGAATTTAAAGCGTATCTCCTCACTCCTTAGTGCTTCCGACAGATAGCGGATTTATCTCCCTTCTCCGTGAAGGTTTGACGGCCACGTACGTACAATACCTTCTGAATGCTAGTTACATGGCCGTTACGTTTAACGCCTTGTAGCTCGTTAACGTCTGCTCTCCTTTTGGCTCAGGACGATGGCGAGAACTCTTGCGTTTCTTGACGGAGGATGTAGCGCAACCCTGCCAGGTCCGACTGGATGACTTGGTGGTAGGTGGCCTACCGTCCAGCTGCCGTGACATTCACCTTGCCCGGCACTCGAGATTCTCATAAGGGTCTTTCATCAGGTCGACATGCCGCGAAACATACATCTTGAAGGCCCCTGATTCGCCCAACGTGTCAGAAGCTCTTCGAGTAGGGTAGATCGGTTTTACGTCACACATACCCTAAAGGCGGCGAAAAGTGGAGTGAAAGTATGGCCCACGCTTTCACCGACCGGAAGGCATACACTATGTGATCAAAAGTATCGGGACACCTGGCAGAAAATGACTTACAAGTTTGTGGCACTCTCCATTGGTAATGCTGCAATTCAATATGGTGTTGGCCCACCCTCAGTCTTGATGATAGCTTCCAGTCTGGTAGGAACATGTTCAATGAGATGCTGGAAGGTTTCTTGGAAAATGGCAGTCCATTCTGCACTGAGAAGAGGTGCCGATGTCGGTCGGTGAGGCCTGGCACAAATTCGACGTTCCAAAACATCCCAAAGGTGTTCTATAGGATTCAATATAGGACTCTGTGGAGGCCAGTGCATTACAGGGATGTTATTGTCGACACAGGCCGTGCATCACGAACGGGTGCTCGATCGTGTTGAAAGATGTAATTGCCATCCCCGAATTGCTCTTCAACAGTGGGAAGCAAAAAGGTGCTTAAAACATTAATGTAGGCCTGTTCTGTGATAGTGCCACGCAAAACAACAAGAGGTGCAAGACCCGTCCACAAAAAACGCCACCTCACCATAACACCACCGCCTCCGAATTTTACTTTTGGCACTACACAAGCTGGCATATGACGTTCACCGGGCATTCACCATACCCATACCCTGACATCTGATTCTTCTCGTTGTGTACCGTGATTCGTCACTGCACACAACGTTTTTCCGCTGTTAATCGTCGTGGTATTCACCAGCGTGATTTGTGGCTCGATCATGAAATCCAAGTTTTCTCACCTCCCGCCTATCATAGTACTTGCAGTGGATCCTGATGCAGTTCGCAATTCCTGTGTGTTGTCTGGATAGATCTCTACCTATTACACATTAAGACCGTTTTCATCTATCGGCAGTCTCTGTCAGTCAAATGGTTCAAATGGCTCTGAGCACTATGAGACTTAACATCTGAGGTCATCAGTCCCCTAGAACTTAGAACTACTTAAACCTAACTAACCTAAGGACATCACACACATCCATGCCCGAGGCAGGATTCGAACCTGCGACCGCAGTGGACGCGCGGTTCCAGACTGTAGCGCCTACAGCCGCTCGGCCACTCCGGCCGGCAGTCTCTGTCAGTCAACAGACGAGGTCGCCTGTGTGATTTTGTGCTATACATGTCCCTTCACGTTTCCACTTCACTATCACATCGGAAACAGTGGACCTAGGGATGTTTAGGAGGGTGGAAATCTCGCGTACAGACGTATGACACAAGAGACACCCTATCACCTGACCACGTTCGAAGTCCATGACTTCCGCAGAGCGCCGCATTCTGCTCTCTCAAGATGTCTAATGGTTACTGAGGTCGGTGATATGGAGTACCTGGCAGTTGGTGGCAGCACAATGCATCTAATATGAAAGACGTATGTTTTTGGGGGTGTCCGGATACTTTTGATCGCATAGTGTATGTCTGTGCTATTTCCTCCGTTCTCTCCGTGTATGGATGAGTCGACTCCGCTGGAAGTCAAATACCGACCATCTTGTCTCACAAGTGCGCAGGGATGCAGTGGAGACCACGTGACACGAAGCCGTCGCGCTCACTTCTTATTAGCACTAACTTGGTGGATCAAATATGACAAGCCTGCTCTCGGGCAGTCACTGAAGGCGGATGGTAGAGACACTTCAACTTGGAGACGACACATGTTCGACTTTTATTGTACCATCCTACAAGAATGTTCCACTAAGCCATTCTCACCAAAGCGCCAGATGCTGATCAATCACGCCAAAGCCAAGATCTTCGCCCAGGTGAGCCCTCAGATACACAGTGTCACTATAAGGGTCCACCCTCATGACAGGATTTCTTAAGAACGACCTTCGATGCCCCACGTTAACTTGGAGCGTAGAAAGCGGAAGAGGGCGTAGATGTATAACTTGATTATTGACGATGGCCAACTTGTAGAGATGCAGTAGGACGTTATAGTAGTCTCCCATGACCATTAATCGCGCCTCTACGCAGCAGAGCGGACAGATCTTCTGAAGGGAGCCACCATTTCCGGGTTACTCCATGGTACAATTCCTCCAGATATGACTTATTGCAGGACGCAACGATTCTCTGTGTATAGAGGCTGCTAACAAATCGCTGCGACCTGACCGGCTCCCGTTACAGTTTTACAACTTTCCAACGGCTGTTGATACCACGCTGGACTGAGATTTGTCGAGCAAGAGACACCAGCTTCGAGTCCCGGTCCGCCACATATTTCCACTCGTCGCCATTGATTTCGCATAACGATCCGATGCAGTTGATATAATTGCTTCACTCGCCTTCCTTTACTCCCCCCCCCTCTCCTTTCTGTTTACATAATCTCATTTACGAACATTTGAGTGATGCTATAAAATTCAGTAAGTATTATTGTACTCACTTGTGTGGAAATAATTTATTTGTATCAAGTGAAACAATCTTGCGATATATTTTTGCGTGTCGATCATTTATTTTATGCGTAGGGAGAATCTATGTTGGTTTCTGAGTACGCTTACGCCCGCGTAAACATTTTGCTGTCTTAAAAGACAGGCGGCTGGAATCGCTGTTAATTGTACAGCAAAGACAACAGTGAGACTACGACCGTTCCTTTCCCACTTTTCTGGCTATAAGCTGGCCTAAATAAATGTGGTGCACAGTGATCTCGTTCGTGTGCATCACACCTGCGCATACGTCAGCCGCGTCTGTCAACTCGCAGAATTTACAGGTACATCTAATCCGAATGAGCAAATAATACTGAAGTTCGGTCGTCGTCCTAATGATTTATAGTATCAAGTAGTAAATAGGCGCAACAGCCACTGTGAGCTAATTTTTAGTAGTTTATTAAGTTGTTGCTGTTGTTGTTGTTCCGTCCGAAGACTGGCTTGATTCAGTTCTCCATGCTAGTCTTCACAGTGAAATATTCTTCATCTCTGCATAACTACCGCATCGTAAGTCCATTTGAACCTGCTTACTGTGTTCAAGCCTTGGTCTTCCCCTACACTTCCTTCTTTTACCAAATTGACAATTCCTTGATGTCTCGGGACGTGGTCTATCGACCAGTTCCTTCTTGTAATTAAGTTGTGCCATAAATTTCTGTTCTTCCGATCCGTACTTCTTCATCTCTTATTCGATCTATCCATCTAATCTTCAGCATTCTTTTACAGCACCACATTTTAGAACCTTCTAATCGATACTCGTCTGAATTGCTTGTTGACCATATTTACACACTCGGGTACACTCCCGACAAAGACTTTCAGAAAAGACTTCCTGACACTTAAATTGATAGCAGGTGTTAGCAAATTCCTCTTCTTCAGAAACACTTTTCTTGCTGTTGCCAGAATGCATTTTATAATCGCCCTACTTTGGCTATCGATAGTTATTTTGCTGCACAAACAGCTAAATTAATCCATTACTTTTAGTGTGTCATTTCCTTACCGAATTCCCTCAGTTTCGCTTAGTTTACTTCGATTACTTTCCATCACCCTTGATTTACTTTTGTTGATCGTCATCTTATAACTGCTTTCCATGACACTATCCATTCCATATACCTGCTATTAGTCAACCGCCTTCTCTAACAGGATTATAATGCTATCCGCAAACCTTTTTTAATTATTCATCCTCAACTTTGCTTCTTTTAAAAATTTCTGCTTGGTTTTCTTCACACTTTGCACAGTGTACAGACAGAATAACATCGCCCATAGGTTACAACGCTGCCTCATTCACGATTTTCTTTCACGTCCTTGCCATTCAAGTTGTAAATAACTTTTTGCTCCATATACTTTAACCTTAACACCTCTAATTCTCAAATAATGTAGTCCAGTCAACATTGTCAAAAGCTTTCTCTAGATCTACAAATTCTATAACGTATGTTTGCCTTTATTCAGCCTACTCTCTTGAATAAGTCGTAGTGTTACCTCGCGTGTACTTAAATTTCCCCGGAATCCAAACTAATCTTCCTTGAGATCAACTGTTATCAGTTCTCGCAATCTTTTGTAAATATGGTTCAAATGGCTCTGAGCACTATGGGACTTAACTTCTGTGGTCATCAGTCCCCTAGAACTTAGAACTAGTTAAACCTAACTAACCTAAGGACACCACACACATCCATGCCCGAGGCAGGATTCGAACCCGCGACCGCAGCGGTCGCGCGGTTCCAGACTGCAGCGCCTAGAACCGCTCGGCCACTCCGGCCGGCGTGCGCGTAGCCCAGTTCGCTTATACACTTATATTAACTCTAGTAAGTAGATGCCACTTTTCTGTATTGGTACCGATAATGCATTCACTATGCTCTTCGTAGTAGCGTGTTTGCATTCCTATGTTATTATTCGTTATTTGGTTTATGTCTGCGTTATCGCTATTTGATTTTGTGTTGCTAATCCTATACTAATCCGATCAGAAGCCTTTCCTACCATCGCATGTCACCAATTCTCACTGTATCTTACGTCAGCCTATCCATTTCCGTCCTAAAATCCTGTAACCTATCCGATTACGGTATCTAAGATTGCACCCACCAACCCGTAGACTGCTAGTTTAGTTTTTACTAATGACGACTTCTTCCTGAGTGGTTCCCGTCTCGAGATCCGAATGGAGATACCTCATCACTAAGCTGTACAAAAAAGCTCCATGGCGCTCCGGATATAATAACGACTATAATTTCCCGTTAGTGTAAGCCACTCGCTGTACCAGCACAGCAAGGTCAGTTTGGCTACAGAATAACGACTGCAACAATTATAACGGATGTTGCCTCTCTTGAAGTACCACAGGTTAGTTTGGCTTCTCCACAGATATCTCTTCGCCGTTGTTGCACCTACTGCACAGCTATCTGTATCGTTCAGGTACGCAAGCCTCCCAACTTGGCTAGGCCCATGGACCATGGAGGGTTTATTCGTTTATCAGCATAAAACTTGCAAATGTTCGTATACACAAGTCAAACACTGATTCAAACCATAGTACCAGTACTCGCACCAATTTACTTAGCAGTTATAATTAATTTATGTATAGAAATATTAATTAATAACATAATATAGAATAGTTCAGCCTCTGTCGCTGAAGGATTTCATCTGTAGTTCTCAATCACCGAGAACAGCTCTTTGATCAGTGGTCCTATTTTATGGTACGCTAAAGAGTGAAGCTGGTTGACTCGCAAATAATGTACAGAACTAGTCTAGGGCTTTAGCAGGTCCTGATGCCTGGAGGAGTTTTAACGGTTTCAACTTCCTCAGTACACAATAAATATTAATTATTATATACCTCATCTTGACAGCAGTTCTGAATTTCGTCGGAAGAAAATTTTCGTCCATTTCCTTTGTCGTGACAAATTCTAATCGCTACTAAGAGCACAGCACGGTACGACAATCGGCGTAAGTAGTAGAAGAGACACGGAATTAGCCTATTAGAAGTCTATAGGTAGCGAGGCAAGGTGTGGGAACGCAGAGAAATGTAAATCCGCCTCGCTTCCGCTAACGAAGCGCGAAGCTGTGCGCAGGCGGCGCGGCCCACCGCCGCCCGGCTGTCCTCAGAGTTGTTTGCTCACCGGAGCGTCGCAGCGCCGCTCGACGCTTTCTCATAACCGAGCCGTGGCGCCTCCCTGCTCTGCTCTGCTGCTCCTCACCCCCCCCCCCAATCCCCACCCCCTCCTGCGACGCGATTCTGCTCCACCTAGTGTCGCGATACGACTCAGAGAAGAATGTAAATATAAATATTTTCCTCCAGCAGCCTCTAAAGCAATAAGCTGCGCGATCACACACCAGCTGCTACGGCAGTGTCCTCATTTCTCTGTAAACAGACATCGAGTGCCGACTGCCGCTTGTGGCGGTGAGGCTGGATTGAGTCATAAGTTGAAAGCAAACCGGCCCAACGCGCCACTAGAAATTATCGCGAAACGAAGCAAGACAAAACAAATCTTTCATATCTGCAGAGTACGCTTTGGAGGAGCAACCTCAGATTCTGTAATATCAGACAAGTAACTCTGATGTTTGCCTTCAAATATTACCTCTCATAGTATCAGTAATGTGCTGCAACGTGAGACTGCAGGCAGAGAAGACAAGAAACTGTTTCTCTTCTTGTCTTCATGAAACAATAGGTCCACTGTAACTCTCTTTCCTCACTCTTACCCCGTTATAAGGAGTCTACTTTTTTCATTATTTCAGAATATTTATAAGTAGAAATGCAATGCAATGCAGAATTTGTACGGAATTTGAAATTTGATCTTTTATCTTAAATCTGACATCCCTTTTCTCACCCCACGCCCTCATCCCATCCCTCCCCCACTCGCCTTCCCTCTCTTCCCCTCCTCACCTTTTCCTCTCCCCCTTTCCTAAGTCATTCACCCACACTCTTACCCCTTGTAATCCACGACCTTTTTTTTTTAACGTGTAAATCAGCGAGATTAAAAGCTTAGTATATTACTGTCTAATCATATTCCTCAACATCCTAAGCCAGGCAGTACAAGCAAATAAGCCAATCAGAGAGGTTCTAAGCTACTTGTGTTGCATATTATTAGATGTTCCAATCAGAATTGCTTGCCATCAAAATAAAACAGCAAACCAATAAGCTTTCTGCTGTAATCATAGTCTGGGGATAACAGAACTGATGGCAATTGCGTAATACATAATAGAATTACGAGTACAGATTATAGACGCATGGTTGACAACATGTGGAAGTTTAGGTCTGGCTGTGAATCGTACACGGACTGCCAAATGGTGCCGGCACGGTAGCTCAGTGTGTTCGGTCATGGAGCCGGTTGGCCTCTGTAATAAAAAAATACTGAGTCGAAGGATCAACGAGCGAACTTGAACTGATTGTGACGCATCGACCAAACAAAACGATAAAAAAAAAAGGTAAGGCGATCCCTCGCGAGAAAAGGTAAATCCAGGTTTGAGTCCCGATCTGGCACAAATTTTCACTGTCACCATTCCATTCTACAGATAATGGATGTCCATATTCGCTGTTGCGAATATATTTAATGTATTTCATAACGGCTGTAGTCATCGCAGTCATGTATGCATATCCAAAGGAATTTTGCATCGTAATTCTGTATAAGACAGGCACTGCAAATCGTGTTTATCCACCGACACCGAACAAGCGACTTTTAGGTAAAATTTCTTGTCTGTACGGGAATATGCATAATAGATGTACGAGTACAGTTTGTAGACACATGGTTAACGACATATACAAAGTTGGGCTCAGGCTCTGCGTCGATCATGGATAGCCAACTGGTAAGTCCACGCTCGTGATAAGCGTCGAATCCGGGTTCGATTCCCTCTCCGACAAAGATGTTCTTTATCGCCATTCCATTGTACACCTGATGGTTGCCCATATTCGCAACTGCGAACACATTTAATGTATTTCATAACGACTGTAGTCACCGCAGTGCCCCTTCTTTTGGACATGCATGCATGTCCAAAGGAACTTTGCATCGTCATTCGGACTAACACAGGCACTGCAAGACCGTATCGTGTTTTTATCTATGTCAAATGTACATCAAAGTTCCGAAACAGTTAATAAGAAAAAATTGTAATATAATTATTCATTTCAAACTTGAATAACTATTTTGAGGCGTATGCTAACTGATCATACTTCCTTATATTACCTTTAATTCTTTCTTCGTTATTTTTTCTAATTATAAGTAAAGATGGTGACTTAAACAACAGGTGTTATCATATTAATTTCCATAACTATGACAGCATTTAATTGACACTATTCACGCTACGTAGGAGCTGTTGAATCTTGCGATATAAATTGAGATGATTGCTTACACCCAATTCAGTTGCTGATTGAGCTGCAGTTGTCAACAACGGCAACTTGCCTCACAGTTCCATTGGGCAGAAGATTAATATTAAATGTCAGCTGTTGAAATTTCAAAGAAATATCCGGAAGAAGCTATTGTTGCTGCAAAACAAGGGAGACTGCAGATCAGTTTTTACTGGAACAAGTATGTAAACACATTTCTCAACAGCTACAGAGATAAATTCAAGAAAGAAACCTATTACAAAAGCAGAAGAAAGACAAAGAAGAAGACGGAGAGGCTGAAGTCAAAGAAAACAAAATACACTCCTGGAAATGGAAAAAATAACACATTGACACCGGTGTGTCAGACCCACCATACTTGCTCCGGACACTGCGAGAGGGCTGTACAAGCAATGATCACACGCACGGCACAGCGGACACACCAGGAACCGCGGTGTTGGCCGTCGAATGGCGCTAGCTGCGCAGCATTTGTGCACCGCCGCCGTCAGTGTCAGCCAGTTTGCCGTGGCATACGGAGCTCCATCGCAGTCTTTAACACTGGTAGCATGCCGCGACAGCGTGGACGTGAACCGTATGTGCAGTTGACGGACTTTGAGCGAGGGCGTATAGTGGGCATGCGGGAGGCCGGGTGGACGTACCGCCGAATTGCTCAACACGTGGGGCGTGAGGTCTCCACAGTACATCGATGTTGTCGCCAGTGGTCGGCGGAAGGTGCACGTGCCCGTCGACCTGGGACCGGACCGCAGCGACGCACGGATGCACGCCAAGACCGTAGGATCCTACGCAGTGCTGTAGGGGACCGCACCGCCACTTCCCAGCAAATTAGGGACACTCTTGCTCCTGGGGTATCGGCGAGGACCATTCGCAACCGTGTCCATGAAGCTGGGCTACGGTCCCGCACACCGTTAGGCCGTCTTCCGCTCACGCCCCAACATCGTGCAGCCCGCCTCCAGTGGTGTCGCGACAGGCGTGAATGGAGGGACGAATGGAGACGTGTCGTCTTCAGCGATGAGAGTCGCTTCTGCCTTGGTGCCAATGATGGTCGTATGCGTGTTTGGCGCCGTGCAGGTGAGCGCCACAATCAGGACTGCATACGACCGAGGCACACAGGGCCAACACCCGGCATCATGGTGTGGGGAGCGATCTCCTACACTGGCCGTACACCACTGGTGATCGTCGAGGGGACACTGAATAGTGCACGGTACATCCAAACCGTCATTGAACCCATCGTTCTACCATTCCTAGACCGGCAAGGGAACTTGCTATTCCAACAGGACAATGCACGTCCGCATGTATCCCGTGCCACCCAACGTGCTCTAGAAGGTGTAAGTCAACTACCCTGGCCAGCAAGATCTCCGGATCTGTCCCCCATTGAGCATGTTTGGGACTGGATGAAGCGTCGTCTCACGCGGTCTGCACGTCCAGCACGAACGCTGGTCCAACTGAGGCGCCAGGTGGAAATGGCATGGCTAGCCGTTCCACAGGACTACATCCAGCATCTCTGCGATCGTCTCCATGGGAGAATAGCAGCCTGCATTGCTGCGAAAGGTGGATATACACTGTACTAGTGCCGACATTGTGCATGCTCTGTTGCCTGTGTCTATGTGCCTGTGGTTCTGTCAGTGTGATCATGTGATGTATCTGACCCCAGGAATGTGTCAATAAAGTTTCCCCTTCCTGGGACAATGAATTCACGGTGTTCTTATTTCAATTTCCAGGAGTGTATTTGTGGAAGCAGAACGCAGAGATAGAAGTGGAGATATTGAGGGAGGAGGAGAAGAAGAGGAATACGACGAGGAAGATATTGCACATTAAGGTGATGAAGGAGAATCATGAAAGACAATTATGGCATAGAAAGGAGATAGATTGACAATATCATTCTTAATGAACCATTAGACAAAATGTGTTAAACTGTATACTGCACACATTCGATCCGATGAGAAGAATGTCGGTGAATGGTGATGCAACAGTAGGTATTGAAGGAGATGATTTAAGCATTCAAAATGTAAGATATCCAGGAACTAGAGGACTACATCCTCTTCAGTCCCCACGTATCATATGATACTTCCAGGTATTATTTTTTTCTGGGGCGCGTACGCAGCGGAATCCTTTTTGGCCTGTGGTATCATACACGATAGACACCGTGCTTGCCGCAGCTCTCTTGTTCGTGCTTCTGCCAAGCGCCACTAGGTGGCAGCACAGATTGGAAAATAAGGATTCTGGAACTGTACAGCATGTCTCGGCGAAATAGAGGTAAAGACATAAATTTTATCAATTACATGTGCTTTCACAACTTAGGAAAGCTCTACAGACAATACTCACTCAATAGTCAACAATAAATTAATGTTATACAGGAGTCATAAAAGTTAATGTTTTGGGTATCATATACTATACCCTGGGACTCAATGCCGATTTTGTTCACGTCAGTGGAAGTGAGATTATATTTGTTTTCCGCTTGATTCTCAGGCTTAACTGATGAAGAGATCACTGAGTTGGTCAACAGAACTGATCCAGATGAGTCTGAAGTAGAGTCTGATGATGAAGATGACGCTTTGATACAAAGAAATCAAAGTGACGAAAGTTCATCAGATGAAGAAACGGTACCTCTTGCTAAAATCCGAGAAGGAAGCGAGTTTTGGCGGCATACAGATGTGTAAGAATAAGTGTGCTATTAAAGAAATTACGGTCTATTATTAGATGGTTTACTCTAAAAAAACTAATTTGCCTTTTTCTCTAGTTTTCAGGTGCTTAGCACTTCCAAAAACCTCCGATCCCACATTGTTGCCAGCACATCAGTAGCCACAGATGAACTCAAAAAAACCATTTGAATACTTTTGCAAATACTTTCGTGGTTCATTTTTTGAGGATATGTCTCAATTCACAAATTATAGGCATGTCAGTAAAACAGAAAAATCACTAAATTGTACTGCAGAAGAAATGCACAAGTTTTTGGGAGTGAGTATTGTTGCAGCACTTATAGGTGTACCACGTCGAAGAATGTACTGGGAGAGGAAAAGTAGGTACCCACTAGTTGCAGACAGTGTTTCAAGAGACAGATTTTACCTACTGAGGAACAATATAAAATTAGTTGACGACAATGCTGTTAGTGAAGAGGAAAAGCAATACCACTTTTGGAAAATATAACCAATATTGGAAACTGTTAGAAAGGGATGATTAGAAAACCATCGGTCAATGGAAATATCTATCGATGAGCAGATGATTCCGTTTCATGGACAAGTGAAAATGAAGCAGTATGTAAAGGGAAAACCTAACCCAGAAGGTTAGAAGAATTTTGTCATGGCAAACCCTAATGGCATACCCTTTAATTTCTGTATATATGAAGGAAAAGGGAAAGAAATTCAGTCTGAAAAAGTGCCCCCTCCAGAGACGTTAGATGTAGGAGGCAGAGTAGTGCTGAAACTTAGTGATACATTGACAGAGAAGTCGTCAATTTATGTTGACAGATATTTTACTTCTGTTCCCCTCCTAGACAAGTTACTGAGAGACAGGAACATTACTGCCACTGGCACAATAATGCTGAGTCGGATCCCCAGAAGTATACGGTTTGAGGAAGATGCAACAATGAGAAAAGCAAGAGGCAGCCATGATCAGTTGGTAAGGAAAGACGGGAACCTAGCAATTATCAAATGGTTTGACAACCGAGCGATTTATTTGCCTTCGACAGAGTCAGGTGTTGAGCCAATTGAAAAATGCACTAGGTGGTCTAAAAAAGAGAAAAAGCACATTGAAGTTCCCCGCCCATGTGTAGTAAAGGCATACAATACTTACATGGGAGGTGTTGACCTGTTAGATAGGATGGTGGGAAAGTATGGCATGAGAGCCTGGACCCAAAATTGGACCATCAGAGTGATTCGTCACTTTATTGATTTTGCAATTGTTGCTGCATTGTTGAAATACAGAGACTGCAATGCAGAATGGTATTGCAAAGAAACATACAGTGCCATACTATCAGTTCAAGCTTGATTTTGATATATTTTCACCAACGGTCAAGTTTACTGATCGAACCTGTGGAGCAAGAACTAGACTCAGAAGATGAAGATTATTTGCAAGATAGGAAAAGACCAAGACGTCCCATCCCACTATCACCAATGGAAAAAAGAAAAACAAGGAAGCTTAATTTGCCTGAAATGATGAACCATGTTAAGAATAACAAGTCAAAATGTCGGATAGAAGGCTGTAGAGGATGTGAGCAGTGTAAAGTGTTCCTTTGCTTCACTGCAGACAGGAACTGTTTTAATAAATTCCACAAAAAATAAAATAAATTTAGTATAAGTGTTGTTAATTTACATTTGATACTTAATACCAAAAGAGGAACAATAATTTGGCACATTTTGCTATGGTAATTTTGTTTATGTATTTTTAATTGTTTACATAATATAGTTAAAAATTTTGATACCAAATTTCTGTTTCCAACTATCATGGTATCTACAGAAAATATGAACAATGCGTGTAACATTTCTGACTGGAATTTTTTTTAATAAACCAAAATGAAACTGAATAGTTGTGTGTACAAATGCCCTGTTTGAGTCCCAAGGTATCATATGTGATACCATCTATAAAAAATTGTCAATGGTTAAAAAAATTTTTTGAGGGTAATTCATTGTTAACTAGCATTAACAGATTGCAATTAGCATAAATTTAGCTCACTTGGAATTTTAATACGTGCTCGGGACTGAAGATGGTATAATCTGTCGTTTGAATTTAAATCCAATCGAAAGAGTTGCAGAGAACAAGATTTCAAAATTACGCTAAAATTCTCAGAGCTACCAATGTTTATTGTCTAAACTGTCTCTTCTGCAGATCACTAAATACTAACAGAGGCTACAAGTATATCATCGTTAAGGCTGCAATAGGCGTCAGTGTCGTGGTAATGTACAAGACATCAAGAGAATGAATAGGACCTAGATGAAGATTGGAAGATAGCCTCCAACGAATCGTCAGCACATATCGACAACTTCCAATGGAATAAACCGAATGAATTGTTCTAACAATTATTTTTCCTGATAGTTTTGAAAGTGACGGGTAATTATATTCACATGAAACTGAAATAGTACCTATTAAAAACTACGGAAAGGGAGATTCTGGATGTGGCGATTATTACTTGAAGTTTAAGATGGCTTTCGAAAATGAAGTGAAAGATTCACTTACAGAACAGCAATATCACTGTCAGTTAAAAGAAAGTCGCAAAAGGTGTGATTCGCAAATCCAAAAAACGGAATTAGTGTGTGAAATTGAACAGCAAGCTTTGGCACTCGGGAAGAGGTAGTAAGGTCATATTCGATTTTTCAACTTACATGTAGTGTTTTAAAGTCGACACTACGGAAGGGAAGGCAAATTTCTCATTTGGTTTGTTGTATCTGGAGAGTATAGCAGGTGCACATGTCTGTTATATAAATGATATTTGGCAGTCGTGTGCGTGTTTCATCTCACCATCACGCATCACCTTAGTTGCATGTCACTGAATGTCAGCCTCATGCTCAAATTAGCAGAATGTCAGCCTCATGCTCAAATTAGAATATCGTCAGACAATTACACGCTCTTCTCATCAGCACTGGGCGTTAATGTCGTGTTCTGCCCTGAAAACATAACATACCAGCTTATTATAAAAATGTAATTTAACCAATATGTTATAAGCGTATTATGATAGCGCAAATGCAGCACATTGTTTTTAATGTGTAATGAAATTGTTACACTAGCTATAAATGCAGAAGATATGCAATTGATTTGTTATAAAAATGTAATGGTGAACTTCCACTGTGTGTTTTGAGTTATATAGGTCAATGTTTTTTTTGTGGTCTATACCTATAATGCATGTTGAGCGTACTTCGAAGTTGGGATAGTGCTCCTCATCTCCTTCATGCATGTCAAAAGTTCTGTACCATCACACGACAGCTTTCAGAGACTTGGCCGTGTAGAGACGAGTGAAGAATACAGCTTTTCCAGCCTGTAAGGCTGGACGAGAATTGCTTTGGGTGCCACCCACCTTTACTGCAGGAACCTCTCTGATTGGCTGATTCATTTTTATGGC
This sequence comes from Schistocerca cancellata, assembly GCF_023864275.1. Lineage (NCBI taxonomy): Eukaryota > Metazoa > Arthropoda > Insecta > Orthoptera > Acrididae > Schistocerca > Schistocerca cancellata. Next base: position 687,866,554 of record NC_064626.1, read on the forward strand.
AGTAAAGCACTGAGCAGCTATTGAGAAACCTAAATAAGTGTAACACAGTTGGCTTACAAGCTCATTAATTCGCCTATTTCCAAGAAAATGCATGTCGAAAGAGGGAGTTGAAAAATATGATTTGATGGTACAACTATGTCTTGGAGAACTCAGTATGTCTGTTGGCTTTGGCGGTTCTGACTAGCGTATTTCCAAGAAAAGGCGTTTGGCATAGGAGAGGGCAGGGGAGAGAGGGCTCAGGTAGGAGAGGGCGAGGTGTGATGAGGGGAGGTGTGGAGTGTGCAGGGGTTCGAAAGGGCAGAGCTGAGGGCAATGGTGAGAGGGGAGGGGAATGGGGGTAGGAGTTCAAGGTCAAAGTGAAAACTATGTGTTCAAATTTGGCCCAAAATCGGCATTGCACTCCTACTGTTATTGTATTTTAACTTTGTGGTGGAATGCCCTTGTTGCTACCACAGGTGTCAATTAACATAAGGGAAGGAATTCATGTCTGCCAGCTATGTGTAAATACTGCATAACATTCCTGGTTCTTGGAACCATAAAGCCTTTTTTAACAATCAAAACATCTTATGTATGATAGCTATGGGGTACTGAACGGGTGCCAAAATTTGTAATTTCATTAACTATTATTTTTTTTAATAAGACTTAATACAGGAACCTGCATAAGAGATACGCATCTGTCATCAATGTAGTCGTTAGACAGAGCTAATGAAAATAATCTGACAACAGCGTCTGAAGCATAAAAAAGTTGTGAAAAGTCCAAAGTACTTCGTCTATTGTCGCCTTGTCATGTGACCAGTGAAGTATGTATTGGCGGTCTAGGCGATTAGAATTCAGGTCTTTCTAGGAGGCAGTAAAGACGTATTTTGTGCCATGAATGCACAAAAAATGCTGACCAACTACATGGAACGAAAGTTTCATTTATTGTTTATTTGTGTATGAAGCGTAAGTTAATTACATGTATGGATTATTTAGCATTTGTGTTTGTAGACCGTTAAATGATGTGAGCACACGACTATGTGATGACAGTGATTTTGTTATCTTAAGCAACGCTAATGTCGTGAACAACAAAAAAACTCGAATACTTTTCCAAATTTTGACTTAATAGCCTACCTGAGCCTTAATATCTGAGTCACCTGGAGCAGTAGTCCATTACAGCAAGCAGTACCAGATGAAGATCTCATCTTTAACTGTGCTGCGACAACTACTTGGTGGAAAATGCCGAATCAGTGGAGTTTTGCGATATTTTACGAGGTGATCATGCTACGACACCCACATGTACTGCAGATTCGGCACAATGAGGTGAGTACCGTAAACATAGTGATAATATTTGTAGAGGGAAGGTTATTCCCAAATGAAAATGAAACCATCGTACATGTAAACTTTGTTCTGTGTCTTATCGTATTTTAGCTGTTGATGTACAGCGTTTTGCCTAACCGATAGTGCAAAACCACCTAGAAAGCACACAAGTGCTGGCTGGAGCACCAGTCCAACGACAGCTAACCCAGAGCGCGGATTTGACGCTGATCCTGCCCACATCCCCGTTTCTCAAGCTAACAGTCGGAACGTTATGTTACACGAATAGTTCATATGTGCACCGTATCTAAAAAGGCTGAAATAACTTGCTTCAGCTTTTCATCGATTAACAGATATTGCAGAAGGCAACAGACCAGAGAGCAGAAGTCAAGAAAGAATTTCCTCAGATGTCGGCAGTAAGTTGGTGCTTCACGCACATGTATCCAGTTCTTTGGGCCGAGGGAGATGGCATAGTGATCCACGTACTGAAAGCATATTCTACTGGGTCAAAATTCAGATTCCCCTGTGACCGTCCTTGTACGGTTTCCGTTGTTTTCGTACACCACTTGTGAGTACTGTGATACTGGCTTACACGGGACTATGGCTATTGTAGCCCAGACCTGGCTTTAGCTCTATGGCGTCAATGTGCATCCTTGTGGCCGGCCGGGATGGCCGATCGGTTCTAGGCGCTACAGTCTGAAACCGCGCGACCACTACGGCCGCAGGTTCGAATCCAGCCTCGGGCATGGATGTGTGCGATGTCCTTTAGTTAGGTTTAAGTAGTTCTAAGTTCTAGGGGACTGATGACCTCAGAAGTTAAGTCCCATAGTGCTCAGAGGCATTTGAACACATACCTTAAATGAAAGCAATTTCAAAACAGATGAAAAGCCGTTCAACACGTTCACACCGGCGTTTACCACCTCTGGCTCATGCTAGATCCTCCCGTAGGGTTAGCTATCGTTGGACTGGTGTCTCACTCTCGACTCTGATAACTATTCTGGCAGCAGTACACCAGCGTTTGATGTATTACCTACTAGCCAAATGTAGCGAAAAGCTGTGACCCTTCAACGAGAGGGCTTTCTGAACAAACGATATATCACATAATTTGTGGTTCATCTAAAGTAAAATTATTTTACGTAATCTGTCGTTTCTTTTTTTTTCTTAAGTATGAACTTCCGCCACGTTTCAAATAAAAATCAGGATATTGAAATAGTAGCCTAGGGCTTTTAAATATGACTGCCGCCCCGACCGCGGGAGACAGGAAAAGCTAGATGCGGGAAACCCTAAATACGTGCGCCCTCCCCAAGCGAGAAACGGTGCCAGCGTGAAAGTGTAAAAGCCTGTTCAAAACCATTTTCTTACTTTAGACGTATGGTTCATTTAACTATATTTATTTCACTGAACACCTGTCTGTGTGACACAAGTCTATGAAAGATGTCAGTGTAGATGGAGAACTATTCTAAAGAGAAAATTTATTTTTTTCTGCGGTGACATAAATTTCTAATTGCGTTTATCGCAGAGAACGAAATTTAGTCCATTAATGACAGACTTACCTTGACAAATGTCCCAAAAATTAATGAAATTAATCTTGTTTTTATAAAAAAAACTAAAATCATTTGCCACAAGAAATTATAAAAATTGAAGTTATATAAATAAACAATCAAAATATAATATAGGGTGATATTTTTCTACCGTGTGCAAACTCTAGGTATTGATCGATGAGAGAATACGGAACAAAAAAGGTCCAGTAAACTTACGTTCGGAAACACTTGGTTTCCTGAAACTTCCTGGCAGATTAAAACTGTGTGCCTGACCGAGACTCGAACTCGGGGCCTTTGCCTTTCGCGGGCAAGTGCTCTACAATCTGAGCTACCTAAGCACGACTCACGCCCGGTCCTCACAGCTTTACTTCTGCCAGTATCTCGTCTCCTACCTTCCAAACTTTACAGAAGCTCTCCTGCGAACCTCGCAGGACTAGCACTCCTGAAAGAAAGGATATTTCGGAGACATGGCTTAGCCACAGACTGGGGGATGTTTCCAGAATGATATTTTCACTCTGCAGTGGAGTGTGCGCTGATATGAAACTTCCTGACAGATTAAAGCTGTGTGCCCGACCGAGACTCGAACTCGGGGCCTTTGCCTTTCGCGGGCAAGTGCTCTACCATCTGAGCTACCTAAGCACGACTCACGCCCGGTCCTCACAGCTTTACTTCTGCCAGTATCTCGTCTCCTACCTTCGAAACTTTACAGAAGCTCTCCTGCGAACCTTGCAGGACTAGCACTCCTGAAAGAAAGGATATTGCGGAGACATGGCTTAGCCACAGCCTGGGGGATGTTTCCAGAATGATATTTTCACTCTGCAGCAGAGTGTGCGCTGATATGAAACTTCCTGGCAGATTAAAGCTGTGTGCCCGACCGAGACTCGAACTCGGGACCTTTGCCTTTCGCGGGCAAGTGCTCTACCATCTGAGCTACCGAAGCACGACTCACGCCCGGTCCTCACAGCTTTATTTCTGCCAGTATCTCGTCTCCTACCTTCCAAATTCGAGTCTCGGTCGGGCACACAGTTTTAATCTGCCAGGAAGTTTCATATCAGCGCATACTCCGCTGCAGAGTGAAAATCTCATTCTGGGACTTGGTTTCCTTGCTAGAGATCATTTATTCAATCAAACATCGTTACAGAGACTACGGTCTAATACGCTCTGTGCCATGCGTCCACAGTTACAGTATGTGCTGAAGATGGTTTCTATGTGCCTCATCGCATGCTTGTACGCGCCGTAGCATGTTCTGCCTCACACGGTCACAGCGGCCAGGCTGCACCCGAACAGTGTCAAAGGCAACATGAATGCGTTGTCCCAGTGTCTCCACATCTGGAATGGCCTCTGCATACATGATAGGCCTATTTTCGAGATGACCCCATAACCAGAAATCACACGGGTTGAGAACCGGTGAACGGGCAGGTCATGTAGCTGGGCCCCCTCATCCCATCCATCGACCAGGGAAGACACGATTGAGATGCTTCCGGACGTAAACGGTGAAGTGGTCTGGAGCACCATCAAGTAGCAGCCACATTAACGCTTCGAATCATCAATGGCACTTCATCCAGCAGAGGAGACAAAGTCACCAGCCAGAAGCACCGATGGTTCCGGCCTCTTGGGCGATGTGGAAGGAAGAGTAGTCCCAAAATAAGGTCGCCAATTATCCCGGCCCAGCATTCCGGATACAACGATGCTGATGATTCGCTGTCACCATACTATGGGGGTTCTGCGTACTATCCCATCTATGAAAGGCATGAATCGCGGAATTGTGGTTGCCTGCTGAGGAAACCAGTGACAAAACTGCTCCCGATGTGGAAGGTCTGTCGGAAGTAAGCTCTGCTCATACTGTACGTGATAAGGGTAGTAACAACTGTCATGAAGAATTTTCCACACGGCCGTCTGGCTTACACTGTACTGGTGGGCCAATTGACTGGTACTGACACGGCGGTCGCCTTCCATTGTGTTAATCGCATTTTCCTCCAAGTCTGGTGTCCGAAAATTTCGGGTACGTCCTTTATGATTTCCTACTTCCTGAGACTGTCTCCCATAAAAGGTGAAACACTGTTGCCAACTTTGAATGGTGTGGTTGTTGTTGACAGGGATAGCTTCCCTGATACAACCTTGCTGCCCGCCGCCCGTTGCTATTTGCCTTTCCGTAAGGAACACCGTGTCGGCAGTTCTCGATTCGAATACGGAACCATTGTGTACAGCGCTGTATCCATTATAAGGTGAGTTAGCAAGAGAAGTGAGTCGGACACAACATTACCAGTTACTACGGCAGGATAGGGCGCTAGGGCTAGACGTATGAGGAATAGTACCACCCTCTAGGAGGAAACCATGCGACTGTTAACTGTGCCTGATTGGTACAGAACGTATTAGACCGCAGTCTCGGTAACAAATGATTACTGAATAAATGGTCTCCAGCATGGAAAACATGCGTTTATGACATACGTTCATTAGACCTTTTCTGTTCCGTATCCTCTCATCGATCAATTCCTTGAGTTTGCAATATAGATATTCGTGGTCATACCGTATGTCGAGGTCACTGTGCATCGGTACGTTGCCGTTCTAGGTAGTCGACACGTTTGCATTCGCCTGTAAGGAGAAAAATCAATGTCACAGAGTGGAAAAAAGTTAATATAGTTTGTCTTAGGTTCAGGCTATGAAGTTATGTTAAACAGAAGTTTGTAAGATAGTTTATTGACAGATGAGAACGTAAAAGAGCACTTATTCTAAGGTAGCAGATTATAGCGAACTAATTTCAAAAAGTATAAAACAGTTTCATTTAACTAACTACATGATAAGGCATCTAGCAAGGTAGAAGAGTAGGACAGGTATTTGCACACTGGACGTGCCTTCGTATGAAGCTCGGTTCAATTTTTCACTGGCTATCTTATTCAGGCTTTCCATGCTATCACTAAATAAACTGATGCTATGATTGTTGGGATGATTCCTTTTTAAATGTAACATTGCATTGTGGTTTTGTTCCTGTCCTTGTCGAATTCGAACTTGTACTCCAATGAGCTCGCCATCGAAGTGACGTTAAACTGCAATCTTTATTTTTCCAAGATCTGCCCCAGAACACCACGCATTGACGAGCTACCGTGACTTCAGTCTCTGCTTTACGCCTCATTGCATTAACAACGACCTACCCTATCGTTAACGTCGGCCTTGTAAACTGGATCAGCTGTTTCCTCCTGGAAGGACTCATCAGTCATTATGAAGACTCTTAGTTCCATAGCTTTCACCAGTGAAGTCTGTAGCATCACAGAAAATCTCACCAGGGTATTCCACGTACCTGACCGATTCACCGACTTCTCAATATAGCGATGTAAAATTAATATAACCGCTGAATAAAATACAAATTCGTATCCCACTTCAACAGAACAACTACATCTGCAGCAACATGCCTACTCTGCAAATGAGACTGAAGTGTCTGGCAGAGGGTTCGTGGAATCACCTTCACACTGATTCTCTATTATTCCACTTCCGAACAGCACGTGGAAACACGAACATGTACATGTTTTCCTGAGAGCTCTGATTTCCTTCATTCTATTATGATGATCCTTCCTGCATATGTCGGTGTCAAGAAAATATTTGCGCTGTCGGAGGAGAAAGTTAGTCACTGAAATTTCGTGAGAAGGTGAGAAGATCCCGCCGCAACGAGAAACGCCTTTGTTTTAATAATGTCCAACCCAAATTCTGTATCACGTCCGTGACATTCCCCTCTCCTATCTCTCTATAATACAAAACGTGCTGCTATTCTTTTAACTTCATCGATGTACTCCGTTAGTCCTATCTGGTAAGGAACCCACACCGTGCAGCTATACTCCGAAAGAGGACAGACAAGTGTATAGTAGGCAGCCTCTTTAGCAGAGCTGCTGCAGCTTCCAAGTATTCTGTCAATAAAACGCTGTCTTCTGTTCACTTTCCCCACAACATTTCCTGTGTCTTCGTTTCAATTTAAGTTGTTCTTAATTGTAATTCCTGGGTATTTAGCTGAATTTACATTTGATTGATTTATCGTGCAACAGAAGTTAAATGGATTCCTTTTAGCACTCACGTGGTTGACCTCATACTTTTTATTATAAAGGGGCAACTGCCAATGTTTTCACACTGTACATATATAATTGTACATATATAATTGGTTAATTGGTTTTGATCTTCTGATGATTTTACTAGACGATAAACGAGAGAGTCATCTACAAACAACCTAAAAACGGCTGCTCAGAACGTTTCCTAAATCCTTCACATAGATAAGAAACCACAGAGGACTTCTAACATTACCTTGGCGAACATCAGAAATCACTTCTGTTTTGCTCGGTGACTTTCCATGAATAATTACTACGAACTGTTACATCCGACAGGCAGTCAAGAATCCAGTCACATAACTGAAACGATATTCCATAAGCAAGGTAACGTTTCAAAAGTTTTCTGGAAATATAGAAATACGGAATCATCTTGAAATCCTTTATCGATAGCACTAAAAACTTCGTGTCAGTAAAGAGCTATTTGTGATTCACAAGAACTATGTTTTCTTAGCTCGTGTTGACTATGTGTCAATAGGCTGTTCTCGTCGAGGTAACTCATAATGTTCGAACACAATATACTCTCCAAAATCGTGCTCCATATCGACGTTAATTTAGAGGATTACTTCTATTGCCTTTCTTAAATATTGGTGTGACCCGTGCAACTTTCCAGTGTATGGGTATGGATCTTTCCTCGAGCGACCGGTTGTACATGATTATTATGTATGGAGTTATTGCATCAGCATACTCTGAAAGGAGCCTGATTAGTAATCAGTCTGGACCGGAACACTTGCTTTTATTAAGTGATTTGTTTCACTACCCCTTGGACATCTACTTCTAAGTTACTCGTGTTGGCAGCTGTTCCTGACACGAATTCTGTAATTTTTACTTCATCTTCTTGGATGAAGAAATTTCGGGAGGATATGTGTAGTAACTCTGCTTTAGCAGCACTGTAATCGATAGTATTTCCATTGGTATCGCGCAGAGAAGACATTGATCAAATGGTTCAAATGGCTCTGAGCACTATGGGACTTAACTTCTCCGGTCATCAGTCCCCTAGAACTTAGAGCTAATTAAACCTAACTAACGTAAGGACATGCCCGAGGCAGGATTCGAACTTGCGACCGTAGCGGTCGCGCGGTTCCGGACTAAAAAAATGGCTCTGAGCACTATGGGACTTAACATCTGTGGTCATCAGTCCCCTAGAACTTAGAACTACTTAAACCTAACAAACCTAAGGACATCACACAACACCTAGTCATCACGAGGCAGAGGAAATCCCTGACCCCGCCGGGAATCGAACCCGGGAACCCGGGCGTGGGAAGCGAGAACGCTACCGCACGACCACGAGCTGCGGACAGGTTCCGGACTGTAGCGCCTGGAACCGCTCGGCCACTCCGGCCAACGAAGATATTGATCGTGTCTTGTTGCTAGCATACATTACATTCGACCAGAATCTGTTTTATTTTCTGCCAGGTTTCGAGACAAAGTTTCGTCGTGGAGACTATTACGAGGGCTATTCAGAAAGTAAGGTCCGATCGACCGCGAAATGGAAACCACCGTGAAAATCAGGTGAAGCTTCTCATGGGTGTTGGACAGTGTCTCTAGTATGACCATCGATCGCATCATGTCGCTCTTTTCAATGCTGATCGCACAGTGAGCGCCTAAAGAAGCCAGGAAAACGATGTGTTCCGCCAAGTATGAGTACCTGTGAGAGATTTCGCCGGTCATGCATTTCCTTATTCATGACAATACTCGGCGGCACACTGCAGGCACAATGAGGTGGCTCCTGCAGCGCTTTCGATGGGAAGTGTTTCCTCACCCACCATACAGCCAGGACTTGGCTGCCTCAGAGCTCCCTGTTTGCTCACATGAACCGCTGGACATGAAGACAACATTTTGGCACAGATAAAAAACTGGAGATCAACGTAAAGAATTGGTGAGCAAGCACAGGGGCCTGCTTTGTGTGACGAGGTTATTATAAAGTTCGTAGAATGCTACGACAAATGTCTCAGTCAGAGCGGCGTATAGTAGAAAAGTAATTGAGTGGTGCAGCTAACTTTCGCAAATAAAACATTTTTGATTTTCGCTATGGTTTTCATTTCACAACCGATCGGACCTTACTTTTCGTATAGCCCTCGTACTAGCATCTCACATTGAAGTCCGCGCCAAATTTCGAGCTTCTGTAAAAGCTTTCCAACCTTAGGGATTACGTGTTCGTTTAAATTTGGCATTCGTTTTTCGTTGTTTCTAAAAGAGTGTTCTAGCCTATTTTGTGTAGCAATGAGTATCAGCGTCATTTGTTAATTTATTTAGTATAAATCTCTCATATACTGTCGACATTATTTCTTTGAATTCGAGCCATCTGTGATCTACATTTACATTGTTTGGAAGGAGTGGAGATTGTCTCTCAGGAAGAAGTTCAGGCCAATTTTTATCTCCTTTTTCTAATAGATATATTTTTGGTTTATTTTTGATAGATTTGGGAGGTACGGTTTCAGCCCCGCTATGACAACACTGTGTTCACTAATCCCTGTATCCGTTTTGATGGTAGTCATCAGCTCAGGATTATTTGTTGCTAAGAAAAGTCAATATCAAAATTTATGTGATTCAGTTCCCGCCACGAAAGCTGACAACGGTCGGGAGAGCGGTGTGCTGACCACATAGCCCTCCATAACCGCTTCCTGCGACGCCTGAGGCTGAGGATGACACGGTGGTCCGTGGCAATATTGGGCTTGCCGATGCCTGTTCGGAAGGAGTTTAGTTTAATATTATTCAGTACTATAGGATCGTTATTGATTCAGTGTCATAATCGTCACATTTTTAGTTAATACAGATTTATATGACGTTGGTAATGAGCAGTTTGGTTGTCAGCGCCATTAGTGGATATACACACATCTCTTGGTTTCACGGTTTCAGTTTCCACAAGTAAAACTCTCGCAACACTTCCTCATGAACATTTTTTTTCAGAATTTTTAACTATGTTGACACATCTATGTGGTTTGCAGGTATAAAAATCCATCAACAGTTTTAAAAAAATATCTTAATGACGGACCACATCATCAACACAATGGAACGGAGCCGTCCACTCAGAGCCGAAGTACAGTGAAAAGAAGATCACCTCATGTTTGCACCCCAAACTGTTGCAGTGGAGAGCACGCTCCACCAGTAACAGGTTTCCACGTGGAGAATGGCGTTTTCCCCGATGTGGGAAATTTACTTCACCGGCGCCAAACATGGAAGATAACTGTACAGTTCCAAATTTTTTTCTGGAATTCCTCTTGTCCAGGATATTTAAACCTGTATAAAACTCGGAGCTCTACAACGTTCAAATAACGTCTCAAAAACTTCAGGTGATTAAGTCAAGTCGAAAATGCGTTCCTGACGCTTCTTACGTCACACTTTTAGACATGGTTGTCAGCGCCATTAGTGGATATACACACATCTCTTGGTTTCACGGTTTCAGTTTCCACAAGTAAAACTCTCGCAACACATTTCATGTGTGATGGACAGATCTCCATCCGAGATGAGGGGGTGTCTCTATGTCGTCATATGAAACATACGCTATGTGATCAAAAGTATCCGGACACTTGGCTGAAAATGACTTACAAGTTCGTGGCGCCCTCCATCGGTAATGCTGGTATTCAATATGATGTTGGCCCACCCTTAGCCTTGATGACAGCTTCCACTCTAGCGGCATACGTTCAATCAGGTGCTGGAAGGTTTCTCTGGGAATGGCAGCCCATTCTCCACGGAGTGCTGCACTGAGGAGAGGTGTGAATGTCGCTCAGTATTGCCTGGCACATCCCAAAGGTGTTCTATAGGATTCAGTGAAGGACTCTGCGCAGGCCAGTCCATTGCAGGTATGTTATTGTGAATCTACTCCGCCGTGCATTATGAACAAGTACTCGATTGTGTTGAAAGATGTAATCGCCATTCACTAATTGTTGTACAACAATGGGAAGCAACATCAGTTTAGGGCTGTGCTGTGATAGTGCGCCCTCCATGAAAAACACGACCACACCATAACACCACCGCCTCCGAATTTCACTGTTGGCACTATACACGCTGGCTGATGACGGTGACGGGGGAGTCCCATAGCCACACGCTGCCATAGGGTCGCCACATTGTGTGCCGTGATGCGTCACTCCATAGAACGATTTTCCACTGTTCAATCGTCCAATGTTTAAGCTCCTTACACCAATCGAGGAGTCGTTTGGCATTTACCAGCGTGATGTGTGGCTTACGAGCAGCCGCTCGACCATGAAATCCATGTTTTCTCTCCTCCCGCCTAACTGTCATAGTACTTGCAGTAGATCCTGAAGCACTTTGAAATTCCTATGTGATGGCCTGGATAGATGACTGAATGTTACACATTACGACCCTCTTAAACTGTCGGCGGTCTCTGTCAATCAACAGACGAGGTCTGCCTGTACGCTTTTGTGCTGTACGTGTCCCTTCACGTTTCCACTTCACTATCATATCGGAAGCAGTGGACCTAGGGATGTTAAGGAGTGTGTAAATCTTGCATGCAGACGTATGACACAAGTGACACCCAATCACCTAACCATATTCGAAGTCCGTGAGTTCAGCAGAGCGCCACATTCTGCTCTCTCACGATGTCTAATGACTGCCGGGATCCCTGATATGGAGTACCTGGCAGTACGTGATAGCACAGTGCACCTAATTTGAAAAATGGATGTTTCTGGGGGTGTCTGGAAACATTTGATCACATAGTGTACGTACACTGTCCGACCAAAGAAGTTAGAAATCCAGAAGACAGGCTCGCATGTCAACGTAACTTCGTACACGTACACGCCATCGTCGGGTATGTAAATGATTAGAGTTTCAAATTTCTGTGAGAGGAAGAACTGCCACAAGAGTGCATTGGTACTGTAGAATACATAAGTAGCGTGATCAGCATCGGACGTCCAGTGATCACTTTGAAGAAGAGAGAGATGCTGCGTACTTTAAATGGTTCAAATGGCTCTGAGCACTATGTGACTTAACTTCTGAGATCATCAGTCGCCTAGAACTTAGAACTAATTAAACCTAACTAACCTAAGGACATCACACACATCCATGCCCGAGGCAGGATTCGAACCTGCGACCGTAGCGGTCACGCGGTTCCAGACTGAAGCGTCTTTAACCGCACGGCCACACCGGCCGGCCATGCTGCGTACTGTGTTATATCAGCACCTGACAATGTTTGAAAGGAGTTTAACTGATCGGCTGTTCCAATCGTGATATGTCCAGGGTCGTGTGGAATTCAGATGTGACAGTGATCCGATATTGGACTGCATCGGGACGGGAGGTTCTGATCGACAACGACTGAACACCTTAAGTGAGGGCCTCTGTATTATACACGATGAATATCATAACTGCTTCTCATCTGCGACCGCCAGTTGAGAGCAAGTAATAAACTCAGCACTGTCTGTGTCATCAGGCGCCATTGGTCGGAGAATAGGTACTGTAGAGTACATATGTAGCGTGATCAGCATCGGACGTCCAAGGAGCTACCGTCCCATGCATAGGCTTCCGTTAACACCACAACACAAATCTCTGAGTCGGGACGGATCCCCTTACCGGGAAGCATGGACTGCTGATGAAAGGCGTCGCATTGTGTTCAGCGATGAATCGCAGTTTTCACTACTCTGGATGATCATCACTACTTCAGGTCTCCGCTGGTAATGACTGAGGGAACATAGACAGCACAACGGTAAGTTACGGACATCCTGCGTCGTCTTTTGTTACCTCTGCTATGATAGTGTCTTGGCACCATATTTCAACATTACAATGCTCGCCTACATATGGCACATATCTCTATGAGCTGTTTGCGTGATGTTATCGTACACACGTGACGAACAAGATCCCCAGGTCTGTTCCCGGTAGAATATACACTGTTCAAAAGAATTATAGATCCAATTGCTCTCCATGTTTCATCCATTGGCTGTGGAAACGTTACAGGGAGACAGGTCAGTACACAAGGTGATTTGGACAAGGTCGTCGACGCTTCACAAACCCATGTGAAGACCAAAATCTGGTGCCATACGGATACCGCCAGAGCACAGCAGACAATCTCAGAAAGACTAATAGGGTTACTGTGTACGATCAGACTGTAATGGACAGGTTACAAGAAAGAGCCAGACATTCTGTTCGAGTACCCCGCTTGACACGACAACATCTTCCCGCTCAACTTCAGTTCTGCCATCCCTATGTCAACAGGAAACTTTGTCACTGGCGAAACGTGTTTTCCACACATGAGTTCACAAGTTCACGTATCCTCTGATTCCCGTTTTCGTAGACCCGTGACGAGCAGTATCTGCCAAACGCTGACTATGAAACTGACAGATTTCCAAGGTTCTATGATGTTGTGGGCAGACTTTAGCTGACAGGGATCTTGTCGTTGTCAATGGCCGCCTTACCGCTAGGCAGTACTTCGAAGAGATCTTTTTGGATCATGTGGTGGTTGCTGCATACGATGGTGGCCATGAATTTCTTCTAACGCCTGGGCTCATGTGGCAGGCGTCTTTTGAAGCCTGGACATTGAAGTAATGGAATTTTCGGCGGCGAGTCCCGACGTAAAGCCCATCGTGCATATGTGGGACGTACTTGACAGATGTGTTCGTAGTCATCCTGTTCCACCACAGACACACCAGGAACTCTCATAGGCTCTCGCTGAAGAATGAGAACGAATACCACGGGACACCTTCGGAGCATGCCACGATGGTGTCAGGCAGTGGTAAAGAATTTAATGAAAAGCACCGAGGATGACGGGATGAAATATTGTTTCCACTTTGTGTCGAATATTTCAGTTCTTTTTATGTAAACGGTCCAAGATGTAATGATGTTTTGTTGTATACTTCGTTTGTGAAATATAAAGTTTTATTTGGAAACATACCCACTCCTCAATTATTGCTCAGTGGAGTATAGCAGTCGCCCAAGGTCATGTTCCCCTAATTCTTCCGGGTAACGTATGTGGGACCAGCTCAGACATCAGTCTGTCCAGAATATCAAGGACCAGTTACAACAGTGGTAAGCCAACTGACCTGAGAAGAAGATGCGTCTATATGACTCCCTTCCCAACTGCATGAGTGCAGCTATCCAGCCCAGAGGAGATGCAATGTCATACTGATAACTGAACTCATACTGACTCGATCTTGTAATCATTCAGATAACATAACGTACTCACTCCTTCCCTTATTAGTTTGTCACTTTAGTAGTGGTGTTAATACGAAGCGTGTGTAAAAAGTAATGAGACTGACAGCACAATTAGTCACCTGGCAAGGCTGTATTGTTCTCCTTGTGTAGACCGGTGTGTTCATCCATTCCAGATGCTCAGCTCGAGTTTCAGCTCCGTACAGCCATCATGTGACTTCTGCGACACCATCAATAAAGCTGTGTTTTTGTTGTGTGTTACGAAAATGTAAGAGAGGAATACAGAGCAACGTTATGCCATCAAATTGTGTTCAACTTGGGAATCCACGAGTGTGACCTCTGAAATGTTGAAACAGGCCTATCATTCCTTGCCAAGAGCACGTGTTTCGCTAGCAAAAATCAATTTGGAAGACACAGAACACGTTGAAGATGGACCTCACTCAAAGAGACTTTCAACTTCAAAAATTGACGAAAACGTCGGATGTGTGGGTGCTCTTATTGAGATAAGACCGACGTTTCGGAATAAGGATGACTCGCGACTTATTAAATTTAAACACATTCACCATACATCAAATTTTAACCAAAGATTTCCATTTTTTCACAATGAATGCTACATCATGAAAACACCCCATGTCACACGGCCACTTCCACAACGGAAATTTTGCCCTCGAAAGGCATTCCTGTTGTTCTACAGCCCCAATTTGCACCTGACCTGAGTCCTTATGAAATGGTCAAATGGCTCTGAGCACTATGGGACTTAACATCTGAAGTCATCTGTCCCCTAGAACTCAGAACTACTTAAACCTAACTAACCTAAGGACATCACACACATCCATGCCCGATGCGGGATTCGAACCTGCGATCGTAGCAGCCGGGTGGTTCCGGACTGAAGCGCCTAGAATCACTAGGTCACAGCGGCCGGCTGAGTCCTTATGACTATTTTCTTTTCCCGAAATTGAAGAATGTGTAAAAACGACCTCATTTTGGGACTTTGGAGAACGTTCAGAAGAATGGGACCGACATGTTAAAGATCCTACCAGATGAAGCCTTTCGGCGCTGCCAACAAGACAGGGAACGACGACTCCGCTAGTGTGTAGCTACAAAAGGGGACTCTTTGAAAGGGACAATGTTGTTGATAGATAAAAATCAGTTTCATTATTTTTCTCACACATATCGAATCTATTGTAACGAAAGTTGTAGGTCCAGTTCCACAAGTTTCACTTATTGTTGGATAAGGAAACTTGTTCCACTCGACAGTGTCATATTCAGAACCTGGTGACTATCACTCCCTATGTACGTGACATGTGATTCATCACGCATGAATGAGGGATTTGCTTGACTACAGTTCGTTGTTTACAAAATTGTTAAGGCTTTCGTGGCCACTTGTTGACAAACTGCCTATTGGCTTCTGTCTCGGGTTCTTCGGCCGACGTTCATCTAATGATTTTTCTGACGTTTCGACAGCATGAGTGGCCACCATTGCCGGTGGTGGAGAGTGAAGTTTTGACAATGCCAGCCACTCGTGCTGGCGAAACGACAGAAAAATCATTAGATGAACGTCGGCCGAAGAACCCGAGACAGAAGCCAATAGGCAGTTTGTCAGTTCGTTGTTTACCAGCTCCAGTGCTTCACCTTCTTCCTGACGTATCATCCTTCTGTCTGGCAACGAGATAATAGAGGACGGGGGAACGTACGCCGAATCAGAACATTTCCACCACACGCATCTTTAGCTGTTGTGTAAGCTGCATTGTTTCTTCATACGCCGTTGTGCCTGATGCAAGGCTTAGCATCTGCTGCACGGTATGTTGGACAACCTAAAACATTTATTCCTATATAATAGATGTGTAAGTTTCTACTAAGATGGCATATCCCCTGTTTCGGTGATTTCAAGGCTTCATATGCCTAGGCATCATAATTTATTAATGGTAACGTATGGGCAAATTAGATGTTTATACTCGCACGACTCTGTCGCTCTGACTGGTGGTTCCGAAATAGTCTACGAGGGCGAGTTAGCTTTTGGACCTTTGTGCGACTGGAAAGAAGTGACCTGATAAAAGCCAGTGTGGGTTGAGGAGCCGTAGCGGAGACTTTCGGTGCGGCACACAACTCCGAACGACGCGCTGTCAGCGAGACGGCGGAAAGGCTGTGTGTGGCCTACCTCGCGCGACGCTTCGGGACACGGCCGGCAGGTGAATAGGCGGCTGGCTCTGAAAGGAAAAGGCGAAGGAGGCGGCCATATTTCCTGAGAGACACGGCCGCTGAAAGGAGCCGGGCAGCCGCCTGACTGATGGCGCAACGGCGCTGATGGGGCGGCCGGGGCGACGTGTCTGCACGTGGACGTCTCGTCTCAGTAAGGGGGGTTCAGTACACGGGCACGGCATCCGGTTTGTTTGCAGGTACTCCTACGACGCGCTATGACGTCAAGAATTGTGGTTTAACTGTAAGATTAGTATCTGGAAAGGGAGATCCTCTTCTGTCCTGTTAGTTGACGGTTCTTAATGCTCCAGCTTTATGACTCAATGTTCTTTAAAATCGTTCCGTAAATAAATTCAGCACATTCGGGGTGTAAGAAGAACGATACCTACCAAGTTCGAGGTATTGCAGTGGGTGTATAGAGTAACAAATTGAGGATGATAATCCAGGTCCAAAAACAATAACTGAGATAACAGACCGTTCCTATAGGGATGATCTCCTGTAGCAAGGCCACGCCTTCGGCAGCATATGTGAGTTTGTACACTGACAGGAAACATGCAGAAATTGGAACAATAGGCCTGATGCCATTCAAAGCGTTATATGTCATTCACAACTGATATATGTTGCCGGAGGGGTAGCCTATTGTGGTGTCACCGCCAGACACCACACTTTCTAGGTGGTAGCCTTTAAATCGGCCGCGGTCCGTTAGTATACGTCGGACCCGCGTGTCGCCACTGTCAGTGATTGCAGACCGAGCGCCGCCACACGGCAGGTCTAGACAGACTTCCTAGCACTCGCCCCAGTTGTACAGCCGACTTTGCTAGCGATGGTTCAATGACAAATTACGCTCTCATTTGCCGAGACGATAGTTAGCATAGCCTTCAGCTACGTCATTTGCTACGACCTAGCAAGGCGCCATTACCAGTTACTATTGATGCTGTAAAACATGTACCGTCACGAGCGATGTTCACCAATTATGGATTAAAGTTAAGTATTCCAGAAGATACGTACGTTTTTTGCTAGTCTCAATTCCTTGTCCTGTTCCAGACCTCACGCCAGCCTGCGTGAGTTTAAACGCGTGCCTTTCGGCTTCCTCATAGTGGGTTGGCTGTCTTGCCAATCCACAACACCTATTGTCAGGATTTAAGACCTATAACAACGAAACAGTGAAATGTCATCACTTGATGCTTCCGGACATGCCTTCCTACCCTCAATTTGCTGTAGTGCGTCACAGTTGAATCCGCAGTCTATGGGTAGTGTCTTTGCACCGTAATCAGAAGGTCCTGGTTCCTGGGTTCGAAACTCAGTACTGCTTAAATTTTGAATAGAAGTCATCAGCAATGTCGACGAAGACTTTCGGCATAATGAAGCATCCAAATTCTGCCAACGGCCTTGTCAGAGTGGATGGGCAGACACTCAGGACCCTCTCTTGCCTTTGGGGCGGGAAACTGCTCCTAAAAGGTGGAAGAACGACCAATTGATCAACAGCACTAAGATGTAGAAGGCCATGGTAGCCACTGCAACACAAACACGTTAGGTGTATTCACTAGACATGTGGCCTGTAACTGAAAAAGTCTCAGGAAGCTCTCTCGATTGGCAAAAGTTTCTGGACTAGTCCCAGATTTAGATTTCAGAGGGGACTCCAAGGACAGATGTTCACAAAAAGATACAATAACCAACGAAAGGGTAACACTTCACCAGTCGAAACATGGAACGTCAGAACTTTGAACGTGGTAGGGAAGCTAGAAAATCTGAAAACAGAAATGAAAAGTTTGTAGTTTCTCATACAGTAAAAAATGGAAGAAGCGATCTGTATTTAACATGGATATAAATAGCTTTTCCGATGAACTGCAAAGACTCAATCTAGATATAGTTGGGTAGACAGTGAAGTTAAATTGAAAGAAGATATGAATTTCTGATCGGATGAAATAGCGTAACATCAACAGCAGCAGAAAATTGTACCACAGGAATAGGTTTCATTATGGACAGGAAGGGGAGAGTTACTGTGTTACTCCAAGCAGTTCAGTGACATAGTTGTTCCCATCAGAGTCGACAGCAAAAAAAACCATCATCATTTTCTTTGGGCCTTTGTACCACTCCAAGTGGGGTCGGCATTGTCACTATGGAGTTTGGCGATGTTAATGGCAGAGGATGCCTTCCCTGTCGCCACCCCAAACCCCCCCCCCTCCCCCAGGGCGGAATTAGCATAATTGTTCCCATCAGAATCGACAGCAAAAAAACACCATCATCATTTTCTTTGGGCCTTTGTCCACTCCAAGTGGGGTCGGCATTGTCACTATGGAGTTTGGCGATGTTAGTGGCAGAGGATGCCTTCCCTGTCGCCACCCCGAACCCCCCCCCCCTCCCCCAGGGCGGAATTAGCATAGTTGTTCCCATCAGAGTCGACAGCAAAAAAACACCATCATCATTTTCTTTGGGCCTTTGTACCACTCCAAGTGGGGTCGGCATTGTCACTATGGAGTTTGGCGATGTTAGTGGCAGAGGATGCCTTCCCTGTCGCCACCCCGAACCCCCCCCCTCTCCCCCAGGGCGGAATTAGTGTACCCCAGCTGTCTGCGTCTAGTGTAAGCCATGAAATAGTGCGAACGTTTTCATGTATTTGCGAGTCGTGCAACTGAGGCGGAACGCGAGGACCAGCCGGGTATTCACCTAGTGGGATGTTAAAAACCGCCTAGAAACCACATTCAGGCTGGCCGGCATACCTGCCCTCACCGTTAATCCGGCGGATCGATCGGGGGCCGGTGCGTCTACCCAAGTCTAGGAAGCAGCGCATTAGCGCTCTCGGCTAACCTGGTGGATGATAGCAGAACAACACCGACAATAATATTTCAGGTATACATGTCGAAGCCGTGAGCAAAAGGTGGAAGTGGTAGAGAAAGTATATGAGGATTTTGAAAGGGAAATTCAGTACATAAAAGGAGATGAAAATGTAATAGTCATGGGGGATTGGAGTACACTAGTGCGGGAAGTGGTAAAAGAAAGCGTTACGGGAAAATATGGTCTTGGTAGCAGGAATAAGACAGGTGAAAAACTAATTTAGTTTGCAATAAATTTCAGCTAGTAGTAACGAATACTCTGTTCAAGAATCACAAGAGGACGAGGTGCACTTGGAATACTTCTGCAGGCACTGAAAGACTGCATCTGGCTTATATCACTGTCAGTCAGAGATTGCGAAATCAGATATGCGATTTTAAGTCGTACCCTTGAGGCGATATAGACTCTGATTACAATTTCGTTGTGACGAAGAGTAGGCTGAAGTTTAAGAGACTAATCAGGAAGAATCAATGCGCAAAGAAGTGGTATACGGAAGTACTGATGTATGAGGAGACGCGTTTGAACTTCACTAACGGTGTGGATACCGCGACAAGCAATACCCCAAGAGGCCGTTCAGTTTAAGAGGAGCAGACACCTCTGGAAAGAATAATCGCCAATGTTGGACAAACGAAGATGGGTACAAGGTAGGTTACTGGTAGGGAATCTTGGGTACAGGAGAAAGAAAGAAGTACAAAAATATTCAGGGAAAGAAAGGAATACAGAAATATAAATC